>NC_134701.1:254535066-255135066 GCF_043290135.1 Rhipicephalus microplus
ATAAAACGCATGGCAGTGACCACATCCCCACCTATATAAAAATCAAGGGGCTAAGCAAGTCGCAAAGCGCGCCCACTTCACGGATAGACTGGTCAAAGTATAAATCATCCACAGAGAAGCATTGTGAGAGAAACCAAGAAAGTTCTCTTGAAAGCCTAGAAGGTATAATGAAGGCCGCTATTCAAGAGGCAACGTTTAATTGTGGACCTTTACCAGATTTTTGCAAATATGAGTTGGAGTTGGAGTGACTTCGCGCAATCTGTCGTCGCGCCGAACGACGTTATAGGCGCACGAAATCCATCTACGACTTGAGGGAAGCGAGACGTCTACAAAAGAAGATTCAACGTCGAATCAGTGCGCTACAGTTGCAACGATGGAAGTCACTATGCGAGTCACTCGATCCACACAAACCTTTTTCGCAAATATGGAGAATAATCCGTGGCCTACGAACATTGCCACAACAGAATCGTCCGTTAAAATGCCTTGCTCTCCTCCAAAGCCGGCGTGAAACTGATGTAACGGAAGACTTCTGTACCAGGGTTGCAAACAAGGGGTCCGGGATCAACATGAGTAACCTGCGAAACGCGCCGGCGTCCAGAGACACTCGGATAGACAATATGTTTTCTCTAGAGGAGCTTCAGGCAGCATTGGCAGCATGCACGCGCTCCTCATCGCCTGGACCCGATGGAGTCACTTACATGGCCCTTGCTAACCTAGGACGAACAGCTCGGCGTGCCCTTCTAGCGGTATACAATGACTCGTTGAGCAACGGTTTGGTTCCTCCTTCGTGGAAGTGCAGCCGCCTTGTGCCCCTGCTCAAACCAGGCAAATCGCCTCTGGACATGGCCTCCTATCGCCTCATCGCGCTTGCCACCTGTTTTGGAAAGGTGATGGAGAGAATGGTGCTGACTCGCCTGGAGTGGTACTTGGAACATAACAATATATACCCCGATGCTTTGACCGGCTTTCGACGTGGACGGTCTTCCATAGACAATGTTGTTGATGTTGTCACGTCTGTACAACAGCAGAAGAGCCTAAAGAGATTATCAGCGGCACTTTTCTTGGATATTAGGGCTGCATACGACAATGTATTACAGGAAACCATCCTGGACGCCTTGGGCAGCATTGGATTGGGAGGCCGCGTTTACCAATGGATCTACAGCTATTTGAAGGACAGAACCTTCTTCGTTCAGACAGAAGATGGCGCAACAAGGCAACATCATACTAATCGCGGCGTACCTCAAGGTGAGGTCCGAAGCCCCATACTTTTCAAACTTGCTCTCATCAGCCTCGTTGACGTCCTGCCACACTCCGTACATCTGTCGATATACGCGGATGACATCTGTATCTGGGCATCAGGGGTCACGCGTCTACACGTACGAGCCAGGATTCAGACAGCGGCTACACTGACGTCAAACTACCTTTAAGGACGAGGACTGGAGCTGTCATATGAGAAATGCTCACTAGTCGCGTTTACGCGCAAGACAATGACGCCATACCGCATCAGAATTATGGACACACAATCAGCTATCAAAAGACTCACCGTTTCCTGGGAGTAATAATAGATCGTGATTTGTCTTGGAGCCCTAATATCGCTTACATGAAGAAAAAACTGACCATGATCACCCACGTCCTAAGGTTTCTTGCGGGGAAATCATGGGGTGCATCGGTACGAGCTTCAACAGTATGCTGCACTTTTCCTTGACTTCATGAGCTACAGCCTACCTGTGCTTGGCAAGGCCCGCATAACAAACGTACACGTCCTCCAGTCATTACAAGCTCAAGCACTGAGAATATGCCTCGGGCTGCCGAGAAGCGCATCCTCAGCAGCGACTGTCGCAATCGCTCATGAACACCCTATCACAACCTACATTCGTGCCGATACTTTAAGAACGCGCATAAGACATGCCACCCGGATTCAATCGCATCACCTCGCCTGCCTTCCAACTTCCAGGCCATGCTCTGCGTTCTGCTCTATTATTGCCCCACATCGCACGGTGATTCCCACGAACTTCACGCACGCAGCAAGACCGTCGTTACCATTGTGGTGTCTACATCCACTGGAAGCCCTGATAACCATCCCCGGAATGCAAAAGAAGAAAAATTTGTCAAATTTGGCCCTAAAACAAACAACATTACTGTTTATGCATGAGAAACACACTGGACGCATTCACATTTACACGGATGGGTCGGTCACTTCAACAAGTTCAACAGGCGCAGTGGTAATTCCGGAGAAATCCATCACGATAAAGTTCAGGACCTCGCATCTGACATCATCCACGGCGGCAGAACTCGCCGCCATTCGTGCCGCTCTGGAGTTCCTAGTTGAAGAACCGCAACAGACATGGTCGATATTCTCCGACTCCAAAGCAGCTTTCCAGGGCGTTGCCTCGCCATATCATCATGGACCGAACGAACAGCTAATTGCTGAAAAACGACTGCTTCATCACCGGGCTATAGAGAAACAACATGACATAGCGTATCACTGGATACCAGGCCACTGCAGCATTGATGGAAACGACTGTGCAGATGAAGCAGCCCGAACTGCTCATGATGATGCCCCTTGTCTAGCTATACCATTATCAAGAACGGACGCCGCTGCAAGGCTTCGATCACTTGCACGAGAACTGACACTCGCTCAGTGGAATTCACCGACATTCACCAACGTCCGCCTTCATAATTTGGACCCACACCTACAGCTCCGTCTTCCATCAGGAATAACCAGAGCAGAGGAGACACTTTTGTGCCGTCTGTGGATTGGGGTGGCCTTTACGAATGCTTATTCGTTTCGAATCGGAATGGCCAGAAGCCCGACATGTGACAACTGTGGCTGCGCAGAGACTTTCTCCTATCTTCTCTGCGAGTGTCCCCGCTTCAGCGTGCCAAGAAAAGAACTGTCAAAAGCTTTAGATAGAATAGACAATCGCCAATTGTCGGAAGAAAGGGTATTAGGACACTGGCCGAGACCGTCCTCTGCACGCAAGGCACTGAGAGCGTTGTTGCGCTTTCTGCGCGCAAGTGGCCTTAGAGACCGACTGTAAACAGCGTCGTGGATCGTCTGATGACCTTCTCTCTCTCTGTTTTTTTACAACGTCTCTTTTGTCTCATCCTTTATCCCCCTTACCCCCTTCCCCAGTACAGGGTAGCCAGCCGGTTTGTGAACTGTCTAACCTCCCTGTCCTTCCTCATTTATTCCTTCTCATCCTCCTCCTACATGCACGAACGGTTAAGCTTTGCAATAAAAAGATGTTTCGGCACTATGGTGGTGGAGGGGGAGTTTGAAATACAGCACCGAAGCGTCACAACTGTCGGAGAAAATTGTCATTGGCAGCCAAATATTTTTCTCTACACCATACCCAGTAAACACTGGTGGCAGACAACTTTGGAGAACTTTCTAGGGCAGTGTTTCAGATGTGTGCCTCGCACTCCATTGATGCAATCGACAAAGAAGAACAAGGAGACGAAAAGAAAAAATAACGGGATTTTTGGCTTCCTTTCATCTACAGTTACTGAATAAGTGTTAGGTTTTAGGTATTAAGTTTTAGGGAGGTACGAAAGCATTTGCGACTGTCTGTGAAGTCACCGAAAATCGCGAACGTTTATTGAAGCCCAATATAAAACCTTTTAACTACAACAAAACCTTTTAACCACAACGCAAGAAAGAAAAACGAAAATAAGCGACTCGTTTACCACGCAAATGTGCCGCAAGCCACCGATGCCCAAAAACTCGTCCACAACCACGCTCTTCGAAAACGGCAATACATTCCCATTCATTCGCGGCGAGAAAATGTTCTTCAACTCCCCTGGCCGTTTCGAATATGCAGGTGGCACACAACGCTCGCTTGGAGAAAACGAAAAAGAAAATGCGGGTAATAAAACTAAAAATCTAACGCCACGCGCGCGACGGTTTTCCATCACGCCATTGATGGAAAGTGCACGGGCGTGTAATGGAGCCTCGGAGTAAGGCTGTTTCTTTTTTCCTTTTTCCACACGGTTGTTCGCCGCGTTGCCTATTCAAAGGTACCCCGAAGGGAGTGCACGTTCCGGCAGATTGTAACTCGGCAGCAACAGTTCGCCGCCACAAAGCGAATCACACTTCCCACGTTCTCGATGCCGCACTCAGAGAAACGAACGCTGGAATGCCTTCGCACGCACGGAAACATCATTTGCTACGCGCTCACCTTCTTTGATACGCCGCTCTTGTCGAAGTGAAGAGTAGTCCGCATGAGACATAGAAAATTCTGGAAGTGTGAGCGCAGAGAATGTAACCCTAACTTGCTGCTGTGCGCCATCTATCGCAGAAGAAGAAGCGCGCGTACCATATCAGGCGCGTGATTTTATTTCGGGCCTTATTTCTTTAAGTGCGGCGAAATGTAAAAGCTCGTCATTTCTTTCTTAAAAAATTTTCCTGGCATTTTTTTTGGCATATACGTGTAGGGGGGCTCTATGTACGGGTCGGTGGTTTTCAACAGGTAGAAACTGTTGAACTTACTGAGTGCTGTTATGTTCAACCAGGCAGTCCGTCTTAGCAGACGTCATTGTGTGTGAGCCGGTCTGCGAGAAGCCTTTAATTTCGATATCGGCGCCTGGTCGGAAGCGAAAAGCATGACGCTGTCCTGCAGGTGGGCCAAGCAGTTAGCTGTGGCCGGGTTATGAGGAACTCAACGGAAGCTTTGCGAACAACCCTTTGTTGATTCGGGGTCGAACAGTGTAAGACGGCGCCACTGTTGCAGTTCTCATGAAGTCAACCTCTCCACAGAGCCATTGTCACCTTCGTGAGTTCGTGACAAAGAACCAACAGTTCGGAAGTACGGGAAAGCGTCACAATAGCAGCTCTCAGGAATCGAGTACCTGGACTGCCATGTTCGATAAACTTCTGGTACACTGTAGCAGAACACAGTCATGGACCACTGCTGACGTTCGTGTCAGAGGCCATTTTCTCCCCAGGGGAGCTCTAATTTCTTTCTCCACCGGACTCTATCCCCTAGCCCTGTGAAGTCTTCAAGACGTGGACCACGTGTGTCATTCTGTGCTGCGCTCGTGTTACCCGTTGGACATTTTCACCTATGTTCCTCATCAGCCGAGTGGTCCAATATCTGCACCCTTTCTGGTGGGTGGATCACTGAGACTTAACGTCACCTGATTCGTGGCAACAGTGGTCACCCCTTTTTCGGACTGTCGTGTGAGAAATGGACGGGCTATAAAAGCCGGAGACTTTTTGTACATAATCGCTGGATCTCTATACAGTTCCACCATCTTTCTCATAACGTAAATAAACCTTCGTTCTGTCTCTACGAACGCGTCTCCTCACTGGGAGCATCGGCAATGCGGACGATGGCGGGGACCCAGCTACCGTAAAGAAACCCGCCGTACTCGCCATGGACCTCTTACCCTTTACAGTGCGTGTCCAGTTCAGACACAACAACAACAACAACAACAACAGCAACAACAACAACAACAACAACAACAACAATAATAATAATAATAACTGGGATTTAACGTTTAACACCATAATGTGGTTGAGACACGACATAGCGGAGGGCTTCGGAAGTTTTGGCCATCTGGTTTTCCTTGACGTGCACTGACATCACACAGTACACGGGCTTCTACCATTTCTCCTACACCGAAATGTGAGCGCCACGGCGGCGACCGAACCCGTGACCTTCAGGTCGGCGGTTTTCCCCATTTTCATTGATGCGGGTGCGTCGAGTTCAGTCGCAAGGTGTCAGAACGTAACAAACACACACACACACACACACACACACACACACACACACACACACACACACACACACACATATATATATATATATATATATATATATATATATATATATATGTGTGTGTGTGTGTGTGTGAGTGTGTGTGTGTGTGTGTATATACCCACACACACACACACACACACACACACACACACACACACACACACACACACACACACACATCCCAGCAGCTTACAATAAATCGAAGAATACAATTTCAATAAATCAAAGCATCACGTATTTTTCGCTCGAAGCTCACTATTGAATTTTAAGCTCAATCCCAATGCAAATTTCGCGTGCCGGTAATCTAAAAGTTGTGAGTTTCAGATTCACTGTTGCTGCCAGGAAGGCCGTTGCACGCCTCACAAAGTAATTTGTCTCCCGGCTTGAATGTTTAATTAAACGCCTTGTATTTGCTGAAGGTGTCATCGGCAGCCCGCTCTCAAACAAGCTGGCGTTCAGGAGTTCTTGTCTCGAAATCACCTCCAGTAGATGGTTTTTAGAGAGTCTTTGTTGCACGACGGCGTCGTTTTAAATACAGGCATAAAGTTGTATTGTAGTAGTAGTAATTCAAATGATTTATACTGCGAACAGTGAAACACGAAGCGCGAGGCTTATGAACACATAGAAGAGTGTACTGGCAAGTTGCTGTTTAAGCTAAAATGAGTCTATCAAGATATTGCAAATCTGGCCACGTAACTAAGTTTCTCGAAGCAACATGACGATGTACTGTAACAGTGTTCATATAGGAAATCCTTATATGGTAAAATATAAAATTTTCCTGATAATAAATTTCGAATAATACTGTTGTTAGAGATGATGAAGTGGCTAAATACATTTGCCTTCATGTTTTCATTCAGATGAGCAGATGTCTGAAACTGATTGAAGCTGATTCCACGCCGATATTTTTATTCTTTATTTTGAAAAACAGTAAAGAAATAAAAAGCATATACTAACATAGCATAAAATATAGATAAACTTCAGTTTTGTAAAAACCTGATGGATAAGGCTGAAATGTTCGCAAAATGATGAATTTCTGCCTGGGTATATTACTTTCCGTTTTGCTTCCTCACCAGTCACTTCACAGCCTAAGTTCTGAGTCATCGAAATTCTCGACAGACCTTTGCTCTGCTCAGTCTTCATCGCTCATATTCTCTTGCCAATATAACCTAATACGTCACTTCATGTGATGGCAAAAAAAAAAAAACGTATCGTAGTTATGCAGAGACGCCATCAACAATACCAGCTTCCGTGTGCGCGCCAACCACTACCAGCAGCACTCGTTGTTCCCCCAAAAAACATCAACAGAGAGAGATGTAAACAGAGCGCCGAATAACGCCACCGAAGCCAGAAAAAGCATCGTTCCGGCTCCTTTTCTCCGGGAAGTGCGGCCCTTCGCGAGTGCTGCTTACGATTCTAGGTGCGCAACAAGGCCAGTTGTTTGCACAAGTGGCTCGCGGGGCGTCGATAGCCCATCGCCTGTGTTTGCCTCGCGTGGCTATACGAAGCCCTTGTACACAAGCACTGGTAGATCTTCGAAGGAAGCACGGCTCTGCAACCGGCATGGTTGAAGCATGTACCATCGCTTTCCTTTGACGATGTTCTCGTTCCTTTCTTTTTATTACACTTGCCATCAGTACTTGCCGATCGCGGAGCCATTCTGTTTCTTTTCTCGATTACTGCAAGCCTTTCACCTTCACACAATAATCCACCCGCCTACAGCAGTGGGCGTTGCTGGTATTTTGGTGGGTGGCAGCACTTGTACTCCCTCTCTTTCCCTCCCTGTCCGTCTGTATTACTACCTCCGCAACGGCTACATTGATTGATTAGAATCGTTCTTGCTGGAACATGAGAATGCTTTCAGTTTCCAATCAAACACTTTTTTTGTTTTCTCTAGATATGTCCAAACCAAATCGGAATTATTCCCGGCCCGTGAGGTACTATTATTTTCCTTCGACGCTTTGCGAACAATCTGAGACTCGTGTGGTACGTAAACAAGCAACCGTGTGATATCCTGTCACTTTCTATATCTCCTGATACATCTGGTGCCCACTTACTGATGTTCTTAAGTCTCATTTTGCACGTTCATAATAAGAGGTTAGAGAGACGGGCCTCGAAAAGATCTATGGCTGCTGGAATACAACTTTGTATTTTATATTGTAATCAGTTGACTATTGATTCTTCTTATCTTCCCGTAGTTTTTACGTGACATACATTGGAATGTCTCATTAGCGTCGTTGCTGGTTACACATGAAGCTCCTGTTTCCTTAACATCACAACTTTCAATCAAGATTTTGTGAGGAATGTCCTTTTTTATTCATATTTGGCAGAATATGAGAAGGTAGGCTACTCTAGAGCCGGCTATCTAAACATCACGACAGTAATCTATAGGATAAACACACAAACAAGAAAAATTTAATGAAATAGAAGAAATTCTATTAAAGGCACTATGTACATGCTATATACATTAGAGGGTTTATAATGCATGAATGAGCACTGTATGTAGGATCATAGTCCAGTTCGTATATCGGGATCATACTGCAGATAGAGTGTGTACAAATAGCAGCAAGATATAGTATGAACTAAAGACAGTTCATTAGATTTTAAAGACGCTAGTCTTTCTTGGGGACCTCCGACGCAAACATTTTGGTCTGTCTGTCTGTCTGTCTGTCTGTCTGTCTGTCTGTCTGTCTGTCTGTCTGTCTGTCTGTCTGTCTGTCTGTACACTTGTCTGTTTGTTCACTTTTAACGGCACCGGGTATTTGAAACGGTTTACCCCATCTGCAGCTCCTACCAATGTTGTCCAAGATCTAGCGTTGATACTTGTGCGATTGTCAATTAAAAGCAATTTTTACGCATGTCTGGGGCACCACGACAACACGTATATATTCTGCATGTGTGTCTTTTACTAGAAAAGGCATACATAAGTAATTCTAAGGACCGTAGCTCTTATCACGCTGCGCTGACCATGCAACGCTTGCACAAAAAAGCGAGTGTTTCCAACACTTTGCTAAGACGAGATGGTTGTGGCACCTACCCGCCACCTTGCGTTCTACACCTTGTCACCTTTGAGACGAGCGCGCACAGCTGTCTCAGAGCCACGTGCTTTGTTTTCCAAGATAACTGCCAGATGGCGCTCATGTCTCACGTGTGACCTGACTTGATACACTCATTCGCCTCCGCTGCATACTCGAGGCACTCTAACGCAGCGCCTCCAGAATACCATTCACCAATTTTCTTGCGAAGAACATCAAATGAATGTTTCGTTCACTCTCTCCACAAGCAAGACTATCACATTTTGAGGACGTTTACAGATTAACATGCAGACACGGGGCCAATTTTTTGATCCTTAAAAATAACGAAGGCCGCTCACTGCATGCCTTCATGTGTCAGTACAATACAGTGACATTATTAATCTTCTCCACTTTTACCTGTTTTGAAAATCACTCATCAACTACCTCTGTTCTCCTGCACTAGAATTATGCTACTTTTTTCTAGCAAGGGTTCATTGTCACTGATGGCATGTCATTTCTTTTTCCTGCTAGTTCCCCAATCTTTCTGAAAGCGTAGTTTAGAATATTACGTCCATGCGTGATCATCCCCAACACACGAATCACCAAGTGCGTCGATAAGTTTGCCTTCAAACATCATACGATTGGTTTCTTCTCTATATTGAATAATCATGACTGTTGCGAAACAAAAGTTAGCACCACAAGCATGTACGTGAAGCGCAAGAATCCTGTTAGCATGATTTAAAATTGCATTTCTCTGTCACTCAATTACACGCCATGTGGTCTCGCTAACATATTCTTTCCCGCATGAGAGTAAAAGACGATAAATTACAAATGCCTCGCAATAAACAAAGCAGTATGCATGTTTTGTGCGCATCTATTTCAACCCGTCTTGACTAATTTATGCTGTGCGGGGTTCTTATGTAGTTTGTGTCCGTGTGTCATTTCGGACTACATAAAATCTGTTCATTTGATTCGCCAACAAGTCCACATTCCCACGCTTGTAGTCTCTTTAGAAGGCTTAACTAGCAGTTCAACAAACCCTTTAAAGCGTGCTTTACGCAGTGCTATAAAGCAAGAAAGAACGCGAGATCACAAAGCGGAACACCTTTATTTTAATGTGGAAGACCTAGATGCGTGTGTTGGTGGCAATCTTGGCCACGACGTTAGCAACACTGCGTTGTCCCAAAACTTCCTATTGGTACAAAGAAAGATTTGTCTTCGAACCGGAATCGAAACAACAAGCTCACATTGCAACCCTTGCCGATTCCTCACGTGCTTTACCAAACCTTGTTATAACAAAGCTTGTAAAGCGTGCTTTGCGCAGTGCTATAAAGCAAGAAAGAAAGCGAGATCACAAAGCGGAACACCTTTATTTTAATGTGGAAGACCTAGATGCGTGTGTTGGTGGCAATCTTGGCCACGACCTTAGCAACACTGCGTTGTCCCAAAACTTCCTTTTGGTACAAAGAAAGATTTGTCTTCGAACCGGAATCGAAACAACAAGCTCACATTGCAACCCTTGCCGATTCCTTACATGCTTTACCAAACCTTGTTATAACAAAGCTTGTAAAGCGTGCTTTGCGCAGTGCTTTAGAGCAATAAAAGAAGCCAACTTTAAAAAGGATAGCTGAATTTTAAGGCGAAAGCCCTAAGAGCAACTGTCGACGGTAATCCTGGGCACAACTTTGCCAAAAGTGTGCTCGATGGTTAAAAAAAAAAGAATGCTCTTCGCACCGGAATCAAACCACCAAACCAGCATTGCGACCCCTCTCGACTCTCTACAGTCTGTACGTTACCTTGTAATGACAAAGCTTTTATTACGTGCTTTACGCAGTGCCCTAAAGCAATAAAAGAAGCCAGCTTTAACCAAGCCTAGCACCTGAATTTAGCGAATGCCCTAGACGTCTGTTACGGTGGTGATGTTGGTCACGAGCTTGCGATAACTGCGTTACCGATGGAAACAAAGTAAAACTGCCCTTAAAACTGGAATCAAATGAACAAGCCCACAATGCAGACTAACATAATAATAATAATAATAATAATAATAATAATAATAATAATAATAATAATAATAATAATAATAATAATAATAATAATAATAATAATAATAATAATAATAATAATATTATTATTATTATTATCCGAAGTTTTACGTCCCAAAACGCCCATATGCTTATGAGTGACGCCGTAGTGAAGAGCTTCGGAAATTTTGGCGATCTGGTGTTCTTCAACATGCACTGACATGACACAGTAGACGCCCCCCCCCCCCCCTTTTCGCCAACATCGAAAGGGGAACGCCGCAGCGGGGATGAAACCGGTGACGTTTGGGTCAGCAGCAGAACACCGTCGCCACTGTTTCACCAAGGCAAACCACATTGCAGACCTTGTTGACTCCTGAGAGGCTTTACGTAGCGTTGTCTGGACAAAGCTTGTAGAGACTGCTTTTCGCAGTGCCATACAGCAAGAACTTACAGTGAACCTTGTGCATTATCCTGAGACGACTCGAAGAGGAAAGCAGTTTTGTTATTTTTTTCATCTGAAAGATTGACGGAGGCTGCTGTTTGTATATGAAACATGGTAGAAGTACCCAGAGAAATAATTCTGCTCGTCTGGGCTCCAGCTCAGCAGGGACACGGAAGGAACGAGTAGGATCATTCGGTTGCCCGAGGTCTCACCTGCTGGTCAACCTGTGGAAAACTCTCAAGTTACCGAACCTATAAAAATAAGTCAGGATATGTGCAGATGATATAAAATCGTATTTCAGATCTCGATGATAAATTCGAAACAGAACTTGCAGAGTAAGTCAACGCACGCGTCCACGTTCTACACGTGGAAGAACAATTTTACGTCGAGATTTCACGTCGATGCGACTCTGTTTGCGTAAACAGATATACACTTCACGCTATTTGTTGGCATTCAAAGCTGCCAATTTGACGACACCCCTCGGCAAACAAAACAAAGTGCGATGACCACTTCCAGCTTTTCTGTCCCTCACATCCCCCACCCCCTATTTTTTTGTCACAGAGATGTTAGTGCGGACACAGCTGAGCTTAAAAAACAGACTTCTAATGGTGTAGCACGAGTCGTATTTGCTGCGTCGCTGTTTTGCGGTCGTGCAGAACTCACTCTGCCGTTCGCTTGCGTGCGGGGAGTCATTTGCGGCGAGTCGTTGTGTTGCGAGAAGCATGAGAGATTGAGCGCTGACATTAAACGACGAAAATGACTCGAACCGGGTATCAATTCGCGTTTCGTGCAAAATATGTCCTCTCTGATTTTGCGAGCTCAACACTATTTAAAGCACATGGATGGGAATATTTATTGTCTGCTTGTTATTCTATTCGTCGACACTTCTTGATTTTTTTTTCGGGCCACGGGAGTTGTCGCCGTTCATTAAACTTCAGTGGTGGTGTCATTGTATGGTACCTCAACTTTGGGTCTTATATTTTATTTTCGCCACCATTACCATTCTTTCTTCCACTTGTTGCAAAGTGAGTAATTTTTAATTGTTTCAGACACGAGGCTTTGTCCGCTTCATGGGAAACTATTAGGAGATAAACAGGCAATTAAAATAACAATACAAAATTGAGGTATATTTAACGCTCTAGCGTTTTAATTGATCCAGATTTGGTGAACAAGCATGTTTTCTTTCTTTCTTTCTTTCTTTCTTTCTTTCTTTCTTTCTTTCTTTCTTTCTTTCTTTCTTTCTTTCTTTTTTCTTTCTTTTTTCAGATTGTTGCGTTGTGTAATTTGTCAACAAATATGTTAAATGTATGAAATACTTTATATAACAGTTAGATATGGCTTAACTTCAAAATAAAAGTCGTTGAACAATAGTAAATTCATATTAGTAGCTTGTTTTATATTTGAAGCCTCTCCTGGCAAAACGAAGGCACCTAAGCCGTTTCTTCCTACCTTCCTATCCATCTCATCACCCAATTGTGTGCTCATGTGGTAAAATTGTTAACTTGGGGCCCACCAAAGTTTGCACACACACGAGGGTATAAGCGTATGATGAACATGAATGACATGTAATGACATCATTAACATGGCAAGAGCACCGTACGTGTACGACAAGAAACCGTTTTTCATGTGGCGCATACCCGCAGAGTGCGGCTACGCGCCACTGGTGATGCATTATATATGCCAACCTGGGAACGGTGATAGTTGACTTTAGTAATCTTCATGCGTCAGCACGAAGGAGCTAGTGTTGCGGGAAATGCGGTGTCGGCGTGGGTGACGTGGTTGATGAGTTAGACGGAAAGATTAAAAATTACAGTTTGAACTAGAATCAAACTGAGGCACTTGCCGTGGCAGTCACGTGCCCTTCCGCAAAGCCACATCAGTCTCTCAAATGATTGCGGGTTCGAATCCCGGCTGCGGCGGCTGCATTTCCAATCGAGACGGAAATGTTGTAGGCCCGTGTTCTCAGATTTGGGTGCACGTTAAAGAACCCCAGGTGGTCGAAATTTCCAGAGCCCTGCACTATGGCTTCTCTTATAATCATATTGTGGTTTTGGGACGTTAAACCCCACATATCAATCAAATGTCAATCAATGTCTCAAATGATTAAGGATCAACCTTATACATACGTCATGCCACCGAAAAATGGTTGCGTCTACAGTGTCTGCTGTCCACGTTTATAACAATGTAATGAACCTTACAGATGTCCTCCTGAAATTCAGCAAGGTGTAGCCAAGTGTCACTTCACCACAGCTTGTCAACAAAAGCCAAAGATAGCTATTTATGATAGGCATGTCATCGTAACGCATCGTGCAGACTGATGGCTGAACGCTAAGCGAAGACTGACGATACGACGAGCGTTGGCCACCCTTCTTGGTCCGATAAAAATATGGCAGAGACACTTTCTCACAGGTTCCTCAGCGTGAAACCGATTGATTGGTATGTGTGGTTTCGCGTTCCAAAACTGCCATATGATTATGAGAGACGCCGTAGTGGAAGACTCCGGAAGTTTTGAGAACCTGGCGTTTTTTTAACGTGCACCCGAATCTGAGCACACGGGCTTGCAGCACTTTCGCCTCTCTCGAAAATGCAGCCGCCGCAGCCGGGATTCGATCCCGCAATCAGAGCATGAATTTGATTCCCACAAACGAGATATTTGCAGGAACTTCTGGGAAAGGCCGTGTTCATAGATAAGCCGAAATTGTGAAGGGCTATTTAAGACATTTAACAGATATGAGAGAACCATAGGTTTGTTGAGGCGAAAGCCTCGCATGTCTGACATGAACGTGAACTCCAAAGAAAAGGTGGCATGAGATAAATGAAGACAAAGTACTGTGATCTGGTTAGCTGAGGGGTCTCTTTGTCTTTGTGGCATTGACATATTTATACAATTCAACCACTTTTTTTGCTATATTGCGTGTTCCAAGACACTACGTACATGAACGATGACGTAAGGGTAACGACAACAAACAGTGCCAGTCCTACTGAATAGACACCAATTTCAAAATTAAATGAGGTATGTCAAGAATTCCACCCTCGACAACCACTCTGGTCCAGGTTCGTGTGTTTTCTGAGGTTCCACAAATTTCGACATGCATTCTCGTAAGTACATTCTTTCGGGTAGTGCATTTTAATCACAGCGAAATCCGGCCAAACAGGCCCGCCATGAACAGTGGAGGCGTGTTAACATAATTAAGCCAAATGACAAACCATTCACATTATCTTTATGGAGAAACCTGATACCATATGGGCCCAGCAGGAATTCCTGTTTGATTGTCCTCTACAATATATCCCAAAAATACCCTCCCTCCCAGCAATGCAAAAAAACGTGGTCTATAGTCATTACAAATGAGACAATCTGACCCCCAAGGTAGAAAGACACCGCACTCTTCCAAAATTACCTTGACGTGCAAAGTGCTAGTGTGAAGCCTCAAAGAAGGTCTTTGTGGAAGGAGCCACTTGCATTCTTTTAACCCTTTTTAGCACGTCGTGCCCTTGCACTCCACTGTAAATGAACCTGTACACACGAACAGGTAAATTGCATCACATACATTTCTGTACAGCTTATTGTGTGACACCTATAACAGGTACTCATTAGAAATTCTGACCGGCAAAAAGCGAACACTCAAAATCACCTCTCTCAGATATCCGCAGACAGCACCATTTATGTGGTTTGTACCAACTACATTTTGTGACGGGACGATATCTAGTTTTATATTATAGCGTCCACAGAGAATCGGCAGCCGAACAAGATGGCTGAGTTGCCTCTCACGCAAGCGTCTAACGCACAGGCGTCTTTGTCCTCCTCGCAAAGTGCTACGTTTTCTCCTGTCGATGGCACACTGTAACATCATTACCCCGTGGGGGAAGCGCCGTCACGGCGCTTGGTACGGTGGTGACGAACTAGCATAGTGATACGGTTTGACTCTGAAAACGTGGACAACGTCCGACTGGAGTGAGGGGGTCGAAGAGGCATTGTTTAGGGGTTTGATGTCGTAGTTCACGCCACTGAGTTCTCGTAACACTTTGTAGGGGCCATGGTAGTGTGGTAGTAGCTTCTCTTATAAGCCGACTTGGTGGTTTGGTGTCCACCAGAGACTCTGGCGGGATGTGCACGCTTTGGCGGCCACTGTCATAACGGTTTTTTGGTGCTCTTGCGACAAGTGCAGCCGATCATGAGCAAGTTTATGGGCTGCATGGGCTCGAGAAACGACATCGCTGGCGTAGTAGTAGTAGTAGTAGTAGTAGTAGTAGTAGTAGTAGTAGTAGTAGTAGTAGTAGAACAAAACTTTATTATATAGATAATCCAGACAGGCTTGAACTCCAGTGCCCCGAGGAATATACGGGGTGGAAAGCGAAGTCTGTCCGGCAAGGTGGTGCCCCTATTCCAGGGCCCCACTGGCGCGAGCCATCCGTTCAGCTCTTTGGATCAGTTGCAGCTGATCCACTAGAGCTGGGCTAGACAGCAGCGCCTCCCAAATCGCTGGCGTACTGAGTAGACAAAGGGGCAGCCGAAGGAAGGAGCGTCTCAAATGGTAACGCTGGATGTCGGCCAAACAGCAAATAAAACGGCGAATAACTAGCTGTGTCGTGCCGTGAAGAGTTGTACCCAAAGGTGACAAAGGCGAGTGCTTTTTCCCAGTCATGGTGATCTGGTGAAACGTACACTGACAGCATCTGCATCAGCGTTCGGTTCAGACGCTCGGTCAATCCGTTTGTCTGTGGATGATAAGTGGTGGTAACCTTGTGCTCAGCGGACCAGGCACGGAGAATGTCATCCACAACACGTGAAAGGAAGTACCTACCTCGATCAGTAAGCAGCTGCCACGGAGCGTAGTGATGAAGAATGACTTCATACAAGAGAAAGTCAGCGACGTCAGTGGAACAGCTTGTCGGCAGTGCTTGAGTGATAGCAAAGCGTGTGGCGTAATCTGTGGCGACTGACCCATTTATTCCCGGAGGTGGACGTAGGAAACTGGCCCAACAGGTCAAGGCCAACACGGAAGATTGGTTCTGTCGGTATGTCGATTGGCTGTAGGAGGCCAGGAGGTAGCACAGAGGGGCGTTTGCGACGTTGGCAGCGATCGCAAGCAGTGACGTAGCGAACCACAGAACGATACAGTCTGGGCCAGAAAAAGCAACATCGCACACGATCGTAGGTACGAGAGACGCCTAGATGACCGGCTGTAGGTACGTCGTGGAGTTGTTCGAGAACGCTAGTACGCAGGTGATGGGGAACCACGAGTAGTAATTCCGGGTCATCGGCGTTGAAGCTGCGACGGTACAGAATGTTATCGTGCAGTTCAAACAGGCGAACGGAAGGATCTGTCGGAGCAGAGGTCAGACGCTCGATGATGGAGAGTAATGATGAGTCACGTCGTTGTTCGGTGGAGATATCACCTAAAGCGTGGATGGAGAGCACGCAGGGGTCAAGGTCTGTCAAGTCGGGCGTTTCAACCGGATGACGTGACAAACAGTCTGCGTCTGTGTGCAGACGTCCATACTAGTAGTGGACTATGAATGAGTATTCTTGCAGACGCAGCATCCAGTAACCGAGACGTCCAGATGGGTTCTTTAGCGATGAGAGCCAACAGAGAGCGTGATGGTCAGTAACAACGGAAAAAGTTCGGCCATACAGGTAAGGCCTGAATTTTGTCACGGCCCACACTAAAGCTAGGCATTCACGCTCAGCGATGGAGAATTTCCGTTCGGTGCGTGAAGGAAGACGACTGGCGTAAGCAAACACACGGTCCTTTCCGTGCTGTCGTTGGCCGAGGACCGCTCCAATTCCATGGCCACAAGCATCGGTTCGAAGCTCTGTAGGTGATGCAGGGTCAAAATGGGCCAGTATTAGTGGCGTAGTCAGCAGATAAATAAGAGCCCAAAAAGCGTCCGCTTGCTCTACGCCCCATGCGAAGGGGACGTCCTTCTTTAAGAGGTCAGTAAGCGGTCAAGCGATGTCGGTGAAGTTGCGGACAAATCGACGAAAATAGGAACATGGCCTTACAAAACTTCGGACGTCCTTGGTTGAACGTGGTTCAGGAAATTCATGTACTGCTCGCACCTTGTCGGGATCAGGTTGAACACTAGCGGCACTGACAAGGTGGCCAAATATGGTGATTTGGCGACGTCCGAAATGGCATTTTGCAGAATTGAGCTGGAGAGCTGCTCTGCGAAAAGCATCGAGAACGGCCGAGAGACGTGTGATATAGCTGTCAAAGGTAGGTGAAAAGACGATGACATCGCTTAAGTAACATAAACAGATGGACCACTTATATCCTCGGAAAAGGGAGTCCATCATGCGCTCGAAAGTTGCCAGCGCATTATATAGTCCGAACGACATGACCATGAACTGGTAGAGGCCGCCGGGCGTAACGAAAGCGGTTTTTTCGCGATCCATGGGGTCGACGGAAATTTGCCAATAGCCCTACCGAAGGTCGATAGACTAGAAGTATTGGGCACCATGGAGGCGATCGAGGGCGTCATCAAACCGAGGCAAAGGGTAGACATCTTTATGAGTGACTTTGTTCAAATGGCATTAGTCTATCCAAAAGTGCCAGCTGCGATCCTTCTTCTCAACGAGCATGACTGGGGAGGCCCAGGGGCTGGATGATAGTTCTATGACGCCTTTCGTAATCATTCTTTCCACTTCATTCTGAATTACTTGGCGTTCCTTGTGAGATACGCAATATGGACGCTGCCGTATAGGACTGGCATCACCAGTGTTGATCCGGTGAGTCACGGCAGTTGATTGACCGGGAGGGGGGTGGTCAAAGTCGAAAATGTCTCTATATGATGTTAGCAGACGACGGAGGCCGGCAGCTTGCGCTGGGGTGAGATCAGGAGCAATCATTTATTGTCATCGGCAGGCAGAGTGTAATTGCGGCCAAGAAAGGGGGATGTAGCATCGGTGTCCAAACCAGTAACGTTGCAGCTGTCAAGCGGAGATAGGGTGGCCAAAGACATGTCTTGCAGAATAACTTGAGTCAAGAGACTGACGTTGAGTAGGGATATAACCACTGTATTATCAGTGATGGAGACAACAATGTAAGAAAGGGTGACGTCTCGGGCAATCAGTACGTTGACTTTAGGTGTGACGAGGTAGTCACCATCGGGCACATCACGTGAGCCCGACAAAGTGACGTATGTAGCAGCTTGCGGAGGCAAGCGAATGTGGTGACGAGAGCATAAACGTGGAGAATGGTCAGCTGGAAAGTCGGCAAGCTGCGGCAGCTCAAGTTGAAGAGCACCAGGGGCACAATCAAAGAGCGAAGAATGACGTGACAGGAAGTCCAAGCCAAGTATTAGGTCATGAGAACACATTTCAATGACGGCAAACAGAACTAATGTAGGATGGCCGGGTCTTTGTCAGAATCAACGAAAAAGTATTCTTGCTACTGTCTATCGATCCCCTTCCAGTGACCCCTCTGCTTTTTGTAATGCGCTTCATCACTTGCTTGATAAACTTACTGCTGAGCGCAAGAATATAATAATTATGGGCGATATGAACTTTGATTTACTAGATTCCTCTAACCATTCTGCTCTCAAGTATAAGACTTGTTTTCATAGTTTTGGGTTTAAATCGCTAATATCTGTGCCAACACGCTGTTCTGATAACGGCTTACGGTCATCAATCGATCACATCCTCACAAACATTGATGACGTCAGTCACGCTGGTGTCATTGAGAGTGACATCACAGATCACTTTCCTGTATTCCTATATTTTGAACAGGTCATCACTCGTAGCAACATAATACGTCAAAAGTATCGCTTTGATTCAGACAAGTACTGCATGCTCATTGCCGATGAAGATTGGTCCAGTGTATATGTCGCGAATGATCCTGAAGAGGCCTTGACCAGGTTCTACGACGCTATTTATTCAGCAGTTGAGCGTTCAACTACATTGCAATCATCTAACAGACGCTACTTCGCCCCACGGTGCCCTTGGTTATCACAATCACTGATACGATCTCTTCGCAAAAAAGAGAACCTATATAAAAAGACGAAACGTCAGCCTTTTAATTCACGCTTGAAATCACGCTATAAAACTTACTCCAGCACATTAGCCACACTTTTGAGAAAGGCTAAACAAAGTTATTATGAGCGGGAACTACAGAATTGTGGACATAACTCAGGGAAAAAATGGCAGCTTTTAAAAGAATTTTTAAATTTCACTCAGTCGCGCAGAAAAGTGACCTCTATTCGTGTCGACAACGTCACCCTCACTGCGGCCAGTGACGTGGCCAACGCCTTTAATGTACACTTTTCCACTAGCTTTGCAGTCCCCTTCTCCTCAGACTATGTACCTCCGTTTTCTCACAGCCCTCAGTCGATGTTTCTTTTTCCTATATGTGCTTCTGAAATTTCCTCAATTATTTCTGGATTAAAAGCTACCGGAGCTGGGTTAGACAACATCCATTCAAAGCACATTAAACTTGTAAGATCTCTTGTAGCTCCTATATTAAGCCACGTTTTTAACCGCTGTTTGAAGAACGGTGTTTTCCCGGATAAATTAAAAGTTGCGAAGGTAGTGCCAGTATTTAAAAAAGGTGATACCCTCAGCATGTGCAATTGCAGGCCCATATCTGTCCTTCCCTTCCTGGATAAAATTTTGGAAAAACTAATTGAAATAAGAATATCTAAATATTTAAGCAAATTTAACATACTTTCTCCTTGTCACTTTGGTTTTAGGGCTGGTCTTTCCACTGATACTGCAATTGCTTGTGTCACTGACAAAATCAGATCATTCATTGATAATGGTAACATCGCAGGATCTGTCTTCGTCGACTTTACTAAAGCATTTGACAGTATTGATCATTTCATCCTATTTCGCAAACTCCAGTACTATGGCATAACTGGTCTCGCATTAACGCTATTACAGAGCTTTCTGCTTAATAGGTCGCAGGTGGTCTCCGTCAATAATTTTACATCCAGTCCCAACCCCATTACAAGAGGTGTTCCGCAAGGTTCAATTTTGGGTCCATTATTATTTTTATTATTCATAAATGATTTACCACGTTGCCTTAATTATTCTTCTTGTTTACTTTAAGCTGATGACACGACTCTCTTTTCTCATCACTTGGATTTAGCGACTCTCGTGTCAAGACTTCAAGCTGACCTTAATTGTCTTGTTGACTGGTGCAACTGTAATAGATTGTTGATTAATCCTTGCAAAACCTGTTTTATGCTTTTTTATTCACCAAAAAAACTAGCATTTATTCCTTACCTTTATGTGAACTCAGTAGTTATTCCTTTAAGTGATCATACGTCATTTTTAGGAGTTATAATGGACACACATCTGAAATTTCAGCAACATATCAATTCTGTTTGTAAAAAGATTTCGTACGGTATCAGGGCATTGGTCAAGTCACGAATGTGTTTTAACATCAAAACTCTGAAGGCATTGTATTATGCATTCATACACAGTCATCTCAGTTATTGCATTACATCATGGGGTAATTCATATTCGGTTCACATTTGGCCGTTAAAGGTATTGCAAAAACAAGCAATTCGACTCATAACTTTCGCTTCACGTCAAGCGCCATCACATGATATTTTTCGCCAGCTTGACGTATTACCGATCTCCCAAATGTACGTTTACAATGTGTGTGTTTTGTTTTTTAAAATTTTCCACCGTACCCTCACTATCAACACCTTTCCTATTACCTTGTTGGATAATTCCAATAATACTAGATTCGCGGTCGCCGATAACCTGTTATTACCTAAAGTTCGCACTAATTATAGAAAAATGAGCATTGTTTTTTCATCAATTTCATTATGGAATTCTTTATCACATGATGTGAAAGACTTAATGCACATTCATGTTTTTAAGAGAAAATTGAAAAAGTCTCTATTAAACGTATAACTGCTAGATTTTGTTAAGTTTTGATATCTTGCTTTGTTTGTAGAAAAAAAAAGTTCGAAATGTTCCGTGACTTGCTCTTTCGTTATTCATATTTTAGCTTTTTCATTGTAATAACATAGGAGGTCCCGCCTGCGGTTTACTACCTTGGGACCTCCTCCTGCATACTTACTCACAATGTACACTTGTGATGCTAATAAAGAAACATTGATTGATTGATTGATTGATTGACTGATTGATTGATTGATTGAATGGATACACGGGGCGTGCACATCCCTTGAACGGCAGGGGTCCTCCCATCAGCGACTCGGAGTGTGCGGGAAGCGGCAGACGTGAGCACTTTATGTAGGCTTCGGCGAAAGTTCGCGCTCATTACAGAAATAGGGCAGAAACAGTCACACCATCAACGTCAACGTCTAACAAACTTTGTCTCGTCGGAAGCGTCGAGAAAATTTGTGGAGGAAGTCGATAATGCAGCGTCATCTCCGGTCGCTGCACCGTTTAGTTTTCCGGATAGGCAGGAGCGGGGTTGAATAGGAACGACTGCCTGCGAGTCTGCGGTGAGCGAGACGACTGACGACGTCCTGGAGGTGAACGCGACTGATGACCATGCGGTGACGAAGATCGGCTGTTGAACCTTCTGCAGTTGTTTGGCGAAGAAGGCTGCACGGCAGATGCAAAGCGGGTGCTGTCCTGTCGGTAGTAAGGTTCAGACGACGTCCGAGGTGGCGAGGACCAGTGGTAATTGCAGTAACGGACGACATGACCGATACGGTGGCAATGAAAGCAAATTGGTCGATTGTCGGCGGTTCTCCACGCAGCAGGGTCTTGAGATCAAGCCGTAAACTGCTGCTCATGATAGGACGAGGGTGGACGCCATGGAGCTCGCTGCGGGCTGGTCGAAACGCACACCGAAGGAATACCTATGCTGGCGAGTTCTTGGCGGACGATGGCTTGAACCATGTTAGCAGTGAGTGGGGTCGTGTCACTTGCAGCAGTGTGAGCCGGAGCAGAAGTAATGGCTTCAAGTTCGTGCCGTACAATACTGGTCACATGATCCGATGAAACTGGAGGTGGCGGCTGTGTTCTTGCACGGTCTTCGCAAGACGACGTTGCAACCGTATTCGGAAGGCGGAAAAACTCGCTGTCAATCTGCCGGCTCTTCGCTCGCTCAACGCGCCGGCATTCCTTTATATAATGGCGTCCACTGTAGAATATGTTTTGCAGATGAGGAGGTTGAATGCGTCGTCCACAATCCCCTTAAAATATGTCCAACCATGTCAGCCTCCGGCATCTCGGCATTGGCTTTGCGACACAATGCTAACACATCTATATACGAGACGTACGACTCCGTCGAGGTCTGCGCCCGAGAAGGAAGCATTTTGTTCGCGGCCATTTTTCTTCCAATAGGCTTCACGAACAGGTCCACATTTTCTCCCTGCACATCGCCCAACTCCCAAGTTCTGCTTCATGGTTCTCATAACACGATTTAGTGGTTCCCCTAAGATAGAACAACAGATTCGCCAGCATAAGAGTCGGGCCCCATCGGTATCGAGTACTCACACGTTCGTACTCTGCCAGCCAATCTTCAACGTCCACTTCATCTGGATCGCCGGAACCGCTAAACGTGCCAAGATCTCGCGGGGGTTCGAGCACGAAGGTTGTGGTCGCGGGAGGAGATGTAGTCGCCGCATCATCTCCAGCCGCAGGAACACCAGGAGCAGATGCAGACGCTGTATTTTCCGTCATCGTTGCGGAACGACCCTTCAAACGATGGCCGCTGCGAAGTTCCGTTGCGAGGCGGTTACTTAGCACCTCCACCAAATGTGACGGGGCGAGATCTAGGTTTATATTACAGCGTCCACAGAGAATCGGCAGCCGAACAAGATGGCTGAGGTGCCTCTCGCGCAAGCGTCTAACGCACAGGCGTCTTCGTCCTCTTCGCAAAGTGCTACGCTTGCTCTTGTCGATGGTGCACCATAACAATATTCACGTAAAGCTCTAATCAGTCAAAGTTGGCACACTGTACGCAGGAAAGGATCACTGACGTTACAAAAAAAGAAAAACCTGCTTATGATTTTCCGTATGAATAGGTGTTGTAGTCCCGAAACCACATTTCTTTACTCGCCTAAATAAATTATTTTGAGTGCATTGTTCCCAACTTGAGGCCTACATGAACACCACAAAGACGCCATGGAATTTCTGTATATTAGCCTGTGAACAATGCAACACCTGCATTACGTACCATAGTTTCGAGACGAAGTACTAATTGCAAACTGTTGCTGTCGAGAAAATTGATAGATGATTACCCTGCGACCTATTCGCCTTCAACTGAATTTCTCTTGCCTGTTCTTGCCAATAGTTGTCATTGTATTTGTAGTGTTCTAGAGGTACCCCTATATATCTGACAGCTATTGTCTCCTACTTAATATAGACAAAAATTCTGGTCGGAATGACCACTCTGCATTCAAGAACCCCAGTACTTTCCATAGTTCACCCGACTACCAGTGGCATTGCTGTAACTCTTCACTACAGTGATAACCTCTGCCACACTTTCTTTGTCTGTGCAACAAACTGCCACATCATCCGCATATGCCAGAATTTTACCTTCTGATGCCTGCGAGCTAGGACCGTTAATGCTGCTGTTTTCACTTAGTGCTAAGCATAACGTTTCTATATAGATGCTGAACAAAAGAGGGCTAAGCCGGCATTCCTGACAGATGGAACGCCTAACGTTAATGGGGGCACCTAACGAATTATTAACTGCTAAACGTGTCTTACAGTAGCCATATGCATAGACCACGCCAACTAGTATTGTCATATCGGCCTATACCATTAACTAATCGTGACTACAAAATCTTGATGAAAGTGCTAGCGGGTGTCTAGTACTTCTTTGACTCCAGGGTGTCGTCAAATAATCAGTGGGGTCTTAACAAACTTGCGGTATTATGGAACGTTCCATTGTGACCAATATACAGAAAATGCGATGCGTTCTCGAGTGTTGCGACACCACGGAAGGTCGTGTGACGATTCTACAGCTCGATATTAAAAAGGCATTTGACTGTGTCTCTCACGCCCTGTTGCTTGCCATGCTAGACCATGTGAACACAATTCAACCACGACTATAGTTTTATTAATGCATATTCTGAGCCCAGCTTCGCGTTGGGAAAGGACAACTGTGTTTTAAGTTTTGGCTTTCCGCTAGGTGTCGATTGCACCACAAATAATCAATTTTGTGATAAACCACAGCACCATCTGCGCCATTATTTATCTTTCTGTGGATCAGTGAGGCACCCTCTACACATCTGCGCAGAATGGTAAATGCATTTGGTTGATACTGCATGGGGCTGATCAAGATGAGGAATTATAACTGAGAACTTTAGAGTGAGTGGGAAGCATTAAACCGCACACAACTTACGCAATTAGCATAGTGTAATCAATGGTTGCTATTTTACGTTTCTACCTCACTGTATTTTATACGTTTAACGCGATTACTTGCCTGGCATGACGCCTGTACAGAATATTTTTGCGAATGCAGTTCTAAGCAACGTGGCTCTGAGGTAAAACACTGGACCCCTGCCCCTGAGCACCCTGGTTCAAACCCCAATCCTCGGTATTTTTTTATTTGATTTTTCTTCATGTCTATCAGTCACGCAACCGACGACGATGACAAAGTTGATGGTGACGTCACACAACGAAGGGACGGGTGCCTAAGATTAACTCTATAAAAAAGTTAAGAGTTGCGGCGTTACCTTCAAGCGTGGCTCGTGGCGCGTGAGCTGTATGTTGAGTTCGTCTTCTCAGCTGTCAGGGAATAAATTCGCTGATAGCTACAGAGTAATGCGGAAAGCGAACGCCATGAAAGAGGCCCAGCCATTGCCTGTGGTAGATTATGTGGTAGACCGAAGGGGTACACAACGCTAAAGAAACCTCGACAGGCACAAAATGAGTCACGGAGAGCAGTAGGGCTCGTCATGACTCACTTTGTCGTGACCGCACTGCAGCAAACGTTCCAATTTGTGTATTTCTTATTTTAACATATGTTTCGAGCTGTTTTAACCTGAAAAAGTACAGAAAATAAGCAGCGAATTTTCGTTTTATTCCTTTTTGTACTCCCTGACAACCGGAGTATATTTTGATTTTTTGGGCTTTGTTTTATTTAAAAGAAGGACGGCATGCTCTGTTGGTTTCCTGGAATAATTTTTTGTCAGGTTCTAACCTCACCATCTGATTTTAAATGACACTAGTCAATACAGAAAATAACCATGAACTCAACAAACAAAACAGTAAAGACATCAGGAGCATTTTCATGACTTTAAAATGTATCCTATGGACCTTCAATCACTTTCTTTATAAGTTACGTAACGGTGCCCCATTACCGCACCATTCAACTTTTGTAGCATGCAGCACTCCATCAACTAGCCGCTATAGAGACGCAACTTCGTGAAAGCATATTACGTTACCAATGCTGGCTGCCCTGAGTTCATGCAAAGGATCATGCATTATTCATGAGACGCCACTGACAGTCACTTCAAGTCAAGCCTTCGTGCTACGCCTGCCGTATGCAGTGTTCGGTGAAAAGAGATATGAAAACCGTATACTGGCCAAATTGAAGGTGCTTCCCACCATGAATTGCTCAGCTTTCAAAAAAGAGGGCTGGTAGCATTGCGGATGCGAAATAGTAGCCCACTTTTGGCTTCGAGTTTTTGATATTTTAAAGGAATACTGAGTGCGAGCGAGTTGGCATTCCTGCGAGGGCGCAGCTTCAATTTAAAGTCGGAGTTGTGCTGCATGAGTTGTTAGGGCGGTGTCTATTTGTACTGCTTTTCTCGTACAGAGGTAAATGTCCAAATTTTCTCAATGCTTCACACAGTATATATGATTTATTTTTGTCAGTGATACCTCACAGCACACACAAGAACCTGCAACATACGCACGCACGTGAAAACAAACACATGAACATACGCACGCAAGACCACACTTACATGCACGAACGCACAAGTGGACGCACACACGCACGCACGCACACTGCAGCTGCAGCTACCATATCTGATAAACATATTGATTTGTCAGCACATGCTGCAATGCATTTTTAGAAGGTGACCGGCCCACGTTGACTAAGTAAGATATTTGACAAAAATTGGGGCTACCAGAAACTGCACAGTTAAATAATTTTTCATTTGTTTGCAATATTACTAGCCTAAAAAGGCTGCAAGCAGGAGTGGTGATACAAACGGGAAGAAAAACGTACGTACTAGAGAAAATAAACCGGTAACAAAAGAGATAATGGCATGCTACACATCAAGTATTCCTCAACGGCAATATTATCAGTAGTATCGATTATCGCAGCAGTACATAACTACACTGCAACCGTTATATTTGAGTGAGAAACCTGTTTTAACTATTTGCTGTTATCGGCGGAGGGTGTGACGAGACAGGAGTTGATTCCCTTCCACCGCCAACCCCCCCTTCCCCCTTCACCCGACAGAAACTGTCGGATATTTAATAAGGTTTATTCATTTATTCATTCATCGAGACTGAAAGGAAATTTGTATCCACTTCGGGGAAACAATAGTTATGGTGTACGGTCAGTAGTTAGGTTCCGGCAGCGGTGGTCGCATTTTGGTGTAAAGGAAATGCTAAAGGCCTGTAAACTGCGCAATGTAAGTGCATGTCAAGGAGCCCAAAATGATCGCAATTTCTGGAGCCCAAACTATGGCATCTCTGGTAATCATATATTGGTTTAGGAACGTAAAGCCCCAGATATCAGTAAAGAACACTCTTGCCTATGTGACCCTGCTTGTCTAACTAGAAAGTACTTTCTCCACAAAATTTCAATACCTGCTATAGAATACGATGCATGGTGGAAAATATACTTTGATGTTTAGAATTCTAATCATATCCCCATAAATATCTGTTAAGTGCTATTCAAAATTGCCTACGGCTATCAGAAGCACGTAGAAGAAAACGTAGCTTGTGTACAATTGCACTTTTGGGAGACGCCTCACAGTGTACTGAGACTCTGGAGACCTCATTTTTGTAAGCAAAGACTCAACAACCGCACAAAGTCCCTCTCGTGCACGTAGACATCATAAATATTAACGGGATTTACTAGATTGATTTAGGCGCAGTGGAATTGAAACACGCTCAATAAAAACACTCCGGGGCTCCATATTGATTCACCGTACCGGTTATCCACTTGTCGAGCCCATCAGAGCACTATTTCTGACATCAGCACTCGTACTGGTCTTTAATGATGTGCATGCAGTGTGTTTTCTTGGTGTTTTGAATATAAATTATTCCAAAACGCACAAAGGCGGCGCACTCCTTTATTATATCCTCAGGGCTCTGTGTTCTACAACTTTAAGTTGTTATAGTAGCAAAATTTTGTAGGCTCTAAACGTTTTTCAGTGGTGTTTTTTTTTGTTGAATCCAGTCAATAGTACAGCCGTGGCTACGTCTGTGTAGAGCACGCAATGAGCCAGTTTTCGCTCTGCGGGGCAAAAGCTTGAGGCAGTTTCGGGCTCTGAAGTGCTGTATCAGAAGCATATGTGGCCTAGCTGTCAAGCTGACCACATTAAAGCCCAACTGCCTCGAGGTTTCGCCCCACGGAGCAAAAACTGGCTCCTCGCGTGCTCTATACAGACGTGGCCGCGGCTGTACATTATTTTATTCGAAAATACTGCTGGCCCATCGTAGCACGTGAAAATATGAGTGAAAAGGCAGTACTTGTAGAATTAGCTTGAAGTGTTTGTTTCGGAAGTAAATATGCGCGATAAAAAGATTTCAAAACATTTTACAATAAAAATTTAATGCATATATTGTGATTTACAACAAAACCAATGGTGTTAGTCCACCTAGTATTGTTCAAAATATGATTCTAGTGAACGATGGCTTCCAACAACAAAAAAAAGTCTCCTGGCCAACGATCAGACCTATAACTCGACAGATAGCTTTTTCATGATTAAGATTGTTCTCGAAGGCCTTAAAGTATGCCTTTTGTTTTGTTTTGTTTTCATCTCTAGGATAACGGTGTGTTGTAAAGAATGCACCGCCACTGAGCTCTCAACTTGTGATGAGATAAATTTTCAAACTATCTCGATTCCTCACACTACGTAGATTATCTATTTTAGTAGTAATTTTTCAGTCACAGTACACACAGGAACATAACACAAACGCACGCAACTCTAAACTTTTGTCTTCGTGTTTTTACAGGCCCGGAAGACATGCAGTTTGTTTATCATACTATGATTAGAACATTGTCCAGCAAACAGCGCGCCGTCACTGAAGCGCTCAACGTATGACAACGAAAAGTTTACCAGTAAAATAATAATAACAAGAAGGGTTTGCCGTGTTAGCTCGACCATCTCCCTATTATTGCAATGCCATCCTGTAAAGCGTGCACAACCACTGCAGTATGCAACTTGTGGCGAAGACAGGTTTACAAGTAGACAATATTTTTCGTTTTGGTTTGACAAATTCCAATATTATTCTGTAAAGGGTGCACAGTCACTGAACCTCACAACGGGTTGTTAATCCTGTTGTACGTGTATGGAACGTTCGCTGCTTCAGTTCAACTGTCTTCTTATTACAGTGCGTTCCTGTAAGAAGTGCACAGCCGCTGAGCTATCGCACATGCAGTCAAGACCATCCAACAAGTATTGCTGCCATGAGTCAGGTTTGCCGTTTGGTTAGGTGCTTTCCTGCTTTCAGAATATCAGGGCAAACCTAGAACTTTCTAAAAGGGTGAATGCGGAAGGTTAGTTGGACCCCTGGAGTGCTATGTGGAATGGAAACTCTCATCCTCTGAACACAGCGTGGACACACACAGGGTACGAGAGCTCTCTGTGAACATGGTGTTGCCGTTCCCCCAAACTTTTAAGGGCACCAGCAATGGCAGTTCTCCCTCCTCTTTAGTGCCACCACTGCACTTGTCCCTGTCTGCTTCTTGTCCGTGTTTTCTACCCCGCTGTATACAACAATCGTGAATCGCCAACTGGCCCAATTGTCCACTTTGCTTGGCCTCAACGCACTTACACGGCTACTGCTAATCCAAGCCGCAATGACGAAGTGAACGCGCAGCTCCGTGCTCACTTGTATTTTTTTTTTGCACACCACAACGCAACCAGTAAGCTTGGTTGGTTGATTGATTTAACGTCCCAAAACCACCGTATGGTTATGAGAGATGCCGTAGTGGAGGGCTCCGGAAATTTCGACCACCTGGGGTTTTTTAACGTGCACCAAATCTGAGCGCTCGGGCCTGCAACGTTTCCGCCTCCATTGGAAATGCAGCCGCCACAGCCGGGATTCGAGCCCGCGACCGGCGGGTCAGCAGCCGAGTACCTTAGCCACTAGACCACCGCAGCGGGGCACTGTAAGCATGGTTATTTACTGCTTTTGCCTTCACGTTATGCCGCAAAAGGTGCTTCTGGACTACTCAGCGTGCGCTGCAGGCTATTTTACGATTATCAAAACTAATTATTTCGCGTGGCACCGAAGGCTCACTACAAAGATGTTGGAGAGAATGTTGTTGAGGAAAACGTTTTATGTGCCTCCTCACCTGCGAAGGCAGCGCCTTCAAGATTTGGCGGCACCTGACCATACATCGCGAGGCCGGTATCGGCACCAACACGAATTATGCAAGAAAGACTCAGTAATAACAATTTAGTCAATAGGTACGTGGTACTCAAGTGAATGTGCACATTCAGTGGGCGTGCCAAAGCACACATGTTTTTGGTACAACACGACGCACTCAATTACTTCAGCGAGTGAGGTCATTATTGCCACTGTGATGTAATTATTGCACCAATGTGACGTCATCGCCCGGTGTCGTCACTTGGTCAAATTCGTGCTGATCAAGACCACTATGCGAAACCGCTTGAGTCACAGAAAGCTTAAAATTTGTCAAATTCAGGAGGCAGGAAAAATCCTTTTCGTTAAGCACAGAAGCTCTTTGAAATGAGGGGAGGGGGAAGGGGGCCAATACAGCGACTGTGAAGAAAAAAGAAAGACACAGCTTTCGCCTTTGAGTCCTAGATGAAAACATAAGAAACCATGCAAGTTCTTAAAAGGTGGAGCACTTGAGGGGTTGTGCCGTCGTGTGCTGTGATCGTAAGCTGCCGTCTTGGCCTTGCGTAACGCCTGCAAAACCACCGACAACTGCCAACTGTAGCACTCTGAGCGCGTGTTCACACCAAGACGTTTTTTTCCTCTTTATTTTGCTTCAAACGCCCTGTTGACGACGTTAGGTGCGGACAATACTACTGTGGTTAGGGAAACGTGACAACACAAACCACGCATGAACACTGAAAGAATAAGCAAGTTAGAAAAAGAAAGACAGAGAAGGAAATGAAAAAAACATAAGAGAATAAAAGAAACTGGTAGAAATGAACAGGAGAAACACAGAAAAAAACTGGAAAGAGAACAAGAAAGGAAACGAGCACGAAAGAAAATGAAAACCAGGGAGAAACAAGGAAGCCTTTCCACCTGCGCACTTCTTTCAGGCTTAATTCAATTAGGGCAGTGCTGGATTATTTTTTTGTTGTTTTGATTACAGCATATGCGACACTGTTTCACTATCTCTCGCAAGATACAGTTCACAATCACGAACGTGAACTTAGCTGGTCCAGTCATTCCGTTCACTGACGTAATCAATCTGTTCAAAGTCCCCACAATATATTATTTCATTTACATTTTGATTGTGATTTCAAGAAACGTGTGAGACACCCCCCCTCCCCCCATACTGAGGCGCCAGCACATTTTCGCGCTTCAGAAACCATGGCAAAGATTAGAGCTTCGCAACGAAAGTTTAATTTCGCCAAAACATCGGGACAGTGGCACGTGTCCATTTTGTGTGTCTGTATAGAGAACCAAGATATGTGAATAATGTATACACATGATGAACGCAAGCGCCCAACGTCATACTCCCCACACCCGTTTATTATTATTTTTTTCATAATGATGCTCCACATACCTACACGTCTGGAGAGAAGTACAGAAAAGAGGCTTCGATTTTTCCTATACTGATGAGAGTGTCGGATGTAACATTTATTATTTACAGTGGTCACTGGTGCCCGCTTGAATCGACTTCTGCTTGATATAGCGTACTCGTTGTCGATATGTGCTTTGCATGAGCTTAATGAACTCTCGTCGTCAAGGCAACCATAACGTTCAAAAGTTACCAGAGCAGTATCTCTATCGAATAGCCTTTAGGCTATGTCAACATCGTCATCTTAATCCACGTCAATATTTATGACCCACCGTTCATGTCGGTCTAAAGTCATCAAAATGTGTAGTGCATAGAAGCAACTAAACACTGCCCAGGAGTGTTTTTAAACAGAAGGACGATCTTGACAATAGTAACACGTGCAGATGTCTTGTTTGAGTAAGGGGTTACTACCACTGCATAGCTAAGAAAAAAAGATATGTGTAAACAAACAGAGAGCAAACTACAGAGCTGAGAAATTTGATGAATACTAGAGAGAGACATCTGGACGGGTAATAAATATTCAGATATTTCAAGAGTTGACAATTCGTGCATCAAGTTGTTGTATCAATGAGCCTAGTTATATCCGAAAGTCGTGGTTACAATCAGTTGTTTAGTCACGTCTCCAAGCTACTAACAACGCTTCAAATAAGTCAAGTCAGTGACGTGTTATGTGGTGAAGACACACAGGTTCATAGCATAAATATTTGTGCAAGCAACAGATACAAATTAGCCCTGCGTTTTAGCAAATGATAAATCACTTGTCGGTATAGTTGTTTAAGAAACACAAGCACGTATGACTTTAGGAGTGATAAATTAGAGCTTTTGTTTTATTCAGACATGAAAATGGCCACTCTGCTCCTAAATACGCGTGTTTTAAAAACTCAATATCCCCGACAAAAGCAAAATTTCTAGTTCACATTTTCAGGTACTAAATTTCATTGCTGCTTCTTAATATATGGGTAATGAATGAGATTGGAAAGGTCAGTAGGTTAGAGTTCAGAGCTCTTGAACGGCCGCGCAGGAAATGACATTCGCTGTCGATGACATAAAAAATGAATTTCCTTCCAATTTAATGAAAGAGTGCTTCTTACTTCGCGAGGAAGAACAACAGTGAGTAACATTGTCGTCGCTCGCGCAAATGGCGAGCATTCGAAGTATTTTGGTACCCCAGAAACACAGTGATCAAGTAATATTACGAGCTCTTCAGTCGTTCAGAATGACTCGCACATGGTCACAGGCCTATGGGTGCGTCACGGCAAATGCATATTTTGATCACGCCAGAAGGAACTTGATTCCCCGCGAGCAAATAACTGCATCTCTAGCTACGCCTTGCTTTATTCTGGCAGAAACGCTAGCAGTTGGTTGAAAAACAAATAATTCGATTCTACATTTTTTTTGTTTCATGACGTACCACACGAAATTCTCCCCAGAAGAGCCAGAATGATTGCGCTAAAGTGATTTCAAAAAGTAAGCGGATAGAGCTACTCGTCTGCCTATTTTGCCGCTGAAGTGAAGTGGCGGAAATAAATGTTTTCTTTATTCTTGCTGAAGGAAGCATACCACAGTGGTTCACTTGTTCACAAAGCATTATTTGCCCCCCCCCCCTTTTTTTTTTCGAGTATTCTCTGTTTTGTAGCTTCGCAATTCGCGAATAAGCACCTACCATCTTCCCTGCGCTTTTTAACGATAATTCTTACGTTGTGTGTGTGTGTTTTTTTGTTTGCTGATATTGAATATGTGTCTACAGCATGCATTCAGGTTGTTTCTAAAGTTAAGAAAAAAACGAACATTTACTTATATTGTAGAATTTTAAAGTTTTAAGCATCCCAGCATCCAATATAAAGCTGTTCTTGCGTGAGTATATGAATGTCACGTTTATATAGGTCTACGCTGTGAAAGGGATCGTGAACATAGCCTCAGCTACCTAAAGCTTCATAAATTTCTGTGATACAGTTGGGGGCTCTCCATGTATTCTATTGACGTTCATTGGATGCTTCCAGGATTTAAGAACACAAAGCAGATATAGAGCACAATGCATAGACCGTTACTGTGAAAGTAGACTTGCAGAAATGTCGGAACGAAAAGCTAAATAAAATAGAGCTAAAAAAGCTAAATAGGCTAAAAAGCTAAATAAAATAAAATAAAATCTTGCGTATGAATAATAATTAGTTTTTGTTAAGAGTGTAGACACCTGCAAACAATACACACGACTCGCCTGTTCATCCTTCAACACTGAAAACGTTAAGGCTATCTCATTCAGGTTATGTTACGAATTTCAGCGATAGGGAAAAAAAGAAAAAGAAACGACGCAAAATACTGCTACAAGCTTGAACTTATAAAGCTGCCTTCTTCTTCGCTGACCACTCCGTCACCAGCTTCATTAATAGCACGTTACAAACTTCGATTGCACGTTATGGGGCATCTGGGTCTAGTCTAAGAACTGCGTGTCTTCTGTTACTCATTCTTCAGTGTAGAGTAGAAGTCAATACCTCTCCCTGTCTCCTCTCTCTCTCTTTCACTCTCTCTCTCTCTCTCTCTCTCTCTCTCTATTTACACATATGTATATATATAAGTACTTTCTGGCGTTTTTAAATAAGTGCGCTGTTTACCAGTGCTGTCGACATCCGGCTAGTTTCAGTGGAGATACTATTCCAGCAGATATATGCCTCATTGACATGCCACTTTTCAGTAGGATACGCTTTAAGAGTCACTTTTCAGTAGGATACGCATTAAGAGGCGCTTAGAACAACAAAGCTTATTTCTCCATGGTCTTCTCGCTTTAACCTTTGGCATACGTAATTGAAGCCATCCACTCGATCAAGTTTATGACTAGGTTTTTAAACCGCAGTTTTGAACAAAGTCGGCAATGCAATCTGCACGGGAAGTACGATGGGAACACCCGTTTTTTTTTTCTGACATTACGAGAATGAGTGGCGTCAGGCGGCGCTTTGTGCGATGGTCCCGCGTTTCCAGCGCACATATAAACAGGAATATCGTCTACTGCCTGCCAAAAACTGTCAGGTATTCTGTGCACCCCTGATTAGCTCGCCCGAGTTGAAAAGCGAGCTACAAAAGGATGGCAATGAGCGTGTGTGAAACAATGAGATGACATGATTGTGGAGTGGAAATAAATCTCTCTCTCTCTCTCGTTCTCTCTCTCTCTCTCTATATATATATATATATAGAGAGAGAGAGAGAGAGTGAGAGAGAGTTTGTGTGCGCTGGTTGCATCTCAACAGATGACATTTATGGGCCTAACATCGCAACAAAAAAAGTGACTACTTTTGATAGCACCTTCTGCACGTGGATCTGAATAGGATTCATCGCGTTTCCAGCCTTTTACATGTTCCTATAAAGCTCAGTTGTAATCTTATGCGCTATCTTGTGTTTTATCAGTTCAGACATAACAGTTTCAAACACGCCATTAGCCCGCTTGCATGCGTCCTACTTAAAACGCAGCCTACAATAGTTCCGGCACAGCGTCTGATGAGCATGCCTTCCTTACACGCATACGTGGCCACGGGAGATGTTTTAGTGCGATAGCAATATATAGACATTCTCGTCGAATATTTGTTGTTGTCATCATGTCCCGGATATGTATATGCATAGATAAAAATGAAAGCCTCAAGTAAAAAAAAAATCACAGCACTAAGTGAATGAATGGGCGAAGCTCCGAAGGTATACATCAGTAAACAGTAAATCCCACTCGCAACCGTTCCAGAGTCTTGAGGAGCCTGTCCAGCGTACTTTCCCGACAAAAAGTGCGAAGAACGCGCGTGGTTTGCCCAGCTAGTGAATCATCGCAAATACTTCCTTGTGGCATTCTTTCCAGTATTGCACCGTGTTGTGTACACCCCGCATGAAGGCTAGGTCTCGGTTGAGCACTTCCTTCATGAACTCGCGCCCGCCGCTCTCGAGTTGCTGCCACGTGAACGAGCTGTTCATTGGATGGATGGATGGATGGATGTGGCTGTACCCTTTAGATCGGGCGGCGGCTAACGCCACCTAGCCGTAATACTTAGAGAACTAATCATTACATTTATCTTTTTTTCCTTTAAATAATGAAGTTGAGGATTCGTACTTCGCAGTGAAGGATTTAATTTTCACTCGTGCCTTGACTTTAGCCACCAATCAGATAACCTCCTTCTAGTTAAGTCTACCCGCTTAAAGTCTATTTTGCCCTCGCTGTCCCTAAATCCCAGTGCTTTGAAAAACTCTGCGCCATCATCCTGAACTATAGGGTGAAGCCCTTTACAGAACATTATCAAGTGTTCGGCAGTTTCTTCTTCCTCTCCACACGCACTGCATACTGTGTCTACCCCTTCGTATTTAGCCCGATATGTCTTGGTTCGCAGTACTCCCTTCCTGGCCTCAAACAGTAGAGAACTACCCCGAGTATTATCGTAGATCCTTTCCTTGGCAATTTCCTGCTTAAAAGTTCGATAGATCTCTAGTGCGGACTTCTCAATCATTCCCATTCTCCACATGTCAGTCTCCGTTTCCTTCACTTTCTTCTTAACCGATAGTTCTTTTTGGTTTGGCCACCTGCTGTTTTCTAAGTATTTACCAGTCAACTTCCTGGTTCGCTTCCTCTATTTTGTATCGACATTCTTCATGTACAAGTAGCTGAAAACCTTCCTAGCCCAACGCTCTTCCCCCATTTCCCTCAATTGCTTCTCAAATTTTATCTTGCTGTTAGCTTCCCTGCCCTCAAATATGTCCATCCCATATCACCTTGTACTCCCTGATTTGGTGTATTCCCGTGAGCTCCTAAAGCAAGCCTACCTATTCCACGTTGCTTAATTTCTAATCTTGCTTGAACTTCTGACCTCATGCACAAGACCGCATTGCCGAACGTCAGCCCAGGAACCATGACCCCTTTCCATATTCCTCTCACAACATCATACCTATTGTAATTCCACAGTGCCCTATTTTTCATGACTGCTGCATTCCTGTTACCTTTAGTCGTCACGTATATTTCGTGTTCCCTCCGATACTCGGTCCCATTGCTTATCCATACGCCCAGATATTTGTATTTATCTGTTATCTCTAGCGTGACCTCCTGTATTCTAAGCTCACTACTTTCGTTGTCATTGAGAATCATGACTGCTGAATTTTCCTTACTGAATCTAAAATCTAACCTTTCTCCCTCATTACCGCAGATGTCCATCAATCTCTGCAAATCTTCCTTGTTGTTGGCCATTAGCACTATATCATCTGCGTACATTAATGCTGGTAGTGCCTGATCAATAAGTTTTCCTTGTTTGACTAAAGAGAGGTTGAAGCCCAGTCCACTTCCCTCTAATTTTGCCTCTAATCCTTGTAGGTACATCATGAATAATAAGGGTGACAGGGGGCACCCCTGCCTAAGCCCCCGTTTTACCTCTGCAGGCTTGGATACCTGTTTTTCCCACTTTATAACTACCTTGTTACCTTTATAGATACCCTTTAAAAGATTAGTGACTACATGTTTCACGCCTAGTGTGTCCAGTATTCCCCACAATTCCTCTTGAACCACGCTATCGTACGCTCCCTTGATATCCAAAAATGGTAGCCACAGGGGCCTGTGTTCCTTTTCTGCTATTTCGATGCACTGCGTCAGTGAGAACAGATTGTCTTCCAACCTCCTGTGTTTCCGAAACCCATTCTGCAGTTCCCCCAGCACCCCCTCATCCTCTATCCACGCCTGCAGTCTTTCCTTTATAATCTGCATCGCCAGCCTGTATACCACTGATGTCACTGTTATAGGACGGTAGTTGTTTATGTCAGCTTTGTCCCCCTTTCCTTTATAGATCATGCTCATCCTGCTAAGTTTCCATTCATCGGGAACTTCACCATCGATTATTATTGTGCTCACGGCCTCTCTCAAAGCCTGCTTAGACTTCGGACCTAATGTCTTTATCAGCCTAACTGGAATGCCATCCGGGCCTGTTGATGTACTACTAGGAACCCTTTTCTCAGCCCTTTCCCACTCTTGTTGTGAAAATGGAGCCATTGCACCACTTGATTCGTCCTTGTATATTGTGGTGCATAAAGTACTTCTTTGTTGAAATTTTTCTGTCACCCTTGGTCTTATATATTCAATAGCTTCGTCCCCTTCTAGCCTAGCACCTTGGGCTGTAGTTATAAAACTCTGCTCTAGGCTCGTCTCATTTCTTAGGGAGTTTAGATGGTTCCAAAATTTCGCAGCTGCCTTTCTATCTTTTTTATGTACTTCTGCCAGCCACTGAGCTCCCTTCCTTCTAATCTTTTCATTGATCAGAAGGGATGCATCCCTTCTACAGCTTAGAAAGGTTGCCCATTTTCTTTCAACATCATCTGTCGGTTCACCCCGCTGCTTAGCATGTCTGTGTTCCCTAGAGGTTTCCTGACGTTTTGCTATGGCTCTCTTAACTTCCTCATCCCACCAACTTTTGGGTTTGTGTCTTCTTTTCCGGGGTGACTTGCCACGCGTCTTAGCAAGCTCTAGCTCAAAGAGTCTAATTAGATTCGTGTATGTCCACACTGTCTTGTTATCCTCCGTGATTACTTTCTCAATTTGTTTAGTGGCTATTTCAATTTGCCTTTCTGGATAAAAATTTTCCTGTAGTTGCTCTTCTTGTCTCCTTCCCACTTTCACTGCTCTTCCAAAACTTAGCTTGATACGTTTGTGATCGCTACCCAGACTTCTGGAGCCACCTTCATCTATGTGCATTCCCCTGAGCTTATCATACATCCTATGTGACATCAGTGCATAATCTATCGTCGACTGAAGTCTTCCTACCTCCCATGTTATTTGCCCTTCACACTTCTCGGTACTGTTGCAATTGATCAAATTAAGCCTTTCACACATATCCATGATCATTTTGCCTGTCGGATTGGTATACCCATCTATATCTTCTATGTGCGCATTCATGTCTCCTAGTATAATTATCTCGCACTCTCTTCCTAACTCCTGAATGTCCTTTGATATACACTCTACCTTTACCTGGTTTTCCTCTCTGGCCTTTGCTCCCGTCCACAAGTACACGAAACCAAGGAGTGTCATTTGACCTGCCACTTTCCCTTTTAGCCATAAATGTTCCTTGCACTCTGACCCTTTGCCAGTCTGTACTTTTATGAATGAATGCCCCAATACCACCTCTTTTTCTGCTGCCTTCTGTTCTATTACAATATTCCCACGCGTAGTCCGGATTGTTCGGAGGTTGTTCCATGTCCCTGAGATGTGTTTCTACAAAACCGTATACCATCGGCCTCTCTTCCCTTAGCTGTTCTTCTATCTCTTCCCACTTCAGCCTGTTCCTACCACCCTGCATGTTAATATACCCTATGTCTGAATTGGCTCGGCGCTCGTGGCTATGTCTGTTTATGCCCCGGACTCTACCTATCTTAGATATTGGTGCCACTTTGAAGTCGTATCTGTCCAAACTACCTGTCGAAGAGTCTCCCTGGTTGTTTTCCCCGTTACTAGCTATCCTGCACCCCGAAGGGCTCGCTTGCCCCCCAAAAAAGCTACTGCGCGTCCTGCAAGTCGCCAACCCACCTCATGACCTAGCCGCCCATCGAAGTGAATTCTGTCTCGTTGACCCCCCCCCCCCCTATGCACCTCTCTGTTTATTTCCACCACCTCAAAGCCTTTCTCTCGACTCATCCGGCATATCTCTTGGTTTGCGTTGACCACCGCTCTTTGCAGGCTGTTATCACGCACCGGTACCTCCGGTATCGTGCATATCACTACCTGCACCTTAGGAGAAGTGGCGCGCATGTCATCGACGCCTTTCGCCAGTGTGGCTGCTAGTCCTGCTGCATCTTCATTTAGGACATCGTTTAATCCACCTGAAATTATCACGAGGTTTCGTCTATCAGCTGTCGTTTTGAGCTTTGCGCTCGCTTGCTTCATGACTGCTTCCAGCTTGCGTCCTGGGAACGCCCCTACTGCAGCCCTCTTGTCACCTCTTACCCTCTCTTTGATGGCTTCTGTGCATCGATTTAAATATGAGTCTCCGGCGATTATCACATGCTGTGACTTTTCCGGTGGAGCATTCTGCACCTGGGGGCTACTTGCACCTGTGACGCCGGCTGCTTTGTTCCCTCCCTGCCCCACCACTACCTCGCTGAAGCTGGGCCTTGGGACAGTTGAACCGGCTAAACCTGTTTTTTCCAAGCTTGCTTGCTTTTCCTTCTCCACCGTTCTGGTTGCTGGTTCCCTACTGTTCTCTCGGTAGGTCGCTTCTTTGTTCAGCTTCGCTAGCGCTTCCTCGGCGGACTTCAGTCTTTCTCCCATTGCCCTCGTTTTCTCTTGCTCTGTCGCCAACGCAGACTCGAGCTCGGCGATTCTCATCAGCAGTCCACTCTGGGCAACCATCATTTTCTCCATTTTTTCCTCGACCTCACGTTGCCTACACTTCGCGTCAGCCTCTTCTCCATCCGCTTCTACGCTTGGGTCCACTTTCAAACCCACTCCACATCCTGAACACTTTACGGTCTTTTTAACCATGCTTTTCTGACACCAATTGTCCCTATACTCGATAATTACTAAACTCGAGCCCTGCACTACGAGAAAAAAAAAAGAAAGTCTAAGCTCTACTACAAAAATTTGCGTGTTCAATGTACGCGCACCTCCCCCACGGGGCGGCAAAAGAAAAAAAACAGCAACAAAAAAATTCAAACACACACACCCACACTAACTAATAAATACCTGGTGACTGGCCCCCGAAAAAGCCGTACCATAAAATAAGTGCTACGAAGATTTCAACCGCTGCCTTATAATTATAAAGACAAGCTCAAAACATGCAAAAACACTTATCTGCGCAGTCGATCCGGAGCGCTCAAAAAACACGTCCATCCACCTTGACAGCCTGAACTGAAGTGAATTAGAGCGAGCACCGCCGCGCCACCTAGTGAGCACTACGAGTACTAGAAGTGGCTACGACGGACAACGACGGGCAAGCCCACACCCAAAGGAGCTTCGCCGCTAAAAAAACTTTGAAGTCAGCCCTGAGATTCGAACCTGTGACCCCTAGCTTCACAGCCAGCAGCGTTGGACAGCTCTTCCGCGTACCACTCGTTCTTTAGAATGCTAACGGCGAGAGTATAGTGAACTAGAACCAACTGTAAGCGAGGACTTGCCATTGGCGGCACGCAGATCTTGGATGAACTTCGCTGGTATAGCCGACACTTGCAGTGCGCTGTGAACTAACGAATGTCACAGTTGGTGTTCGTTCTGGGGATACTTGTACGTCCCTTTTGAGCGTCTTTCTGTGTGTTTACCAGCGCCGTGTCAGTGTAGAGCTGTCACAGTTTATAGTTCTCGCTCTACCTGAGTGTGTTTTTTGTGTATTTGTTACAAGCTGCCACTCTAGCGTCGCCAGCGCGAAGTCGGCGACGGGAATGACAGCAGGTTGGTTCGTTCCGTACGCAAGCAGAGACAGTGAAGAGATCAGAGACGTGAGAAAACAAAACAAACTTTACTCTAGTGATATTATAGCACACGGGATCTAATACAACACTTCAATACAACTAACAAAATACATCGACACTTGATACAACTAAAGAAATATATAACAGAAACAATAAATCAGCTTACGAGAGAGAACTATTACAAACTACACAAATAACAAGAATATAACGACGGATGAGAAAGTTCGAAGATATAAACAGGTGAAGGCATACGTGTGATGACCGGCAGCGTTGTGTCCCCGACGATCGGATGCGAGAAGTCGAAGAGTGTTCTGGCACGACTGCGATGTCGGCGGTGTTGCAACGCTGGTGGCTCCGGGAGGCTAGTGCTTGCAGGTGACTTCGAGCAGGTTGAGCTAACTCGAGGCGAAGTCCCGATGTCTACGTTGCAGACGTTAATATCGCGTCACAACTAGACGAACGGCTAAGTTTAGGTGGCCAGCCGATACAGAGCCACACTAAAAACTTCTAGAAGAGATGCTTGTTGATCTGTTTCTACACCATCTTGGTCAGCGACTAGTCTGCCTAGCAGGGCAAAATCCTGCGCTTAAATCCCCCTCGTGTCTCCTCGCTCTCTTTCTTGGGGACAAGAGACCTCTACCTGGGTCCAATCATGCGCGTTTAATTGAGGGGAAACTCCGCCCCAAAAATATTTTGACCCCACCCCTTTTTTAATTGGGAGAGGGGCCTCAACTAGCGAGAGTGACAACCTGTCGGGTTGTTGTCATACGGCTTGGCCACCAGAGCGTTTCCCACGCTTTTCTCCGTGGGAACGGTCAACCACTTAGCTCTCAGCCGGGCGTCTTGTAGTCTAATCCTTGTACGGGGTATACCGCGGCCTTCTACGACCTTGCAGACGTCGCCACGGTTACAAAAGGATTAACTGTCGGCGGCGACGTTCTAAGGAGAGCACCCCAATTTTGCACTTATCGGTTCCCTTTCATGTGCCGCCGTTTCTCACGGTCAGTCGGGGAGTACGGCGCCCGTTAATTGCCGTGACGCGGTGTCGCCGAAAATAGCCGTCCGTGACATTGCCCCCCACTTTCAGAATGTTATTCATAACATTTGTACGCACGGAGGGGAATTTTTTCGACAACAAGGAACAAAACACCACCAACACGGGAGACATGAGGGCTGTCCCTCTTATACACAACATAACTCGGCAGAGTGCATCAAAGGAACAACAAAAGAAAAAAAAAACAAATTGTTAGAGTACCAGCTTCATTTACACGCAACATTATCAAGGCGCAATACAAACAAGAAGAGGAAATAGCCGTGTACGGCAGCCATCAATACAGAATACACTGCACGAATGTATACTACGAAAACACACGGGACAGGTGCGCTAATCCTTCAATGTGCATTACAGCAAGTAAGAACAACCAATACACCAAGCAAAAAGAAAATACTCAAAATACACTTCTTATACAATGAAATACCTGCATACAAACAGAAACAACCGACGGAAGGAAAAAAAAAACATGCTCATAGACCTCAAATCTCAATGCGCGCAACGACAACTGTACCGGGTCACGCCAATCTTAATCAATTTACGAAATCATTCGGTTTATGCTAACATCTTCCTCAAATGCTCATTCATGCCACATCCCCATGGCAGTGGATGCATACGATGCCACACTAAACCTTTGAACACTAGAAAAATAACACATTTTCTTGGTTTTTACCTTTATGCAAATTTTCGCACAATGATTAAATTATTTCGATGCTATTTTTCAGCCTTTGGTTCGGCGATTTCCCTTTTAAAAAAAATTACACCGCATCACGTAACTTCCAAAATTTAAAAGACTTGAATACACATCTTGGCGTACAACTGAGTAACAATATTTAACACGCCTGTGCAAAAGTTACTAGAACTGACCATTCCCCTTTTCTCAACTAGATTCTTTTGAATCGCACCCGATGAGGTCGCGTTCCCGGCGGTTTTCCATCAGACCTGAGGCTACTAAACACACGAACGTTAGGCTGTGTTTTGCCGTCACGCCTCATTCTGCACTTCGGCCGGCTTTCTTCGGTAATGTGAAAGGGGTACGAGAAGCAGGGGGGAAGCCTGTGCCATTTTTCTTTTGTGTTCTCCCCTATGCGGTATTTAGCCACTCTGCCCTTTCGACTCTGACCCTTCGGCAAAGGCCGCTTTCCCGACTTTGTCGATCTGAACCGCACGCTGCGTTGGGGTGGCGTACCTCGTTTCCTCCCTCGACACCTGGCTCGCCACTTGTGCTTCCCTGAACGCCACCATTGACGTTCCTTGAAACGGACTAATGGCCTACCCTCTCGTCTTTCTTGCGACTGAGTGGGGCCTGACCTAGGCTTGCGCAGCGCAGTGCGCTTCCGCTTCTTTCGTTTCCGGCGATGTTTGCTTGCCCCCTTTCTCTCGATGCCATCATCATGTCGCGTCGTGAACTGAGGGGTTGGGAAGCTCGTTGGAGCTTGTGCTACATTTTGCCCCACGCTCAAACATTTTGAACTCGGTGTCACGACGGACTGCCGGGCCAAATTATCTTTGTTAATGCTGATGAAACCATTAACTGGGCCCTCTCCGATGGCATCGCTCCACTCCTGAAGCGTCGCGTTCTTGCTGTGTTTAGCCACTGTGCTAACCCTATCTGCATGTGACGATCTCGAGACGTCCTCTCGAGGCATGAGGATGGTTTCCAGCTTCTTACTGAGTCCATTAGGGCTGCTGGCACACACCTCATCCTCGCTAGGACCGTTTTTTGATACTGTCTCTACCTCGAGACCGGCCAAGGCCTCGTTCTCTACATCATTTATATGGATGCATTCGAGAATATGCGGGCCCTTTTCTAGCGCGATTTCTGGTTCTGGCGTTTCATGACGCGCTGCAATGTCGAACACTTTCCGACGCGCCTTGCTTTCAGACTTTTGTCTGAGCTGCTCTTCTTTTGTCCAGACCGAAGTTCCGAACATCCGGAGCATCTCTGCCTTAACTACCTCGTAGTTGTTCGCGTTCTGCTGGCTGAGTTGCGCAACAGCTTCATTTGCCTCGCAAGGCAGACCCGTGAGTAGCCCTTGACACCATGTGTCTCGCTCGAATGACAGTTCCTCGCCGGCATCGCCGTGCTCACTGCTGGATCGATTCACCCTGCTACTCTCACTGAGGCGAATCTTTAATTGCAGTAACTGCACTTCTCGTTCTCCGGCTTCCCTTGCCGCTTCTCGTTCTTTCGCCCTTTCTTGGCGCTCTCTCTCCCTTTCTTCCCTTGCCGCTTCTCGTTCTCTCGCCCTTTCTTCGCGTTCTCTCGCCCTTTCTTCGCGTTCTCTCTCCCTTTCTTTTTCCCTTTTCTCCCGGGCCCGTGCCCGCTCTTCTCTGGCTAACGCCAGCGCCTGTTCCTGCTGCTCCTTAACACATTGTCTCAGTTCGGCGCCCTCGAGGCCTAACTGTTTACCGTGCGCGATCCACTTATCAAAATCCATACACTCCATACTGCAACTGTCACTATAATGCCACTATAAAAGCAGCGCAATCATTGCAGGATGTAACTGCTTCAACTCTGCGGCTCTATCACCACGCTGTCCGCACGGTTCTCGTTCACCCCTCACTGTATTACTCTTTGTACGGAACGTCCTGTCTCGCGGACGCCAGTTTTGTTACAAGCTGCCACTCTAGCGTCGCCAGCGCGAAGTCGGCGACGGGAATGACAGCAGGTTGGTTCGTTCCGTACGCAAGCAGAGACAGTGAAGAGATCAGAGACGTGAGAAAACAAAACAAACTTTACTCTAGTGATATTATAGCACACGGGATCTAATACAACACTTCAATACAACTAACAAAATACATCGACACTTGATACAACTAAAGAAATATATAACAGAAACAATAAATCAGCTTACGAGAGAGAACTATTACAAACTACACAAATAACAAGAATATAACGACGGATGAGAAAGTTCGAAGATATAAACAGGTGAAGGCATACGTGTGATGACCGGCAGCGTTGTGTCCCCGACGATCGGATGCGAGAAGTCGAAGAGTGTTCTGGCACGACTGCGATGTCGGCGGTGTTGCAACGCTGGTGGCTCCGGGAGGCTAGTGCTTGCAGGTGACTTCGAGCAGGTTGAGCTAACTCGAGGCGAAGTCCCGATGTCTACGTTGCAGACGTTAATATCGCGTCACAACTAGACGAACGGCTAAGTTTAGGTGGCCAGCCGATACAGAGCCACACTAAAAACTTCTAGAAGAGATGCTTGTTGATCTGTTTCTACACCATCTTGGTCAGCGACTAGTCTGCCTAGCAGGGCAAAATCCTGCGCTTAAATCCCCCTTGTGTCTCCTCGCTCTCTTCCTTGGGGACAAGAGACCTCTACCTGGGTCCAATCATGCGCGTTTAATTGAGGGGAAACTCCGCCCCAAAAATATTTTGACCCCACCCCTTTTTTAATTGGGAGAGGGGCCTCAACTAGCGAGAGTGACAACCTGTCGGGTTGTTGTCATACGGCTTGGCCACCAGAGCGTTTCCCACGCTTTTCTCCGTGGGAACGGTCAACCACTTAGCTCTCAGCCGGGCGTCTTGTAGTCTAATCCTTGTACGGGGTATACCGCGGCCTTCTACGACCTTGCAGACGTCGCCACGGTTACAAAAGGATTAACTGTCGGCGGCGACGTTCTAAGGAGAGCACCCCAATTTTGCACTTATCGGTTCCCTTTCATGTGCCGCCGTTTCTCACGATCAGTCGGGGAGTACGGCGCCCGTTAATTGCCGTGACGCGGTGTCGCCGAAAATAGCCGTCCGTGACAGTATTCTTTGCTGCTGAGCACCCCTGTGCAAGTATCGATTGCTTTCCGTTGATAGTTTGACATTGTAATTTGTTTCTACTGCATCCATTGCTTCTCCCTTGATGCGAAACTCCGGCTTTTTTAAACGAAACGTTCTCGAAAGCAACGCGAAAGAAGAATCGGTGCTTAAAGCGGAATGATTATTCTTGGGACAACTTTGCAATTGTATTTTCAACAAACGCTTAATGCAGAAACACTTGTGTGCACAACATTTAGGAAAGCTTATTTGCATTCACATATCCTGAGGCTTAAATTTGTGACGCGATTCGTATTGTTGCAAAACTTGATCATTTCGAGATACATTTGCTGCTGACCTCGAATACGTTAGAACATTACCCAATGGGTCATTGCTCTGTTTGGTAGCAACTTGGACCACGGGCCATTTTACATTGTGTATATGTGCCACTGGCGTCAAGCCTAGCATTAGTGATTCATAGAAAAAAAGGCTAAAAATAGATTCTTGAGTATAACGCATTGAGCACGAATCAATCATGCATGGCGGGGAAATGGTGATCCCATGGGATTTCTTGAAGTAAGCGTGAATCTCCGTATATTGATGTTTTTGTTTTTGATTTAGACGTCATCCAAATTTTGTCACGCGGCAGCGATCAAAATGACTTATCTCTCATCAGTGTATGCACCCCTCCAGATAAAAAAAAATAGCTGGAAAATTTGAGGAGACCATTATTCTTGACTCAGGTGTTCAGTACTGACGCTCGCAATTGTGCCCACCGTGTGCTGTGGCGCATTTCTTCGGTAAACTTCATGTATCGCGTGCTCTGGAAGCGTATCTCCGGGACGACGTATAAAAAAGCGTGTAGTTGAGATCTGCACCGCCAAGTTTGATGCGATACCAGCTGCTCACGATAAAACCGTCTGCTCTTTAAGTTAACTCATTCAATCAATTTTCATTAGTTATACTCTCAGCTAATTGTTCTTTATTTTACGTAACTTTATGCCCTGACATTGTTTGTATCCAAGAAGTCTTACCTCAAACCACAGCCATTGATTTGGTACTGGAAATATTTTATGACAATTTTTCTGGACATTCTGAAAGCCGAATGAACTCTAACAGAAGCGTTTCGAAGAGAAACAGTCTCTTGGTGCTCGTATCAGAAAAAAAAAATTCTGGAACATCGCTGGTGCTAGGTTACATAACAACACATCACACAAGTTTTCCCAGCTCAGTAGTTCGACTCTTTAGCGCGTAGCTACGAATGCAAGTACAAAGACGTGGAGCAGTTTTCCAAAGCAATATAGATTCCCCAAAAAAGAAATATCTATTTGAAAAGCCCACAAACTGAGCTCGACTGATAGACTGTCCGGGAAAGTAGAGGTATAACCGCTGCTTTGTTTCATGAATAATACGTTCCAAAATTTTTCGCGATTATCAGATTTTGCATTTTACAACACTCCCTTGATTTCAGAGTACATGCATGAACCACGCAATGGTGCCGCGCTATCGTGCTCCACGTCTACGAGATAAGTGACAAAGCAAAGTACGTAGCCTAAACACCACCCTTTTCAATGGTGGCAACGCCAGGCGCTGATACATTGCTTCACTGTTACAGCCTCACTAATGAAAACATTTATCACGAGATTGGTTCGGCCAGAATTTTCTTTTCCGGCTCTGCTATAGAAAGTGTGCCTAGCAAACATGCAAAACTTTTGAACTTCATGACAAAATAAGTGCTCGCTTTTGGAAAATGTATTCAGTGATAATAATTCTAGGTCACGTCCAAGGCAGCCGACTCGGCTTTCCAGTAAATTAAAGCTCACATTTAGGAATTGATTGAAGCATATGCCAACGTGGCCGTCCCTCATCCGACTTATTGAATTCTACTCTCTTTTTTTTTACATCCCTGTTTTGAATTTGCTCTCAACTACAAAAACGTTTCCAGTAGAATCATGGCAAATATTACTGTAGCGAATCTGTTTTGTCTGATTTGTTTTTTTTATTTTTCATTTTTAGAGAAGTTACAATTCTTTGAACTACTGTGAGAAATTTCTCCTGTCCCAGAGTCCGTCGCCCTTGTTTTATAAAATCAATTTTTTGGAATTTTGAATTTTTCATCTTCTTATACAATCATTGGCATAATGTGTATGTGGCCTATGGACCTCAAAAATTACATTTTCTTGACATGCTTCTTTAATAGGAAATGTGTATCCTGATTGAAAACAAACCTTATGCCCTATGAAAATGATGTTTAGTTTTTTTTCCCTGAAATTCAAAGAAAACATCCCCGAAGCACAAGCCATCTCGTGAATAGGGGAAAAAAGCTGCTTCACTATTGCAAACTTTCAAGGATTTATAGAGGAGATATGTCAATATACTGATATACGAAACGTGGGCGAGGAGTCAAGGGTGTAGGAAGAAAAGGCGGGCCACTGTATGGGTTCTACATGATGAGAAAAGTCGGATGCCATAAAACAGCTTGATTTTCTGGCGCGTGTTCGACAGGCCAATCATACGAATGACAGCTAAGGCTTTCGTAAAATGATGATTTCCAGGAATATGACCCTTTTGAAAGAACCAATCACGCGACCTAGAAGCGTTTATGGGCAGGGATTTCACGGACTCCAGAAGAAATGGAAACGCTGGCTTTGTGTCATATGCAGCGCTTATCCGATAAAATTGGAACTTGACGTATAACATTTCGGATGGGGAAAAGATATCCATTGGCCGAGGCTAATAGATGAATCTTCGTTATTGATGCCATTTTTTGGACAAGCGCCAGTGAACAACGTCAGTAAGAGCTACACAACAAACAAGGAAAAAAAACATAGCATACAAAAATAAATCAAACTACCTAAATATCTTCTGAATATTGTCTCTTATAGTGACACGTTTCCACGTAGCTCTACCTCAACTAGATTTGTGAATATCCAAACAGACGGTATACTTTATGTGGCAGTATTTCAGCAACAGTGTCAAAAAATAATAAAGGTAGGCAGAAAAGAGAGAGGCTAGCATCCTTGTTCAATTAAGCTTTATTTGCTTAACTTTTTTTGTTTTTTTTTGTTCCGGCTTGAAGTCTAATAACACCTTAGATGAGCAATTCTGTTTTCGAAAGGGGCAAAGGGTTGAAAAGGGGCTAAAGAAGAGAAGGAAGAAGGATACACAGAATCACGAGCACACTTGGGTGAGCACATCCTGTCAACAGGTGGTCGATCAGATCTGTTTAGAAATGCAGGGTAGCAAACCGGATGGCCGTCTCGTGAGCCTTTCTGCCGTTCCATGTATCTCCGTCTCTTGGTTTCAAAACGTCGAGACGTGGTCCTCCTGATGTTTGCTGCAAAATGAAGTTGCACTCCTGTAAATAGAAATTCAGCAACGTGTTCTAGGTCCTAATCCTTCAATCACGGTGTTTTGTCACCGCTTTCAGATCATGGTCTGCACAATGCTAGCTATACTGATATTGAAAAAAGGCGTCCCTAACCTTCCTACCAACTATACGAGGTGCTTAATACAGAAAAAAAGTGACTAAACTGACTGTGTCATACAGCTTTGCAGAAATACCTGCATTAAGCAGTAATGCATGATCTTGTTCTAGTTGTCAATGTGGCTTACACTTACTCTAGAAGAAAGGCCGATAATTGGAGAAAATGTTTCCAGTTTATAGTATGTACTAAAACTTGAAAATCCAGCATGACCAAAACGGTCGTATTTTTTGCGTTGCTGTAATCAAAGAGTAATATTTTAAATGCTAAACTCTCAATAATAAATACCTGAACTTGTTCCGATTCCACAGATAATTCCTTGATACTTTAAACGAAACTCCTCAGTGGCTAAGGAAATATCTCTATGGCATTGCTCTAGAGAGCAAGCTGTAACCAACGGAGCAACCGAATCTTCAAATTATAGCCCTAAATTTTGAAGAGAACTGAAGCATACTTTTTTTTTGGAATTGCAAAACAACAAAAACTATTGGAAAGAGCAGTGCATATTTTGTCGTGATTACATAAAGGGTAGAAGAAGGAAGCCATCAAATCGGTCCCACATAAATATAAATTTAGCAGGCTTCATGGCAACGTGAATTCTTAATGGCGATCTTCGTAGTCCTTGCCTCGCATAAATCGCCTGCGAAAGTGAATAGAAGGTGCTTATATTCTGAAAAAGACGCTAATATTGAGTCAGACAGTGTATTTATTTCTTTATTTACTTGAGTTGATTTGATTTGCAGAGACGTATACACAAGGACACAGAGATATTAGGGTGGTTCGTTTTTGAATTTTCGCGCCAAAAAATCACTCACCCTGACGTGTGGCAGACGTGGTATACAAAAGTAGGGGGGGGGGGGTAATAAACTTTTTGCGTCCTTTTACAGTAAATAATACCGCTGTCATGCCCATGCATGCGGATGTGCTTTTTAGATGCGGAGCATCTTATACTCGCGCCTTGTAGTGCGCCGTCCGCACCGCTTCTCGAACATTCGACAGCTGACGCGCGCGCATGCGCCGTCGCGCCGTCGCCCACTCTTCTGCCATCTGTGCATCCCTTCCTCCTCTACACACCGCGCACGCTTCACTCCTCCACCATCTGTGCACCCTTCCTCCTCTACACACCGCGTTCTACATCTACAATTCTCCTGATTCTCCAGTGGACGCGCATGTGGCGTCGCGCTTCGAGAACATTCAACAGCTGACAGTGCATGCGCCGTCGTGCTGTATATATACTCAAGGTCGGCGCTCGCTCGCTCAGTTGCCGCTCGTCAGTTGGTTTGTACGGCGCGTCGACGTCCAAGGTCGCGGTGAAATGAATTCCAACGAATCCACAAACACAATGATCGACGTCCCTTCGACCAGCGCCGCCCTTTCGCATACGTGTGTACGTGTTCACTCATTTAACACCCCCTCCTACAACCACGTTAACCAATTTAGCCATCGACCCAAGTAAGTCGCAATTTAGCACCCCATTTCACAACCACGTTAACCAATTTAGCCATCGACCCAAGTAAGTCGCACTTTAACACCCCGTTAACCAATTATATGGTCCGCATCCTCCTCAGTGTTCCCCCGAGGGAAGCTGCGGGCAATTTTTTTTATTATAGCGCTTTTTAGCTTTGCTACGTTTACTATCAAACTTTTTTAATAATAGATATGGCTAAGAATAAATAGAGCGTCTGTTCTGCGCAAAAAAAAAAAGGTCCAGAGGAACAGAAAAGAAAACCCCGTAATGAGAAAACATTAGTGTTTGTATATTACAGCCGCGTGCTGGCTCACGACCTTCGTCACAAAAAGAGAACACGTTTTCTGAAGACACCAGCGGGTGAAATATCTGCGGGTAACACGAGAATGCACTTTTACGGTCGCGCCAATTTTCATCATCTTTTGTTTGCGTGCCTTTCACCTCTAGATGCTGCACTACTTTCCTTTTGCCTTTTGTGGTTCGTGTTTTCTTGCATGCAAGGGCAGTCTTTTTTGCATGAGGGTGTCTTGAAATTCATTAACACGTGACATCAAACAAGTGTTTTCAATTGCGTGGCGCCGTGATAGGATAAATTTAAAAAAAAAATGCGGGTACATGTTCGTCACGCTTGTGGGACCTCTTTCCCATTTGAAGCTCTACGCTTGACTGCAGCCGACTGTGACGCTGAAAGGATGTGCTCCTGAGAAACGACTTCTGCCAGTTCTTGATGTACTTTTCATTTTTTTACACTAAAATAACACTTGCAATACTCAAGAATAAATTAAAATATAGTAGAAGCAGGCGCCTTACCAGAAATTTTTTAAGGGGGGGGGGGTGGGGGGAGGCACCATCTTGATTTCGGGAGGGGCACCACTTAAAATGCCCATTTTTTGCTCTCTATGCCATGGCAAAAAGACATTTCAGGCGAGGGGGGACGTGCTCAGTGTGCCACCCCCTGGCTACGCTTTTGAGTGGAAAGCTTGCAATACTGAAGAATAATTAAAACCAAAACTCGTTTAGATTTGTGAGTTTTGGTGTCGTCACTTGGGGCTTATTTTTTCTACACTCACTACGAGTTATACGATTGCTGCTTTACGGCAAAACAATTGCTAAGAATGATCATTACATAACGTTATAATAATTTTTTTTGTGATGAATTGGAAAAGTGAAAACTTTACCGTCTTTATCTTTCAGGTGATTACTGCTATTGTTAAGAGTGAAGCTTTATAAGTTTTGAAGTGTTTTGGTTAACTATCAGGTAGAGTTGAAATTGCGAAGCCCTCCTCATTCGTTCGTTCGGGAACATAAAATGAACCTGTTTCAGTAGCTACGAGCAGCTCTAACAGAGGGAAAGGGACGCAACAGTTGACAGGAAGGCGACAAGGATAATAGATGACATGCAACGAAAAAGATTTATTTGTAAACGCGAATTACGAGGTTACAATACTAATTACTAAGAATTTATTATCTCTATATTCCCCCCCGATAGTTCGCACAGTTCGAGTTATGTTTGCACAAACTAAGGGAATCACTCGGCACCTAATATTGTGCTCTTGGCCCTGCTCAGGCCTTACGTACAGGATAGGGATGTTAGGAAAATAGCCTCGTGTACAGCTCTTCATGGTGGCAGTTTCTGCCCCAATAACTTTTACTCGTCAAACAAAAGGCTAACGTTCAGCTTAGCCAAAGTTATTTGCATACATAAAATATTCCGCTTTGGCATAATTACACTCTAATAACTCGGGTTCTGTATTTTTGTTGTATATTTCTCATTTCATTGTTATTCGTCCTCACGGGCCTTTCTTAGCGCGAGTTACGTTGAATGAAGACGCACATTCAGGCCCTGATGTCTCTAAACCCTTAAAGTGGGGCATACTCCCAGGAATAGTCTCAGCGCAAGGGTGCTTTCACTCATGACCAGGCAAGCATCTTCCATGCGAATCTGCCGGAAGCTGTAGCGATTAAGGCTGCGTCGTTATTTTGATGGGGTCATTCATAACAGAAACAAACAGCCTCTTTTGGGGCTATACTGCTGCCCATGTCACGTCTTGCGGCTAAGCGAAAATTCAGCGAAATGACTTGCCAAATCAAGCGCAAAGAAATATTTAACGAGGCACTTTATTCTTTTCTTTAGGTTTTCGCAGTAGTTGGAGTGCTGTCACATTAACGGAAAATATTTATTTCAAAAATTAGAGTGTGATCCTGGGTAGGGTCTTGGGGGCACACTTGAAATGTACCTTAAAAAGCAGAAATAATTTTCCTAACACGTAATGATAATTCCTATGCATAGTGAGTTCCACTTCGAGGGAGATTTTGAATCTTGATTTATGCCGTAGTCTGACCTCCAATAAAGTTGTTTCTCTCTATTAGTCTCTCAAGCTTGAGGAAGTTTCACACTGTTGATTGAGTGGGCGCGTCATATCAAATTTTTGCTTTAGTAAAAGCTAGTGAGAACTTTGGTAGCCGGACGTAAAACCTTTATTTTCCTCAATCGAGGCTTCCTGGTGTCATTTCTAAGCAGTTAAGTTACGCAGAAATATTGTCTTTTTTTTTCTTTTTTTGGGATGTGGTTGTCGAAAGTGCACTCCCCCCCCCCCCACTTTCACTCTTGTGGGCATAATTTTGTACACTTGCACAGTACATGGCGACTTGTCGCTATGGTGTAGTGGTTACAACGCTAGAATGTTTACGCCAAGTAGCAGGATTGAATTCTTGCCGCGGCAGTCACTTTTTTATGGAAACATCAGCCCATGTGCTTTTATTTAGGTGCATGTTGATAAACCTCAGATAGCGGAAATTTTCAGAGCCCTCCATCATATTGTGATTTTAGTACGTAAAATCTCAATAACTTTATACATGGTAATTATCTTGTACATGGGGCTACATTTTTGCGGATATCATTTATGCAGTGTAATAAGTAGTAGAAAAATGTCGGCATAAGTGAGACAACGCTGGGTAATATTAGCCACTGTTAACGTGCGCTGGTGGCATTAAAGCAGACACAAGTCGCGTAACATAGTGTGAGGATCGCTTAGAACGGGGATCTTTCAGAATCAGCCCATAGTTTTCTTCACAAATCATGCGTTGCCCTGTCTGTTTATATTGTGAGATAGAAGCCCACCATGAAAGCACTGACGTCAAAATGAAAAAAAAATAATGACCCCGTATCTTTATGTTACACTGCAAATGTCGTCGAAAGACGATAGTGTTGCGTGTGGAGAGAGCGAACAAAACCTTTATTTGATGTTCTGTGCAAGAAAATCAGTGATTGGTATTCTGGAGGCATTGCGTTAGAGTGCCTCAAGCGTGCAGCGGAGCTGAACAAGCGCATCAACTCACGTCACACGTGAGACATGAGCGCTATCTGGCAGTTATCTTAGAAAACGAAGCGTGCGGCGTGCGCACCCGTCTCGGAGGTGATAAGGTGAAGAACGCATGGTGACGGGTTGGTGCCATCACCATGTCGTCTTAGCAAAGCGTTGGAAACACTTACCTTTTCGTGCAAGCGTTGTATGGTCAATGAGCGTGATAAATGCTACGCTTCTTGTTTAGGTATTGTTGTGCCACAGACATGTTCCTGGTTCGGAAGCACGCCTCACAAGATCGAGCCCTGTTTCGACGAACTGTCTCCCCCCCCCCCCCTCCCAGCGCCGCCTTCTGTGCAGGAGAACCGTGCAGTCCGAGGATAACGTCGTTTCCTCCGCCGAACCACTTTGCAGTTCCGGGCATGGCTACGTCTCCCCCTCCGAGCCCGAGAACTGGTCTGAGTGAATGGACCAAAGACGCTATTTAAGGCCGAGCCGGCCCCATGTTAGGGGATTTTGCCCCAGCCGACGTTGTCGTGCTGGCCGGCTCTGTAAAACGACAACCTGCTATAGTAAACGCTACTTTTGTTGCTGTTTTCCAAACAGATCGCCTCCCTGTTTCACCTTCGGGCTAAGGCTTCATCGAAGTCCGCTCGACGGCTCGCCGCTCTTCGCCACCGCTACCATCGCGACAGAGCAAATTCTTAACAGTGGTTGGCAGCTACGGGATACGATATCCTACGTTTGGCACGCAGGATCAGACCCCTGGAAGCTCAAGCACGACCGACCTGATATCAGCATTTGGATACGCGGGTATACGCTACCCCTGTCCTCAACGTTTTGCTGCCCTGGGACCCGCTTCCCCGATCTCAACGGCTGAAAAGTTGGATCGGATCCCTGGAAGCCCGAGGACGACCACCGTGATATCGTTTTGCTGCCCTGGGACCCGCTACACCGACTTCTACGGCTGGAAAGTTGGAGCGGATCTTGGCAGGCCCGAGGACACCCACGACACAGCTCGACGGCAACGACCAGATGGCCAAAGTCACCCGCTCTAGTTGGGTGAGTGCCTGACGTTCGTCTTTTGTCGTCAGACCCTGTTAGCACAGAGTAGCCAAGTATGTTCTTTTAGATCTTTAGGTGGCTGGTGCTTGGCTGGTTCTCGACTTGCTTCACGTCGAAGAAGATAGCTTCTGAGACAAAGCTATTCCAGAAAGGAACGTGCACGAGTTGCGGTACACAATGGAGAAGCTCAGAGTGAGGGACCTTCTCGATGTTTGTGATCAGCTGGGTGTTTCTGTTGCTAGGACGAGCCGTAAAGGAAATATTCTTGATGTCATGAGAGCGGAAGGAATAACTGAAGAGGAGGTAGAAGAGGCTATGGAGACAATTAAAGAAAAACAGCGGGAGGCTGAGGAGCGTCAAAAACGCGAACGCGAGGAGGCTGAGGAGCGTCAAAAACGCGAAGGTGAGGAGGCTGAGGAGCGTAAAAGGCGAGAAGAGCGTCAACATGCTCTTAGAATGAAAGAGCTGGAACTTGAGCAACTTCGCATAACATCGGCGCAGTCTAGTTCGCTATCCCTGGCAGACGAAATGCCAAGACAGAAAATCCAAGATTTGATTCTGCCGTTTAGGACGGGTGGAGACATCGCGCTTTTTTTAGTCAACTTTGAGCGCACATGCGAGAAAATTGGAATACATGAGGGTGTCTGGTCCCAGAAGCTTCTGTCAGTCATTCCGGGAGAGGCCGCGGAAGTAATCGCACGGTTGTCTAAAGAAGACTCTGACGACTACGCTAAGGTCAAAGCGGCCCTCCTTCGTAAGTACCGCTTGTCTGCCGAGGCATTTCGGCAGCGATTTCGGCAAGCAAAAAGGGGCAGTGAATCATGCACAGAGTTCGTGTACCAGCTGAAGTCTAATTTGAAAGAATGGCTTAGAAGTGCGGATGCTTACGGTAACCACGACAGGGTGATTGATTGTGTGGCCCTCGAGCAATTCTATCGTGTGTTGCCTGAAGATGCCAGACTCTGGCTTCAGGATAGAATGAAGGGAACAGACATTGACAAAGCTGCTGAGCTAGGTGATGAGTATTATACGCGAAGGAATTTTCAGTTGGATCGCGAGGATACAAAAGAGAAGAGGGACTCCTCAAGGCGGCTTGCTGCTCAAAATGCAGCACAAAAGATGGCTCCGCCACGTGACGAATTCAGTCAGGGAGCGACTAACAATGAGAGGGAATGGAGAAAGCCAGGAGAGGCACCTGAGTCGACAGCAAGTGCGAGGGAACGCGTCGACACCGCTCGAGCTTTTGAATCAAAACGACCAATTGTATGCTACAATTGTAAAAAGAAGGGTCATATATCTCATCTAGCTGTAGGCAAAAGTTTGTTTTCGCTGGCATTCGCGAGTCGGACGAGAACTTAAAGTTACTCGAGCCTTACATGCGCGAAATTGTGGTCAACGGAAAGAAATGCCGGGCACTCCGTGATTCAGCTGCGACGATGGACATAGCACACCCATCTTGCATCTCCCCTGGCGACTATACTGGCGAATGCGCCTGGATCAGACAGGTTGCAGAAGAGCAAAGTGCCTGTTTGCCAATTGCTGCGGTTGTTCTAGAGGGAAGTTTTGGAAAATTGCGCACTGAGGCGGCCGTGAGCCCTAATTTGCCCCAAGATTTTCCGTACCTTTTTTCCAACAAATCAGAGCAGCTCCTTAAAGAAAAGGGCCAGTCATTTTCATCTTCCCTCGCGTGCATGGCACTCACGCGATCGCGGTCCCGCGCTCTCGCGGGGAGATTTGAGGTCTCGGTTTCGAACGAGGAGGCGATCGAGCGTGAGACAACTCCCCAGGGAAACTCGGGCCAAGAGGCGACTAGTGTATCACAGGACATCGAAGACAGTAGGGCTCCGGATACGGTATTGGCTGCCGAACGCGACGAGCCTGCGGAGGTGGATGAAAGCAGGGCGCTTCAGGAGAGCGTTCAGGCGTCCCTGCTTGGTCCAACATCCACTAGTTTTCCACGTGAAAGCGACGCGCCAGCTAACAGGCTCGTACAGCTTAATGCCGAAGAGCAAAGTCTCACGGAGAGTCAGCGTGATGATCTCACGAAAGTAGTTAGAGACTACGCAGACGTGTTTTGCGACAAACCAGGGAAAACCTCTTTGGTAGAGCATGATATTCAGTTATCAAGTGAAGAACCAATCTCTAGCAAGGCTTACCGCGTATCGCCGAGGCAAAGGGAGATCATGGAAGCCGAGATCCGGTGCATGTGTGACTTGGGGGTCATCATTCCAGGTGAAAGCGATTACACCTCCCCACTCATACTAGTCGAGGTTCCGGGAAAGAACCCTAGGCCATGCGTGGACTACCGCCGGCTAAATAAGATCACTTTAGATCAGACGTATCCGATACCTAATATCGAGGAGAGAGTAGAAACCGTGGCAAAATCCACATATATCTCCCTCTTAGATCTGGTACGGGGATACTGGCAGGTCCCGTTGACGGAGCGAGCCTCTCGTTATGCCGCATTCATTTCCTCATTGGGAACATTTCGCCCTTTAATGCTTGCTTTCGGCTTACAGAATGCTCCCTACTGCTTCTCAAACCTCATGGATCGGGTGTTGCGGGGTGTAGGAGATTTCGCCCTGCCGTATCTCGATGATGTGGCGATATTCTCTGATACGTGGGTCGAGCATGTGACTCACTTGAGGACCGTTCTGGCTCGACTACGTGATGCAGGCCTCACCGTGAGAGCGCAGAAATGCCACTTAGGGTGCGCAAGCGTAAGTTATCTCGGCCACATCGTGGGTCGTGGCCAGCGTAGCCCGTCCGAGCTGAAAGTTGCGGCCGTTTTAGAGTATCATCGTCCCACCACAAAGTCGGAATTGAGGGCGTTCTTGGGACTGGCGGGGTATTATCAATACTACGTCAAAGGTTACTCAAACCTCGCTAGTCCGCTGACGGACTCTCTCCGCAAAACCGAGCCCAACGTCATTTCGTGGGACACAAGAAAAGAGAATGCTTTCAAGAGCCTCAAGAGCGCTCTCGCAAAACGACCCGTGCTAGCGGCACCGGACTTTTCTCTGAGTTTTATTATTCAGTGTGATGCCAGTGACCGCGGCCTAGGAGCAGTTTTGTGCCAAAAGGACGCTGAAGGGCACGAGCGGCCAGTTTTGTATCTCAGCAGAAAGCTCAGTGTCAGAGAGGAAGCTTACAGCACTTCAGAAAAAGAGTGCGCCTGCCTTGTTTGGGCAATTGGTAAGCTAGCATGTGATGTCTCAGGGTCGATCTTCATAGTAGAAACTGATCACTGCCCCTTGACTTGGTTGCACAACATGTCGTCTAAAAGCGGTCGTTTACTTAGGCGGAGCTTGACGCTTCAGCACCATAACTTAAGTGTGCGCTATAAGAAAGGGAAGCTGCACACAAATGCAGATGGTCTCAGCAGAGCTTATTGAAGTGCAGCCCAGCTCCCTCATACAAGTTGAGGCACATCCTTCTGGTTTGACGTGTTTTGCATAATTTTGGCGTCTATTATTTCATTTTGATTAAAACTGTATTAACAATGTCGCATTGCACTAACAGATGTAATTTTGTTTGAAGTGTACTCTGATATGTTACCAGGAAGCCCAGCCTCTACCATTCTGGTAAAATTGTTCAAAAAAAAAATTTCACAGAATTGGTTCTGGGCTGCTTCAGCGGGTTCCGACCGCTCGTATGGCATTGGGGATGGTTTCGCGTGGCCTTTCTTGGCATCGGGACTGCGCAGTGTAGTCACGGCATTTGTGAGGGCCAGCGTTTTGAGGTCTCTAAAAGATACGTTTCTCGTGCTTTTTAAAACGTACAATAGTAGAGACTCAATAGATCTCTTTGCTGCCTTGGTCTGGCGCTATGAGAGACGTTCAGAGGGTGCTTGCTTCCACGAAAGTGGTTTGGCTTTGCGTTCAACTCCGTCGTTCCAGTGATTCCCTGCAGGGCCCTGAAGATCACCACGGAGTGGCTACAGTATCGACGGTCAACCAGCATCCCTCCTTCCGAGCCGCGCTGACGGCTCAAAACTCCGGATGCATTGTCTGGCGGCGGGGGTGCTGTTGTGCCACAGACATGTTCCTGGTTCGGAAGCACGCCTCACAAGATCGAGCCCTGTTTCGACGAACTGTCTCCCCCCCCCCTCTCAGCGTCACCTTCTGTGCAGGAGAACCGTGCAGTCCGAGGATAACGTCGTTTCCTCCGCCGAACCACTTTGCAGTTCCGGGCATGGCTACGTCTCCCCCTCCGAGCCCGAGAACTGGTCTGAGTGAATGGACCAAAGACGCTATTTAAGGCCGAGCCGGCCCCATGTTAGGGGATTTTGCCCCAGCCGACGTTGTCGTGCTGGCCGGCTCTGTAAAACGACAACCTGCTATAGTAAACGCTACTTTTGTTGCTGTTTTCCAAACAGATCGCCTCCCTGTTTCACCTTCGGGCTAAGGCTTCATCGAAGTCCGCTCGACGGCTCGCCGCTCTTCGCCACCGCTACCATCGCGACAGAGCAAATTCTTAACAGTATGCTTTTTCTAGTGAAAAGAGATACATACAGAATGTTTACGTGTTGTTATGGTGCCTAAGATATATGCAATTATTGCTTCTTAATTGACAATCACGCAAGTATGAACCCTTAACCTTGAGCAATATTGGTGGGCGCTGCAGATTGGGTCGGCCATTTGTGGTATCGTTTGTTGCCGCTTTAGGTACCGTTAAGGGCAGACAGACAGACAGACAGACCAAAATTTTTTTGTTGGAGGTCCCCAAGAAAGACTATTGTTTTTGGAATATCAGTCGGTCCTACGTTGAAAAATCACTTTAGGCATGCCTACACTACAATTGAAACAAAACATATTGAAGAACGTACGAACTGGTATATTTCAATGTTTATTCCTTTAGAGCAAATCAGTGCTACATTGTAATAAACTTATTAAACACAGTCTTCTATAATTAGTAGAATCAGGAAATATTCTAGCAGCAAATTTTATGAACTGGCAGCTTTACGGGTGAGCTAAGCGACTTCTGTATATTTTTTGTGCTCAAAATTTGGTGTAATGGAAGAAAACTTCTCAACACCTACAGTCTTCTGCAAGAAGTGTGTAATGAAAATATAAAAAAAATGCCTCAGTCGATTTTAGTTGTGAACAACACTGGAATCGACATATGCACGTTAAAAATGAAGCTAGGACACAATGCCACATATGTCGTTCTTTGCAGGTATTAAGGTTATGATCCCCACCATTTTATTTCTAATCGTCCTTCATAACACGCACGCACAGAAAATCAAAACATAACAAGTGCATGCCATTTATTCACTGAAACGATGGGAAGGCAACCAGTATTGATATCGTGCTGCCATTTCGGCTCCGATTCTGCGTCACACATGAGTGGACACCGTAGGCTTAGAGCGCGTGGGCATTTCAAATGTCAAAGTTATGCTGTTTCGTAATCGCAGTGGCCAACGCAATTTCTCGCACCTACGTAGTGTCTAGTTTCTAGTGCAAGCCATGAGATAAGATAGCGCAATTGGCGAGGAGCAAATCTGTGGTGTATATCTGTTGCTTGTGTATGTGCATGTGCGTGCGTGCCATGATGGCTTCCAACGAGTAACGAACGTGCATACGGCGAGTTTGCAGTCGCCCCAGGAAGTATAGCGTGGTGAAATAGGGTGTCATTACTGTCACATCCATGCAGCGGTTACGCAACGTTGCGTCAGCAAACAGGAAACAGCGGACGACGAATGCATTTCCAGTAATGCCCCACCCGCTGGGCCAACAGTTTTGTGCCAGTATGACGCTCCACCGCGGCATTCAGAAATGCTGCTCTTAAGTTATTCATGCTGGCGCGCTAAAATCATACGCGTAGAGCGCCCACTGAAACGCGAGCTTCTGGCGCAGGCATCGCATTGTGGACTCCGGTCTTCTGCAGAACAGCACGCGCTCTGCTAGCAGTGTCAACGGGCAAAACTATTTGCTCCTTTTTCTGCGTCACCAACGCGCGCCAGTTTCCCCCCGAGTCCGGCCTGCCGGAAACGGAAGCGTGCTGGCGACAGTCAGTGGCACTGATGGTTTTACGCGATGAGAGGCGGCAAACGTTGGCGTGTCGCGGGCTTTCGTTCCCGCCAGATTGCTTGACTGCTTTCCCCGAGCCCGCGGGGTGAGCACGTTGTCAACCGCGTTGTTCCCTCGTTGCTTCCACTAATTGCGAAACGGCCGCGTAGGCTTGCCGCGTCATGCACCACGACAATGAAGGGACAAATGATAAAAAGAGAGATGGAGGCGGGCCTTGCGGTATGTCCTTGACGGATGCCGTAACTACAGCGTTTTGTTTGAATATAAGCGCTGCTCAAACAAGGAAGACAAGCATACAAGGCGTGCTGGACGCTTTCATTTCTTGCTTTCTGTTACAAATGCACTGTCTCCAGGGGCCCTTTCTTTTTCGGCACTCTGTGCTCACTGAAGCGGTCAATTAAGAACTCTTAATTATCCAGACGGCCGCAAGCATCACCTACTTGCTACTCCGCGCCTTACGTCCCGGCTGAACAGCGATGCGACTTCGCGCTCTGGTGCCTACGCTTCGAATTTCGAAAAGACTACTCGAATACGCGTTGTGTCTCGTTTGAAGAAGAAAAGCGCACTCGGGGCAAACACCGATTTCTTTTTATATGCACAGTGTGTTTCCTATAGCTGACACATTTCAGTGCGAGTTTAAAAAAAAAGATACCGATGCCTTTTGTGATGGTGGGACCATATGTATCTTGCTGACTATGTAACATAAATTCTTGTGTTCTGCATAATTGCATTATGAGCTAGATTTAATAACTATTTCTTTTACTGGGGAAAAAAATCCGATTAGGCATTGTATACCGGTTTCCAAAACTTCCGTTGAGACAGCTTGTAACTTTCTGTGTATCAAATATTAGTGTTATTTTAGCTTTACGCAGATGCCCACATAATACAAAAACAGTACACCCCGCCGCGGTGGTCTAGTGGCTAAGGTACTCGGCTGCTGACCCGCAGGTCACGGGTTCAAATCCCGGCTACGGTGGCTGCATTTCCGATGGAGGCGGAAATGTTGTAGGCCCACAAGCGGGGGATGAAACTATTGCAGTGACCTTTGTGCGCCCGATGACTACGACAGAACACGTACGACGTACAATCATCTCCACTGCAAGATAAGGGCGCACGATCAAGCGTACACCCCTTGTTCTCTACGCGGGCCAAAGTACGCGTGAGAGATGAGAGCCGCCCCGCGTTCACTGCACCATCTTTCTGATAATGCTGAAAACACGATAGCTCCCCCCCCCCCCCCCCCCCCGAGACGCTTGCCAACAGCGGTAAGTGGTAGATATAAATAGCTTGTCGTTGGAACGTCGAAGGAGGTACCCCACGGTGGCTCAGTAGTAACGCCTCGCATCCCCACGCCGACGCGGCGGCGAAATCCAGCCGAGAGTGGCCATATAATTGCTAACGCAATAAAACTTCACACTCACTCTTACGTTTCGAGCACGAGTTGGGCAGACACGGAGGGCTTCAGTCACATTGCGCACCGTTCTTCCCTTTTACCTTCCTCTGTGCATTTCTGCCTGCAAACTACAGTAGCGTTCGACCACTTGTACATGCAATGACAGGACAGAAAATGACACTGGCTTTCGATGACTAACTGCACGAGCACAAGCTATAATAGCTGCGTCTGCTTATCACTGTAATCAACCATAGTGAGGGTATAGCACATCGTTTGTACGTGGACTGGTACAGAACACTGCAATATGGGACGAAAAAAAAAAAACAAACAAAAGTAGGTACAAAATTAAAAAAGATGTTTGGTAAAGTGTTCTGCCGAGCGATCTGAACTTTTAAATTTTTTTGCTCTCGTTTATTGTCTGTGCAGACCATTCTAGATCATTGGACGTGTTCTATGATGGCGCAGAAAGCAGCGAAAGTGCTACTGAAGTGTCTGAACCAATCTGAGAGACTGCCTCTATACTGCATGTGATCCCCCAAGTGCGCTCATGATTCTGACCCCCGTATTTAAGAACGTCCCTTTACTCAACGGTTCACCTTCACTTGAGAAAGCCGATGGGAGCACCGTCTCTAAGAACGGCAAGTCGCTGGATATCAGGGATAATCTGCTGCAATTCTTGAGTTGCGCAGCGTCATTTTCAGCCGAGCAGTGGCGCACTGCTCATTTCTGTCAAGTGAAGGGTGAAAGACGAGTTGAGGAGCGTTTGTGAATATGGGGGTGAGTATCTTTCTTCCATTCTCTTATCGTGTCTCCCCTTTATCTCTTTCCTCCAGTGCAGTGTAGTAAACCGCACGTGTGTCTGGTTAACCACCTTTCCTTATCTTGCATCTCTCTCTCTAATTAATCTCGCTTAACTAAGCCAATAAGGACAACAGAAAAACCGTGTAAATTACTCCGTTCAATATTCAGTGATATGTATTTGGTCGTGGCGTCATAGCATGTAGGTATATTTTTTAAACTACGGCTTGATTTAATCCTAAATATGCATATGCATTTCTCATTTGTTAAGCAATTCCACAAATATTGGGGTGCTTACAATTGTGACTTCACTCGCCCGGTAAATATACAGATTTGTATTATTTGGCAAGTCTCAATCGAAGAAAATGTACAGAACAACATTTCTCCTTGAACACGAACTGACGAGTAAGTGGTGCAGCAGTAACAGACAATGCACTATCTTTTTTTTTTCAATATTTTACTCAAAAGTCACTCCTATTGCTTTCTTCGTCAAAGGCAAAATACTTGGTTTGTATTTTTTGCATTGATTCTTATTCACAGCGTTAAAAAAAATACTCAGAACGTCGAGCACAATGGCTTGGAAAGGAATCACTCGAGTGAGATTGCACGAGGGCACTTCATTTCTGGCGCGATCAATTTGTGCTGCTCAGAATAACATCTAGTTCACTCGTTTATTCGTCAGCGAAATCCGCTGCGCCATGGAAAAGACATGAAAATGGTCGGAAGCATATACAATGAAAACTGGAGGGTTAGAGGAAGAAATAGTGCGCCTAATATTGTGAGCAAAAAGAACGGAACGGATAGACGCGTGCAAAAAAGATAAAGATAAGCGTTTCAGGACGCTCAGTAGTGAATCCCGCCTCAGCACATGCTTGAAGATGAAAGCCTTGCTTTTTTACGTAACGTCTGTAATGAAGGGTTCAGACGAAATAGGAATGAGACACCATGAAAAGAGAAATGTGATCAGGAGGAGGGATATCTATAGAAAATTACTCCGCAACGCCTTAAACTGACAAAGAAAGTGTAGATTAATATTATTGTAAGAATATAGCGACACGCTGTATATCGACAATGTATGGAAATTCAGCTGCTTGAGAGCAATGGTGAAGATATACTGTCATTTAAGGTGCTGCAAAAAATATTTGTGAAAATTGTGTAGTAGAAATTCTTCACGCGCGAATACAACGGTGATTTGTTTTTCGTTGTCTCTTCTGTGTAGCATTGCACTGAAATATGTGCGCTGTCAATGGTGATGAGTTCATGTTATCTTGCGAAATGTGCCGCTTGTAGTTCATGCTAGCTGTCGGAATGATGTAATGTTGCTTTTGTGAGAAAGACAAATCTAGTAAGAGCGTAGATGATGAAATGTTTGAACACACATTGTAGCTTGGTTTCTCGAAGTGGTTGCTCTCTGCTAGTATAAACAGTAAGAGTGAACATTTTTCGTTTAACTAAACGCTCTGACGTCGAGTAACAATTTAGTTAAGCGAAATGTACTCGTAACAAGTTCTCGCTAGCATATGTCTTACTTTTGTTCTTACTATTTCTGATTATTGTTTGTTTCGTGGTCGTTACTTTTTTCTTTGAAACCTGAAGCGCGTTTCTAATATAGCCTAACCAGTGTTGCTTACAGTACTTATATAGTGTTTACTAGTGATAGTCAGTTTAGGTCTAATGGCCAGGGTCAATGCACTGCTCGTTCATCAGTTGTGTAGTGTGAGCCGTTCTGTATACAGCTACTGGTGTTTCGACATTTTTTCAAGACAACTCAGAAAAGCCGTCTCGCCGGGCGTGTATTTTCAACTTGTCTGCAAACTAAGTCTCATCCAGGTTTGTTGTGGGTGCCTAAACTAAGTAACAAGTTAGACAGAGACAGCGTTCACTTAACTTGAACTGCAGACGGCTCTATTTTCGTCCCTTCAACTCGATAAGCTTCACGCTGTTGAGAAGTAGCGTTGTTGTTTCCGCTGAGCAGCGAGTGACACAAGACCGTCGATGTTCTTTTCTTTGCACGAGATGCACCTGTTGTCAAACGGGGTAGAAGGGTGTGCTTTGGCGTCGAAAGGTTTATTACCGACCATGATGAAATTTTGAGAACGAATATATTACAAGTAATTATTTTAGTCGCTCAAAGAGTGTCGCTGCACTTTGAAGCTCTCGAAGACAGCTACAATTAATAGCTTTTCCAGTTGACTCTTTATTGTAAAGAAGATACCAGAGAGGCAGGAAAAAAAAAATAGATGTGTATTGTATCAAGATGGTAAGTTGGTCAAGTGGGCGTTCTTCCACTAAGACAACAGTCTTTGTTGCAATTTCGAAATGCAGGCCATGCCCGGTGCTTCCTTTTGATACAGAAACTCGACCTGTTGCCAGGTTTTGTATAACTCAGCACGCTGAAAAGGGACGCATTCTTGACGCTTACGTAAAAACAGAAACGAAAGAATCCATAGCTAGTACTTTCACTATTATTTCATTGCGAACTGGCACCAGAATGTTTTGATATGGTGCAGAGTTCTAATATTTGTTAACACTCCAACATTGATATTTTACTAATTCCACACAGCCGCTAAGGAGATAGAAAATGCCGCATTGATGCTCAAATATATCAAACAGGCATTTTGGCTGGTTATTTGTTGTGCTGAAAACCCTTAGCACAGCTTACTGAGTCAGGCAACAATCTATGCAGCTTTATGCGGGGTGATCCGCAGAGGAGGCGTCATAAAATAATACTAAATATAAATTCGCTTGAACTTCTTTTCGCAGTGTTCTGTGTCGTTTATTGTGACGTCAACGCACTGTTCTGCCAGTCCACCCGGTGATTATTACCAATGTTGCTGGAACAAAAATGGCCTTATGGTGAGAGGCGTCAGAGAACGCGATGAACGGGGAACGTGACGATTACTGAAACGTCCTCTGAGATTAGTCTTGATACATGACTTGACGGATGGTGCGGTTGGAGGATTAGGGCATAGAACTGTCCACTTCTTTTAAAAGCGTTTTTTGAACGCCAGTGTAAGCGTCTACCAGTAGTTCAACGAACGGCTCAATTCATGGACCCCAAGCACGAGTGGCTTCGACGAGCATTACGCAGAATACACAAACCCACTAGATGGCGCTGCCGACGATGATCCACTATAGCGTTAGTCTTCGCTGCACTAAGTTCACATCTGACATGTGAAGAACCGGCTGTGATGCGGCAATGATTTGTTTTCACGCACGGATCTACAACGAATGAGAGCTCGACAGCGGCTTTTCACTTATTCGCATACAAATTAGAAGGAAAAATCCGACTTTCTCGAAAGACATCGTCTACAGCAGCGGAGCTTGAAGCGATATTACAAGTTTCAAATGGCACTGTTGAAATCCAGCGAAAGCTAACCCGGGTAATAAACTGTGACTCCAAGCAGCGCTACAAATCATTAATGAATTTTATTTTCATATGAATGCTTATATCATATGAAATCTTGGAAAAAGTTTACATCGCTTATCTGGACGGTCATGATATCGGTTTTGAGTGGGTCACAAGTCACGTAAAAGTGATGGGAAAGGAAATTGCTGACAAACTAGCCACTGCAGCGCACAAAAAAAAAATCACTTGACACCAGTGCCTGTTTATTTCTCAGAAAGCAAGCAGGTTCTTTCCAAACTGGGCCACATATTGAGCATGGACGCTTGGTTTGACGAAAATACAAAGTCTTCACTATTAACTCAAATACATCCGTTTCTCCGATTTGCACCAGATCAAATGATAGATCGGCCGTTTGACTCACTGCTGCACGCTCTACGATTAGGTGTTCGATGCACACGTCACTTCTCATGCCACATAAAAAGAAGAATGTCCCCGCACTGCGACCACTGTGGTCATGTCGATGCCTCAGTGGAGCATTTCATTATAGAATGTCCGCTATACAATGGACAACATGCTCAATTGAGTGATCGATTGAACCGCCTCGACAGGCAACCGTTTTCATTCACGGACTGTGGCCACATTCTGACGATCAAGAGTCGTAGTGAGCGCAATTCGTTATATTTTTAATTGACACAAATTTAATAAACTGTCTTTAGTTCCTATTGCTCTTTGCCATTATCGATATAAGGACTCTGCCCAATATGTGATCACGCTATATGAACTGGACGGTTCCCATTGACTGTGTTGATGCGTTATAAGCTGCCTCTCCGTGGTGGTCTAGTGGCTAAGGTAGTCGGCTGCTGATCTGCAGGTCACGGGATCTAATCCCGGCTACGACGGCTGCATTTCGGATGGAGGCGAAAATGGTGCGGGTCCGTGTGTTCAGATTTGGGCGCACGTTAAAGAACCCAAAATGGTCGAAATTTCTGTAGCCTTACACTATGGCGTCTCTCATATTCATGTGGCTGTTTTGGGACGTTAAACCCCACATATAAATCAAATGCGTTATAAGCTCAATAGTGTATATATGTACAAATTGCCTCTGATAATGAATGTTTAATTTCATTCGCATTATTTCTATCTTTGTGTGAATCGTGTAATTACTACCATGGTGAAGGGTAGCCGGCTCTTACGTCACCTACCTTCCCATATTTCTGCGATATATATATATATATATATATATATATATATATATATATATATATATATATATATATATATATATATATATATATATATATATATATATATATATATATATATATATATATATATATATATATATATATATGACAATAATTGTATTTCACTGAATCCTATCAGTTAAAGTCGGATTTCTGCAAAAACGTGTACTGTAAGCCTTTTCTGCACCATCACTCGAAGTATTTATGTTTGTGTGTTTAGGAGAGAGTTTAAATAGCCCACCTAATAGTGTAAATATGATTTTTTATTGGCGGTTAAAATTGAAAATGAAAGACCCACAAAAGCTTGACTAAAGTCCAAGTACCTACTTTTTGGTTCGTAATTTTCCAAAGACTGTGTGGCGTTGAGAAAAAGTATATTTTAGAAATCTCTGATGTTAGTTCGCATGATAAACATGAAAAGTAACTTAGTTGTTTAACCGGGAACTCAGCTAAAGTGAGTTGAGCGAAAATTGTTCAAACGCTTTTGCTAAGTGCTTTCTCAACTCCTTTTGTATCTAGACAAATAGACGTGCAGTGTAGTGACGCTGTAAGTAGCCCATTTTACAACGATGTGGACAGCTACGACGACGACAACAACAACAACAACGCCGAGAAGATTTTACTAAATGTGCGCAGTTGCTAGCTGTTTGTTAAATCATATTTCTCAACTGTTACAGTTTCGAAATCAGTATAAATCTCTCCTGCTTGGCAGCTCTGAAATAGCTTTGTAAGCCAGTCCCTCCTAATGACCGTTATGTACTGTCCTCTTCTTTGCTGTCGTTAGAGGTGAGTTTAGAAAGACCATGTTTTAAAGCAATCGAATAAATAAAGCGCAATCAATAAACCCAGGAAGCGGTCCACGGAGAAGAAACGCAGCAGTGAATGTTTCGAGCCTAATGAGTCGGACAACCTTCCAAGGAAAGTTTCGATTAAGCACTCGATAGTTTAGAAAAAGGACAGTATGTTCTAGTGAACATTTAAAGTAGTACTGCAGCCACCTTTAACTGCCGCGTCTTATGTTGTCAATGTACGTGTGTGCCTTCCTTCATTAACTGCGATTGTATTTAGAATGATAGAACCCAGAGAGACCGAAGCTGATGGCTAAGGCACCTATTCTTAAAAAAAGATCAGAGGAGACGCGCATCCATGAAACTGCAGTAATCTCAAGATATATTTGGCGTTACTTTTGAAGCCCGCTGAATGACTTTGCTTTTACTTGCATTACAGGAGAAGCCTTTGGAATTACGTTCTACTGAATCGGACAATAAGCTATTCGATTCTGTCTTGGAATACGAGAGAACGAAAGTATACACTTTGAGTAGTTGTTAGGCTGATGGCAAAGAAGGCGAAGGAGACGCAAAATGACGATGATGATGCAGGTTATTATGAAGATGAATCCCTGCTGCTAAATAATATATTGGAGTTTCAGACTTAATGCCACTACTCCAGAACGCACTGATCACTTTGTCACGAGAAACGCGACTCTCTGAATCAACTTCGAAGTCTGATTAGGAGAGGCAGGCTTTGAAGTTTAAACCTGGTGAGTCTCAGTAACTGTGCGGGCCTTATAAAGGGGCTCCAGCTACTGTAACCAAGCTGTCATATTTTATAACGGTTGTTTTTTTTTTTCTCCTGCTCCCTTTGTCTCGCTCTGGAAAAGTTAAAGAACAAAATTTCGTCCATAGCAAACCAGAAAGGCCTTGCATATGAAAATGGGAATTTAATCTTAGGCAAATATTTGCAGATAAAATATAGGTGGGCACACGATAAAACTGGGCTCCGATTTCTGCGCTTCCATCAATCTATCAGGGGTACGGGAATCAGCGATGGTAGATTTGGGGTTCCCCATGCATTTGTGCTTAAAAGGGTGTGTGCATGCATATGCAATGTGGCTGGGGTTAAACCAAAAAAGCCGAAGCCATGCCTCGTACTTTCCAGCAAGGAATATGTTGCATCTCATTGGGAACACGAGTGGTTCTTTTTTATTTTGAGGTCATTTACACAGCGCTGACTTTTAACCTATCCTTTCGGAGTCAGAATTATGCGTCTCTTACATATGCTGCCACATGACCCGTGCGATAACTCGCTACAATTACACGTGAATGTGAAGAGAATAAGAAAGTAAGAAAAACTACTTTATGAAGGCGTTCACGACAGTTTGATGGAAACTTTTACACGAAAAAATAAACACAAGAGCGGTGAATGTCGCATTAGCATTACACTTCTTTAGGCAGACTGGTAGCGAAATATGCCAGCAATAGCAGTGTCCAATGAAACAAAAAAAAAAAAAACTTTAGAGGCTTTGCGACGTCTCACTTATGATTTTGCAAACTTTTTCTGTAGTTCTAAACAAAAATGTTTTCGCCAATATTTATGTTCTTGTAGCCGTTTAACTTCCCGCGAGGTCAAAATATATTCATATTTAGGCTTCTACACCAGTGCTTGGAAAGTACTCTGTGCTTTTGCTGCTTACAATACTCTGCATTAGATGTAGTTACTTTTCGATTTCACAAGACAAAATGCTTGCAGTAGCTCGTACTACACTAATTGCTCTTACACTTGTTCATTTATGATGTGGGTGGTAGAAACCGGATGCCCTTGCGCACATATTTGCCGTTTTTACACTAGGAAAATTTATGAGTTACCTAAGTTTTAGTGACAGCATGAACAGAAAATAAACACGAACCAGATTCAAGCCCTAGTAATTTCAATTTCCTCTTACCACAAATCCGTTATTTTATTTGAAGCACAAAGAAGCAAAGTGTTCAGGGGTTGGAAAGAAAAGGCACATTTGCAGGGTCAACGTTAAGAAAAAGAACCTCGAAGGAAGATTTTGTAAAGAAACCTGCCTTAAGGTGCATTAGCTTCAGGAAGCTGTAATAACGCACAGACGAGCTCTGCAAGCACTGCTGTGGGTTAAAAGTAAACTGTCGAGAAAAAAGTTTTAGGGGCGAAGCTCCTCCCAACGTGAGTCGTTCCCTCCTCAGTAGTAGTAGTAGTAGTAGTAGTAGTAATAGTAGTAGTAGTATGTGGCCACGTATACTGTTTATAAGTTGTTCTATAGATAGATATAGCGTTGTGTGTATATGTGTTTAGGAATGACATAACGAGAGGGTGTCAATGGTTCTCACAGCATATCCACGGAGTGAATGATGAGTGGGGTGAAACGTCCGTTCGTTCGTCCATCGGTTCCAAGAAGGCAGACAGACAGACAGACAGACAGACAGACAGACAGACAGACAGACAGACAGACAGACAGACAGACAGACAGACAGACAGACAGACAGACAGACAGACAGACAGACAGACAGACAGACAGACAGACAGACAGACAGACAGACAGACAGACAGACAGACAGACAGACAGACAGACAGACAGACAGACAGACAGACAGACAGACAGACGGACGGATGGACGGACGGACGGACGGATGGACGGATGCTTCGCCCCACTCATCATTGTTCACTCCGTGGATATGCTGTGATTATTCAGAGGTTCGCATGCACGGCTCATAGACAATAGAATTTATGAAAAGTGTCTATCCCAGTCAAAGCAAAGTCTTTCGAAAATACAGGACAGCGTTATCTCTTTTTAAACAATAAGGAAGGCCTAAAAAAAAACGAAACCTATTCCTTCCTCAACCGACTTTGCCTTCACTGCTACACCTATGAAAGTTGAATTGAAGTAGAAATGTTATGCAGGAACGTAAACTTCAAGCAGGCAATTTCTATCCAAGAGTCGTCAATTGGTAAAAACCGTTGTCTAGAATTGTACGTATCAATCAATAGATGCCAGCACAAGTTGGAATTATAGCTAACATTAGCCGCCTCATTCCCACCTCCATTTGATATTAGTGAAGCTTATTCAACCTCCTTTATGAACTGGATCCTTTGCTCAAGCTAAAGCTACCATCACAACTTTCCCGCTCTGATGCGACACTGTTATGCCGCCTTTGGTTGGGTGTTGCATTTACAAAGGTGTACTCCTTTCGCATTGGTATGGCAAACACTCCTACATGCGACTACTGCGGAGCTGAAGAGACCATCGAACACGTCCTATGCAGCTGCGCTTGCTACGACACACAGCGATGCCAGCTCCGGATGGTTTTGAATCAACTTCACCCAGGACCATTTTGTGTGCAGAAGATACTAGGACCTTGGGCATCTGCCTCAGTTGTGCAGAAAGCAACTAAAGCACTGCTAATTTACCTAAAGTCAACAAACCTGAGCGACCGCCTGTAGACTGTGTGTGCTCCCCGAGTGTGCTCGTGATTGTGTGTACCTTCTCATCTCTCTGCAACCTATTTTCTCCCCTTTATCCCTTCCCCAGTGCAGGGTAGCAAACAGGATGTGCGTCTGGTTAAGCTCCCTGCCTTTCCTTGCATCTTTATCTCTCTCTCTCTCTTATTCAACCTCCTCTTCCTCCAGTTCCCACCCCCACGTCGCCCACTCTAAGGTACATAGGTCGTCATGTAGTTAATGTTAGCCTACTTGATAGTGCTACTTGTTGGGGCAACTGTAATGACTTGACAAAAAAAAATTCCCAAACCTTACTCGCATACTCAGGGAAGTAAGCTTTTGAGACGCGTGAGTTCACATGACCAGAAGCGTACACAGTCTTGAGAGAACTAAGAACATCCGGTAGCCAGTGTTGATTGCACGGCGCTGCTCGAAACAAAAAGCAGGTTGTCGAGCCAGAAAAAAGAAAGAGAGAGAGAGGGAGAAATGGAGAGAGAGAGAAAAGGAAAGAAGCACCGAGTGGTTCAATAATGAGCGCGTGGTGCCCAACTGTTGAAGGCACTGTCGTGGGGATAACTTTCGGGAGCTCTTTCGATTACGCTTAGCAGGAATCCCGGGTGGCTGTAATTTGATTTAGCGAAGATCTTCTTCACCTTCACAAGCGGCTGGCGTGGCTCTTGCCCCAAATTGTCGGCTTGAGACAGATTACGGTGTGCCTGTTGTTTCTCATCAATTCTTTTTTGAACGCCTGGTTGTACTTTTCATTTTCTTCCGAAAGACATACACGGTTGAAGGCTTCTTCTGGCACCTAACAACGCCATACCTTTTTCCATCTTTTTTTTTTTCGTTTTCATCGTTTTCAGTTTCCTTCTCAATTAAATCATGGTACGGACTCTCTTTGAAAATTTGAAACAGCCGCCAGGATGCCGAAGGGGCGGCAACCATTTTCCGACACCGAGACTTAATGGGAGCGTGTCTGTGTCGGACTTTCCGCTATTCATTTTTACTTCAGTTTTAATGTCCAGACGTTTCAGTGATAAAGCTTGAGAACTGCCGTGCTACGCGATTAGGTGGGACACAGAGTCGAGCTAAATATTGCTGCCAAAATCTTCAAAAAATGTCGTAGCTGTGTCGTATCGCGTTTTTAAAGTGACATTTTCCCCATGTGTTATTCAAAAGGGAGCACATTATGAATGAGTAATCTGAAACCACTTAGCATTGTCCCCACGCCTACATAAGTGTAATATTCTTCTTTATGAAATAAACTGAGGGAACGAAAAAACACACGAAAAATTTGAAAGGCACTTCAATCGGAGGTATCAATAATGGCCTTTTTTTTTCTAGAAGTTGTAAGAAAACATTCATGTTCCCACAACCTTTTATGTTTCTGCGGCTCGTGAACTGCTGGATTAATGTTAACCTCGTGTAACAATGGTTGGTGTAACGGCTGTTCAAAGCCTGTCGTTCAGTAGTTCTAAACCTTGTTTGATTTTCACCGCATCGCCTGCATCATCAGTACCTGTCTCTGGTTCTTTCCGGTTTAACCTTGCAGCGCTTGAATTATATCTACAAGATTTCTCATGTACTTCAGTACCTTAAATTGGTATTTGAATATCACAAAAGCCGTCGAGTGAGGAAAAAAATCACTGGGCGTTGTGAAGAGTGGTGCTCGAACTTCCCCGCATTCGCTGTAAGATAATGGGCACATTTACCTGAGTGTTTACGACCCAGTCTGGTCAGGCCTGCGTAACATAGTGATTGACGCGCAAAAGCGAAGAAGAAACTAAGGAACGCGTGACACAGTTTACACACAAACGCATAGAAGGTACACGATAGCGCGTGTGCAGACTGATCGGGTGAGCCAACTAACGTAGAATTCATTTCTCGCTACGCTTGCGAAGTCGATTGAGCGGAGCGTGAAGGTGCGTCCACTTGGTTTCATCATGGTTTCACCGCCAAGCTGACCGCGTGTTGGCAAGAAGTGCCCATCGAAAAAATCGCACACATCTCCTCGTAAAAGGAACCCTCAGTATTAAGCGAAGCAGTCATGGGTGGATTTAGGGTTCCGTGAAAAGGCGCTCTTTATTCATCACCGTAGACGTTCATCTTTGCACACATAGCCGCTTTGTGAGCCCTCGCCTACGCCGCACTCATGTTCATGTTTTCATACATGCTACTACGCTGTGTGTGAGAGAGAGAGAGAGAGAGAGAGAGAAAGAGAGGTAAGCGCTTTTATAGTACAGAGTAGCGCTGCACCGGTTGTGGTTTCTACTCATACCAGAGCGGGCGCCGGAGTGAAGGGAGCGCTATCTAGTGGCCACTCCGAGTACTAGCGTGCCTAAGACGACAGACAAAGAGACAAACCCCAGCCATAAGCTGGGGCGCATGTAAAAGGCGAAATAAATACAGTTTCGTGCACTGTCTCGGGACGTCACATCTGCGTGGGCCTGAGCGTAGGCGACGGTCAGATAAAAGAGTCTAATATCCGCGCTCAAGATCCCTATAAAAACTACTAGAGTGTAATCAGTCACTGCAATCGTTGAGCCTTCACTGGAATGACGAGTAGTATATGCATTTTCCTAGTGCTTGTGCTTGCGGCTGCGAACGCGTTTGTGACTCTGTTTATTGTTATTTTTTGGATTTTGTTTAAAATAAAATCAGTTAAGAATATGGAATTGTTGAACTCACTTGAATTGGCGATCCTAAGTGGTGAAGGCGGTGTAGTGGAACTGCTGAATGTTTGCTTGCTTATGTATCGGGACAAAACCACTGTAGGGCCACCGGGACAAAAAGAAGCCGATACGATTAGGCTCAGGCACGTGCATGTTCTTCATATCACTCCCATGTTGACTAAAGTGCCATTTGTTGCAGCTCCCATAGTCGCTAGCACCAGATTTCACTTTATTGCATCATATGGAAAGTGTATGATAAATTTCATTCGAACGTGCTGTATTAACTACAGAGAAAACGAGCACAAGGTCTTCACCTTGAGTATGACTGCTGGATATTTTCCTATGGGCATCGGTTCCTATCAGTGTAAGTCTTATACCTTTGTATAATATCCGAATACGCGTCTAACGCACGAGCTGCTGGAAACATTGAAGGCATGTTGTATAAAAAAAGAAATCAGCTCTTTGCTTCGCCCATATATGTCTCCGTCGTACGTAGCACTGAACGCCAATTATATGATTGCGTGCTGATATAAATGCGCACGTGGATGATCAACGACAAGATGCAAAATAGCTGTTTTAATGGGTTGGGGAGATTAATGCAGCCAAGCTTGCAGGTGATATGCTAAACTTTAACGACTGCACGATGGAGGAAATGGAAGCAACATCGTGTATCGATTATGACCGCAGTCATTGTGCACGCGAATCAGAAGTAAGAACACCTTCGTTGAAATGAATCGAGCACAAACCGGATGCACATGCAAGCGTTGAATTTTTTTGTTTTTTAAGTGAACGAGATACCTAAAAGCTTCAAGCGATATTTTATATTTTGTAGTTACTCTTTTTGCCTTAATAAACTCCTTTGATTTGATTTAATGCTACCTACGTTCCAGCATATTGTCCCGGGGTCATGACGTGTGCGAAAGGAGCAGACTGCAGGTAGATGATGAAACTGTTTATTCAGCCGGACTTGTGGCCCGTAAACTGAAGGTCATATTACAGTGGTATACACTGGAGTGGTAGTGGGAAACAGAGTGCCGACCGTCGATCTACTATTAAGGGGTGAAGTGCATCGGCATCAAGGAGGTTCTATGGAACTTCTGGAGTTGCAGTCCCGGCCGCCGCCAACGGGAACAAGTGAAGCCGCCGGCGGCCATATTTCTAGAGGAAAAACAGGGCAGAGCCACCATAAACGGCAATGGAATACGTGCGTTGTGCGCCTTGGTTTGCAGTACCACGATAAAAAAATGCAATGGAAACCACTTTTAGGTTACACAAATGAAGAAATGCCTCTTCTAGTGTATGAAACAAATCATTTTATGCACCCATTGTCAGCTGCACGCTTTCAGATCAATCTGTTGTCGTGTCGAAGAATACTTCGCATACTGAGCTTGCTGGTGCACTGTATACAACTATTGCGGCACAAAAGGGTTGAAGTATATATTGGGTGTTTTAAGAAATGTGCCTGCAGATACTCAATACCAAGGGAAACGCGACAGTTGCTCACCTTTTTCATATATGGTCTTTGTGTGTTTATGTGTCGGCAGATTACCAGAGAATATATATAGAGGTTGAAATATTTAAAGCTAATGTTAGAAAAGAGAGGTAATTAAGTAAACTGAAAGTCGCCAGTAATTCTCCTAGAGTTACCAAACTCTAACCAATTAAAGGTGGAACCAAAACCGAAGAACTGATGTCGCATGCAACCAGCAAACTCCAGGACACGTACCCCAAATGAACCGTTCATAAGAACGATTGCAGTTGCGTTAGCTCTGCATAGTATTTATCAACTCCCGTTGGTGACGTGTGTTTTCATGGCAAGCGCAGCGTTCAGAGCCTAGAAACGAGGTAGCTCGATGTTTGATATAACGCCACTCAGTCATTTTGGCAACTTCGTCTATCGGCGTTTTGGTATCGGTTTCGTCAGCAAGATAGAACAAACTTCAAAGGTGTCTCATCTTGTTTTAAACGCAATAGCTTATTTTCGTGACTACATTTTATTGAAGCTACGTCAAGTAGGTAGAAACTAACAGGTTTTTGCAGATGTGCTCGGAAAGCAGAAAAAATCTAAGGTTCATTACCAGGCCTCAGTCTGGTTGTCTGCACCGTTCTGTCGAAGCGGCATTCTTTGTGGTGAATGAAACAGAGGTGGTCCCCATCCTTAGCCCTCCAACTATTTCTTCAAACAGCACGTTCTCAGGGCCCCGCTGCAGTGGTCTAGTGTCTAAGGTACTCGGTTGCTGACCCGCAGGTCGCGGGTTTGAACCCCGGCTGCGGCGGCTGCATTTCCGATTGAGGTGGAAATGTTGTAGGCCCGTGTGCTCAGATATGGGTGCACGTTAAAGAACCCCAGGTGGACAAAATCTCCGGAGCCCTCCACTATGGCGTCTCTCATAATCGTATGTTGGTTTTGGGACGGTAAACCCCACATATCAATCAGTCATCAATCCCGTTCCCAGGCAGAACGCAGCGCCCTGTCTTTCGAAAACATGTAACACGGATAATCATGGCATGGAATATATTCTCTACGCTTGCGCGAATACGTGAATAAACAAGCATCAAATTCAATATTCACTCGCCAAAAGATATGCTTGCACGCCGTCAGTCTTTTTTTGTAAGCCAACACCAAACAACTCAGAATTCGAAGGGCATTCAGACGTCCTACTCGTTCCAAAGTGTTTGATAACTGCAGCCATAGACCACAAGTAATTTGTACTTCGTCCGTAAACTTAAAATTCAGAGACAACATCGCGTCAACGAGCATTTAAATCTTCAAATTACCTTCCATACAGCTATAATTACACGCATGCACGCCTTTCATATTGTTTCTGATTTAACAGCATATGCGGAAAAAGAGGTGATCGTCGGCGAACGAGGCAAGAATACTTACACGTGAAAAGTGATCCCAGGCGTCTTCCTGATGCGACTTGTGTAGTCATAAGCGGCGCACAAAGTCACCATGACGTTGTAAAATCTTTAACTGCTTTACAAAAGCATGTCACAGTCTCTAAACACCACTGCGAGGGTGGAGCTACGAAGCTCACTTTGTCGCCTGCTTCTGAGTCTTTCCTTTGTCAATATGGCAACGACCGGCGTCACTAATGAGAGCGCACTTCCATTCCAGAAGACATAGTATAGAACCTCCTTGATCGGCATTTATACACGTGCCGTCGAATATTCTAGCGCTATTGCTAGCGGCCACGTAGGTTCCAAAATAATTTGTGATGTTCGCGAAGTGGGTGTAATCTTAACAAAATGATCTACTATATTCCTGAAGCTTCTCGAACGCTGCAAGCACTCGAGGAAAAAAATACTGACAGTGTAACAGGGCGGTAATAAAAATTCAGGAAGGAATGGCATTGCCCCCCTCTGAAAAAGGCATCGTCTCGATGCTTTAACAAATGATGAAAGTACAATAATGAAGTAGGATAATAAACAATAAGTACCAGCAGCAAAGTACATCAAGAATAACATAAATCAGTCCTCAGATTCATTAACGCTCATTAAACGGTTTGAGATGCATGACATGGGCGACTTCAGGTCGCCCACGCCTCCCTTGAGAGTTCGTGATGACGTCAGTGACAACCTCTTCGTCAAGTGTGCCTAGACGTCGAGCAACCCGGTGCGATCCGAAGTGCCGTCGCAGAAGTTTTCACTGAGGCCACGTCGGCGTATCGGCGCCCATACCCAAAGGCGGTCGCTGGGCTGGTACACCACGAGGCTTCCTAAAAGACTGTAACGGCGACTGGCTGTCGTCTGCTGATTCTTGAAGCGCAAGTCATGTGAGTTGAAAAGCTTCTTCAGCGTGCTGGAGGTAGAAGCTGACGTCGAGGTTTTCTTTGCCAACGACGTTTGGCAGCATGCCGTCAAACGCCGTAGCTGGGTTCTTTCCATGTTGACCTATTTGTATTGCAGCATCTACGTCATCCCCTGCACCGCCGTGTTGCATGCGAAGTTCACATAAGGAAGGATAGCGTCCCAGGTCTTGTGTTCGACGTCGACGTGCATGGCCAGCATGTCGGCGGTAGTCTTGTTTAGATTCTCGGTTAGGCCATTCGTATGGGGGTTTTAGGTTGTCATCCAGCGGTGGCTTGTGTGGCTGTATCTGTAAATGCCATGCATTTGTCCGTAATCAAGACCTCTGGGGCGCCATGGCACAGGACGATGTCCTCAACGAAACATTTGGCTACCTAGGCACTGCTCTGGACTTGCTTATCACAATGCTCAAGAAGGAGGGTTCTTCGTACGCGAATTGGTACTTTTCTGGCTTCACGATGAGTCCGGAGGCCTTCATTGCTCAGCATTGCTTTGAGGCACAGGAGGTGTTCGTCGAAGTTGGAGAAAAACACGACTACGTCGTCCAAGTATATGAGACAAGTCTACCACTTCAATCTTGCTAACACTGTATTCAGAATGCGTTGAAAAGTCACAGGTTGAGAACAAAAATACCGAAGGGCATGACTTTGAACTTGAAGAGGCCGTCTGGTGTTATAAACGCCGCCTTGTTTCGGTCCTTCTCTTGGACTTCGATTTGCCAGTAGCCAGTCTGGAGGTCCATCGACGAAAAATATTTCGTGTTGTGGAGTCGATCCAAGGCATCGTCTATCCGTGGTATAGGATTAACATGCTGTTTTGTGATTTTGTTGAGGCGGCGATAATCGACCCAGGAACGCAGGGCACCGTCCTTTTTCTTCATTAACACTACTGGTGATTCCCACAGACTATTAGATGACTGGATGATGTCTTCGCGAAAAATTTACCCGACTTGCCTTTTTACGGCCTCACATCGAAACTCTGAACGGGCTCTGACGTAGTGGTCTGGCACTTTTCTCTGTTGTGATGTGATGTTTCGAAACTGAGGTTTACGGAATTTTCGACGATGATGACAAGCAGTCCTTGTATAATCTAGGAGCAGGGCCTTGAGCTGTTCTTGCTTATGCTTCGGGAGGCTCGTATTGACGTCGAAAGCTGGGTGAGAATCTTGGTTACTCGGAGTATGTTCCGCAGAATCGGCGTGGGCGAAAACATCAGTGGCTTCCATACATTTATGTAGGCAACCGTCATGCCTTTGTTCACGTTTTTGTACTCATTTCAGAAATTCGTTAGCATAACTCTTGCTTTCTGTCCCCGCAGCTCGGCGATTCTTCTTGCGACGCAAAAAAATTGGGGGATCCTTATTATTTGCCATTAAGAGTTGAACGTGATAGCGAAATCCGGCCCCTATTGCACCCTTCAGCCACTAAGTGCATACTTAATATGCTTTGTTTCACACACACACACACACACACACACACACACACACACACACACACACACACACACACACACACACACACACACACACACACACACACACGCACGCACGCACGTGCAAGCGCGACGTACCTATAGTGATGCAGTGACTGTGCAGTATGGCGACTTCCCTCTGCTAGAACGGCGCCCTGCTGAAGTCGAGACACGTTTATCACAATGTCTCACAGATGACACCCTGACACGCACATGCGCGCGCGCTCGTGCGAACGGTACATACAGTTTTTTTTTATTCTGAAGCTAGAACCGCATGGCCTACAAGATACACACCTTGTGCTTGCCATCTCAGAGGCCACAAAAAGTCTCACAATGCCTCACAGATGGCAGCACATTATCTAGCGATTGCTGTTAGCTTGATCAACGCCTCTGGAAAGGCATCATATGTTTTCCGCCAAATAAAAATAGTTGTTCATTTTAAAGCAGTTTGAAAGTTCCTGTGTTTTAGTGGCGATGGCTGCACTATCTCAGCCCTAATCTACGTAGTGTATGGCCTCCCAAATACGCCTACAAATTGCCGAATGGGCTTTTTTTTTTGTCGTGACACCTTTTGAACAAAATGCGTTAAGAAGATTCATTCCACTGCATGGCATTTATGTTGTGTTTTTTTTCCCGGAGCCGCTGCAAGTAACATAGTAGCTTTGTGGTAGGACACCTTTGTGGTAGGACACCAAAAAATTATTCTTTATTTTATTTGCTTCTGTCTCGTTTTTTCGCACATAGACAATTTTTGCTCGCAACCGACGGCGCTGACGCTGACGGCAGAATTTATCCGACACGAGCTCTCTAACGCTATCGCGTTGATATCATGGTTGACCAATATGTGCTGATTACCTTCAACGACGCCTTCATAAGAACTAAGGACAGCAACCGATGAAGGTACGGCTGCTGCATTACAAACTACGGAAGATCCTCCACCGCCGACAACAATGGTGCGACGAAACCTCAAGAACTCACCGCACCCTGACTGTTGCCCTGACGTCGAAACTTAAAGCCTAGAATAAGATCTGACGGTTCAACGTGGAAACAACGCAACAAACCGACGTAGCCGCGACACAACGCCGCGACCTAACCGCAACGCAAGGCGTCGAACTAGCGACCTCGATGTTCTCATCGACAACCACTATACGTCACCGCTCTCGTCGATACTGGAGCCGACTATGCCGTCATTAGTGGGTCGTTCGTCACACAGGTGAAGAAGGTTAGGACTGCTTGGGAAGGACCCAAAGTACGGACAGTTGAAGGTCACCTAGTTATGCCGGTTGGCATCTGCACAGCCCGAGTTACCATTAACAACCGTATTTATCGCGCGAACTTCGTAATTAGACAGCATTGCTTGGGAGATGTCATCGTTGGTATGGACTGCTTAAGCCTCCAGGGTGCAGCCATCTACCTCAGAACAAAGTACATAACATTGTCTACAAAAAAAGAAGCACTTCTGTCACGTACGGCGTCAAAGAACAACGTCTTGAATGTGCTAGAAGAACAAGTCGCCATTCTGCCTCACTCCAGCGTGATGACTTCCGTCGGCACTCCGAAAACAGACAACTTGAACTAGTAATGTGGTAATATGCATGAGTGTTGCCTTTATAAAAAATTCGGTACCCGAAAAAATATTGTAATGACCCGCCATAGAATAATTCATCGCTACAAGGCACGAGATAAAATGTCACAGTTGCCTCTATTCTGTCTTGTGTGAATACTCACGAGCTGATATGAAAGGTTGAAGCATGCCGTTTTCACGATTATCGGGACCATTTGCAGGATATAGACAAATGATCACTGCGATGTCACGATGATTTATTCAAAATTTCGGCAGGTATTGAGAGAAATGTACTATTGTGGGCATGTAAGCCATCAAAAATGATTGCTCTAGCATGAAACCATTTCCTCTGACAGGCGTCGCAGATATCTCCCCGCAGGTTTGCTGCGCATGATAGACAAATGATCCTAGGGACGCACGTGTCTTTGTTTTAATTTTTTCCAAGGCTCACGCACTACAGAAGTAAAGACAATGTGTACGAACGGAACGATTTTTTTTTCGTCTGGTAAACACCAAAGCACTAGGCCGTCATAGTTTGAAAGCTAAGGGGCAACGCTGTTGAGCATATGACCACAGGTTCAATAACATTCTTGTGGTCCGTATTTCAATAATATCGATATCCAAAAACGTTTCGTACATGTTGGGCAATAAAAAGTGATCCTAAGTGACCCTTGCCGGTGCGCCTCAGAATCAAGGGAGCCGGTATTTCCCACCGTCAATAACCGGGACTGAATTTTTCACTGATTCCAAAAGAAAGGGTTTCATCCAATTTCGCCGCGCGTGAGTTACGAGTGAATATTTAGCGAGTGTGTCAAAAATCTATGTGACCGTTGTCCTGCCCAAAAGTGAAACGCATTCAATGAGTCGACGCGTTACTTTTTTGTCTTTTCTTTGTCGCCGCCACGTGTTTCTGTTTTTTTTAGTACCATTTCATCATATTATCTTTTCAGAGATTTCACCTAAGGAAAAAAAAGGCTTGCGTTATGCCTTGACACAGCAGTATTGGACGATTCTGAAGACTAATCTGGTTGAGTCTTGGTTGTTTCTGGTCCTTTGCTAAGTGATGAGGGTGCTTGTACGGGTCATTTGAAACCTTGGAATAAATGTAAGTTCCACTTACAACCATAACTTTCCCACTCCATAGGTGTCTCATAGATATTTGCATAGGTGTCTCATACGATATTATATGCTCATCTCTGTGATGTTAAGTATTGTTCGCGTATTTAATATTGGTAATTTGTTTATACAGACACATATGGGTGCTACTGCTTTTCGGTCACAAAATGCTTGATAGTTTATACAGACACATATGGGTGCTACTGCTTTTCGGTCACAAAATGTTTGATAGATTGATTGATTGATTGATTGATAGGTGAACTTAACGTCCCAAAACCACCATATGAGTATAAAAGACGCCGTAGGGGAGGGCTCCGGAAATGTCGACCCACCCGGGGCTCTTAAACGTGCACCCAACGCATGCGCCCAATATGTCGACTTCCTGTGCGATTTCAGCAATGATTTCGGCATGACTCTCATAAAAGTAATGTTTCAAGTAGAGATAAAAGACTTTTAATTATTACTGTGCGTAATATTTATTTTAGCAGCGAAAAATATTCACGGTTCCAATGAAAACCTCGTCGCCCGACACAAATGAATGGGAGGGAAGCCACACTTCTGTTGGTAGCGCTTGTATTTATTCTTAAGTCGTAGGCGACTATAGGTAGCTGCTAGACTTTAGCTAGAGGACGCTAGTTTGTTTGTACATTGATTCACAGCAGTGAGTGGTTCGACTTTAAACGACAGACAGTCAAATACTCGACATGCATGGTTGCCTGAACTCCAATGAGAGAGCTGAAACCAAGCGCTCGCTTGCATCTCTCACAAATGTATTGACACTTCGTCTTGGCGTCTACTCGCAGCCGACGCTGCCTTTACCCTTACCTAGTATTCTCTCGTTGTACGAACACGGGGTCTCCGGCTCGCCGCTGTCGCTTTGTAGCCATTTATTGAGCGAACTGTTGTTTTTTGGGGGGGCGAGGCTCCTTAAAGCCGCACCCATTCGTCCCTCGTAGTCGTAGTCGTAGTCGCAGTGTGTAACCAGTGTTACATTTTGACATGCAAGGTGATGCCGGTGGGAGATTTCTCCTGTGCTTTGTTGAACAATAAAAAGTTCGCGGCGTGCGCGTTACATAAAAGCCGAATGTTCCTGTCTCTCATTCCCCATTAGCAGCCATTGGCATGTACATTGAGCACTGTCCGACAAGAAAGGGTTGATACGTTATACTTGCTGGGCGTAACCTCCTTGGTTTTAGAAAGGTTTAACGAGCGTTAAGCCACAGTGCCATGAATACAATGAACTAATATATACCATGAACTCGAGGCGGTTAAAGTTGGGATGTAGATACGAAGCGCAAGTCGTAAGAAAGTAAAAGACGAATTCTCATGTCTCTCATTTCCCATTAGCAGCCTTTGACATGTACATAGAGCGCTATCTGACAGGAAAAGGTTGCTGCGTTATACTGGCTGGGTGCAACCGCCTTAGTTTTAGAAAGGTTTAGCGAGCGTTGAGCCGCAGTGCCATGAATACAATGAACTAATATAGACCATGAACACGAGGTGGTTAAAGGTGGGAAGTAGATACGAAGCGCAATTCGTAAGAAAGTAAAAGACGAATTCTCATGTCTCTCATTTCTCATTAGCAGCCATTGGCATGTACATTGAGCACTATGCTGTTATGCCTGCGAGTCCAAAGCGAACGTCCATGCCTCTGAAAAAGGCAATCTCTGTCAAGGCCTGCCTGCGAGCCCGCCTGGCGCGATGAACAACTCAACGGCGTCATCACGCGACGGTGCCTCTCTGCCGCGCACGCACAGTGAGTCACCTCAGCCAGCGAGCCGGCACCTTCCTGTCTGGCGAGTCTGACGCAATGCATGGTGACGTCACTCGTCCTTGGCTGCAGCCACGTGCAACGCAGCGGCTCCAGATTCAATGAGAATGACGCGGCCCAGCGGCGACCCCATTGGAGGATTCTGACCTCACGACTAGCGGTGCTTCTGGTTGGACATTTGATTACTCATAGAATGCTCCCGGTGCATATAAAAGAAGCCCTGCGGCGCGTTGCGAGCAGTAGGCCTATGCGTTAGAGAGGAGAGCTCGGCTCTTCGGGTCTCTAAGCTGTCGGCCCCAGTGCCAACTTTGTAACGCCTCTGTAGATATGCTGTACATAAACCTTGTTTAACTCACCGTCGTCTCGTCCGCTCGTCTATCAGCTCTGCGCAGAAGCAGTCGCGAGCGTAGAAACATACGCTACCAAACGGCTGGTGACCTTCCCCACGGAGTTCGAAGCAGTGGCGCCTTCGGGACCGGGTTGGCGTCACCGTCTTTCGAAAATGTGGTTGCAGCGGTGAGATTCGTGGCGCCCTTCGTGATGTCGTCGGAGGCGCGCTTCGCAACAGTGGTTGGTAGCTGCGGGATCGGCCGGCGTCAGCGACATCGATGCGGTGAGTGCCTGATGTTTTTCCCTCAGTTCACCAGACTACTCTAGCTCAGGTTATAGTAGTTTAGAGAAGGGCTGTGTGAAGCATTAGAGTGAGCTTTGATCGTTTCAAGCAAAGTCGAAGTGATTTGAAACCAAAGTTAATGTGGAGGGGGTAAACACGGGAGTGTTAAAAATTGCTTGCGCGTCTTGCTAGTAGGCTTATAGTGGGTACTGCAAGTAGATTCTTAACAGAGCAAACAGCAAGAGGCTAGTGTGAACGCTGGAGAACCTTAAAGTGAAGGAACTCATCGAAATTTGTGAGGAACTGGGCATTACTTTGGGCCGTGCGAAACGAAAGCAAGCGATCCTCGAGATCATGAAGGATGGAGGAGTGTCGGCTGAGGAAGTCGATGACGCCTGAGCGGATATCAAAGCACGCCGCGAAGAGGCTGAAAGGCGGGAAGTAGAAGTTCGCGAACGTGAAGAAGCTGAAAGGCGAGAACGCCGTGAGGAAGCCCAGAGACAAAAGCGCCTTGAGTTGAAACGAATAGAATTGGCAATCCTACAGTGTTCGCAGGCGCCTAGCGTAGCTTCTCCGACGATTCAGGCCAGCGGTTATAGAATTCACGACCAACTGCCACCGTTCGTAGTAGGCGAGGACATGGCGAAGTATCTCGTCAAGTTTGAACACGTCTGTGAGTGAAATGCTTTGAAGCAGTCTGTTTGAGCGCAAAACCTGTTAGCTTTTCTTCCCGGCGAAGTGTCTGACGCAATAACTTGCTTGTCGAGGGAAGCGTTTGAGAGCTATGACGTGGTTAAGGAAGTGCTCTTGAGACGTTATAAGTTGTCACCCGAGGCGTTCAGGCAAAGGTTCCGGTATGGTAAAAAGGGGAATGAGTCACACGTTGACTTTGTGTTTCGTCTTAAAGCCGATTTAATTGAATGGCTCAAGGCGAAAGTTTTTATGACGACCGCGATAAAGTGGTAGAATGCATTGCATTGGAGCAATTCTACCGCTGCATCGAGGAGGATGTCAAGCTTTGGCTGCAGGACAAACTTGGTGAAGTACAGATAAACAAGGCAGCAGAGTTAGCTGAGGCGTATTATACTCGCTGAAAGTTGCATAGCAGGGCAGTGCGCGTTGAAAAGGATGAAAGGAAAGAGGGTTTTCAAAGAAACCTGATCAACGAAAGCCGCGAATCTGCTACAACTGCAGAAAGGAAGGGCACATCGCGATAAACTGTAAGCAAAAGTTTGCTTTTGCAACAATCCGAGAATCAGAAAACAACATGCGGTTGTTGGAGCCATATCTCCAAGAAATTAGCGTGAATAGGAAAACGTGTCGAGCACTTCGTGACTCAGCGGCAACCATGGACGTTGTCCATCCTTCATTGGTGTCTCCGGGTGACTTTACAGGAGAATGCGCGTGGATCAAGCAAGTCGCCGAGGAGCAGAGTGCTTGCTTACCAATCGCTACGGTTGTCATTGAAGCCCCTTTCGGTAAGCTTTGCACCGAAGTGGCTGTGTCTGCCGCGCTTCCCGATCGCTTTTCTTATCTTTTCTCTAACAACTCAGAGCAGCTTCTCAAACAGCAGGGTAAATCGTTCTTCCCCAACTTAGTGTACATGGCCCCCATGCGACCGCAAGCGCGGAAGCTTTCGCGGGAGCTTGATCTTGTTCAATGTGGTGAAACAAGTTCAAAAGCAGTAGATCTGTGTGACTTTGGCAGCGAGTCCACGGAACCTCAGAGAGGAAATTCTCCATGTGAGGCATGTAAGCAGTCACTCCAGCGGCCCGTCGCCGAAGCGACTGACGCCGTTTCCGTAGCAGGGGGAGACGACATGGCGCCATTGAGTCAGAGCGAGAGGGGTACCACGCTCTCGCCTGTAGCGGAAAGTTTGAGTAAGCTGTCGAGGATTGATCGAGAAACGCTCATTCGAGAGCAGCGTGAGAACTTCTCGATAAAAGCGCTAATGGAAAGCGTAAACTTGTGAAAAAGGAAAAAGAATGTTTCTTTTTTTGAGAAAACAGGGCTTTTGTATCGGAGCTACACAAGTGCGCAAGGTCGCAAGTATGAGCAGCTTTTGGTGCCAGAAAAGTATCGTCGCCAACTTTTGGAACTGGCGCATGAAAACGCGTGGGCCGGGCATCTCGGCATAAAAATGACCAAGGCTAGAGTTTCCCTTGAGTTTTATTGGCCGAAATGCTGGAAGGACATAGAAGACTTTGTACGCTCATGCGACACTTATCAGAGAGCGGGGAAATTCGCGGACAAGTGGAAGGCACCCATGAAGCTTTCTGATACCAATTATGAAGTGAAATTAGGAAGGCGGCCAAACAAAATTTACCACAGTAACTTGTTGAAACCATAGATTCAACGTCAAGCGGTCGTAAATCTGCTGTTGAATGCTTCAGAGGAAGAAGGAGCAGAAATTTTTAGTTCTAGTGAGGTAATCGAAAAGGAATCGGAGGTAATCTTCGAGCAGTTGAACCTAAAGCCTAGGTTAAGTGAAGTCCAGAAGGAGGACCTGAGAAGGATTCTTTCCAAATTTGAAGACGTGTTTTCGGACCGTCCCGGAGACACGAGGGTCCTCGAACATGATATCGAGCTAACCGGTGAGGAGACAATCCGTAGCAAGCCGTATCGTTGTTCCCATGTGCAACGTCGCAAGTATGAGCCGCTCTTGGTACCGCATAGGTATCGTCGCCTAAAACTGGCTGGTTACTGAGGTAGAGCCTGATACTGACACAGCACAACTTTGTGACGTTCGCTACAAAAAAAGGAAAGTTAAACGCTAATGCAGACACATTGAGCCTTGCGTTTAGTTAGTACCTTCTCCACCTTTCGGTTTCTCGCTGGCGATTCGGGGAAAAATTTTGACCTAATCACGACCTTAGCTGAGCGCTCTCGTCCAGAATGAGCTCAAGGAGCCAGCTTTATGTTCTATTCTATTTCGTTAGGTTACTGTACGTGTAAAAATTTGAGTTTTCATTTTAAGAGTCTTGTGTCCCACATGTGCCTCTCTATGTAGAGGGAACGAAATTCCGATTGACACGCAGCTAAGTATACGTTGTAATATACTTTGTCTGGTGTTCTGTAGGGTGACCGAGGGCACTTGCTTGTGTCGTGTGTTTTCTGTTGTCGAACCGTTCTTGACAAGTTGTAGAACCATCGACAAGTGCTGAGACCAAAGATGGTCAGAAGAGACGAGCGATGCTGGCCGACAAGTTGGGGTGACAAGCCAGTGGAGCTGGGATGCGTCCTCAAGAATGGGATGTGTTCCTGGAACAGAGTCTGGAGCTGCATTCTCCTCATGGCCCTGGAGGCGAATCTCGAGGGACCTGGCGAACGAGCGTGCCTGACATCCGAGCCACGTGAAAGCAGCTCGTCTTTCCGGCGCATTGTGTGGTGGCGGGGTTGCTGTTATGCCTGCGAGTCCACAGTGAACGTCCATGCCTCAAAAAAGGCAATCTGTGTCAAGGCCAGCCCGCGAGCCCGCCTGACGCGATGAACAACTCAACGGCGTCATCACGCGACGGTGCCTGTCTGCCGTGCACGCACAGTGAGTCACCTCAGCCAGCGAGCCGGCGCCTTCCCGTCTGGCGAGTCTGACGCAATGCGTGGCGACGTCACTCGTCCTTGGGTGCACCCACGTGCAACGCAGCGGCTCCAGATTCGATGAGAATGACGCGGCCCAGTGGCGACCCCATTGGAGGATTCTGAATTTACGACCGGCGGCACTTCTGGTTGGACATTTGGTTACTCAAATAATCCACCCGGTGCATATAAAAGAAGCCCTGCGGCGCATTGCGAGCAGTAGACCTATGTGTTAGAGAGGAGAGCTCGGCTCTTCGGGTCTCTAAGCTGTCGGCCCCAGTGCCAAATTTGTAACGCCTCTGTAGATATGCTGTACATAAACCTTGTTTAACTCACCGTCGTCTCGTCCGCTCGTCTATCAGCTCTGCGCAGAAGCAGTCGCGAGCTGAGAAACATACTCAACCAAACGGCTGGTGACCTTCCCGGCGGAGTTCGAAGCAGTGGCGCCTTCGGGACCGTGTTGGCGTCACCGTCTTTCGAAACAGTGGTTGCAGCGGTGAGATTCATGGCGCCCTTCGTAACGTGGTCGGAGGCGCGCTTCGTAACAGCATGTACATTGAGGACTGTCCGACAAGAAAGGTTTGATACGTTATACTCGCTGGGCGTAACCTCCTTGGTTTTAGAAAGGTATAGCGAGCGTTGAGCCACAGTGCCATGAATATTCAATGAACTAATATATACCATGAATTCGAGGTGGTTAAAGGTGGGAAGTAGATACGAAGTGCAATTCGTAAGAATGTAAAAGACGAATTCTCTTGTCTCTCATTTCCCATTAGCAGCCATTGGCATGTACATTAAGCACTATCTGACAGGAAAAGGTTGCTACGTTATACTGGCTGGGTGTAACCTCCTTAGTTTTAGAGAGGTTTAGCGAGCGTTGAGCCACAGTGCCATGAATACAGTGAACTAGTATCTACCATGAACACGAAGTGGTTGAAGGTGTGAAGTAGACCCGTAGCGCAAGCCGTAAGAAAGTGTGCGTGTACCACCTCTCGTTTAGTCCTCGGAATGTCCGCTGGGTGGTGGTGCTTCTATATGGGGAATATATGATGAAAAGATGCGAGATGTTGGTACCTGGAGTGTTGAATAGATGGACGAATGGACACACAGACAGATGCATGGATGGATGCATGAATGGACGCAGGGGCGGATGCATGGACAAATGCAGGGACGGACGCATGAACAGACGCACGCACGGACGGGCGGATGGACGCATGGATGGTCACACAGACGGATGCATGGACGGACGAATGCTTCGCCCCACTCTCCATCATTCACTCCGTGGGTATGCTGCCAATTTTTTTTTGGTGGACCATTGTCACGTGAGTAGGGGCATTTGCCCAAGTTTTGTGGCTCATAACTGTTTATGATGATGATCATTTTCTGATACGCCACGCTGTGGTACATGCCTGTTTGACGACGACAGTTTTATTTTTAATTCTCACTGCACCAATGCTGCGTAGGGCAATTTACTCTACTTTTGTTGCACGTACCTATTCTTGTTGGGGATAGTCATTGCATAGGCTGCACGCCGTATGCCTCTCAGCCGCACATATTATAGGTAGCTTTAGGAGCTTCGCTGCTAAAAGACCTATAGTTTAAGCTTGCGTTTATGTTTTACTGTGGCGCTATTCAGTATGCTCAGAAATCGTTTCTTTAAAGTCACGATCACGGTGCAAACGATCTGGCCAGTCACCTCAACAAAAAGCTCCTTATCGCTATTTCGAGATTTTATGATGAAAATCAAACCCTCTATACTTCTGAGCCTGAAAGTGTGTCCTTCTTCATTGCCTATATTCTTGAAGAACCGATATGAAGTATCAGGGGCAAAGAAAAAAAAATCGACAGATCCCACGTACCTGTGAATCGACGTTATGCGAAGAATGCGGATGGAAGGTGACCATGTTGCATTTTTTTATTGAGCGGCACGTCATGAAATGATGCTAAATAAATGTACAAATGTTGCTTGCAAAGACTTATCTTTAAGAGTTGCAGAAGTTTATATAGGCAGTTTGCACTTGTGCAACAATGCCAACTGGAACATGCGTATTAGCAAGACCAGAAACTTATTTAAAATGCTGATGTTCAGGAGGATGCTGGCCCTAGACACTACTACACAAATTGATTTCAGCGCCTGGAAACTTACCACAATTGATGTTAACCCGATGTGACGGCTGTATCAAAGGGGTACATATGTAAAGTTTATAAAGTTTTGTAGGCAGCACTGCAACCACTATTGACGTTTCACGAAGATTGGCGTCAGTTTGAAAAGTAGTTCCGAGACCTGGCGTAGCTCTGTGATAAAATACTTCATTACGACGCAGAATGCTTAGGTTTGATTCCATCTGGTAACCTGACATTTATTCTTTGCACTGGTTGGGTCGACACTACCGATGTATGTCGGGTATTTTCTAACGCATACGCGTTAAAAGTGCCCATGTGTGTTCTCGTCGTTCCTGGGTAGATACTGAGTGTCATTCACCCGTGGCACATACCCGCATACCAGCGGCACATACACGCCCGCGGGTATGTGCCACTGTTTGGCAGGAAATGTTTGACGACGTACACGACGGCATTGTCACATTATTCATGTGTTGGCCAGCGCGTCACATTTGTCAGACTATCCTACCCTCCCATGCTAATTTTGGTTCCCGCCAAGTTGAGGAGGTAACCACGAGAGCACCCAAACCTAAGTGAATAGATAGATAGATAGATAGATAGATAGATAGATAGATAGATAGATAGATAGATAGATAGATAGATAGATAGATAGATAGATACCCCCAAAGTAGCCGAAGTTTCTTAAGAAACGCTTTGCGGTTAAAACGAGATTCAAACTTTATTCTGCTGGCATCACTAGTCAGTGTAGCTGTGCTCAACAAGGCAGGCTATCAAAATGAATGACACATAGAATGTTAACCTAAATGTTGATTGCAGTTTCGTAACTACACACTGACACGTTCTGTCATAACCACATTGTCGATATCCTTGGGTAATGTGAACTGAATTCACCCAGAGCTTAATATCTTCATTTCCTCGAGGACATGGCCACAATGGTGAATTCGCTAGTTAGTGCATCAAAATTAGAGGACATATCCTGGATAAGGCCCACTTAAGCACTGGGAAACCGAACAAATATGTACACCGAACCACATGCTTAGAAGATTAGGCTGTACGGATGTCGCATTCAACTTCATTCCATCGTTTGCCAGCCCCAATCCGCAGAGAACAGTTTCTACAGGTTTTGCATTACAAGGCCACTCGGCCTCTCTAATCTTCACCCACACATCTCGACATAGTCTGATTGATTAACTGGCTCTTTATTTGCAATGATGGCCAGCCTCCTTTTTGACTGTTCGAGTTCACGAACATGGACGCAAATAGCACGAGCATCTTATTTTTTTAATTTTACCACTGAGACCGACAATGATAATAAAAATAGCGACCATTGTTTCTATAACGTGTTCATAGCGAGACAAAAATTTAGAAACCTGAATGCTAATACTTAATACTACTACTGTTTTGCTGGTTTTCGGAATAGTAACATACAAGGTATGGACAGACGCATGCCCTTAGGAGTTTCACTTCTAAAATAAATGTACACACCATAACTAAAGAGTGTTGCCATGTTGATTATATATATTCTATGTTCAAACAATAACAAATGGAAATGGGTCATCTCACATGAACGCACTAACATAGCGAATGGGTGGGCTGGCGCAATTTCTAGATACCTGCCCAAGCAATGTCACAGCAAAGTAATATGCCGAACACACATGAACAGTTTTCTCTGTTATCTGCGAACATTCCCACTTGCATATCTAACACATACAACAAGCACTTGCAGGAGTCGCTAACGTCGTCAACAGTTTAGAGTTGCACTGGAAAGGTCTCACTTTGGTACAGCTCCACATTTGCTGGACGCCTTAGTAAACCTAATGAAAACGTCTGTACGCCAACGGCCAGGATACATTAGCGCAGAAAGTTTCAGGCAACTTTGTTGGCCGTGTTTACCCAGGGTTACTTGAACTATTGAGCCGAATAATCAAACCATAACGAATGGAAATGGATCATCTCACAAGAGCGCACGAACATAGCGAGTGGGTGGGCTGGCACAATTTCTAGGTACCTGCCCAACTAATGTCACAGCGAAGTAATTAGCCTGACGAGTCGAGGTGCATTCCCAGCCTGTTTTTTGTGTCTGCATTGGGCCGAAAGTAAAAGAAAAATAATGTCTAAGGGAAACGTAGTGTCATTAGTGGGTAAACATGGGACATATATAACCAACATGGCAACGCTGTTTAGTTACGGTGGGTACATTTTTTTTTAGACGCAAAGCTCCTATAGGCGTGGGTCTGTCCATTCCTTGTATGTATGTACGTGACCGCCTATAGTTCCACCTTTGCCAACTGCCTACTGCTTCGTCCTTGCAAACCTCCCCCTACGCTCTACCACCGATCCACCACTTCACCGACCATAAAGTCTTTATACTGAAGGGGAAACGGAAATGACGAATCTTATGCATAATAAAATTTCTTGTATAATATATACAGTGTTTGTCACGTCTTTGATGATATAGTGGACAATATTCGAGGACAGTTCACGGTTTAGAGGTGAAACACTCTATCGCTTCGCCCCACTTATCATGATTGACTACGTGGATATGCAGTGATTTTGTGTGTGTGTATATGTGTGTGTGTGTGTTTGTGTGTGCGTGTGCGTGCGTGTGCGTGCGTGTGTGTGTGTGTGTGTGTGTGTGTGTGTGTGTGTGTGTGTTATTAAACCCGCGCCACCTGCTTTGAATAATTTGTGGGAGGATTCAATGCACTTGAGAAGCGTTTGTTGAGGGGGGGGGGCGCTAATTGGTACGGCATATTATTCAAACTGCGTTTGCAACAGGACACCACCGTTCGCCTTGTCTGCATCTACTCTGGTGTCCCGCTTCAAGTACCGTTTAAGTTTGAATACGACTCTATGTAACTGTACGAAACGAGTGAGTGTTGACAAGTTTTCTAAATACAAGGCATCGTTTTGACGTCTTGCAAAATATATGTTAGACTGAATCAATATTTGCGAGTAATGCATTGTACAACACCTCTTTTCGTTTTGCCTCTCACACAGAAATAAGGTCGCAACATAATTGGAGACAGTTATCACCTTTTTATTTCGCAGCCGTCCTTACTGGTCATTCACGTGGGATTTTAAAATGTGTGTATAACTCGTTTTCTTTCAGAAGGCTGCCCACTCTTGCATAATACATTCAAAGAATTAGCTCGGAAGAACACGGCATGAATCTCCGGGACGAATGTGCTTTGACGGCAACAACGATGACATTAACAGCTAACTTTTGCTGACTGTTCAAACAGCCACATACCTGACTGTGCTTCCAAAATAATAGTGCGAATTTGACAGTTTGTCTACACATACGCGTGCGAAAATTTATAAACTCGGCGCCTCCCAGTTTTTATCAAGGAAGAAGCTTTAGGAATCCTATATCTCGTTTCGAGGTTTTTAAAACGGAAAATCAACTGAGCTTGAGGAAGGTTATCAAAACAAAAGTGCCGTTGTAGGTACTTTCACTCTGTGTATTCTTTTCCTACCTTTCAGAACTAGTTATCTGTCTGGTTCATCATTAACTGGAGCTCAAGGGTTATAGCAGCCATTTTTTACGTTGGTAGGCGCTTGCTGGTTCCTCGCAGTGATTAATGATGACTCCCTGCTTTAAAAAGCTGGAAGCAATTTAGGCCCTACTAACTTTTTTTCTTTCAGTGGATCGTGTTTGACTACAACCACCCCCATGCGGATGAACAATCACATATTCAGCTTTCATAACAGAGGCGTAACTTTTTGCAAGGGTCCACCCTACTCCTGTGCGTTGTTTATAGACTCATGCCTCGGGAAAGAAGTAAGGTAGGCTAGCTTAACCCATTCAGAGATTTTGTAAAGTCGCAATGGCAGCCTCAGAACTCCTGCAGTTTAAAAGTTCCGGGGGACTTTTTCTTTGTAGTCCGATTCCTCGTTTACTGCATCACAAAAAAATCTAGTAACTTATTCTGCACGAGTGCATGTGGACTAACACCGCGAGACTGTGTTGTGTAGTGTCAAATTATTTATCCACTTTTTTTTACTCTCCTTATTTTTTTGCTATCCTTTCATTTTTATTACTCCCCATTTACCACAGCCCAGGCATAAGGTAGCCAACCGAGCCAAAGCTAGGTTACCCTCCCCGTCTTTCATCTCTCTCTCTCTCAATGAGTATAAGAAACAAGCAGCTTTCTCAGTATAATGCTGTGAACTTCTTGTCTCTAATAGATCTAGCAGATAAGGTTTGTCAAGCCAATGTTTCTCGCTTTTTTATTGCTTTCTAGCATCACCTTTCAAAAGGATCGCTTTGGCACCCTGAAACAAGGAACACATTCGTGAAAGAGTTACAAAAGTGTACGCCGGTGAAACAATAAAAAAAGGACAACCAGAATTTTTGCTCCTATGCGTGACCTAATTATTAGCAAGTATACAATAGATTAGATACAATAGACACAATAGATACAATAGATACAATAGATACAATAGAGACTCACAGGTGAGCGGACGTCGCATACAGTGTGCTAGTGCGAACGTCCGCTCACCTGTGAATCTTTTACATTCACCTTAATTTGTGTGCACACGGGTGCACCGCCAAAGGGAATGGTTGTGTGCTGAACATGTACTGATTTCGTTGTCTTTCGAAAGCGTATCGGCTTATGAAATTTGCACATGGCCGCTGGTTGTTGACAATTGTTGCTTCTTTTGACAGATTGGCGCTGTGTATCAGCAATTTTCCCACATCCACTTACAGTTAGAAGACCAGCAACATGAAAGGTGCCAACCCGGGTGTTCACTTTAAATGTGAACCGTACTGTATGCGGGTTCATGCCGTTCGCCCTCAGCAAAACGCGGACGTTGTTGCCGGGAAATGACCACACATCATCAAATTTGGCAACTCAAGACCTCAGCTTCCACAACTGACCGCGATGAACGCTTCGAATATTAGCCGACAAAAAGATCAATTGTCACAGTGCGTAAGCTCAAACACTCTGCATGAATGATGATTTTTGATTCACTCTGAAAGAACCATATGCAATTTCGTGCCCCTAAACATTGCTGAAGAATTTTCCCGTGTTTTTCTCACTGCGGTGCTCCACCGTACTTTATCGAGAGGCACGTGCGCTAATAAGTAAGGAGAAAATATTTGCTTCGTCGGTCAATTTTTTCTTCTCCCGCATCCAGAAAAAGTGTGCTGCTTCTCAGTTGTCGCTACCACCATACCGGTTGGCCCAATCGTTTCATTCATCCATGAGAAATGAGCAACGAGGAAACCAGTCGTTGTGTGTTTCCCATATTGCAATCACCACGATAAATATTTGCGTACGTGCAAATGAATAATGTGGATGGGGGCGGGTAAGAGTGTGACAAAATTATAGAAGATGAACCCGTCGCTTGCTCGTCCATACTATTCTGTGCCGTGAGCTTCAGTACTTTCAGGAGTCAAAAATGTAGCAACGGTCTATATTCCTACATTTTACGTTTTCAAGGTGGCCCCGAAGAGTGGGTGTGGGTGGGGGGGGGGGGGGGAGGAGTCACAAGTTGTTTTTTTAACTTGGCATCAAAAGAGGCCCGCAATCAGTCCTACGATTGCTGCGACGAATGAACTTTTTTGCACATTATTTAGAGAACCATATTCTAGCATTGTTCAGATGAAGGGTAGTGCCCCTTCTCCAAACATAGGGCTCGTTCCTATAACGCATCCTATCCACTTGTTTTAGCCTCCGCATTTTGAGCCATGTTCCTGCATTCATGGGACTCAGTGTCAGACAATGTAACTAATTTGCGTACAACCGTCATTTGTACAATTTGTTTGACCATCGTTCAAGGCAATAGGTTATTTGCAACACATTTTAAGCTATCGTGTTCGTCAGTACTGTTGAGTTTTTGTAAAGCCATCTCTTTTTTTACTGCACACTCGATAGAAGAGGTAGTAACATATTTGAAGGGAATAGTCAAGCGAAACGTTATCAAAAATGCACGGAATGGAAGTCTTTCGGAAATTCCAACGCACAAAGTAGATGGCACGAAAAAATGAAGAAATGCCTGACACTGCATCTGCGAAAGTATTGAAAATGGTGCCAAAGATATCACTACACGCACACTGCTTCGTCTCTTCGCATCACCCGCAGAGCGAAATTGTACTACCACGCAACAATACCGCATGGCGATTTCCCTGGTTTTCATGCCTATATACTGTTGAACTTGTACATGCGCCGTCCCCGTTAGATGGAACACGGGAGTTCGTGGTGTAGCGCCTTGGAGCTCAACAACCGGCGTCTGGTGATGCCTGACTGCGCAAGCGCAGTGAATGTGATGTGCAGAAGGCCTGGCGCATAGTCATGAGTGTCATCAATCAGTGCGAAAGTAATAATTAGAACAAGTAACAGCAGAATACTACGCCTACAACATTGACTTCACCTGTGCCGCCGACCACTTTAGACTGGCATGTCTATCGTTTCTTTTTTTTTTTTTTGAAGTGCGAAATGGGCTACTTTCTGATCGCGTGTGCTTTGCGTCAAAGTGTGTCCCCTTAAATATGCATCCACAGTACAACGTGGACACATCTCTTGCTCGAGCTTTCTCTCTTTTAGTTCACGTTCACGCCCACTCGTCTGTTTCTTACTTCGTCGGTGCGGTCGGATTGATTGATTTGTAGGGTTCAACGTCCCAAAACCACGATCTGATTATGAGAGACGCCGCAGTGGAGGGCTCCGGAAATTTGGACCACCTGGGGTTCTTTAACGTGCACCCAAATCTGAGCCCACGGGCCTACAACATTTCCACCTCCGTCGGAAATGCAGCCGCCGCAGCCGGGATTCGATCCCGCGACCTACGGGTCAGAAGCCCAGTACCTTAGCCCAGTACAGCGCTTCCGCTCACTTTACAGTAGTATCCGTAGATATAAGGAATGGTTCGAACCACTTCCTCTTACAAAGCAGAGCAGATGGCCAATGCGCTAGCTCTCCTTGATACGCATAGAACTGATATTTATACGGACTCTAGAGCCGCTGCCTTTGCTTCTGGTTCCGTATTCAAGGAAGTTTCCAGAACTCTTCCTCACCAAAGAATTTACCCGCCACACTAATACCTCGTTCCCTGTTCACCTTGGCTCTAAAGTTGGGGGCCTTCACAATGTCAACGAACTATAGACCACTTAAAGGCGCGAGCGTTTCACTTACCACGCCGGGACTTGCACGGCTCAGACAGGGGAATCAGCCACAATCCGACATTTTAGGTGCATTTTAACTACAATGAACGAGGTGACAAAACAATATCCATTGAGTCGTGGGTCCTCTCCACTGCCACACAATACATTGTCTAGGCCACAGACAATCTCCCTTCGCTTGCTTCAGATGGGAACATACCCCAGCCTCATCAGCTAATGTTATTGCTGTGACATTTCAGAACCTTGTGCGGGCTGCCGTGACCGCAGTGATTTTAACCACATGACCTGGCAGTGCCCCTCTTTACAAGAAAGACACAAAGAATTTTCTGAAAATGATCTTCATTTCATCCTCAAAAACCCGGTCCTGTTAACAATTCAAGGCTGTCCAGAAAGCCCACGACGCGGCGGTGAGGATCACCTCCCCGTCCTTACGTATAGAAGCGGACCACGATCCCCTCTATAAAACGCGTATGGAATCCATCGCGATCGCAATAAGGCTTTGCATCTATCCATCTATCACCTACAGTTTAACTGAGTTCCCTTCCTTTTATATAATAAAGGTTGCACACATTTGAATATATTAAACGTCACCAAGCCACGCAATATGCGGTATCGTCTTTGAAATGACGAGCACTAGACCCTATTTTTGCCATGCCAGTAATTAGGCACGTTTTGCTATCGTGAATAGCATCCCGCAGTAATGAACTTTCAAAGATTTTTATGTCCCCAGGCATTTAGAACTCGTTTAGTAATGACACAGCATCATGCTTCACATAAAACCTGGTTGTTTAACAGTGGTCGCTAAGAGGAACATTCCAAAACTTAACCCTACGTGGCGCTTAAGTTTAGTAAGATATAAGAAAATACCGAATCGCATTGGCCATGGTTGATACTGAAGAGCTTTGTACAGTGATCGAAACGAACTGTTCTAAAAACACTACTCGCCTTCCATTAAGGTTGACACGTTGATTTATTAACTATAAGCGGTGTCGTCGCGCAACAAAACGAGAGAAAACAAAACAAGACTTGATTGTCGGCACGTATCTACGTTCGAACCGCATGGAATGTCTACAAGGTGAATGCTTACAAAGCGATCAGAAATAATCGTTTGAAAAGCGCTTCAAAAGGTAATTAGGACTCGCGGTATCATTTATAAAACGGTCGAAACTTTTTTACGCAAACAAATGAAAAAAACAACGCATGAACCCATTGTCCACACATGACTCGTAATTAAAACACATTGAGCGCTTGAATGCTTGAACGTCGAACGTTTGCACAACAATCCGAGCTCACTGTTTGGAAGGCGCTACAAAAATAAGTTGCCGTTCACAGTTTGATTCGTTAAACATCTTCCATATCAATATGCGATAAAATGAAGTATCTGCGGTCTTTTTATGCACTGAAACGACAAAAGGAAATCACGAACACGGCTTAATTGTCTGCACATGGTTGGTGTTTAAGGCAGACTGAATGCAGCGGGCCGATCATTAAGCAAGCGTGCGCCATACGTGCTCATTCATTTGCCCACAATGAAACGAGGCTGGCCGGAAGCTATAGAGAGTTACGCCCTATACCAGCGAGACGCAGTCTGGTGCCACAAAGAGCACGCGGTTCACTGGCAAATAGGCACACGACGTAATCGCATTCATCTCTCTATACACACCAGAACCGAACAAAGGTGGAAGCAAGCGCACTGGTCACCATTGTTGTGGCTCCGGGTTTTTGCGGAGACTGTTTCCGCAGCACGTGTCGAAGACGGCGCGCAGTCTACGATACAGGTTCCCCGATACTCTTTGTGCTTCGCTCTCCGATATTTATAGAATAATAATGTCTTCTTCACTTCGCATTTGCACTGGTACTGAGTTTTTCGTTTTAGTTGGCAGCACAGCTGTTTGAGCTTGACAAAACTTAGTTGCTTAGTTGTCATCCCGCACTGTTTGGTGAAACAAAGAGTAATCCCATTAAGGGAGAGGGAACCCAGCCTGTCTCTACGAAGGCACAAACAATAAACCAAGAAAGAATCATGGTAGAGTTCAACAAGGGGTTAAGAACTGGAAGTGAGGGTGAGCACGAGGTTAAGTTGGAGAGGAAAAGGTGAGGCATAGCATAGTCACATATTGTGTACCATAGCGAGAGATGGGAACGGAGTTGAGGCTGAAGAAATGAGTTGTGAGGGGGGGAGGAGAGAAGAAGGTGAAGTGTATGATGTTTTGTACAGTATAGTATGAGGTTGGGAAAGGGGACATGAGGGTGAAGAGGAAAGAAACAAAAAAGGGAGAAAGTTGTATTTTACATAGCAGCGGTGAGAAAAGGAAGTGATGTTGAGGAGGAGAAAAGCCACTAGCTCCGCGGTGTGCTCATTATATATATATATATATATATATATATATATATATATATATATATATATATATATATATATATATATATATATATATATATATATATATATATATATATATATATATATTGTAATGTACTAGACAGAGAACAAGAGACACCTTTCTCCTGTAGTCGCGTATGCGCCCATGCTTGAGCACTGCACTTGTCATGATTACACAAGGCCACGCTGCGAGGATGCAGTCCTGCTAAGCTTGCCCTTCACTGGCACAGGTCCTTTTGTTGGAAGGTGGAAACATTCAGAGGGCCTAGGCTATGTACCACTATAAATAGAACTAATGTCTCTGGTGGGTAGCATTGGCTGCCTCGCGTAGGCTGGTGATGGCCACGGTGCGTCTTGCGTTGAAAGTAAGGCGATGATGTCTCTGGTGGACGCCATTGACGTTGTCGTGCCGGTTTTTGTGTCTCGCTTTGAAAGTCGGGCGACGATGGCTCTAGTGGACGCCATTGAGTGTTTCGCAATGGTCGTCTTCGGCCCGCAGGCCCGGAGCCCTGAGTTGCCAATACCGTCTCTGGCGGGCGGTATTGGCTGTGTCTGTGGGGCCTCTCTCGTGGACGCCATTACATGCCTTGCGGGGCTGTCAAACGCTCTGGTGGGCGACCTTGGCTGTCTCGAGGTGGCCGCAGCAGCAGGCAATTCAGTTGACGCAGTTTGGGACACTGGTCTTCATTCCCGCTGGCGTTCTGGACAGGCTGCGATTCCCGGCCATCATGTTTTGACACAGGAGCCTCTGCGCTGCCATCTTTGGCTCCTCTTGTTCTGCGGCCACAAGGAATCAAGATGCTCCTTGGTTGTTCTGTACCGTGGCGTCCATACAAGTTAACACCACTATAGCTGCACATCATGCTGCAGACACCAGGGGCGTACGAAGGCCTCACTTCGCTGCTCAGTGCGAGCTGGTCACCGGCTGGCCGATCCATCTCCGATTCTTCCTCAACGCACACTGCATCCTGGTGATCCACACGGCATTCAGATGGTCTCAAAGTCATAATGCATTGCCCGTGATCCCAAGTAGGGCTGTACGCCGGGAGGCCGGAAGTGGTGATGTTGACTTCGCCTGCTTGCGGCGCATCACGGCCGTCGGCCAAGGCGTGGTGGGCAGATACGGATAAAACAGGCATATAGTCGATTAATCTGTCTTTGGCAGACATGGATTGATTGAGTGAAGCCCTCACACACTCGGCCAATGACTGCCGCGTAGTAGGCAAATCCCCCACGAAAGAGGACGGGGTGGCCGATGGCTGACACGAATTTGGGTCCGGTACCAGCGACGTGTCTGCAAGCTCATGTAGAGAACTTGAGTGCTCAGCTCGGGCCTCGAGGTGGAACCTTTTCTGATCTCCATCCTCGGTGCCGGTCAGGTTGTACGGGGTGGTGGTGGAGAGGTGGTAATGATTAGGACCAAAAGCAGTTATGTGCTTGCAGCTCCACTCCGCCCATGACTGCTGCTTCCAGCCTTCATACCGGTGTGACGCCGCTGCACCTTCCCGAAGATGGTCTACAGCTATGGTCCATTTCTGAGATTCCGTCTAGGTCTCGCGCATTGCTATCGCGTTGGCGGTTGCCACCGAGCTGTCGGCGTCGTTCCGGACCCCATGAAATTCCGGTAGTTCGCAGACGGCTGGTGATTGTGAGGTGGCAGATGACAACGCAAAGATCACTGATGTGAAGCAGTCGAGCTGGTGTGAGAGCTCGATGATAGAAAACCGAAGCTCCCTGCGTTTCTCCGGTGTGCTTGCCTCAAGGTCGTATGAGGCAGCTACATCCAACACTGCGTTAATGTCACACAATGCCGGAAACATTGTAGGAGCTCGCTCGGCGATCAACGCTGTCAGTTTGTTAGTCTCGGCGCGGAGTAGCGCGATGGTACGGCACAGTTTCACGCACTGTCGCACGAGGCTTCTGAACCACTTTGGTTCGCGTTCGTGAAGTACGTAGTTCTAGTGGTACTCATGGTGGTGACACACACGTCCAAGGAAGCACGAACAGCGTTTCTTGGCGGCTCGTATGTTGGAAGAGTACCGGACAGAGAATGCAAGCCTTGGGAAGCTTGAACAGCATTCCCAAAGGACAGGAGCCCGTGCGTATAACGGCCGTGAAGAAGAAGCATAGTGTCCATTGGATGATGCCGTGGTACCACAGAGGAGGCATGGACACCGTCCACTGATGGTCCGATGGGCAGCTGAAGCGGCGGCCGGGTTGTTGACTCCATCGCCAAAGAAGCGAGAACGGCGTTCCTGGATGGAGAATTCTGCACTTCCGACGAACCACGAAGACACGTACCGGTGGCTTCCCGCAGAGGGTTCACTTGTAGGCTTGCGCTGACGGCAGAATCCATAGCCAAGGACGCGTGGACGGCGTCCCTTGTGAAATGGTACCGGCAACGTGTACTGCAGCCGCCGAGGAGGCCTTGACGCCGTCCTCAAGCGGCGCTTAGCGCGGCTGTCCTGGATGACGAAGCCAGGACGTAAGACTTCTTCGTCGACTGCGCCATTGTGATGTACTAGACAGAGAACAAGAGGCAACACCCGATGCTGGGCCAGCTGTTCTTATTCTCTCTTCGTTCTTCTCTTTCTCCTGTAGTCGCGTATGTGCCCGTTTCTGTGTGTATGTATATATATATATATATATATATATATATATATATATATATATATATATATATATATATATATATATATATATAGTGTGAGCGCTGACTATGTACTTCATCTTCATCTGTATGACCAAACCATTGTAGTGATCATCATCGTATGTCACGCGGGCTGGCTCTCTGGCTCGTGCGTCTGGATTAAAAAAGGATAACCTGGTTGCTGCCGTACCGGACGTGGTCTCATAAGTGGTGGAGCGTGCTTTGGTTCCCACGTCCTCCTGCTCTACCCGTCACCCCTGGAGCTCCGGTCTGGTCGACGGTTGTGCCCTCAAGCAACAGCAATGCAGAACCCAACCCGCCCAATGCTGCAACCGCTCCTTCTCAGCCACTTAGGCTTCACTACACCGTGAGTACCTCTCATCGAGACCCTCCGGTATTTTCCGGCCTTCGCAACGAAGACGTCGAAGAATGGCTCGACAGTTATGATCGAACCAGCGTTTGTAATTATTGGGACGAGGCGCACAAACTGCGCTACGTTCCTTTTTACCTCGATGGCGTCGCTAAAACATGGTATTACAACCACGAGAGCGACTTCTCCAATTGGTCGGCCTTCACGGGGCATCTCCGTCAGGTATTTGGCACGTCTGCAGGATGTTCTGTAGTAGCGAAACAGAAGCTCGCAACCCGCATTCAAGGGGACGACGAATCGTATACGTCCTACATTGAAGATATCCTGGCTCTCTGTCGCCGAGCACAAAATGACATGACGGAGGCCGATCGCGTCCGACATCTACTGAAAGGCATCAACTCTGTGGCCTTCAATGCTCTCCTGATTCAGAATCCGACTACCGTCCGGGACGTCATCACTACATGCCAACGCCTGGACGCGCTTCATTCCATGCGCCTTCCACACGCCTCCTGCGATGCTCGCTTTACCAAAGAGCATGAATTGCGGGCCCTTATCCGCACAATTGTCAGAGAAGAACTTCACGGCCTTATTCCAGGCAACCCTACCGTTGCGTCTGTCCACACACCTCCTCCCAACCTGCGAGAGATAATCAAGGACGAACTGGCATCAATGACAAGCGCTGCACATGCCCCGTCTCCTGTGCGCTTCCCAGTGCCTTCGTACGCAGAAGTTGCATCGCGGGCCCCTGCACCAGTTCCAACCGTGCCTGCGGACGTCGGATGCGACCATGTGGCTGCGATGACAACGCAAGCGCCAAGGCCACGCCACTATTCTACATGGCGTCCTCCCCGCCCCATCTGCTTCTACTGTGGAATAAGGGGTCATATATCCCGTTTCTGCCGCCGCCGTCAGCAGGATGAACGACGTGGTTACTCAGCTTACGAGAGAGACTTTTCCCCGAGACCCGATGAATACGATCTCGCACCGTATCCATCGACCTTCCGTCAGTCGCCCTCCCCTCCACGGTCTCATGCTGGGCCTCATCCGTCTCGTTCATCTCGCCGCCGTTCTCCGTCACCGTTTCGGCGTACGTCATCACCCTTGCGTCCCGCTCCGATCTCTCGGGACTCGGAAAACTAGAAGGTGCAGTTTTTGGAGGGGAAACTGCTTGTCGTCGGAACGCTACAACTCCTCCGTCTCGTCCAGCTAATTTACTACCTGTTTCTGTGGAAAGTGTTTTTGTTGACGCCCTTATAGACACTGGAGCCGCAATTTCGGTAATTGATCGTGAATTGTGTTTTCGCCTGCGTAAAGTGCAAACTCCTTATGCCGGTCCCATGTTATGCGGTGCTAATGACAGTCCAATTCGCCCGACCGGGTTGTGCACTGCTCGTATTCTCATCGATGGAATCCGTCATCACATACAATTGGCTGTGCTGTCTTCGTGCGCTCATCAGATAATCCTAGGCTGGGACTTCTTGTCAGCGGCGTCTGCTGTAATTTCGTGTGGTCGGCCCCTCATTCGTATTACGGACACTGAGCTTTCTTCTGCTGCCGACCTTTCGTCGCCCAACCTTGTGACAGCTGCGGATTTCCTCCTGCCTCCAGGACGAGAACGTGTCCTTACGATCAAGTCACGTGACATTCTAGATGGTGACGCTGTGGTTGCTCCTTGCCAGCGCTGCATTTTTCGAGGGATCACCATCGCATCTTGTTTAGTGCGGTTCTCCCGTGGTTATGCAAGCATCACGGCCTGCAACACGACGCCAGAACCACTTCTTTTGCCTGAGGGGACCACTGTTGCCAGCATTACCGAAGAAGCACCGCTTTGTGTCGTCACTGGTTCATCTGCTTCGTCATCCTCAGAGTGTATGCCAGCGGAAGATGCATTTCCTGCTCTCAAGGCCACTTTGTGTGAACATCTCAACGCAACGCAAACGGATGCCTTGCTAGCGTTATTAATGAAGCACAAAACTTGCTTTGACGTTTGTTCCGAAGGTCTGGGTCAAACAACAGTGACCGCCCATCGTATCGACACCGACGGATCCCGTGTGATTCGCCGCCGCCCTTACCGTGTGTCGGCTTCTGAGCGCAAGCTTATAGAAGAACAAGTCAACGACATGCTCGCGCGCAACGTCATCAGGCCTTCGACAAGCGCATGGTCTTCTCCCGTCGTACTAGTGAAAAAAAAAGGATGGCTCGGTACGGTTTTGCATTGATTACAGATCACTCAACAAAATCACTCGTAAGGACGTCTACCCAATGCCTCGCATTGACGACGCTCTTGATACTTTACAAGGTGCCGAGTACTTTTCAAGTCTTGACTTGCGCTCCGGTTATTGGCAGATTCCAATGCACGAGTCTGATAAAGAGAAGACTGCGTTTGCTACCCCAGATGGGCTCTTTGAATTCAATGTAATGCCTTTCGGCCTGTGCAATGCCCCAGCCACATTCGAACGGATGATAGACACGGTACTACGGGGATTAAAATGGAAGACCTGCCTTTGCTACCTGGACGACATTGTCATTTTTTCGTCGAGCTTCTCACAGCACCTGGAACGGCTAGACGAAGTCCTCACGTGTTTAGCTAAGGCCGGTCTCCAGCTCAACACTAAGAAGTGTCGCAAGTGCCAGTCACAGCATCAAGGTATTAGGTCACGTCGTCAGTAAACATGGCGTTGAGCCCGATCCCGACAAGGTTGCCGCGGTGCTGCACTTTCCTACACCAACCACACAAAAAGACCTCCGCAGCTTCCTTGGCTTAGCGTCGTATTTCCGCCGCTTTGTACGTGATTTCGCTACTATTGCGGCTCCTCTGCACAAACTTCTGACCACGAGCGCACCCTTTGTCTGGTCGGATGACTGCGAAGCTGCTTTTCACACCCTCAAGCGATGCCTCACATCACGGCCAGTGCTTCGGCATTTCGACCCTGCAGCACCTACTGTGCTACACACTGACGCAAGTGGACTTGGCATCGGTGCTGTCCTTCTTCAGCGGAACCACGCTTCCGAAGAACAAGTCGTGGCCTACGCGAGCCGTACTCTATCGCATGCTGAGCGAAACTACAGCATCACTGAGCAAGAATGTCTCGCCATCGTGTGGTCCATACAAAAGTTTCGTCCTTACTTATACGGGCGGCATTTCACAATAGTGACTGACCATCATGCTTTGTGTTGGTTATCGTCTCTCAAAAATTTGTCGGGACGCCTTGGCCGTTGGGTACTACGATTGCAAGAGTATGACTACAGCGTCACATATAGGTCGGGCCGAGAACACCAAGATGCCGACGCTTTGTCCCGTTGCCCGCTCTCGCAGAGCGCCGAAGTGTCACCTTCCATCTGTTCGTCACCGCCCGCCAAAGTGACCAAACAGACGGCTGCTGCTTCGAAACAGTTAGTTGCCTCGGCGGACCTTCTTTCGTCCACAGATCTCGCCTCGCTCCAACAGGCCGATACCTACTGCCGCACAATCATCGATCGGCTCACTGGCTTATCGCGTGCTCCAAACAGCCGCCTAAGACGGCAACTTGCCCGTTTCAAGCTTCAAGAGGGAACATTATGTCGGCAAATTTACCATCCTCTCGGTAACCAATGGGTTCCCGTCATTCCTCGCTCACTTCGTCTGGAAGTTCTACAAGCGTTTCATGACGATGCGACAGCTGGCCACTTAGGGTTCCACAAGACCTACGACCGCCTCAGGACTCGCTGCTTTTAGCCTGGCCTCTCCACTTCTGTCGCCAAGTACGTCGCTTCCTGCGCGTCATGCCAGCACCGAAAACGTACCACGTCTCTTCCCGCAGGGCCATTGCAACCACTGCCGTGCCCGTCCACCCCCTTTGAATTTGTGGGCATAGACTTATACGGACCTCTTCCGCTTACGCCAGCCGGTCACCGCTGGATTGTTACTGCCGTAGACCACCTTACTCGCTACGCGGAGACGGCAGCTCTTTCATCTTGTGCTACCTCTGAAGTAGCCGATTTTTTCCTTCGCGCCATTATTTTACGACATGGCGCACCGCGTGTGCTCCTTAGAGACCGTGGCAAGACATTTCTTTCACATGTCCTTGCTGAAGTCTTAAAGGCCTCTAACACTATTCACAAGACCACATCAGCGTATCACCCAGAAACTAATGGTCTGACTGAGCGTTTTCACCGAACTTTGTCCTGATCCACTCCTGATCCACTCCAGGAGAATAACAAACCATACTTTATATATATATATATATATATATATATATATATATATATATATATATATATATATATATATATATATATATTGTGAGCGCTGACTATGTACTTCATCTTCATCTGTATGACCAAACCATTGTAGTGATCATCATCGTATGTCACGCGGGCTGGCTCTCTGGCTCGTGCGTCTGGATTAAAAAAGGATAACCTGGTTGCTGCCGTACCGGACGTGGTCTCATAATATATATATATATATATATATATATATATATATATATATATATATATATATATATATATATATATATACATATATAATGCTATTCTACATTGAGGCGAGGTTGAGAAATATGGAAAGGAAAGCGAAGCAAATGAACAAATGTAATTTACTTATTGGCAGAGCTAAAGCACACTTAAGAGGCCACCTCCACGCAGAAATCCTAGTAAAGTTAAGCTCTTAACGTGGCTAAATGGTGTAATAGAACGATGGAGACCCGAAAGAAACTTCTTTTTTATTTCATCGTTAAGTTATGACGAGAAGAACAATACCCGTCAGATATCTGGACGCTTGTCTTCTTGGAAATGGCTGAGCTCGACTGATGGTGGTAGGCTATCACATATACATACTTATATTAAGAGACAAAGACCAAGGTAAGGTTTACTCCACAGAAAGAGTGCTCGCATCATTAATACACTAAAGTTAAGGACAAAAATCAATACGTCCTCTGCTTTCACTGGCCTAATTGCTTGTTGCATGGATTTCATTTGGCATAGATGGAAAGCTCCGGCCCGTGCAGGAAGAAATAGAGGAAGGTATCAAAAGAAAATCAATGCTGGTACTTGCGCTGAATGAATATGAACAACAACAACAACAACAACAAAAAACAACTTGTTTACTATTTGGTGATTGAGGCTGTTCACGCTATGTCTGCTGACGCATGTGCAGTAACTATTTTTGCATGCTGTGAATGTTTTATGCAGACGCGTGAGGCGTAATATACTAAACAGCTGAATTGCTGTAAAATAATATTAATAAGAATTGAGTATGGCATATGAATAATGGTTTCCGGTGATATCAAAAATTCATGTATGTATATGAAAATTGGTTCTCATTAGCATTATTAATGACTGTCAATATTTACGTATGAAAATCGAACGCCATTTATCTCGTATAATTCTGCTGTTCTAGATAGACATTGGTCGAAGAGCATTAATGTTTATAAACTTAGAGATACATCTTGACTCTGTGGCTCTAACATCGGTCTTTGTCATAGTAGTGATATCCAATTAGTAAATTCAAATATAACATTGAAAGAACTACACTGTTCAACGCAGATCCTTATTGTATTTGTGGAAATGATGCCGTGTTTTACTATTAGATCTAGTTTTTATTACATACTTTGAAAACATTCCCCAACACTTAGAGTTTCCTATAAATACACTAGAGGAAATTCTGGTGCTACAGTGCCTATGGGAGCTGCCACACGTGGCGCTTCAGCAAGCATGGGAATGATGGGGAGTACATAGGTCTTAACGTCGTACTTTCAGCTCCGTTTAGTTTCGCATGGCTTGGAGCTGCTTTGTGACGAAAATACAATCAGCAAAAATTTTGCAGTTGCGCTTAACTACCTTATTCTTCAAGACTCACCAATTCAAATATTCAAAGTTCTAAATGGTCCGTTATTTTTTTAAACAAAAGCAAAACACATGAATAAAAAAAGCACAAGTGTGTTAAAAGCCCGCAAGCATGAAGACTGGGCATATCGACGCAATAATCATCGTTCCTATGGTCGCTTAAAGGTCGCAGCGCCAGAGTCTTCTCTAGTTAATTTTAGGAAACTCTAAGTTAAATGTGTGACCACCTTTAACTTTTGTGTAGTGCCACCGCTGCGTAGGCGCCTGCCGATTGACTGACAATCCTCCTTTCTCTCTCTCTCTCTCTCTCTCTCTCTCTCTCTCGTTCTCTTATCTTTCCTCTCTCATCTTTATGCCCCCTTCCTATTCCCCCAGCGTAGGGTAGCAAACCGGGCATGTGCCTGGTTAACCTCCCTGCCTTCCCTCTTGTTGTTTACCCCCCCTCTAAGTCCCAACCACGCGTCACCATGCTGCTTTTTTGTACAGTTATTTTTCTCGAGCTTGTAATTGTTTAGCATGATTTGATACAATGAATGAGTTTCTGTGTTTCATTTGACTTCATTGTCTGTTGACTTCCTGTATTTTAGGCCATTGCCATTTAGTTGCGTATAACGGAGAGTAAGTGGTCTTTGTTATTTCGTGCATAGTTTATGATGCGTAGTCAACTCGGTGATTGAAGCGTGGTACTGGGATCACATGGCTGACAGTGGTGAGGACGAAGACGAGGACATTCGTGAGATATGAAGAGTATGTTCGGTAAGAATTCGTTCGTTATGTAACAGATGGTGGATCTAGCGGAGTGCTGCAATGCTTCAAAACGTAATATAGCTCCAGCCCCTTTACGAAGTGCAGCAAGTGACCGCACTATTTCGCAAACAGCACTCGGCCGGTACCAGCAAGATCAATAGACTGAATGAATCTAACCGGATTCAGTCATTGGGACACGAACGCTGTACCTTATCAATGTCATTAGCTTGTGACATATCCGCTCAGCCACAAGTGCTTCGTTGAACAGAGACTCAATAATAATAATAATAATAATAATAATAATAATAATAATAATAATAATAATAATAATAATAATAATAATAATAATAATAATAATAATAATAATAATAATAATAATAATAATAATAATAATAATAATAATAATAATAATAATAATATTAATAATAATAATAATAATAATAATAACAATAATAATAATAATAATAATAATATATTCATTATTTTTATTCTTGCCGAATCCTTTTTTGCATTTTTAGAGCATATCTCTTACGCATTGTATCACTGTTAGTGACATAAATCACTTCTGCATGCATGCATATACACTCGGACATATAAACGCACGCATGAATGTGCATATAGAGCGGTTACCGACCCAGAACCTCCGCCACCTCTGAGAAAGAGAAAAACACATTCATTTGAACCAGAAGGAAGAGTATAACGTGCTTTTACATACAACTTTTGGCTATAGTCCGACGTCGGGATTGGGAGGTCGAACATCTTCACCCTCTCATGGGCCTTCCGGACAGCCAGGAGCTGGACGTCGTAGCTGGGATTGTTATAGTAGCGGTCCAACAGGCTTCTTGACAGCAGTTCTGCAACGCAGGACATCGCCAGAGCACGTGTTTCAATGTGATGACCTCTCCACGGCCTGGACATTTTGGGTCCATCTCCACACGTACCTTACTGTGGAAGCTCTTCGAGGGGTAAGAATCGCTTTGGAGCATTATCAGCGTGACAGATTGCACTCTATTAGGTTTACGGTGAGGGGATGAGAACACTCATTTACTCACCCTATAGTGCGAGGTATAATTTCGTGAAAAGTGATGAGCGGATGGCCAGGAAAATATCCGGGTACTGCTCTAGATGGTTTGCCGAGTTTCGAACCTATATTTTTTAAACTACACAAAACTAGCCTTGGTCGGAGCACGAGCGGCGAATCGCACATTAGCGTAAGGAAGACAAAGAAGAAGCGTGGAACAAGAGTGAGCAGGAATGGACGCCTCATCCAGCGTCGAGTCTGGCCTCGGCACCAGCGGTGGCGCAAGCTGCAGTGTACCGACGAGCGAGCTTGTCAACCGGCCAACTGGCGAGCGTGCGCCCGCCTCCTCCAGCCGACCGCGCTCGTGGTTCCCCATCACGGAGGCAGTGGTGACCACGCAGCGCTACACCTTGGGCTGCGTCCTCGTCAGCACCTTAATCGTCATCGTGCTCTTCGCAATCACCGGCGCCGTTTGGTACGTAAGATCATGGTCCTTTCAGCGAACGGTTTTTTTTTAACTCGCACACACACAGCCTCCTGGATTTCCCTTGTCTGCCAGATTATCGGTGGCCACATAGAAAGCGGCCGTCGTCGGAACTATGGTGGTGGCGCCACCTAAGTGGGGGGTGTCTTCAAGTAAGTTTTTACGTTTTTCGAGCTTATATGCAACAAAAATAACGCAAAAAAGTTTGAAAAAGGCGTAAACGTAACTATAAGCAACCCTACGTAAGTGACGCCGTCATTCAACAAGCAACTTCGTCCATACAAGGCATAGCCTCTGAAATTATTAGCAAATGCCGAAATTGCCAATCTCAAAGGACAAGTACAAAGACCCTTACCCCTACGCAGGTAGCGCCGCCATAGACGACGGGCGTTTCACGCTCATACGGCAGGCAAGTGAAATCTAGGAGGCTATGGCACACATTGGCGTACGTCGTACGCAAACAGTACTGCAGCAGCGCACTAGTGTTGCGAAGACTAAAAGGCCCGACCACACGCACTCAGCGCCTGGAATTCTGACGCGGTGCCGCGCCCTTTCCCTATTTAAAGAAGGAGGGTGCACAGCTTCGTGTAAACTGAGCGTTCTCTCTCTTCAGGGAGAGGGTGTGGCGCTGCGTCAAAAAATCCCCGCGCTGACGCACTGCAACGGGTGCTCGTGGTCGGGCCTTGAGGAATTAGTGGAGCTTGTGGTGTTTCCCTTCTCCGAATGCTCCTCCTCACTTCCCTTTCCCCTCACTTACAATACTGTACTATAAAGGGTTCTGTTTGCTCTCTTCTATTCTTCTACGTCTCTCATTTTCGTGTCTGTTTTCTTCCCCATTTTTAATACTGTACTATACAGGGTTCTCCTTGCTCTCTTCCATGTCTCTCATTTTTGAGTCTGTTTTCTTCCCCAGCTTTCTTCCTGTGTTTCTTTATGCTTCCAGCCTTTTGCCTCTGTCTTCCCTTCCTTCCTTTTCTGTCTTTCTATTAATTGCCTCCTCTTTCTCTATGTCTCCCCCTCTCTCATTGTACACGTTTTCTTGCCTTTTATCTATTACTCTTTCACTTTCTCTCTATTTCTGTTATTTCCTCTTTCTCTCATTCTTCTTAATCCTATATCTCTGTACTTTACCCCAAGAACACCAAGGCACGCTCACACCAAGCTTCGCTCAACCCCATTTTTTCCGGCAGCAAGAACTCTACATTATTTTTTATCGAATATTTTCGGCATACTAGTGATGTTTGTATTGCAAGCTTGAAGCGATATACTGAATCTCTCGGAGTGGAAATCTCGCCTAATTCAACATGAGCGAATACATCCCACTGGAACATTCATGAAGAGGACTGTGTAGTTGGGCTGCCCAACATGGGGCCATGAGCTCGATAACAGGCTGTGAAAGCTGCCCTAGTGCTCGGAGAAAAATCTGCCATAAAACCTTGGATACCGAGTTTTGTCTGAATAATTAAGATAATCGGTTTATGAAAACGAGCCCAGTTTCCAGTACTATAGCTTTCTTCACAGCTCAGTGTGCAGTTTCGACAGGATTACATTCAAACTCCGCACTTAGTTAATATTTAACATACCTCTGCTTCACCTATTCGTTATTTTCACCGAGTATTTATTGAATAATCGTGGATCATATACTGTCGCGCAAGAGCCTCATTGTTTTGGTTGTTAGCAGATGAATGTGCATTATTGATTAAGTGTCACCTGATGCCGTAGTGCAGTAGCCATTTCTGAGTTGCACGAATGATGCTATTTTGTACCAGGTCACCATGAGTGCACTTAAACTGAACTTTATTTTAAAGATACTTACCCCCACCTATTAGCTTAGGTGTCCCGCTTGTCTGCAATCAAGATGCATCTGCTATCATAGTACTTTTCAAAGGAACAAAATGACACGAGAAGTACGATAGAACACGGCGCTATTCAATAGAGAGTAGTGTTGTGTGCGTGTCATTTAGCCGTTTTGTTCCACTATCATTTGGTACAGACAAATACCGACTCATTGTGTTCAACACCTGCCGTCTCCAAACCCGCGTTTAGCCTGCGCTGTTTAGACGCCGTATTGAAGGGACACTATAGGGATACGTTGAACCAGTTTAGATAGACAAATTTGACTCTGATAACTCTCACATTAATTTTGCTCTCAGGCTTATTAATTGACGAGAAAATCGAAATAAAAGTTTCGTTCCAGAATTTCGTACCCAGATCGTCGCACCTTACGTCACGGGTTTCCAAGTGCATTTTACGTTTCTTTTTTTTTTTGACATTGGCTCTACAAAATTTTTTGAAATTCCGCGTGTTAAATTTTTGGCTTCTGCAGGGGACAATTTTTTCAATTTTTTACTGATAAGAACTGCGCTGAGTCTTGTAGGTACCGCCAAAATTTCTGACTTCGTGATGTTTGTCGTGAAAATTTTAAGGTAACGTCGCCACCAACATTCTCAATTCGCTCGTTTTCTCGCTTACCAAGTTTAATTCTCGTGGTAAGCGTGGTTCTTCTGAATTCTGAAAGGACATTTTCCTACGTTGAGAAAAACAATTTTCTCCTTGTTGCCTTTGACGTTCACAACGAAAAAAAAATTACAGGTACCGCTACGTGGCGCGACCCGGAATCATAACCGCGCAGACCATGGGGGACGGCGAACGAGAACCCAGGGTCCTGGTCATTGTGGTCCAAGCCACGGACCCAAAGCGATCGCTGGCGGTTACGACCCCGCGTCACGCTACGGTGGGTCGCCGCGGTCACGTCCGGCGTTCCAGCACGGGCGCTGTGTCTCTGACAGAGCAAGTTACCACAGGCACCCCTACGGAGATGCAGACTTCTCTTGAGGAAGAGAACGCCACTGAAAAAGTGTGATTGCGCGTAGGGGGACTATCGTGAACGGTGGACGTGGCAATCCATAATCTGCTCGTTGCTGCATATGGCTTAGTCTAGTGTTGAATTTTGATTCCGTATAAATATTTCACGCTGTAATGGCGCGTGATCAGTGTCAGTAAAGTGTATTTTGCGATCAATACGTGCGCCTTCTGTCTTATTCTTCAGTTACTATTAGCTTCCGTTATTCATAATTGGAAAGCACTGAGTACCTATTGAGATTGCCTGAAATTAGACATGTCATTGAAAGCGTACCACTTACGAACGAGCGTGAAACGTGAAGTGCAAGCCAGACGAGACAACGCATGTCGTAGCAAAGAGACGCATGCTGCTCGGAAGAAAGACTGAGAAATCAAACGCTCAATTACTAGCCTTCTGTACATTTCCAAGCATTTAGTCAAAATATTGCGCCTTTCTGTACCTTTGATCAATGTTGCGTGTGTCCTATGTATCGCCTGGCATACAGATTTTGTTGGTTATCCAATTCACAAATTAGAATGTCTCATTTGTTTTTTGGTTGTGGGCCAGTGCCACTGTGAGGAAACGGGAAGAAGGGCAATAGCAACGAGAGTTGTGGTACGAGCCACAACATTAGAACAAGAAAGCAAGCAAGCTAGCAAGCAAGCTAGCAAACGAGTGCAGCATGAGTAGAACTCCCATATTTTATTAACAGCACTACAGGACCTATTTTGTTCATAATTATTCACTGAATAATTAATTTGATTCTGCCTTATGACTAAAATGACGTTGTATTTGTGAAAAAAAATGAAATATTGTTTTCGCCTTCATTTTCAATTAACAACCAGCTTTTTTTTTTCTTTTTCTTCTTCTCGGCCCATTCTGAACAGTGGGTATAGGAGACTGCTTTGAGGAGCAAGCAAGCTTCTTTGTGCCTTTATTGTAATGAGAGGGAATTTTTGGAGCACTTCTTTTTGTCATGCCGAAAATTCAAAACTCAAAGGGAAAAGCTACTAGAAGAACCCCTACGAAAGTTGGGCTTAAACTTGACACTTCCGGTGATTCTTTCATTTGGCGCAGTCACATTTGGATTCAGCCACAGGAGCGTTTTTACCGCTGTTACAAATTTCTTACGAGAATCTAAAAGAATGGAATGCTAATAATAAGTAACTTCAGCTGTTTTATGTTTAATTTTTTTGTATGTTTATATGTTTTCTTTTCAAGTTTTTTTTAAAATATAACACGTTTTTATTATTACCTATATTACCTAAGTAATCCAACCTTCTCTTTCAAGAAGTGAAATAATTTGAAAAGCAGGGCACCGTCCCATTCATGGCCCATCCCCCTAGGTGGGTTGCGCCAAGGTGTTGAGGAACCAACCAACCAACCAACCTTCCGAGACACGCTAAGGAAGCGGCAAAGGTTGAGCGAATTATGGTCAACGAAGGAGCAGCGTTTGGCGCCACTGCAACTACGGCTATGGGCTCGGTGTACGCCACCCGGGACGGCACGGCCACCACCCGCCTGGCGACGAGCAGCATGTATGGTCGCGCACCGCCGGGCTCAAGCACAACGTCAAGAGGCAGCGGGGGCAAGGCGGGAGAGCTGTTCGCGCCCGTCGAGAGGAGGCGCTCGACGTCGGGCCGCGGCGAGCTGATCGCTTGGTGCGTCGCTTGCGGCGCCTTCGTCTTCATACTGGTCGCCCTGGCCAGCGCGCAGGAGATATACAGCCGCTTGGTGCACAGGCCGCAGCAACAACAAGCCTCCTTCACGCGTCACAACTCGCTCGGTGACGCGGTCAGCCCGCGTGCCGGTATCAGAGCGGCTGCCAACCTGACGGGAAACGGGGTCGCCAGCAACGCTGGTCACGATACAGATCTACCGATACCCGCCAGTCGTTCGCCGGCAAGCCGCAGTGACTCGAGCCGACAATAACAATTGATCGCGGAGCTTTATGCTCGTATTTGTCTGTATTTGCAAAAGTAACGCGAATGGTAGTCGTCCTTCAGCAATGTAGTGAGCGATAAGATGCTGCGAACGATAAGATACTGAAAGGTTTAGAATATAATGTAGCTATGAGAATTCTAATCGGTGAAACCGTCACTTATTTTACACGATGAGCTGCGTGAAGATTCCTATGCGAAGATGTTCCAAGTGATCTCTACCAATAAATGCCATTGCACTGAAGTAGACCAGTCGCGCAGCAAACAAGTATCTCTTCCAAATTCTTTATTGATAGATCTGATACCAAGTATGAACAGAAAGGAGCACTACCTGTGTATGCAGACGGTGTGTTCGTGATGCAGAAGTAAATGCTACCGTGAGTCGTGTCTCCTGTATTTGTTTGTGTATATCGATGGTTGTATCAGACATGATGTAAAAAGTGAAGTCACTTTTGTAGAAATTTGGTGACACTAGTATTGTGGATAGTGGAAGGTTTGTTTTATTCTGTCGCTAATTAAAAATTGGCTCATTATCGTGAAGAGAATTAGCCATACTTTCAATTATAAAGGGAAATTTAGTGGAAGTTTCATCTACACATGACTCGTGACCGCCAAATGAGAATAACTACACTTACCATCGCGAAATACGATTTTGCAACCCTTGAGCTAGCCGGAGAGGGAAGAATATTGCTCGTCGGGCTTAGAGGATTTAGTGCTTTTGAAGACCATAGTCGTTCTTGGGGACCTTCAACGGAAAAACTTTGGTCTGTCTGTCTGTCTGTCTGTCTGTCTGTCTGTCTGTCTGTCTGTCTGTCTGTCTGTCTGTCTGTCTGTCTGTTTGTCCACCCACCCTTAACGATACCTTAAACGGCCGACCCCATCCGCAGCGCCCACAAATATTGCTCAAGATCCAGCGTTCATACTTCTGTGATTTTTAATTAAAAATCAATGATTGCACATATCTGAGGTACCATAATAACACGCCGTTGGTTCGTATGTGTGTCTTTATACTAGAGAAGGCACACACAAGTAATTCTAAGGACTGCAGCGTTAAACACGCTGCGCTGACAGTGCAACACGGTGCTCAAAAAGGCAAGTGTTACCAATGCTTTACTAAACCGACATAGTGGTGGCACCTGCCCGTCGCTTTGCGTTCTACACCTTATCACCTCCGAGACAAGCGAGCATCTTTTTTCCGTAGGCGGGCCTGCGCCCTTGCCCTAGTTGCGATGCATCGTCGACTGGCGTCTTTTGGCTGTGTTCCAATACTCACCGTAGACGGCTAAATAGACAGCTAAATGGACGGCAGCCATCTTAAGTCTCATTCCAATTCTCACGCAGCCGGCAAAATAGACAGCTCCGAGAAGACCTCATCGTAGACAAATACGATGCAGGCTACTTTGCTGTCTAAACAAGATGGCGGCTCATCGAATCGCTCAGGTAGATCGGATATCGCCGGAATGGTCGTCTGCACACAAGCTGACGCTTTCCCAGACGCTCAATGTGAGTAACGTTTATTAGTTCTTGATTTCAACACAAAATAAGCCAGAAAATACAACTGTTACGTTTGTTTATTGTAGCTTTTCCTTCTCAACGCGTGGTGGCGCATTGTCGCGTAAAAGCAGTCTAAATGTGTTCCATTTCTCGGACAGCATGGGGTCGATGCTGTCTTCTAGGCAGTCTTCGTAGACTGTCTACGTGCTGTCTAAGAATTGAAACACAGCCTTTGTCAGCAAAAACTTGGCCACAGCGAGCCACGTTTTCGTCCGGCTTGAAGGTTTCCGACCCTCCCTTACGTCTCCCAACGACAGCTCATTCACGCCTTCCTTCGTTTTCAAGGAAACTGCCAGATGGCGCTCGTGTCTTACGTGCCTCAATGCGCTAGTTCGCCTCTACTGCACGCTCGAGGCACTCTAACGCAGTGCCTCCAGAATACAATTCACCAATTTTCTTGCGCCTTACATCAAATAAATGTTTTGTTCACTCTCTCCAAACGCAAGACTATCTTTTTTCGACGGCATTTGCAATATAACGTGCAGATCCGGGGCCAATATTCTTGTTTTTGTTTTTTGCATTGATATACGTGCGTCCGAATTCCAAGAGCTTCTACTGAAATCAAGCTCAATATTTCACCGAATGGCACGAGATTTATAGTTACCCGCACTGCTGTTGTGGAACCATCTATTTGGTTAGGTATATCATCGTCTAAAAATTCCATGCATGCTTCTTCATGAATAGCAGCAACACGCAGAAAATACTGAATAAACGCTATCAATGTTATGGCGCCATGTTAAAATATTTGATGTGGGATACGCATAGTTGCGAGTGCAAAAGGAGGCCAAAGTAGAAAAATAAAAGAAAAGCTCCATCGTGCATGATATCGAGTGGAAGCGTCAGAAAGTCTCCAACTTGCATGAACAACTTTGTTGTGATTTTGTGTGCCATTCCCCCAACGTCCTTACGTATGGCACCGTGTTTTTGTTCTTGTTGACCTTCTCTTATTTTTGAAGTTTTATGTATTAGGTGAAAATATTGACTTTTTCCTAAGAAAATTACTGTAATTCAGAAAAATGTGCAGAAAGGTTTGTATGCTCTGTCATAGATAAGAATAAAAAGAAAAAAAAGCGACCATAAATAAAAATATAGTAGGGAAGACTAGTCACTTGGGTGAAGTACCCTTAAAAGTAATATTAACAGGAAACTAATAGTGTAATAGCGCATTAAAATGTAGATGTCAGTGATTTCAACTCACTTATCCAAGAATGATATATTGTTATTATAGTTTATAGCATGTATAAAACCCACTGAGAGGAATTTCATAACGCCGAAAAGAAACTTTGGGAAAAGAAGAGAGAGAAGAAGTCAGTTGGCGCTCAAGAGCGGCTAGTGATATTTCGCCGTATAAATAAACGCAAGAAAAAGAGGGCACACATCTTCAGAAGTGGTCCTACTGCGCTGACTGAAGTCTGCCTTATGAGAACTCACTCTCGAGGTGCATAAGCACTCGAGTGGACCAACTGCTAGAAATCACCGATCGGACGAGCGGCGTGAGGGCGATGGCTAAAAGGTCTGAACCACAAACGCAGATTGGAGGTGAAGGGTCATTGCCAGCAGCGACCACCATCTTCCTACTGCCATAAGTCTGTGATGAACCGAGTCACCAGGAACGTGGGATGCCGACATCACCCGTAACAGCATTTCAAGGCGGGGAAGCGGAACGCTCACGCCCGACGACTGCTTCGTCCAATGCAGAGCCAGCAACCACTGTAGCCACGACTAAAGACACCGCAGCCGAGGAAAATGTGGCCACTTCCTTCGGAACAACCAGAGGTCGCGAACGAGAAACCGAACGCAGGCGAGGTGGGGGCCGGCGTTCTCCTGCGTGGAAGGCATCGTCGCTGCCTTTTACCGCAACGCCAACTCCAGGAACGTCCACACCTATCAGCATGATGGAAGAAAGCGTCGACAGGTCGGTGGACCGTCAGCGTTGGTCGCTCAAAAACTCGAAGCTGGTGGTCACTTGCTTTGCTGTCACCATTTTGATGCTCTTCGTCGTGTCTGCCGTTGTGCTGTACAAGTAAGTCGTCACCTTGAACCATATAATGATTATCGATCACTAATATATGCACCTCTCCAAAATCAACCTGCGCCTCTGAACGCCACGTGTCGGGGTAATATGGTAGAAATAGTGTGGTGTCAGTAAGCTCGAAAGTCTTCCATTCCAGAACAGGGTGGGCTTCAGAAATAGCAGTATAGGCAGATTGAGGTATCCGTTAAATAGCAAGAGCCCTATGTATTCAAACACGCACTGTAATCAAGGCCCGGTGAAGTCTATGGAAGAAGACCCAGGAGCGAAATCTAGCGCAAATGTCGTTTTTGCGTAGCGACTGGTGCTATTTTGAATCCTGTGGTGGAGCAACTCCAGTAATTTGAAACCTGAGGAAGCCCTCAGCCCTCACATCCAGCGATTCTCTTTAGTGAAGTTGCCACTTGTCCGTTTACCGAACAGTCGTACACAGCATAGCTTAATGTAAGCCTGTAAGTCTTTCCCTGCAGTGTAAAATCTAAAAGATTTCACCCACTCCATGTGTGCATGCGCGCTATATTTTTTCTGTGGCTTGTCGAATTCTTCCTTGCTACAATCAGTTGAAGTACAAGTCGTTTGCTGCTGGCTCCGTCAAGTTGTTTTTGCCTTTATGAAGTAGCGACGAAGGTACCGGAAAAGCGCTGGTGAAAGGAGCAATTGCGTGTCTGGGGAGGTGGTGGCGCCCTCTATCGCATGATGCTGGTGTCAGCCTCGAGTTTTTGTAGCGTTTTAGTGACCTGAAGTAAAATACTGCGATTACTTCTTGATTATTTTTGTTATTCATATTATTTTACCACTTCATTCATTTAAGCCCTGTTTCGAGCCTTGCTCACCTTGTTTTAGTCCTCAAATCCACCGTTTTGATTGTGAGCGTGATCATGCCACATGGGATATATATGAGAGACAAGTCGGGCACCGAAAGGGCTATGCGGTCCGCCGCAGTGGAGCAGTGTATAAGGTGTTCGCCTGCTGACCTGAAGGTCACGGGTTCGATCCCAGCCATTGCGGCCACATTTCCATGGAGGCGAAAACGTGAGGGTCCACATACTATGTGACGTCAGTGCATGTCTAAGAACGTCAACGAACACCAGAACATCAGGTGGTCGACAGTTCTGAAACCTTACCTTATGACGTCTCTCGTAACCGTATCGTGGTTATGGAACATGAAACCTCAGATATTATTTTCTAAGTACTGCGCACCTAAAACTCTTGGTTGATCGTGACCCCTTTAGGTGATTCAATTTAATCAGGGGTTCCTTACCAGTGCACGACAGATTATTAGGTTGCCATTTTGGCTCATCAAAAGTGAGTTCGCGTTAGTGAACTTGAATACTGGTGCTGGCCACGTGTCGTCTATCTATCTATCTATCTATCTATCTATCTATCTATCTATCTATCTATCTATCTATCTATCTATCTATCTATCTATCTATCTATCTATCTATCTATCTATCTATCTATCTATCTATCTATCTATCTATCTATCTATCTATCTATCTATCTATCTATCTATCTATCTATCTATCTATCTATCTATCTATCTATCTATCTATCTATCTATCTATCTATCTATCTATCTATCTATCTATCTATCTATCTATCTATCTATCTATCTATCTATCTATCTATTTATCTATCTATCTATCTATCCATCTATCTGTCTGTCTGTCTATCTATCTATCTATCTATCTATCTATCTATCTATCTATCTATCTATCTATCTATCTATCTATCTATCTATCTATCTATCTATCTATCTATCTATCTATCTATCTATCTATCTATCTATTCAAATAAGGCAGGGACTCATGTTGCAGTGTACCTACTCACAGGTACGTTGTGCAACCGGAGAGGCTCGTGGCCGAAAGCAACAAGTCGAAGAAGGCGCGCGTCGGAGGAGCGGCCAAAATGAAGCTCTCGCAGTCGTTCAAGAATTAGGAGAAAAGTACTGAGCCTGCTATTCGAGCCGGCGCGTGGAAAGTCTTGTGTGCAACTGCCTCCGGCTCTATGGCGTAGCGACAATATTTCTTTCTTTTTCTTTCGTGTAATTGTTATTCCCTCTTCTGGGGCAGGGATATATTGATTCATAAAAAAAGTTTTGAATATCTCGTGAATATCTTTGAATAAAAGTGCACTACAGGCACCTTTGAGCATTAGCTGATGTCTGCGAGGCTCCATCACATAGGCCCAAGAATTTCTATCCCTTTTATGATGTAAGTGCGCCCTCAACCCACTTGTAATTGGGTAGCAAATAGGCATATGTGCGTAATCACTAACGATAGGCGTGGAGAAATATGGAAACAAATCTAAATTTTACGTTGATACAGTAGCATTGATTATTAATTTGTTTTCACAGAAACTTTCTCTTTTGCAATTCAAATTTTTCATGCAAATCACACTATCATAACACCAAACTGAACATTCTCAAAACAATCTAATTGACATTGTTTATTTGGTTAGAGACAAGAAAAGGGAGTGCTTTTGTAAATATGTAATCCTTGCGAAGTGGAAACAACTTGAAGCAGGCACCATACTTTGGCTTATGACGCTCAATGTGAGCGTATTGTTTAATAAGCACCACCTATCAATATATGTGTGCTATCTCAGCACGATCAAGTTGTCGAAGCGATAGGGGTAACTTGGATGAATGCTGCCCATGTTCTCGACTTCCTATTTTCAGATTGACTGTGGGCTGAAAAATGAGCGATTCTGTCACCGAAAAACACATATTCTTGGTCATTTGGTGAGTAATCTCGGTTACGTGATTACTTGCCCAGGGAGACCTCACTGGAAGTGCTCTGACACTCTGCCATATAGTGATTAACGTTGAGATATATTCAATTGGTCTGGAACTTTGTGAAAGAAAATGTACCTTATATGATAGTTTGACGTGGGCACTTATTGAAAAATTTGTTCATGTCTATTCTTCACACAGAGTTGACGGATTTATATCCTGTTTCTGTGATAATATTGATAGATTTTTTTTTTGCCAGAAACAGTGCCTTTGTGAATCAAAAGTACACTTGCCACATTAACCTCAATTTAACTTCATCTGGGAAGCATAACAAATGTAATTAAAAAGCAAATGTGTTTATACTGCAGTCGTTAAATGAAAATTTTTGTCCGCTTTTGGGGCGCATCGTGCTATACGTCAACTTGCGTCAAAACTTTGGTGCTCGAATATTACACAGTCAGTCATTTTTAACAAACAAGAATATAGCCCTAATCTTCTTCAAACGTTGCACACGGCAGTGATAGTGAAAATGGAGTCTATCTACCAACCGAACAAGGAACACTGTGATAAAAGTGTGATATTTGCATACAGGCTGCAAAAAAAAAAGCTCATTGGAATTGACGGATAACCAAGGCTGACGACGGGGTTCTATTCCAACAGCATCCAAAGGTTCTTTATCATTGGCCACTTTTTGAACTATGTTGCACGAGCATATTCCAACTACGAATATATTAAATCCCTGTACGATTATGATAAATTATGCTATATGATGCACATTTCAGGTGATCACAGAGTATTTTATTGAACATAGTTGTTTTATTCTAAAAAAAAAAAAGAAAAAACGGAAGTGAGAGAAGAAGGAAAGAAAGAGAGAAAGAAAAACAAAGTAAGGAAGAAAGAAAGAAAGAAAGAAAGAGAGAGAGAGAGAGGGAGAAATGATGTTTTTTTTTTCTGAACTAACATGAAGTAAAACACCGAAACACGTAGACGAGAAGACCTTGGGCCTCGGGCCAGAGGCAAAAGTGAAGGGAGGTAATGTGGAGCGGTGTACACTGCAGCAATCAATCTTCTTATGCCACGAGTGGCGTGCTCGTCTAAGACAGCAGAAGTTTTGCATTTTCGGGTAATTTTCTAGGCTTCAACAGTCGTGAGTCCATATCGAAACTCATCCGTCACGTTTCCCCTCTCCCCCCCTTTCAATTGTATTTTTACACCCTATTCTAATGACATTAAAATCCTCGCGTGACGTGGCTAATATATACAATAACCAATGATATGGCGTGATGGCTCACACTCGCCTTGATCTTCACGTTCTTCTACGACGTAAACAAATCATTTCGGACAGCAAACATCAGCCGCTGTCTGCGTTGACGTCGAGACCATTGACACTAATTTGGGGTGCAACCAAGCCGCAAAGTGCACTTGAGGTATATACTTTTACGTCATTTTCTGTATATACTGGTTCATCACTTTCTCTTGCCTTTGGTTTGCGCATGTTGGTGAGCAAATTATGTTGCATTCACTTATGCAAATGGGAAATACTGGCTCTCCAATTTCCGTGAGGGCGAAGGCTTTCGCTGGGCCAGAGAAGATGCGATAAGCGGAAAGGTTCACACCATGCCAGCGTCTCGAGTGTTGGCTGCTTTTTTTTTTTCTGCGCTTTGATCAAATTCCTCTGGCCAGATGAAAGCACTACCGTGTCCTTGACGTGCGTCATCGGAAACCGGCTGGCCATCTTGACCGGGTCATGTGTGCGAGCTGGGTCACAGAAAGTACGTTGGGACGGTACAGTGTTAATTTTTATGAAAGGGAACACGGCGACGCGTGGCCTGCACACTCCTGCGGCTGCTGGCAGCGCGTTGAAGCGGAAGCGAGAGCAACAACTATCTCTTTTCGCGTCATCCCGTGGTGAGCGAAACAACCATTTGTTGCTGATATAGAAAACAACTGAAGGAAAACATTAGAGATATGACATCCTTTCTACTCAGAAAATCCCAACGTCACCACTTTAAGAAAAAGAAAGAGAATTCAGGGAGGTGTTTGAAAGAACATTCATCACTGTCAAATATGCTATACGCTAGGAAAAGTTCTCTGTTGTAGCTCGCTCTGAATGAACCCCTTTATCTGCACGTCAAAACTGTTGCGATGGTATCGATTTACGTCATATGACTTGAAAAGTGATGGTCATAGAACCCAGATGTGGAATTATGATGAGTCTTTTTTTTCCCTTTTTTTTTCACACGCTTACGAGCTGCAGAAAGAGCCTATAGGTTATTCCTCAATGTATTTACGCAAGTATGCGCTTTTCTGTTAAATTTCACGTGTGTATATACGCTAGTGTTGGCTAGCCAATTTCAAAAAAATTTTAAGTAGTGCAAAATAATGTTCGGGTCACACCGACATAGGTCGGCAAAACTTTCGGAGCTCACTCTGGCTCACTAATGAAATATATTTCGCGCTTAGAGCTCGGTCAAATTTTTCTAAGCCGGACTCACTCGGACTCACACTCGCCAAACATTTCCTCAATGGAACTCGTTCGGATTCAACCTCACCAAATCGTTACTCACCTGGAAGCACTCAGACGCAGACTCAAAGCTCGATCCTAGTCCTAGTAAGTCTGAGTAAGTCGACTAATAAATCCGATAGCGCAGAAATTAGCTTTTTTGAACATAATGTTAATGCTCTTTAACACCAATATCTCGCGTAGTCGGGGCTGGGCTTGCCAGTACTTGGAGTATTTTGATATACGTACTACCTTCTGACACGAGTTGTGAGTACTCGCAAACCAGTAAGACATTTTTCTTGAAGTGACAACATAAGATATATTTCTCAATAATTTTCCTGGTAGAGTAGGCGGGGTGAGATCAAGACACAGCTCCTTTCGTAATACACGCATCTAATCAATAAGAATGATGTATGAAGGACACTGCTTTGGAATATATACGTGCGAGTAGACGGGAGTAGAAATGTGTATTCATGCAAGGCTGATAGTAGTGCTGAAAAACAGTAAATAGGAGTCCCCCTGATGTAATAACTTCTGTTTTGAAAGCAAAATATTAGTGTTTAGAATAAGAGTGCTTTACTATCGTCAAGAATAACATGTTTCGATGCAGGAGTTCTATGAAACTAACATACCGTGCGGGCTGAGACTTAGCTGAACGCAACTATAGTAGCTTTTCCGCACTAAAAATAAACAAAACAAAAGTTCTTCACTGCAGATACGAATTTATATTGTCCGCGGAGAAAAATAGCTATATGTCTCAAAGACAAACAAATTGTGGAAGCGAGTAATACGAATAGCTTCTGAAATCGCAAACCCTCAGGGTTTCTAACTATCTTTGTGCGGCGTACCAGTTGGTCGGCTTAGCTTAGGCATATAAAAACAGGAAAACTTTGTGCACCACTAATAAGAGTTAGATTCAGTGCACGCAGGGTTTGCCCACGTCACCAGGTAACTCTAACCAGCTACGCTTCAAGTCACCGCAGGCAGAGTGACCGTAAGTGCCACAACCTGCGTCGATGGGCCCGCGCGCATCCACATGGTGTGTTCGATGCACGTTATAAATAGCGTGGTGGCTCGCTCGCGCGTTCGTCTCGGCATTCGGGCGGTCCGTGCCTCTGGTTCCACAGCAAGAGAGCTATTCTCGCTGTGTCCCTTTCGTGGACTTGTCGAATTCGCCGAAGCGCGTTCAGTTACGCCAACAAACAGTGAGTCGTGACGTCAAGGGCCACTTGACCACGTTAGGGCACAGAACCCGCCAGCACTTTCTCAAAGTAAAAAGAAACTAAGTGGACGAACAGGACTATTAAACAAACTTGAGAAGTCTGTACGAGCGTATGAACGTGTTGATATGTTTGGAGATTGATGTAGGGGATGCGTACAGACCTTTTAGGAGCGTCAGGTGGGCGACCATGCATGTTAAACCTACCTTATGGGCTAACGTGATAAGTGTATGTGCACGGCCTCAGAGATGTGCGTCTAAAAGCAGATCTCTGGGGGGAAGCATTCGCTGTGGTGAAACGCCTTCCATCTTTCCCATTTGTGTCGAGAGCTGTGAAAGCTGACTGGAGTCAAAATGGCGTTGCGGAAGCAGAACCGGAAACAGGCGGCGCGCTACAGCCAATCAGTGTAAGCCGAATCGGACATGTCCACAAATTGGAGACCGCGAGAACAGCCTCCCAGGTGTGCTTTGAAGTTACAGCAGTTCAAGTGAGCACGGACGTCCCTTCCCTCGCTGCCATGGCCGCGTTTAGGAAAGGAGCACTCTGCTCACACACGAAGAAGTAAGAATTGTGACCTTTGTGCGCTCTCGTCCAGGTCTAGACTTGTGCGTTTGCTTCGCACGTATTTCTTTGTTTAAGCAGCGTGCTATAAGTGCCGAGCTGTGACAGTTGTTCCTCCGCGCTCGTCCTGTGTATGCTGCTTTCGTGCGTGCTTTCTGCTTGAGATTCGCGCTGCATGTTTTGAGCTGCTTTCCGTTCTTCACGTGACTGAAGCATTGATTTCTTCGCCCATGAGGCGAAACAATGCACAATGAAGGCTGAACTACTACTGCGAGGACACGCTTTAATTCGTGTTATACCACTTCCTAAAAAATGGAGATCAAACAGGTTTTTCTTGTTTTTATGGTGTGGCGCTAAACATAGATATGTTGATGAGGTTTCATTGGCAATAGTTTTAAAGGAGCTGAAATTAACCGATAGTTATATTGATCGAACTTCGAACTTTAATTAGCCTGGGCCCTACTTCGAAATTGTAGTAGCGGAAAGCGCTACGTTAACGTTAGCGTGAGTCTCAACGCCAACTCTAAAATGGGACGCGCTGCGTTTCAACTGATGGCCATTACAGTGGAAGGTTTTTGCGCTAACGTTGACGCAAGCACATACGATGGTATCTAGACATAGGAACACTACATGCACTGCGGTATCTTCGAGTGTGCCACTTAGCCGAGCTGACCACGTCGCGCTTAGTTTAGTTTTTGTCTGACGAACCGAAACACATCACTTTCTTTCGACAAGCGAGAATCGGGTATTCTTCAACACCCTAATTACTTGAATGAGCTTGACTTGTAGCCGTATCAAGGGATTGAAGACAGAGTCGTCATCTCTGCGCGGCTGCAGGAAAGATGACCGGACATTGTAATCAAGCTTAGCTAGTACTCAGGCTACACTGCAAACCAACTGTACGTCTCAAAAACGTAGCTATTTTATGCAAGGTATGCTCCTGGCGATTCACCATAGCTGAAAAAAATCAAACAGAAGCATTATTTATTAAATAGGTTCAACAATGGAGGATGACAAATTGAAAAATTTAAAGTGCACGGCTCTCGCTTCCGTAAACGCCGCCACCTTGCCCTACGTACGTAATTCCGTACGTGTTTCTTTATTCCGGAAATAGCGTACGTATCCGTAATAGCTCGGGAGAAGTTTACTTACTCAACACGCACAGTCCAAGCACGCAACGCTAACAGTAACGCTGAATCCTAAGTATTGATGCTTTCCACTATACTAAAGCTCCCTCTTCTAAATCCTAATCCACAGGCTAACGTGCATAATAGGTTCCTCTAAAGACTTCCCATTCACTTAGTGTTTCTCAGGTGTATAATAAAGATATAGCGTGTTTCGGTGCAATTAATCGTAGTGTCTCTTCTTGGGCAGAAAGCTTTCACAGCGCATAGTCATTTTTGTCGCCGTTTCATAGTTATTCAATAGAAAGGTACGTTCAAGAAAGTGGTTGTCTTAAAAAAAATGCCTTAAATTTTTAAGTTGCTAGTATTTATCCAACTCAACATTCATGCCTCTTAAAAACGTGTCCTTCGCTAAATAAAAGAATTTGTGTCCTTAAAATACTCAGCCAATCATTCATTTAATCTCGCCAATGGATGGTTGAAATGGCATCACTACTTTGTGGGAAGTGTAACTTTCAGTATTGTTAACAATCCTTCATTTCTTAAGATGCGAAAAATGCTGCTACACCCGACCACTTTACCGAACGATTGAAACAGTGGTGTACGTGTTTCTACATGCCACTGAAATAGGAAATGCTAATAAGATAATCAAATAATAATCAGCAACAATAATCAAGTATTAAGCTAGAGTTTTTACGCTATAGCGCGAAGAAATAAAGAGACGGTAAAATAGAAAAACGAAATGCAGGGCTTTGTCACGGCTTGGTCTCATGCACTAGTAAGTACTAGTAAGTACTCACTAGGATGAAATCAACTTTATTTTGACCAGGCTCATTGTACTTCAGGCCTAAGGTTGGTGGCCTCCTCAGTCCAGGTAGCCATGACTTCGTGCCGCCGCGCGAGCCCTGTTCACCAATCGTAGCTCGTTGTGAGGGTCTTGCGTGAACAGCAAAGCCTCCCACTGGTATTCGAATACTTGCTCTGGATCCATTTCTTTTTCTTCGTTTGCGTTTGCACTTGGCGCTGACGATGGTGGCATGTCCGGAATGTTGCGCCACCCCAGCACCATGTGGCGCAGAGTGTTGCGTGTGTCTTGAGGACAAAACTTCCAGTCCTGCCTCAAGGTCTCTGGATGCATTGCGTGCATTAATGTTACGTGCGAGTAAGCTCCGGTTTGTAGTTGTACCGTAGGGCTAGTGACAGCCAGCCGGCTAGAATGTTTGTTTGCTTCCAGCTGGCTGGACACCACGGCCGCTGCTCTACTTCGGCAGCTCGCTTCCTCCTGCACGTCTCGTCTGCTGATTTAACTTGCGACGGCGGCAGCTCTACGTCGGACACCATCACATCGCTACATTGGGTGACCATGGACCAACGGACAAGCGACCGGCACTGTCCCACTGCCACTGAGCTTCGTGGACATGTTCCAGCCAGCTCAAGTCTTGCAGCCGCACTTTGACCCGCCTCTACCTCCGTTATGGACCTCGTGCTTCGTGTCATGGTTCCAAGAGTTTGAGGCAGCCTTGGAGCTCAACAGCATCTTGCTGCAGGAATTCATGTTTGAGGTACTGGATTACCATCTTCCGCGAGACCTCAAACGCCATCTCACCTATTGAAACACTTGCCCATATGACGGACTACGGGACGCCGACCTACGGTTTTGCGTCGCTGAACACCACCTCCGACACGAACTGAACACACGAACTGTGCTTCTTCATCAACGCTGATCAAGCCTTCCTCGCGGTTTTCCGCGACCGCATCTCGCGCAGCGCTATGCCACAACAACGAGGTAGGCGACCATCCTACGACAAACGACTCCACAGACGTATCACAGCGTACGCCGCTCGAAGATCGGCCTTTGTTTGACCAGTCGGTGCCTGTGGAAACACCAGTGAACACGACGACTTCAGCGCCTACTGACGCAGTGTGCGACACCCAAACCGGCGCTACCTGTCACCTGTTTACTGACACCACGTTTGGCACCGTAACCGAACCAGCTGCCGTCTTCAACGCCAGCAGCAAAGCTACCGCCAGCATGGCGACGCACGCGGACGAGGCTCCAGTTATGGCCATGTCCAAGTTAGCCAATTGTGACTCACCTGCTACGCAACCAAATGACCAGCAGGCCATTCAGCACCCAATATTTCTTGTGGTGGCTGCCATAGGTGGTGACGTAGCCCCATAAGTGGCGTGCCATAGTCTGGTGCAGCCCAAGACTCTTGCGGATCCCGACTTGCTGCCGACAATCTTTGAGGACAGCGCTGAAGAGCTTGAAAGCGATCAGCACTTTCCGCACGTCATTCGACGACGCAGCGGCTCTGATCAGTGCTGCTCGAATCCGGGGTTTTTTCCTTCAGCAGATGCCAGAGATGTGCCAGCGTCGCTGCCATCCATGTACGCCTTGTGCTCGTGCCATCAGCCTGTCGCTGTTCTGCGCACTTGCCCGCAGAGCCTTTCTTCCAACATGCCATTTCAGGGACCATCTGCTACCGTGCTCATGCCCGCACCTCATGCAGACAGCGTCAATTTCTCAACGACGCTCGTGACTACAACGACCATGCAACACTTGCGACACCTGCCCTCATGAGTCATCACTGTACTCCGAACTATCCGCACCGAGGAGTTAGTTATCTGAATGGCGACCTATGGTGCCGCCGACGCCCATGACCACAAGGTCCTCGACAGGTTGCGTCACTGCTGCCTACATCATCTGTTCAGCGCGCACCTTGCCCTTCCTGCGGCTGCAAGTGTCACCCACCAAAACTCTCACATACCCAACGTTTTTCACGGTAACAACTAGGACTTTCCCACGGACAAACCATAGACTGCCGCTCATATACGTAGTGTCCACCCCTCTTGACATTTCTTTTCTGCATGTTTGAAATCGCGCATAGCGCTAGGCGGGGAGCCCATGTAGCATCGCGCCAGTTTCGGCCAGCTGACTCATTAAAGAAGAAGACAGCTGTGCGGCTCATGAAGCACGAGCCACGAGGAAACAGAACGGCTGAGCTCAGTAAAGAACGGCAACGCTGCAGCGGTTACTCCGCCTACGGCTGCGTCCCAAATAAAAGCTGTGACCTCAGCAGGGGCTCATCGCCGCCGTCTCGTCTCAAGTTCCTCAACATAGTATTCTCCATATCAGTGCTTGTTCTTTACCCAGACTCTTGCGTGCCGGCGGGTACCACTCCCTCTGCTTCCTGTAGTGTGCCAAAATGTCTGCGTACTTCTTTGGTATGCGCTCATGCTCGCCGTGACAGCCGTCGGTACGTGTTATCAGCGTGTCGGAGATGGCTCGGCGGGCATGATCTCGAGCCGCGGCCTGGTTTCCCGCGAGAGGCTCATGTCCCGGTGTCCAAAGAATGGTTGTTTCGTCCATCTTGGTGTTTTTAATACATGTAGTGCTGCCTTTCCGAACCTTCCATTCATGTATCTTCTGCACGCCTCTTGCGAATCTGTTACCACGGTAGCCCGTATGTAGCAGTGGCCAGGGCTATGCTCAGCTCTTCCGCATACTCACGTCCTTGACATGTATGGATGCTGCTCTCCAGAAAGCCCGAAAAGATGACGTTACGAATCTCAATATTCTACTAAAGTGCGAAGTACCTCGGGAATAGAATTATAGGTTTTGATGTAAATATTGGCATTACATGATTGTTATGAGGTTACTGAAGTAGATATCCAGACACCACGTACTTATGATTTCTTCATGGCTGTTAAAATTGTCACTTGGTTTGGGTTTAGCGCAAAGTTTACAAAAGGAGTTAAAGATGCGCAATTTTTTTGTGTGTGTCTTACCGACGCAGCAGCCTAAAACCACTGCAGAGGACAGTGATTCGAGAAGCCATCTCTTTGAATAATGCCAACGTTGATGTCTATAGAATCAAGAGGGCTTCTTGACTCCTTGACTCGTGGCGTTCATCTTTCTCAATGTCAGCGAAGCTTGAAGTGCTGAAGCACGCCCCTCGCATCGTATACTGTCATGTGAGTCTGTCGTTTTCAACGTACAGTCATCACAAGCAGGAGTGCGAAGACTATGATCTGCATGGCCTGTTTAGCGACTATGGTGTTGCATTGAACGAGGCATGGAAAGGACCCAAGTGTTTCACTCTAAAGAAAACACTCCACTATGAGTTCCTCCGACGGAAACTCTGCATAAAAGCAATTCTCGTTCTGATAAAACTGCCGCAGCCTGTAGCATCCTATTATTCAGTCAGTGGAGGGCCACCAAGATGCCCGGATGTGAATGCGCCGTCATGTTTATTTACGACGCGCGTCAAAGCTATTTTCCCGCGCTATTCAGAGCGACGCTGGCTGACGCCCGAGTGACACTTCATCCGCTTCATCTCTCAAGAGAAGACGATGTAGGGGGAAGGGGGGGGGGGTCAACGCCAATGTCGCGTTTGGCTTCCCTAAGCTCAACACGGCTCTCGAGAACTCATGTTTGCATACACTTACGCGTGGCAAATTCAAACGACGCGTATTCTCGAGCTCCATAAAGCCGACTCAAAGTATGTTTATGTAAAAAGAGGGCTCCAGAGAAAGTGGCCACATTGTCGTGCAAATTCAAGCATTCTTAAAGATAAACCTCCGCCCCTCCCTCTCAACCACCTTCTCTCCCCACCAAAAATGTTCTTGCTTTCGTACTTTATCGTAAGTGTACGCAGGGTGTATAATTTTGCATGTACAGTTTGATCAAGGTCAAGTTTCATGTTTTTTTTTTAAACTAGACGCTGGTAGGTCCGGGAATACCACATATGCAAATTAGTTTTGTGGTCAGGTGAGCCTAAAATGGGATAATTATCGCTGGCAGCAACCCAATACACTCAAATACAACAATCAACTTTCTGGTGACTGCAGTAAGCAGGACTGTTTGCCGTGGTAACGCCGAGGGAGTCATGGCGGTACAAAGGTCTCTTAAACACTGCCATCTTCGTTGCCGGTGCCTCCGACCTGTTCTTATCTCGAACACCTCTTGTTCCTCTACTCCTATAGAGTGACAGTTAACATCTCCAGCAACATCAGTATGTCACTATTCGCATCAACAACTCAATCTTTCGATTAGAAAAGTGCGTCCCACCTTAACTATAGGTTATGATTTTGAACAATGCAAGCTGTGGAGTGCCTCCTAGATCGGCCCACCCATCATTGACAAAATGATGATATCATGTGATCACTTTACAATGTTACCATACAAATATAGAAAAAGAGAGAGCAACAAAGATGACAACACCAGCAACCGACTACGTTGAGAATATTTTGAAACATTTTATTCTTTGAGAAAAAGCGTAAGAAATACTCATACTAGTAGGCCATCACCGATCGGTTACACTGGAGAAGGGCGTGCGTCCGCCCATGCAGAGATGGTGTCTTCATTGTTTGACCTTGATGCCAGCTCTTCCATCAAGCGGCCTTCCACACTAAAAGCATAATAACGATGTCCCGACGATGCGCCTGCTTGCTTGACTAGCATGTGCCTTTACGTTCCTAGTGGGATCGTCCAGCTATCACGAAAGAACGCTGCATCGGGCGAGATCAGATGACGAGAAGGGGGAGGGGGGGAGGCAGAAGAAATAGAAAGAGAGGGTCATCACTGCGGTCATCCTCGGACTCGCTCGTAAAAGGGAGCACCCGGGCTCTTTTCTTCCAGGTCATCGGAGAGTAGAGAAGCCAGAAGCCTCCGGGGACTAACCTCCATCCTGTACGTCATTGTTTTCTGTCTATTTCTTTTTCTTTTTAATCTTCTTTCTATGCAATGACTTGCCCCTCGTATATGGGTTCCATTTTTTTCCCGAGGCCTTTTGCGTAAGCAATCTCGCTGAGCAATTAATTTTAATGAGGTCTTTTTTCTACCACGTGCAATAACTTCCCCCGCCTTGTCCCGACGTCGCGTTACAACCTTCGTCGTATAGTCGTCATGTATGTGCGCCGATATCGTTTTTCTGCTATCTTTGATCGCTAGTGTCGAAGCGGAAGAGGGGAGAGGTGGGGCTTAGCGATAGTCTTAAGTCTGTTTCAATTTGCTGCACAAAGACGAGTTCGGGTTTTTACACAGAGATGCTTTACGATCTTTTTCTCTTAACTTTTCTTTTTTTTCCTTCTCGTTCACTCTGCTTCTATTCATGACGCTCGTAATCCCCTAATTTGTATCATTGTGCAGTGGGGCAATCTTCATTTTTTTCTCAGTGTTTGCTGAACTGCTGAACGTTAGACAGCGGATTTTTTTAAGTGTTTGCTGAACGTTAGACGGCGGAGTATGCAAATAAATAAAACTTTTTTGCGTTTTTTTGTTCAATATACAGATCAAAAGATGCCGCTTCGGTAACTTTGTTTTTAGTTTTGCCTAGGGCATGGAGCTAGCTCTCCAATAAATATTAACGCATGTATCCAAAGACGTATGATATTTTTTCGGCTCTTCCGGTGTTCTGTGTTTTTACGTATCTGTTTATTTCTGACCAGCAGGTCACGTGATAAGAGCCCAACCACAGCTGCCGCATTTCAATGAAAGTGAAATGCTAGAAGCTGCTTAGATTTATGCGCATAAATATTTGTTTATTTACCTCTGTAATTATTGATTTTTTATTTCAATGCAGATAAATATATTTCGTAAATACCGTTAAAGTTTATATTTTACGAGAAATCGTCGCTGATAGGAAGCCGTGCAGTCGGGTACGTAATTCAACTCGCCACTATAAATATTCTCCATCAAATGTCTGTAGTCGTTGCTGTTTTTGTCATAAATATTTGACAAAGTAAATAGATAAAAGAATAAAAAAGCCTTTTCTTTATGTTACTCGACATAAGTGGCCGAACTGCCAGAAACATCGTCAAAAACTTTCGCAGACTTCAGCTTAAAGCCTAAATGATCGGTTTTGAATGAGACCTTCATTGCACGCAAAGAAGAAAAGTTTCTTTCCTCTATCTCCAATCCGCAGTCAGAATTCGCCTTTTCACACTGCAGATAACGTCTTGATAGAACACTTGGCATGACACGCCGGTGCAGTGAGGCACTGCCCAAGCATGCAGTCGATTCAGTGTGCACTGCAATGCGTACAACACGCATACAGAAGCACCATCTTCAATAAAGGCAAGTGAAGCTGGTGAAGCGAAAGAAGAACATAAATGTACGATGGGAAAATATGCGTTTTCTTGTATGTAAAAATACTTGATAGTTTGCGTCAGCATGGCTGTATGCAGCAGATGGGCGGGCTGCGGGACAGTGTTGTCCTGTGTGGGTGCAGTGAATTTGGTATCACCGCGTCAGCTTCGCGATGCTTCAGTTGTGTTGCCATGGTAACGTTTGGTCACTGACCAAATGAATAAAAAGAACAAGGAAAGTGAAAGCGCGGACATATTCCGCAGAATAGTTTCCGTGAATACTAAGCCCCACCTGGCACTTCGTCTGCAGCATGGCTTCAGTACAAATTTATTCCATGAAACCAGTTAGGATGGGAAAAGTCACCCACGATCGAGCCCATGTTTTAGAGTAGCCAGTGCATTTTTGAATATGGGCGTTGCACAGCTCCCTATATTTTCTCCTACTCCGCCCGAATGATTTCTTCTTTCCATCTTCTTGCTTTATACACAACGGTTGCATTTCGCTTGAATAAATAGGGCACTTTGTTGAAACACTAACAAAACTCTAAAAAAAACTATATAACAGTAATTTGAGATTTTCGTTAAAAAAAGAAAGTGTTCAACGACTGTATACTGTCCCATGAAATATCCGCATACACTTGAAGCCCTTTGTTTTGCTTTCTTTTTTGTCACCATACTACATGCCGTACTTGAAGTTTCACGTTTGAATTCTGGGGCTTTTATTTCGCGTATTCACACGTTGTGTTTTAGTGCATTCCTTGCGTTTGCTGTGGAATACCCGAACTTTGGCGAGTGTAAAGAATGAGAATAATCCTGTGCTGATTGTTTATGCGAGGCCATATATCTTTTTCATGGTGGTGGATGAAACGGAAGCGTTTGCGTCAAAGGGCCTTCTTTCGCAGCTCGTTGTTCTTCTCACATATGCGCATATGCGACTACTTCCCCCTCTCTGCCTCCCCCTCTCTCTCTCTACATTTGGTTTCTTCTTCGCTCCTTCTTCTCTACTGTCATACGAGTATACTTTTCTCAGCACTTCTTAACGAAAGCAAGGAGAAGAAAATGAGGATATGCGAAAAGCAAAGAAAATGAATGCGTAGTGACGATAACCGTAGCGGAGACTGGAGATGGCAAAATGAAATGAGTCGTGCTGTTCCCGGCTGCACACTTCTACATATTTTTTTTTATTTTACGCTCCAAAGTTTCTGTAAAATATACCTTCTCATGCCGTTAGGTTTAGCGGACGAGGAGCCTGCCACGACGCAGTTTGGGATCACACACACACAAAAAAAAAACATGCACGTATGTCTTCAGACAGCACTTGAGTGAAAAACGTGTGAACTTATTCAGCGATTATACAAAAATTTAAACTACAAAGAAACCAGGTCTTTGTTATTACGGGGATCATGGCAATCGTGGTGGCTGCTATATGCACACATTTTTTTGTTTGTTTTTTGACAATAAAGGAGTAGTGGTTTGGAGGTAAGCGTTTTCAAATGAGAAATTATTGAAGATTTCCACATTTTACATCTGGATGACTATAGCTTTTATATCGCACCGGCGTTGCCGACGAAACCAGGGCTATTTATTATACCTATTGGGTGACGATGATAGCTGATGCGCAGCTTGTTTTCCTAGATAAAAAAAAAGAGAAACAGGCTGAACTGAGTAGTGTAATTTTAGAAATTGGCATTTTATCACGCATATCACAGCCTTACTGAAAATATTAAACTTCAAGTGCTGTTCGTTCAGCTGGATCAACCCCTGTTCTCATTTATTATTATTATTATTATTATTATTATTATTATTACTCGATAATAATATTACCCCTCAAGAAAAGATTTATCCGCACTCTCGTTTTAGTAGCATAAGCTAGCTTCATTCAACCAGGCATCCAGTAAAACTTTCTCTTCGCTCAACATTCAGTGAAGCCAAACTGTACCCACGCCACCCGACATCCAGTGCCGACTCCTTTTCCACACGCCCTGCAGACACTGCGCAAAGGCCTCACACACGTAAGTTGCGGGCACGCGCCGAACGTCGTCGGCACCATTTGTCGTCGCGTGGCAACTTGCACAGCCACCCACCAAGGAAAACGCGTGACTAAAGAGGCGCGAGCTTTATATCTCTCCATTCTGCCCCTACTTCGCGGTTAGGCGCCTGCTCGCGCGTGTCCGTATATATCTAGACGCACGCACACGCTCTCGTACGCTCTCCTATATACGCGAAAACCCATACCAGCCTGAGTATCTCGCGGTCTATACAAAGCTTCGTCTCTTCTCGGGCGGCATCTCACGGCGCCCCGGGGAAAACCGCCGCCGAAGGAGAATATGCCGCTCCGTCGTCGTCTCTGTCGGCGACGGCCGAAGTCCTCGCGCCGAGCAGTCGACGCCTCTTCTACGCTTTGTCTCCTTCCTCCCCTTGTTTTCTTTTTGTTGTCGTCTCTCTTTATAGTCTTCGACCGCATGCTGCTCTCGTAATTCGCGTGTATTTTGTCGCGTGCCTCCTTTTTTTTCGGCTCGGTTCCTCTTCCCTTCCCTTTCGCATCGCCATCGCCACCGACTCAGTCGCCAAGCAGGCTGGAAAAGATGGCACGCGCATGCGTGGGTGTCTGCCTGAACGCACGTTTCCTTTCACGGCTGCGTTTCCGCCTTACGTATCTATATTCTTCCATTGGCCCTTTCTATATTCTTTTTTTTTTCTTACTTATAGAAGTCTTTCTCCCAGGCAGTCAGTCCGAGAGTATAAAGCCGACTCTGCCGCCGAGCCCAGCCGCGTCTCTCTCTCGAGACCAATGCGTTTCGCTTAGGATCGGAGTATTACATTTCTTTCAATTACGGCGCGAACGGCTTCCTTTCCATCGCTATCTAGACATTGGTACGGGTTGTACGGGGATATACACAGAAAAAAAAAAAACAACTGAGGCGTATGCGCGCACATGCGGAGAAGGGTTCATTGGCTTAGCTTTTAAGGTCGTTTCTCTTTGCTCCTTTTTGTTTTGCATTTTTTTGTTTCTCCTCAAGTTCGACACTGTTACTTTCAAAATTTTATTTGTGTTCGCAATGGAATATCCGTTGGTTTGTTGTTGCTCCGCGTGAAGTCGCTTTTATCGTGTTTATCTACGTACATGGTAGTCACGCCTTTAATTGATACAAATAACGTGCAAATGGGTAACAGTAAAAATAAGCGAGGAAGCCGCAAAGTACTCACTCCTTCTTTTTTGTTGTTGAATTTCTTTAGAGGAGTTAAGTACGTCACCGCGGTTAACTAAATTTTATTCGTGTAGTAAACAATCATACCAAACTGCGGCAAATAATTTCTCTTAGTTTCTTTTTTACTTTCGAAAACGGAACTTAAGAAGCAGGTTGGCTTCATCGTTGCTTGCGTCACAGCGCAACGCCTGTTTCCTTTCCCCGCAGTTATATTTATTTTATACCGTTCTTTTTGCCGCGTGGTGGTGCCTGTTCGTTATCCATAAGCCTCACTGCTTAGTCTCTGGTGCATTGAAGAAGCCTGCTTTACCGCGCCGCACGACATGAAAAATTTATCTTGTAACGTGTTGTTGCACAACTCTATAAACAAGAGTGATAGTAATTTGCCTGTCATTTATTCTTATTCAAAACGTCGAGTTTATTGTAGCATGGAACAAAGATATAGCGTGTCAAACAAAGGCATCCCAACTTCGGCCCGCGTTTGCTTGCTCTTTCTTGTTCATTAGTATGCAAAAAGTGTAACGCACCAAAGAAAAGAAAAGATATATCAAAATATTTTTCTTCTAAAGATGCATAGAAGCTTGCAGTTACATCACAATTCCCACTGGAAGACTAGTAGAATAAAGTCGTTGCTGCTCTGATACTTTATTTACATTTACTCCTAGAATTTCTCGAAACGTTTGCTATTTATGTCTTTCTTTGTGTGTGTGATTTCAGTTCATCGATGAATCAATAACCCTGCACCAAAAAAAAAATCAAGCCTCTATTCAGGTAATAAACGCATGCAACAAAGAATTATAGACATGATTTACTTTCTCGCTCCACTGACCGCAGGAGGCATCGCTGATTTTCAAAGTACAGGTACTTTTGGCGTACCCTATGCGTTGCGCAGTTTATGGTATTAACTTTATGTTATCTGAGCACGGCAAATACATCTCTTGTTTACCTGAAACGCAAAACATTCGGGCAGATGGAATGTCTTTTTGATTAAAAAAATTGAATCTTCAGGAGCCCGTCATCAATGGTAACAACGCCAATTAGGAATAGTCGACAAGCGATGGCCTACTGTTTGAGCTGGTGCTAAAGTGGTTATTGAAATGATTACCCTCTTCCCCTTTGTGAAATATCAAACTAGATGCACGTGTGCTTTGCATTTACATCTTTCTGTTTCACTGTCACTGTCTATATTTTTTTGGACATCCTAATTTTGCCTAATCGTTATGGAATAGCATCGAATACGTCTCAACCAATCATCATGTCTCTAAATAGCCGCTGTGCCAAAAGGTGTCTGTCACAGTCATGAAGGTACACGACAAATTACTGCATATTTTAATTCAAAATCACGTTAGAAGATTTATGATAGCACTTGGCCCGTGACAAAAAAAAAGACAGAAATGTCGGCGTAGCCTAAGATGAACGCTCGTCTCAGCATTACATTTGCACGAAGCTTTAATGTGCTTGGTTAAATTGTGAAAATGATACTCCTGTTTTCTTTGCTTCACTTTTTTTACTGGTGGTTCTGCATTATCGCCAATTCTGATATGTTCAGAAATCGATAACATCCCGCCTCCTACGCCTTGTACGCCTTTTTCCTGCATTAATATTTATTGGAATAAACAAATCCACCGAATTCTGAATAGACACTGCGAGAGTTTTTACCCTTCAATACAAAGTGCCATGGTTCCAGAAGAGAATACGATACTGCCGGCAGCAAGCGGAACGCATACGTACACACATGTCATGGAACCGAAAAGGCGGCGGCTGGCACGTAGCCGGCGTATGGCGAAGCCACAAAAGAAAGCGATAGACTAAGCCTAAAAGAAAAAGAAACATTTCGTCAAACGAGCAGCCTGCCGGCAACAAAGGCGAGCAGCCGGCAAGGCACCGAGATTGCTGGCGGCGGCTGGTATATAGGCTTCATATTTTCGAGGAAATTTAGCACCCTGACAACGAAAGCCTGGGAACCGGTATACGATGCCAGCAGCGTGTGTCGGTCCGTTATGTTTTGCACGGCGAAAGGGAAAGCACCATCGTGGCTGGGCATCGCCGTGAACAAAGAAAAAGGAGAAAATCGTTGCGGCACACGTGCAAGAATAAACGGAGAAAGAAATAAAGACCAACAAAAAGAAAAACAAAGCTATGAGTGGGAGTTAGGGAGACAAAAAAGGGGGCAGTCTTCAGTGTGTAGAGGAGAAAAAAAAAGGGATTTCGTTAACGAAACCGAGACATAAGCGGCATAAGAAAGGTGCGCGAGAAGCCAGGGAACGAGCGATGCGCTCAGCCGAAAATGCCGGGCCGCCATACAGGGCTGGGCGCCGGGAACACGAGAGAAGGCATTCGCCAAAATTCAACTACTGTTCCTGTTCGGGGCATGCGGCAAAAGACACAAGGGCCGTTTGCTCGAGGAGGACCTGAATGATTACGTCGTCATAAAAAAAAGGAAAAAAAGGCCACATACTATTCTCGTTCGCAATCGCTCCATCGCTCTGTATTTCTATTTCACGTAATTTCTTTCACAGCTTCTCAGTACTCGAGCTTGTTTTCGAGGTCTCATCCTAATCTGCGCAACTACATACGGAGAAGAGATCTGAGAGCGGCCCTTCGTCTCGTCTCTCCGTTTTCCGGTTTATAGACTTTGTTTGAGATCTCTGTACTCCATCGACTTTCGATTCAATCTGAGCGACTCCGGTGACGCTGGATGCAGATAAGAACTTGGGTAGACGAACAGAGGGATCGAAAGAGAAAAAAAGGAAGGAAAAGCTCGAGAGATTGGAAAAGACTAGCGACGAGTGAAATAAACCTGAGAGAAGTGACGAGGTGAGGTGAGTGAAAGTGCAAAAAAAAAAAAAAGAATAACTGAATCAAGCCAATGGCTTCGCCACCTCAAAGCGGCCTCGCGCGTCGCTTTCGCCGATGCCTTGCTCGAAGAGTTTGTTCGCGCGAGGTATGGGAGAAACGACATTCCATTTCCCAGCGCCCCTCTTTTCGGATGAAGGTGTGTCTCTTCTAGCCTCCACTGTTCCTTCTTCTTGAATTTGAAGATGTTCTTTTCCTTCTCTAGACCCAGCTGGCGATTTCTCTTCATCTTTACTTCGTTTCCCCACTCGAAGCCCGAAGAAAACGCTTCGGATTTGTGAACAGGTGGCATTTTATTTCTGTCTTCACGTTTTCTTGTGGGTTCTCTTTATTGGTTTCGCCCTCTCCTTGTTTCTTCACTCTATTATAACCGCCTTTACTTTCTAAGCCGAGATATCGGGGGCCACCTTCGACGAAAAAGTTGCGGCGCCATGCAATTGCGTGGAGAGGACGCTTGGGTGCTCGCCGATCGCCGTGGGCTATCTAGTATTTCACTATATATATTTATTTTCCTTTGTTATGTCCTGGTGCTAAAGTTCTCACGTGCTCCACTTCAGGTCAACGACGTTCGTATGAAAGAATAAAGGTACAGCCATGGATAGATAACTATTTTCAGTGAAAATCCATGAAATAGTTGGTTCAAAGGGGGTTAATGAAAAACAAATATGAAGCGAAATTCCACAACTTCTTTTTTATTTAGAGGAGAGCTTTAAATCTTTTGCCAAACATGAGGAGCGCAAGAAAATCAACGCCATGTGATTACGTGGCAAGCCGAAATTAGGTATGTTATCATGAAGTCACACAAAGCATAGACAGCCTGTTGGTAAAATATGCGCCAATACAGAAAACAATGCAAAGGAGCGTGATGTTCAGGAAGGTTCTGGGAGGGGGTGGAGGAGAGATAAAAATATAAGGGCCTAGTGAAAAATGTTGGCTATAGCCTTCAAGTCCTTTTGGATGAATGCATACCGTAACTGACCGTGAAGTTTTATGTTAAGAGGGTTTGGAAGTTTAATGTAATTTTGCATGCGCACTCTTTTTCGGCCTTCACACACGAGTCACTCAGCTATAGTGTTTTATGCTTTTGAACAATGTACACACCTCATATATTGCAAAATTATTGATAGATAAGTGGGGTTTGACGTCCCCAAACCACCATATAATTATGAGAGACGCCGTAGTGGAGGGCTCCGGAAATATCGACCACCAGGGGTTCTTTAACGTGCACCCAAATCTGAGCACACAGGCCTACAACATTTCCGCCTCCATTGGAAATGCAGCCGCCACAGCCGGAATTCGATCCCGTGATTTGCCGGTATATATTGTAAAACAAATGTGCAGGCCCCGCCGCGGTGGTCTAGTGGCTAAGGTACTCGGCTGCTGACCCGCAGGTCACGGGTTCAAATCCCGGCTGCGGCGGCTGCATTTCCGATGGAGGCGGAAATGTCGAGGCCCGTGTGCTCAGATTTGGGTGCACGTTAAAGAACCCCAGGTGGTCAAAATTTCCGGAGCCCTCCACTACGGCGTCTCTCATAATCATATGGTGGTTTTGGGACGTTAAACCCCACAAATCAATCAAAACAAATGCGCAGAAACAACTGTGCACTTTGCTGCCTTCCTTGGAATAGATAAAGAGCGAGGATTAGCCAACCATCCATCCATAGAATTCTTGTCGAAAGCAGATGCTTTGCGCATGAGTCTGCAGTCACTGTTTTCGTAGCAGCAATTCGCGACGCAGCCCTGACCTTTGACTACCAAGAGAACAATAAGTTTTTGGAAAACTGTGAATCTGACGGGTTGTCATCACTTACATTAATAAAGTTGGGGCTCAAAAGGGTACAATAAGCTGGGGAATTGAGTGGCTCAATTTTTCGGGGGCTCACGAACACCCAAGCTTGTTTTATTTACATTTGCTCTTGCATTTGCTTCTCTTTCGATCCTTTAGAAAGTAACGAAGGTCCGATCTCTCTATCTCGGTTCGTATGACTGGACCCTTTAGTGTCAAATGTTTCTTCGAAGCGCATACACTTTAGTTGCTGCTCAGTAAAACGTTATCACGCCTTAAATTCAAAATATCTCGATTAACAATGTGTTGCCGAAGACTTCACATACTTTGTAACTTCAAGAAAATAAATATACATGCTTGTACGCAATATATGTTAACGTAGTCGGTGTTTCCTTTGCAACAAGCCTCTTTGTGGGTGTAAGAATCCTTTCAAGACACCTCCTAATCAGTATTTAAGGCGTAATAACCCCTTTTAATTTTTGTGCCGTTCAATGTCGTCGTCGGATTTTTTATAATAAAGTAAACTTTCTTACTTTTTGCATCTGAAAACCATGCATACCGGCAAGAAAAAAAAATAAATGAGTATCAGCGGACCACTTGAAACGTAAAAAGCAAAACTGCACCGTAAGGTTTAGTTCAGCGAATTTTTAATTGATTGCCAAACACTGGTCTACATAATGTTTAATTTTTGCGCCGGGGCACGGCCAGACTCGCGCAACGGTGGATTGGACGAGTATAACCAGGCAGGGTTCATTTAGAGGGTTCACCAGAAAACGTCAATCTGTGGGGTGCCGCAAATTCGTAATCACGAAACTTAAAAAAAAAAAAGAGCAACGTAGGATGAGAAGCGCTCGCGCGATTCAAACCAGGCCTCGTTAACTCGCTCCGTATGAGCACTCCGTATCGGAGCAAGTGCAAAAAGCCAGCAGCTCAGCGGCGGTCGTACGGCGTGTAGCCGCAAATGAGACCAACCGCCCCCTTCTCGCCCCTTTTGCGTTGGCCTAGGGTAAAGAACGACCACGTTACTCACTCCCTTCTCGCATCCATTGCAAGCCTTGCTCGGGCCTTCTCGCTTATTGCGGTTAGCGACGAAGCGATGAGCCAAGCGCCCTTTTTTGTGTGCCTGCCGACGCGAGATACCCCGCGCGCCGTTGCTCGAAAAGCGGGCGAAATAATAGAAGCGACCGCAGCGGTAAACAACAAACAAAGGAAACCGAAAAGAGTAGAAAAAAACTAGTGAAAAATACGGCTCTCCGCGGGAGATGCGAAAGAAGAGCGGAGAAGCCAGCTAGCTGAGGGGGTTCGCGGCACCGTCGACAGGCGGCGCCAGGCAGCGACGAACACCGGCTTTTCTCGCGATCCGCGAGGACAGCCGGGCCCGGACCGTTGGCTCAAGTTGTGAGAGCCAGGTTGGAGCGTCGGTTGGAAGTCCGCGTGCTCCGAGGGGTGCGGAGCGAAGGTGTACCGTGTAGATTTTTTTCCCCCACGCCGCATCGGACTCCGGTGTGCGTGCGCGGCGTGCTCGTGGTTCGCAGGCGGGACGGCGTTTTCGTCTTGCCGTAAACGTGCTTCCATGCACGCAACTGAGGAAGCTTCTTTATTTGACGGTGAGTGCACGCCTGTGTACGTTCGTGTCTTGTCGCAGGTACGAGCTGACTCCCTCCGCTCTTCCACTCTCTCTCTCGACCTGTCAGTAACATGGTAGCTATTGTCACCGGTTGAATGCTTCATCTTCTATGCCGCCCTTCTGCACAGTAACATGTCAAGTGGCACATATGAGCCTAAGACTTGAGCAACGGTTGCCGAAGAAGCTAGATTGTTGTATTGCGCCGTCTACGAAACAAAACATGTGGTTAACCAAGAAGTACGCAAGTGACTCGTGGTTATTGACCACATGTACCTGTATCTTAAAAGCATCGGAAAAGAACTGGTTCAATTCTTTGCAACATTTGGCTAGACGATCTCCTGGTAAATTATTAGTTAAATGTGCCTGTGATAGGATTGGTGTTCTGCAGTCCAGCCATTGACATTGGCGGCATCTCGTGCCAAACGACAATGTGGGTGGGTCTCTTTAAAGATGTTGTCGCCTTCGGCTTTACATGAAGTCTGGCATATCACATAATATAGTCTATATTTCGCGGTGGGATATCTTTATGTGTAGCTGTACTTGTTTATAGTTTACAAAAAGTTCTTTCTTGTACTATTGAAAACTCAGAAGTGCATCGACGCCACTGTGTGCAACAGCAAGCACGATGACAGTCATAAATTATTGATTGCTAACTAACCACCGATTGCTTTTGTTCTGATAATAAGTTAGTTGCTGTAGGGTTTGAACAGAACCGTTTTGAATTCATACACTATATGATACAACTCGGCTTGCATCTTACAACGATGGAGGTAAGGCAAGATTCACATTTTTTGTGCGTAGTTGTTTTGGTTCTTTCATGGCCGACTGTGGCCTTTGATTATATATACAGGCCCTGGTTTTGGCTCGCTAAATCTGATAGTAAACTTCAATTTTTAATATTTCAAGCATACGTTGCTACGAAGGAGAGTTTTAGCATCAGATTGTTAATATTATTTTGTACAGTGTCTTTTGTCTTGAAAGTATAACTACCTAGAGTTGATGACAAGCCAACAATAAAAAGTAACGTGCACCACTATCCATTTGTGCTATGCGCGTCCAACTAGAGCGGGCCTTAGCTATGACTTAATGGCCAGGACAAGCCAAAAATCAATCAAAAATTCAATTCTTATCAAAACGTACACAGCATCATTCTTGCCGGTGGTCATACTATGCAGTTGAACTTTGCGATTGTGTTACGTTTGATATTCACCGAAGCGGTGAGAGATCGGAGTGTTTTATCGCGTTCCGTCGTTTCTACAGCGTGAAGTAGCAACACGGTGGAAGCATGAAAAATAGCGACAATGCGGCCTCGTGGGTGGAGCCTATATTTAGTTTCAGGCTGCCACCGACGAAAGCGTTTCAGTCAGTAGAGAAATCAGCAGATATGCAGGCACTACGGAATCAGTGCATTGATGAAACCTAAGTACACATATTGGAAGAAATCTACAGCGGATCCACAGCCGCGATAGTTCTCCATGAAGAAAGTGAGAGAATCCCAATATTGAAGGGCGTAGGGTACTGAGAGATGATTTCTCCAGTCTTATTCACCGCGTGTTTACAGAAAGTTTTGAGGGCCTTATATTGGGAAGAGTTAGGCATAGCAGTTAATGGAGGTTATCTTAAAAACCTGTGCATTACAGCTCATGATTACTGAACTGTACACGGAAAGCAGAAGATTAGGTATAAAAAATAATCTACATAAAACTAAACTAATGTGCGACAGTTTACGCAGATAACAGCGCCTTTTTGACTGATGGAGAGGTGCTTGAAGTTGTAACGGAATTGTCTAATTAATAGTAGTCTACCTCTAAACCTCATATCTTCGCGCAATAATCTACTGCTATACTGCATTCAAAAAAGGAAACGCTCTTATTCTGTCACAAACCAGCGCTTAGCACCCAATATCACTAAACCGGTGTGACTCACCAAGAAGTTGGGATGTCTCTTGTTTATTCGCTTCCTTGATTTCTGTAAAGTGAATAAGAGACGTCATAACTTCCCGTCTTGCTCCTGTCTAAACCTATAGCGTGTTTCACCATTATCCGAGGTAAGAGCTATTTAGAAAACAAGCTGTACTATATAAAACTGCTTCAAATACGTCCACAACTTACTTCAACCACGTAACAATCCTGTAGACGCGTTGTGTGCACTAATTCTCTCATCTGTGATTACAGCAATCATCTCAATGCTACAATGGTTTCTATGACCTGACCGAATAATTGTGTTTAGTCAGCTTTCGTGCATTTGTGCTGGAGGAGCTCAATACCTGACTCATGTTATTTTGGTGCTTCTCTCGAGGAAAGAGGTGCATACGCCTGCACACACCATTAATATTCCAGGTGCCCCGACTCGGCTAGCCCTAATCGTTTTGCCATCAACTTGTTGGTCGCATTGGGCAACTTCTTGTTGCCTTTCATATATTATAACGTCGCATCAGCTAGTACGGCCTAAACTACTTACTAACGCGTTTCAAACTCCTGCTCCAGCTTCAGCAAATTTTTTTTTAGTTCCACCATTTTCAGGAAGAACCCGGGGGCTCAAAAAAATGTCATTTATTGTTAACGTCACCAGCGTGCGAAGCTTTCGAGATAGGTTGCCTGGCCCTCACATATTCTTTAATCGTACTACTTATCTGCAAGGCACGCAGTTGTGCAATGTAACCAGCATGAGATAAAATTTCAATGCAGGCAGTCCTAACTGTCTGTGAAATGGACGCCCTCACAATGAATGCGTTTTCGTGATAGCATGAGGGTGTCTCATTCGTTCGTGATAAGTGTCTACAAGCAGCTACCGCATCTTTGGCGCGTAAAGTTACCACGTAACAATCCCCGTTCTTTCGAACAGCGACTAGAATAAAAAACAAACAAACATCCAAAGCACTATTCGATAACTGGCTCACCAATCTGAAGTTAATTCTAACGTACTGGCCCCGCCGCGGTGGTCTAGTGGCTAAGGTTCTCGGCTGCTGACCCGCAGGTCACGGGTTCGAATCCCGGCTGCGGCGGCTGCATTTGCGATGGAGGCGGAAATGTTGTAGGCCCGTGTGCTCAGATTTGGGTGCACGTTAAAGAACCCCAGGTGGTCGAAATTTCCGGAGCCCTCCACTACGGCGTCTCTCATAATGATATGGTGGTTTTGGGACGTTAAACCCCACAAATCAATCAATCAATCAATTCTAACGTACTGCTCTTGCTGGCATTCAATATGTCATTACTTTATGGCGAAAATCACAATGCCTTCACTTGCGAAAGCAGCCACACGCTGAAATGTATATTTACATGGCTATTCCAGAGTTTTGCTCGGAGAAGCATTTTCGATTCGGTGCAATTTGTTATTCGGGGTGTTTTCTGCAGTGCACAAAGCTCGCTTCTTTTATCTTCGTACATGCAACAACGTTAAAAACTTGCTAGTCTGCGTCGTTAAGTCGAAGCATTCATGCACGCTTAGCAAATGCCCAATCTTCTCGCTAACGTAGAAGAGCAAGACCACCGAAGATGCTGCTCCCTGACATTGTTGTCAGCATCAGGCTGAGACTCAATCGACCAAGCAACGCCCGTGCCATCACGTGCTTAATGTGCAGTGTTGCGTGCTGCGTTAATTAGAAGAAAAAAGGGCTTATAGCGCACGCATGTTGTTTACACTAAAAGACAACTGAAATAATCTCAACCAATTAACCAATCTGACGGAACATTATTCCGGCGCCTTTAATGTCACGTCTCATACATTTACTATTGCTTTATTCGTGCTAAAAATATCGTTTGAGATAAGTCATGTTTATTTCTTTCTCGCTTCTCGGTAATTGAAAATCACACTTTCTTGTCACTCTTGCCGTTAATCGAGTTCATTCTCTAAAGATATTGTTTATATAAACTGAAGACACGCGTAATATACCGTCAAGGCCTGTGCAAGATAAGGAATTAAAAAAGCACCGAATAGATGAGGAAAGCCTGTTTGAATGGAGTGATTTTCATGCATGCAGCCGAAGTGGGCAATGCGCCAAGTTGTGAAGAAAACCTCTAGAGGAATAGTTTTACGTGCTTTGCAGCGCTTCAAAACTAATGGATTGCCAAAAAAGTCCGTAATATTTGCCGCCAGGCAAGTTGGTGAGGCACACTTCATGGCTATAACAGCACATCCATTACAAGACACAAAGAAAACACAGGGCGGTGTCCTGAATACGCAGAACGATGTCTTGTGTCTTCTCTGTGCCTTGTTGCGTTTGTGATGCCATCGCTAAGAACGGCGAAGTCAACTATTCAAAATTTTTCAAACTTAAAACAAACCTTTCATTTTCTCGAACTTTCGGAGCTGAAGCACTGAAACATCTGTGTACTACAGTAAAGTGTCTTCCTCCTCACAAAAAACTTTTACCCGTTATCTTAAGTATTATGACAGGCACATTGATTCCGTTGCACATTACTAGCTTGAAAAAAAAATCACAGCATATCCACAGAGTGGATGATGATGAGTGGGGCGAAGCGTCCGTCAGCCCATCCGTGCTTCCTTCCGTCCGCGCAACCATCCATGCGTTCATCCATGCGTCCGTCCGTCTGTTCATGCGTCCATCCGTGAGTCCGTCCATCCGCCTGTCTGTAAGTTCGTCCGTACGTCCATCTAGTGAAAACTCCAAGTATCGCCATCTCGCATCCCCTGTGGGACATACCCGCTCTAGAGCAGGTATGTGCCACCGGTGGCTACGTACTACTACATACATACAAGAGATCAACAGAACCACGCTTTAAGGAGCTTCGCCCCTAAAACATCTTTATATGTTTAATTAAATTCACCGGCATGATTATGTTTCGAATATTACAGGTAATATGTCTTTGTGGTACTGTTTTATATGTACGCACGATATAAAACAGGATTGATGTTGAATAGTACTTTGTATAGAACGTGTAACATTCGAAATCCTGGATATATTGCGATTAAAGAAAATTTAGGTTTCTTTTATGACGTTGTGAAAGTACATACACATACGATAGTTTGTAACTGTGGAGTCCGTAGACCATTCAAGTGGACTTTGTTCTTCGCTGATGTTTTTGTCATAAAGCCATGACGCAGGATAAGTGACGTCTTACAAGAGCATCAATAAATTAGAAATTGTTTTCTACTGTTTAACAAATGTGTAGCAGCACTTACACGTTCTCCGGAGAGGAATCAAGTCTGCGAGGATATATTCATGAAGACGAATTATCGTTTTGTTTGTTGGGTTAAATATTGCGCAAACAATTGATTCGACCAAGACTATCAACTACTCCGTTTCACCTCATGCCGGCCCGGCTTCACCCTTTTCTTCTTTTCGCGAAATAAGCTTTCCTTGTTGCCTATCAATGCAACAATAAGTTCACCAGTTTTTATGTTATCAGCCCCGGAAGCCAATAGGCAAATTAAGGACCGGAACTGTGTCGTGACTGTGCATTTTCATTTGCTAAAAGATGAAAACAAGTGAAATAAAACAAGAAAAAAGAACCGTACTCAAATGCACTAGTTGGAACTACCAAAAATTGAAATAGAAATGCGAATCCTAAGAATAATCGATCTGTAAAGGTACTACGTTGAAGGCTGTGTATCGCTCATCGGGAACGAAAGCGAGCACCATGGCAGGCTGTCTTTAAAATCAATTCCCTTCAGCCACTTATGTATGCGCTGAGACTGGTCTTTTTTCTCCGTGGCACTTTATCAGAGGAGTATTGGAAATTAATTTGCCTGTTAAATCTTGTTTTGAATACCTCATTGTCCCTGCTTACAAAAGCAGTTTCGCATGAGGCCCGCATGTGGTTGTTCTTGTAGTGACTATGATTGGCTCTATGGCTTAACAAAAAAAGAAACTTCATTTCTTTTTGCATGTTCTCGCTCTTCATCATTTGTCGGGATGCTTTTGAGTTGTAAGTGCTATATCTCATTGGTGCGAGATGATAAGTAAATTTTTCTGGCTTTGAAAAGAGATCAATAGTAGCAACTGGGAACTATATTTAGGATACCCAGTTATAACGTTTTTATTGTGGCTGTACAGAAATAATATTATGTCCTGGCTCTTTGTTTGTACATGTTCACTACTCTAAGCGTTATGATATCGCAAAACTTGTGGTAGTACAAGCTGTTGCAGTGTGGCACAAGAAATACTTATTGTGTACAAATTGGTTGTAGAATGTTTCCCTACGCCTTCTAGCAGTATAACGCTCAAGAAGCTATAAAGATGTGCATCACATTTTCACAGAAATACGTGGACTCGATGCCTGATGTCATGTGGTGGTACTTTGCCTAGTTGTTAACGAATAATGTTTAACAGTTGCATGCATATGGGATCGAAAGCTCCATTACAGCCGACTGTCTCAGTGCATACTCGAAATATTTCGATAGTCATTTCACTCTTAAATACATATGTCGATGTTTTATTTCTTTCTCATGAATGTAAAATCAGAATGCTCTCATTTTAAACTACCACATGTTTAGAGAAATTCAATCTTGAACAGCGTATTTTTAGAAGTGAAAATAACGCTAAGAACATCGTTTTCTGGAATGCATTCACCGTTTTTATTGGTTCTCACCACAAGTGCAAAGCGTCGACTTCCTTTGCGCGAGTACTCACTTTCATGAAAAAATCTTTTTACTAGACTATCTTCACTTCTAATTACTTGTATTTTTCAATCGAGTGCTGTACTTGACACAAAGCACAATTTTTTTTTGACACTGCTGCTCTTGTAAGCGTATCTGCGCACTCTTTTTTTCTTGAGTTAAACTGAAGTACTCTACTTTTTAGCCTCTAAACATATTCAAAAACAAACAACGACTTAGTTTCACACTCAGTTCTGAGTCGTAGTACTGATAGCTCATCGCTCGTGAAGTTTCTCGCTCTTGCTGCGTATTCGGTGAAACGCGATTGCGTCATCCTAATACAGGCTTTAGGGAAAAAAAAGAGGATTAAAAGCAGTGATGGGCAAATTCAAACTGTTGCAAAAGTTTGAAGTGAAGTGGAGTTTAGCCGTCTAATGACCGAGCGTGCAGCCAGCTCATTAGGCTTTCGCTGCTCCACATATAGCAAATTTCGAAACAGCCGCTCTATCCCGTGAACCACTGGCCCTATATTCTCTGGTTTAGATGGAGGATGATCCACCTACACGTTTATAAGCTGTGTTATGTTTTTGTGAGCCGACAACGTTGAGCCTCCTGTACGTGTACATTTAATAACATTTTGTGGTTAGAGCAGAAACACATAATGATGGAGTGTTTTCAAACTAGTAGGATTTACTGAGCTTATCTAAATAGGGCGGCAGTATTACTGAATATATGAAAATAAAATTGTTCATATAAATTTTTAAGACAAGTAAAAATGGCGAGGTGGTTTTCTAAAGTTTATATTATTACAAAGGTAATGCTTTCCTTTCATCGGTCCCGGTTGCATGGCCTATAACCTAACCTAACCTAATGTAACCTAGCCTAAAGTTCAATTTTACCTTGGCGAACAACTATGTTTTTGCTTTCTTCTAAGCTCTTTCTTTTCTATACTTCAAAATCACAGCTAGACATAAGCTGTTCCGTCAGGTACTAACAAAATTTGTTCTAACAGCGAAATTTATGAAATTTATACGCCAGCTACAGGCTATATTGTATTTTACCTAATTCACACTTTTCTATTATTGTTTGAATATCATTTCATAAGTTGTGTAGGGACTGTTCGGTCCAATAGCGATTCACTAGTATGGGGCCCGTACTCAACCACGACAGTTTGTCTTGTGGTTGCTAGGTTCTCTTTACCTCATAAATACCCTTGATGTGGCAAAGCCAGCTTTTCAACTATGAGTTATGTTACTAGTCGGTTAATCTACGTGTTATTTATTCTATTAATTTTTAAAAATAACTATGGGCCACTGGGTACCGAATAAACGCCCAACTGTTACGCCTATCTTTTGTTATATTCTGCATTCTCGTTTGCGTTGACCCAAATTCAAGCGCAGGTGGAAACCAGCAACATTTCCCGACCAGCCAAATGGAACGCACTGCCTGATAATTCAAAGAAATTTGTACCTTTAAAAACAGGTGGCGTTGCGCTTATCTGAGACAGTTTATTATCTCCTGGTTAGCACGACTCAGTTACTGCGCTAAAGTGGAGTGGGTTTTCTACGGCTGAGTTTGAAGGTATGAAGTGGGATTTGAGGCTTTCGCCTGACTCTATGATTAGTACTGTGGCTCGCTGAAGGCTTCAGAAACACGTCTTCGGTAAAGAATAGTTGCCGGCTACATAACATCAAAATTCTGTTTGATGATGTTAGAACATAGCTCATGATATAAGTTATAAGTTGTAAATTCATTTCTACGACCTACTACGACCAACCACTGCAATAATGTTCCGTAGGCAGCCATTTTCAATTCTGCTAACAAAGGAGTACTGCTCGGATATTCTAAAAAAACTTAGGTTTGGTAAGCCTATAATTGAGCTGCTGAACACTCATGCATTGTTTTAGACGTAGCGAGTTGTCATGATTTGGTGGCGTCACGTGAGACGCAGGCTATTTTAGCGCAGAGCAGAAATTTAGGACCACAGTGAAGAAATAACGGTGAAGAATATGTGTCGTCCGCATAATTAATTTGCTTATGTTACACGTAATAATTCAGCAGCAGTCATTATTCGGTGGCAGGTTAGTTTTTTCAACATTTCTTGCGTCATGTAACACACAAGAGCCGTAGGAGTGGTCCAGAAGATCATTCCAAAGGTGGTTCAAAATCATAGAAAGCCACTGAGACTTACGAAATATGGAACATTCCTTCCTTATTTTGCCTACAATATCCATGACCATGCAACCATCTCACTGTAATAAAAAAATAAAAAAAGTTTTCAAAAACATGGCGAGATATTTAAAACACTACGTGGTGGTGGTGAAATATGGTGGTGATATATAAGCTGGGGGGGGGGGGCGATTTGGCACTTTTCATAAATATAAATGGTGTGAAACGAGCACAAAAACATTGGAGATTTCTCTGTGTTACACGCATCGTGCACGCGTGCACAGTGTGTGTAACACACACACACACACACACCCGCGCGCGCGCACACACACACACACACACACACACACACACACCCGCACACACACACACACACACACACACACACACACACACACACACACACACACACACACACACACACACACACACACACACACACACACACACACACACACACACGCACGCACGCACGCACAGAGAGAGAGAGAGAGAAAGAGAGAGAGAGTAAAATCTCAGTGATACAAATCTCGCGGGGCCCGCAAAAATATTTTTATCTTAAAATTGTATCACCACAAAGCATGCAAAGTCAGTTTGCAACAAAAGACAGTTGGCACACGTTTTCATTTATTGCTTGCCAGGACCTCAGTGACACTATGAACAGCTCTGAATTATTATTTACTGTTAGTAACGTACTTGTAAGTCAACAATTATGCTTGTAAACATAAAGTTATGGTACGTGCGCATGTGTAACCAACGAACAAGATGCATTGTGACCCCAGACCACTGGTAACGCTGATAATACAAATGTGCTGCAGCGAAAGCTATTTAAGAGGTGTTTTATAAACACCACAAAACTTTCGAGCTGCTCTCTTTTGTTGCTCTTACTTTCTCATAGCAGTGATATTCGGGATGCACTTCGGAAGGTTTACGGCCATGCCCTCACAAATGGGAGGTTCGTTCAAAACCGATAGTCTCAAGCGAGGGCAGGTGTGTTCCACCAATACTTCTTTACAAACAGCCAGTTTTGTCCAGTAGGACATCTAATCGTATGGACATGACTTGCATCCACGAGGCAGGCTCAAGATGATGGGGCCATGACAAGGTCACCCAACAATTTGTGGTCAGTGAGAAACAGAAATAGAGGGTCCATTGTACCTGTACACAATTGAAAGGTACAATGAAAAGTAGATGCTAGCGCATAACAAACCTAAATGTTCCCGGCTGTAAACCGCGCCTACCGCTGGAGACTGCCATTTTGTAACGGAGTATGTCACGTCAGTAGCTTGAAGAAGCAGAACCGTTGCCTTTTATTTATTTATTTATTCACGTTACCTTACAGGTTCCCGTAGGAAAATTGAGTAAGGGGGTCGAGAAAAGAAAACACAAAATATAACAGAAGCAATTGAGTACGAAATTACAATGTGGCAATGTAACATAACTTGCATAGGAAGGGCATGCAAAAACAATGTAGTTACAATGGTGGTGTCTAATACAAAGTTGAATAATTGGCAGGTACTCAAAATAAATAGTGCCAAAACATGAGCATGAAGAACAATGTTAGAACACATTTGCAGATAATTACAGGTGTACAGAGCTACATTTTTATGGAAAGTAATGCCGGTGTACTTGGTTATACTTGATTTTCAGCAGCCGAAGCTTTTATCAAAGCTTGTGCTGCTGAGATTTATTCAAGTTCATTGACAAGCTGCCGAAAGCTAAAATTTCTAGATTCCCTGTGCAGCTGGCCATGGAACAAAATAGTTTGTAAGAGGACTGAAAGGTGGGCGAGTTGGAACTTATTCATCATTGGGTAGTGCACAAATAGACAAAACACAAAAGAAGCAAATCGGGCAAGCCCTGATCTAACAAGGTAGTTGACCAGTGCTTGTCGTGTTTCCTACTTTTGCGTTTTGTCTATTTGTGTGCTACCCAACGATGAATATCGTTTGCCCGCATAAAATTAAGTGCTCACACAGCAAGCTGCTAGTTACGTCACGGCTAGCAAGTGCACCAGTGTTTCCCTAATCTGCGGCTGCTTGCGTGTTTATGAAATAAGTCGGCTACAGTGCTTTTCGTCTTCCTATCCAAGTTTCCTTCCATCCCGCCGTGGTGGTCTAGTGACTAAGGCACTCGGCTGCTGACCAGTAGGTCGCCGGATCGAATCCCGGCTGCGGCGCCTCTATTTTCGATGAAGGCGGAAATGTAGTAGGCCCGTATGCTCAGATTTGGGTGCATAGTAAAGAACCCCAGGTGGTCAAAATTTCCGAAGCCCTCTACTACGGCGTCTCTCATATTCATATGGTGGGTTTGGGACGTTAAGCCCCACATATCTATCAGTCTAAGTTTCTTTCCTCTATTTTCCATCGCAGGGTAGCCTACCAGACTCAGCCCTGGTTATTCTTCCTGTGTTTTTATCGTTATTTTCTCTATTTCTAGTTATACATAAATTGAACATGCCAGAATTTCCAAATAATATTTGTTGACGCTAAGAATTATCGTATATAACAGAGATTCTGACCGAAAATTGTTTTCTTGGTCACTTCACCACAGTACAACGACGCATCCAATCGAGTCCGTCAGTGTGCAGAACGCTCCACGTGGAAACTAGTCGTGACATTGGTGTCTGCGGTTCTCCGTTTCCTAAGGAGACAACGCACACATTAATGAGGCCACCTTGAAAGCAAGACGTATTTCATAAGGTTTAAAACTTGAATAAGAATTCGATTTTTGTAGCACAAGCTTTATACTGGCAGAAATAATGCGAAATATATTTAGCCACGAAAAGAATGGTATCATCCGCTTTCAGTAGAAGGCAGCGAAACAGCTTTATAGCAATGCGATATTGAAATTTATTGTTACACTTTGTCTTGAATGCGTTGAATTACAGGTGTGGAGTCTTTCATCCCTGATCTGTTAGTGACAGATTTTCGTCTGTGTATCGTAGGAAAAAAATAACATTGTTCAGTTGGTATACGAGATATATCGAGCAAAGAACAAGTAAATAAGGGACAAGTAAATGAAATTGTATAGATACAAAATGAGATAAGGTAAGAAATTAAAAAAAAAGGTAGCGCTAAGTGTGAAATTAATTCCTATGCAGGAAACATGTCATATGTGTATAAGTAATAAATCCTTAAGCCCTTTACGTGAAGTTTGTGCTTGGGAAAAGTTCCTCCGAGACGACCAACTAAGACATCTGTGGGAATACTGCTGTACCATTAATTCAAATATAGTGCTCTGCTGCAAATTTTGTGGAGTAGGACGCTGCAGTACTGCAGCTTTTCTGAACAAAGAGATCTGTAGAACTTCAAACAGACATTGAATGTAAATATTCTCAAATGGAAGCTAGCATTTGCTGTTTTATACAGTTTTTTTTTCCTCGGAGCAAGCTCTGAACTGTCGAATCAATAAATCACCAAGAAAAAACGATGTGTTTTGCTTCAAAAAAAGTTTTTGCGGCAACATTCGGAATTTCAATGAGGAGGCCACACATTAATTTTCTTCCATTTATGTCTGGTCTCCTCACCTCTCACTTGAAAAGTATCCAGCCATCCGTGACACAACAGAGAAATTGCACCTGTCTGGTGTAAGGTACCAAGATTATCGTATAAAACAGTTCTGGCTCAGGCAAGTAAACAAACTGTAATGTGCTGTAATGTGCACATCGTGTACGCTCTAATATTGCTTTATTGGCTTGGCCACATGATAACCTTTCTTCTATTGAAGCATCAGCTGTGAGAGAATCTCAGCAAACGCAAAGCTGAGAGGACTCTTAGCATTGCTGCTGCACACTGTACTCATAAGAATATTGATTACAGCCGCGGCCGTGGTCTGTTAGTGTGATTAAATTGAGCACAACTTTATTTGTTCCTGAAGAACAAGACGGGGTCACGCAGCCGGCTCAGTTCGGCGACCAAGATGATAGGATTTTAGGAGAGAGTAGTATGATGCCTGCATTCAGCTAGATCGCTGGTAGACCACGTTCTTTTTTGAAGCCTTCGCAATCTGTATGCCTGTACCTCCAATAACCCGATATGTCACTTTCACACACTCCAAACCACATTTACTTCTAACGAACCGGGAACACCTCCTATCTGTGTACATGGGCACGAGATTTATTGTAGGCGGTCTAGTACGCTGATAGATTGAGAGCAGAGTACTATTGACGGAGGATGAACTGGAAAGACAAATCTGATTGGCTTGAACCATAACCTTACTGTATGCATCTCTCCCCGGATGCGTTCTTTACAACGCGTTGCAACAACTTCTCCGAGTACCAATAGAGTCGTGCTGCCGCTGCAGTTCATCACCACCTAGGATTGACGAGAAAGGGGTGAGCTAGTCGTATTCATTCTTCACTACGCACTCCCACGCCTCATTCCTGCCCGTGGTGACAGGGAATGTTCCATGATTGATCAGTAGAGAACACGCAGAAAAGCAATACCAAGTTAACAAAAGCAAAACCAAGCTGTGTTCTTTCGAAACCGTCAAGAATACATTCTCCAGCGACGCAGTTTTCTTTGGTCGAACGTGGATGTCGGGAAGGGCCAACACAGAGCCCGTTTGGGAACATACAAGAGAAAATGTCTATAAGTGCTAGCAGCCGCACGCCAATGACGTATATAGGTTGCGACGACACATTTTTTTCGCGTTATTTTTTTTTGTTCGTCGCCACTCGAAGCTCGCTACGCTCACAATCAATTTAGCAGCGTCCCTGAGGTGGGCGCAGCGCTCCAATCAACGGCAGCCGCTGTGGGGAACTCCGCTGGACTTCGGCGCCAGCAGCCGCGGCTGCAACTGAGGCACCGCAGAGACGACGAAGACGGCGGCGTTGACACTAAGTATAGAGAGAGCAATCTCGGGAACGTCGACGTTGCGTCCGAAGGAGCGCGCCCACGGGGTGCGTCGGCATGGAAGCAAGCGACGGTGGCCAGCGCCGCCAAGACGCGCGGTATTCCTTAATTGGATGGGACAGGACGCTTTCCTCGTCCCCTTATTGCGTGCCTACCTCTTCCATCCCAACGCTGCTCGCTTTACGGCTGCTTTGTGTAAGCACGTCAGTTTTGTTCTTTAATTGCGCGTCTTTTGGTGTTCCCGTTTCCCGAACGCTGCACGCAAATACGCAGTCTCGACAAGATATTCCCCGGGGCTCCACGGCTGGCCTTTGTTTTCTCTACCGTGTCGAAACCTGACCTTCATTTATTCCTTTCATTTCCCGTTATACAGTTCGTGCTTATGCCTCGGGCGCCTTTGTCTTTCATTTTTTATATACTTCTTCACATACTCTGAAGAACTCTTTCAATGAAGCCATGAGTGATTTGGGTGGTCCGGAAGCTCTTCTTTATTATTCTCTTTTTCCTCTCTTCTCGCTGTCTTTATGCATCAGTTTCTGCAGCCTAATTCTGTTATTACGCTCAAATAAGGGGCAGGGGCAACAGTGGTCGCCGCTCCGTTCATGAACGGCCGGCGCTAGGCATTTGATAGCGGAACTGCGCTTTCACTTGGAGATAATTAGGTGCTAATTAAATTTCACCCACGTTGGCGCACTGCGCGCACTCTCATTAGTCAAGACGCTCTCTGAATGCGGCACACAGAATAATGCAGACTGCGCGTTGCTTGCACAGGCACTTTTTTTTTTATTTTGCGGCATAAATGCAAATGTCTTCATATGCAGCAGCTCCTCCTCGACACGCAAAGTGGTTGCTGCCTGTCAATGTGGTTAAAGGTTATACACTGAGGTGAAGAAAAATACAGCTTGAGGTAGATTTGCATTCGTTTGTGCACCTACATAGGAGCAATGCTTGGCACCTTAAGATGACTGAGGGAGGTATATTAGGTGCCTGTGAATCTGCTATGAATCTGCTGTGAAACGCACAGAAGACACGCAGAATAGGGTGAAAAACTGCAGGTCGTTTGCAAGCAGCTTGCTCAAGCTGTATATTTGATCTCTTAAATGGTTAAAACATAACTGAGTTTGCTAGCCAGCATAAGCGAATGATTTTCACACCGGCAGATGTGGCATATAATATAAAGAAAAACGTTTTCGTCTATTTGCTCGCACCTCTTAGGACGTAGGCTGGTCTAAATTTGCTGTAAATGAGATGCTGTGTAGAAGTTGGGGTAGTGTACCCCACTGCCCAATTTCGTTGCGAATAAAATTTGAAATATAGTGCCCGTAAAAGAGCTTATTCTTTATGACATTCAGTTTTCGTCTTTGCACTGCACGGAATCACTTTGCTCAATTGTGTTACTGTAACGATTGCATCTGTAACAATAGCGGTATAGTTTACCAAGAGAAATGTGCTCGTAATTTTATACAGTCAGTATGGTGCAGCTTTTCGTGTACTCTGCTAAATGTGCTTGATACTTTCAATCACGGATTCCAGTTCTGCTTTTTTTTTAAACAGAGCACAGCACAAGCTAATCAAAGGTAACTGAAACAATATCAATTATTGAGGAATTAGTTATGCTAAGTTTTGACTCTAGCTTCTACGAAAATGGGAGACACTGGCGTTTAATATAATAACGGAGCATAGCTTCTTGCTACAGCTGTTCGATTAAAATGAAGGTTGCCTAAATTTTTACGAACGATTCACACAAATGGTAGATTACACTGTGTTAAAAGAACCAAGTGTTGGGCGAGTTGGTATTTCATTCTGAATGACATTTCGCACGAAAAAAAAATAGGCAAGAGCACAGAAAGTACTGAAAGGCGCAGGCTAACAAGTTAAGTTGATATTTCAAAACTAAATCAACACACATATATGATTGCCGTTTTTTTTTTGCTCGAAATCCAGTTTATAATACATTGTCACTGCACAGTATCATATACACTATTGAAACATCCCACTTTTATATGAATATTTCGTGTCGCAAAAAATTTATTTGCATATAAGTACGTTCAAGTGCACTAAAAACGCATTAGCCAACATGTGAATCCATCTACTTAATACTGTGCCGTAAGAATAAAAATAGACATGAGCATTACATTTTAAGTGCTTTTGCGTGTACCTTAGGATCCGACGTTTGGTGGCTGCATAAAGAAAAGCTTCAGAAATATTCTTGGGAGTTTTCGTTGAAGGCTAGCTTCAACAGTGTGGAAGGTTGCGGTAATTTCTACTCATGTACCTAATACTCAAACTATGTACATATTTTTAAAATTATGATATCGGAAGACCTGTTCTGAATGCACGCTAATTGAAACGTCTGTAAATGTCAAAGCGATTGAGTGCGCTAACAGATTCGTGAGGTAGTCTAGTAGAACCCGTTTCGGGGCTGATTCATGCATCGTTACAGAAACAAAAGATTGTGACTACACGAGCTCAATTTGCGCGGGTGTCGTCGTCTCTGTCTTTCGTGTGCTGTGTTTTTTGCTCAATCCTTAGTTTCTAGAATATTCGTGAACGCCACCTTGAGTCATGAAAATGAAGGTGAAATATGAAGTCCCGTAGTTTAGTCTCAAAAGTACTAATACATATTTGAGGATCAGAAGCACAGGTGAAAAATTATCTAAGGTCGTTTTTCCCCTCTATTTTAATTTTTTGTGCTTAAGCATGTTCGCTTGCGCGGATCGTATTTTGGCTCTTTAAGGATAACATCACGTAGTTATTAAGAAAATTGCTTTGTCATGCAAACACAAAACCCTATCATTGTTAATAGCGTTACAGGATAAGAAATAAATTATCTTACTGCCACTAAATCGTGTATCTGCATATTGTGATATCTAGCACGCTGTTTTTGTGTGCACGCTTTTCTTATTATAAGGCTATGACAAGACGTGTAAATATAAACTTACGCTACACTTGTATTTTACAGGTACGTGACGTAACAGGTATGCTAAGAAGAGCCGCGCACTTTTTCCGAGCTTTGTAAGGCCGCCTTTAATCTGTTCATGCTTTTCAATGCGTATAGATTTAAAATTTCCCGGTCATTAATAATGTTCATAACCTTGTGAATTGTACCAGATCATCGCAGCCATAAAGTTTACTAAAATTAACTGGAGCAAAATTCGGCACTGCAATCGTTCAGTGACGATGGGAATGATGGGTAATACATGAATTGGCGTAGTATTCATGCTTGCGAACCTCGGACGCCCTTGTGACCTTGTTTACTGCTGTATTTTGGTTTCGTTATGAATAAAAGAATACGTAATTATAAACTTCGTGAGCCGATTTGAAATGGTGAGATCAGAAGATTAAGGTAGCGAAGTGCAACTGCTGAACACTTGCAGATTTTTCTTTCGTGAAAAAGCAACTCAAAGCCATGCGAAGCCGAACGGTGGCGAAGGTAGGAAGATTAGAGAAATTCATGTACTATCATCACTAATAATAATATATATATATATATATATATGGAGTTTTTAGTTTCAAAACAACGATATGATTATGAGAGACGCGGTAGTGGAGAGCTCTGGAAATTTCGATCATCTGCTGTTCTGTAATGTGCACTGAAATTGCTGTTCCGTAATGTGCACGCATAGTACACGGGACTCTACCATTTCACCTCCATAAAAATGTCACCGCTATGGCTGGGACAATACCTGCATCTTTCAGGTCAGCAGCGGAATACCCTTACCACTGTTCCACCGAGGTGAACGTACTGCTCCACATTTCTAAGCTCGCTGAAACGCCGTACCTGCAGCTTCCATAGCTATACCCTAGCGCACGAATACCCTCTAGTGTATTTATAGAAAATTCTATGATCGCAGCATATCCAGGCTGTGATGTTTAACCCTTTCAGACGCCATATATTAACTGTTTGTAAATGTGTCAAATCACTTGTATATTACTTCAAGGCATGTAATATTCTCAGTAAAGTAAAAAGTTGGGCGAGTTGGTGCTGGTTCATGATGATACGGGGCGCGAAAAAAACGACACACAACAGAGAAGAAGTACACGGGACGACGCGCTACTAGCAACTGGAATATTTTATTCAGGAAACACCATTTATACCGCAGTGACATCAAATTTAACCCAACGAATCGACCAAAAACTAAAAATACATGCTCAGCATGCCTATAAGTAACGTTGCAGATAGGCTATCTCCCCTTCCTGCAGACTGATAGAGGGGTGGCTGATGCAATCATGCCCCTCCCTCTGGATAAAGAGGGCTTCTATAATCTCCCTCTCCGCTGAGCCCCTGTGCCTGTAGATTACAGTTGTCTGCTCAAATACCGGCTTACAGTTACCCTGATCGCATCCTCTGCAATGCATCGCCAGATGCGTGAACGGCCTTCCTATTAAAGAGCTGCTGTGCTCTCGCAACCGCACGTTGAGGCATCTACCAGTTTGCCCTATGTATGCCTTGCCGCACGACAGTGGTATTCTATATACAACACCACGTGCGCAAGGAACGAACTGCCTTACGTGCTTAATGGCACATCCTCTTTTTTCACACTGCTTTGGCCTACCTGTCTTCTTACCAACCGCTGAGCAGATGCGGCCCACCTTGTTTTCTGCGGAGAACACGAGATCCACCCCATACCTCGAAGCCACTCTCTTAAGGCCGTGCGAAAGCCAGTGGATATACGGGATTTTTGACACTCTTTTTCTTCCCTGCGGGACATTCGTGTCTAGGCCTGTCCCAGACCGTTGCTTAATGGACTTTTTTATTTTTTCGCAAGCAGCAGCTAAGACACTATCAGGAAACGCCGCGTCTCTTAGTCTTTCCACCTGCGCGAAAAAACTTGTCTCCATAAGATGTGGGCATGATCTGTCCAACGCCGTTTTTAGGCACGTCATGGCAATGCCATTTTTTACTAGGCGAGAGTGCCCAGAGCTGTAATCAAGAAGCGGCTTCGCGGTCCTAGGGGAAAACATCCAACACACGTGTTTTTGTTGGAATGACAGCTGCAAATCCAGAAAACGCAGCTTTCCATTCTTCGGCACTTCGCGCGTGAATGTCAAGCCCCGCCCCTTATTACCAAACACACTGAGCACTTCATCAACTCTGCTATCAAAGTTGTCTGAATTAATCAACAGCAAATAGTCGTCCACATATCTGTACACTTTTTGGACCAAACCATCAAGGCCAGTTACAAGATCGTTGTCAACTCTGGCTAAAAAAATGTTGCTCAGTACTGGAGCCACTTTGGATCCAATACAGATCCCTGATCTCTGCACAAAGTTCTTACCCTTCCAGCCGACGTACGTGTGTTGTATGTAAAAGAACAATAATTCTAAAAAACTTTGAACAGAGATGCCGCACTTGGACACAAACTTCATTTCATCATTGTTGCCAATGCACTCTTTCACACTAGTCATCAGTTCATCATGAGGCAGTGAATAATATAAGTCTTCTATGTCGATGCTAAATCCCGAAGTGTTCTCATGGACATTTCCTTCAAGGAAATCCACTACCGTAGACGAGTTCGGGATGATGAACGGGTCCTCCACTTTCAGTGAGCTCAACTGCGACTGAAGATAGGTAGACACCGCATCCCGGATTTAGCATCGACACCGGATTTAGCATCGACATAGAAGACTTATATTATTCACTGCCTCATGATGAACTGATGACTAGTGTGAAAGAGTGCATTGGCAACAATGATGAAATGAAGTTTGTGTCCAAGTGCGGCATCTCTGTTCAAAGTTTTTTAGAATTATTGTTCTTTTACATACAACACACGTACGTCGGCTGGAAGGGTAAGAACTTTGTGCAGAGATCAGGGATCTGTATTGGATCCAAAGTGGCTCCAGTACTGAGCAACATTTTTTTAGCCAGAGTTGACAACGATCTTGTAACTGGCCTTGATGGTTTGGTCCAAAAAGTGTACAGATATGTGGACGACTATTTGCTGTTGATTAATTCAGACAACTTTGATAGCAGAGTTGATGAAGTGCTCAGTGTGTTTGGTAATAAGGGGCGGGGCTTGACATTCACGCGCGAAGTGCCGAAGAATGGAAAGCTGCGTTTTCTGGATTTGCAGCTGTCATTCCAACAAAAACACGTGTGTTGGATGTTTTCCCCTAGGACCGCGAAGCCGCTTCTTGATTACAGCTCTGGGCACTCTCGCCTAGTAAAAAATGGCATTGCCATGACGTGCCTAAAAACGGCGTTGGACAGATCATGCCCACATCTTATGGAGACAAGTTTTTTCGCGCAGGTGGAAAGACTAAGAGACGCGGCGTTTCCTGATAGTGTCTTAGCTGCTGCTTGCGAAAAAATAAAAAAGTCCATTAAGCAACGGTCTGGGACAGGCCTAGACACGAATGTCCCGCAGGGAAGAAAAAGAGTGTCAAAAATCCCGTATATCCACTGGCTTTCGCACGGCCTTAAGAGAGTGGCTTCGAGGTATGGGGTGGATCTCGTGTTCTCCGCAGAAAACAAGGTGGGCCGCATCTGCTCAGCGGTTGGTAAGAAGACAGGTAGGCCAAAGCAGTGTGAAAAAAGAGGATGTGCCATTAAGCACGTAAGGCAGTTCGTTCCTTGCGCACGTGGTGTTGTATATAGAATACCACTGTCGTGCGGCAAGGCATACATAGGGCAAACTGGTAGATGCCTCAACGTGCGGTTGCGAGAGCACAGCAGCTCTTTAATAGGAAGGCCGTTCACGCATCTGGCGATGCATTGCAGAGGATGCGATCAGGGTAACTGTAAGCCGGTATTTGAGCAGACAACTGTAATCTACAGGCACAGGGGCTCAGCGGAGAGGGAGATTATAGAAGCCCTCTTTATCCAGAGGGAGGGGCATGATTGCATCAGCCACCCCTCTATCAGTCTGCAGGAAGGGGAGATAGCCTATCTGCAACGTCACTTATAGGCATGCTGAGCATGTATTTTTAGTTTTTGGTCGATTCGTTGGGTTAAATTTGATGTCACTGCGGTATAAATGGTGTTTCCTGAATAAAATATTCCAGTTGCTAGTAGCGCGTCGTCCCGTGTACTTCTTCTCTGTTGTGTGTCGTTTTTTTCGCGCCCCGTATCATCATGTAATATTCTATCGTAACAGGAATAATGGGATAATTCTTTAATTTATGAGTGTTATAGCAACTCACTATAATTAAATTGAAATTAAATACACTTTTACACTGAAGTCATCAATGCTCACTTTTTGCCAAAATAGAAAAAAAATTCAGGCTACGAATATAGTGCACTCATTTTCAGTAATGTCCATGTTGAGAAAAGGAAACTTCTTTTCACATTGCTCGTAGAAAACAACACGTCACACCGCTCGTCGAACATGGTAGTGCCTTCAGAAAAGTGACCATATGTACCAGTACACTGCAAAATGAGGTTGAATGAAAACAAATTTATTATGAAGGATGTTCAATTATTCCGTAGTAGGATATATCTTGCTCTTTCATTGCCTTTACTTGATGCAAAACGCAAAAACGAGTGTTGTAAACAAGTGTGTGCATTACGTCTCAAATGCTTAAAGGAAAGTGCATGCTTCTTGTTGTAGCCAACCGTTCTTTACATCCATGAAAATGGATGTAAACTCACTGAATTATCTCCTCGGTACTAGCTCGCACGCCCAACTCATATGCTTCCAGCGCATAACATATGTTGTGAAACAGTCGACGATTGAGCAAGTTTCTACAGACCCACCGAAAAATGTCAACGGCACATAAAAAGCTCGAAGGGAGTGTAATGAACGAAGGGGAACAGCGTTTGTGCCATTCCTTTGCTTATTTGTTTACTTACTGTCGACATTTTTCTAATGCATTGAGTGGTGAAGACACCCTGTAGCCAAACCTCTCGCAGCTAATTTAACTTTTAGAGGTATATATGCCGTGGCTAAGCGGAGAAGCTAATTGCTCCCCACGTTACCTTTGCATTGGAACTCTCCAAGTGCAAACCGTGACGTCTATGGTTCCAAATAACCGCGGTTACTGGTTTACAAATGAAATTAGTGGATGATATGACAAACGTATATTGGTGCGACTTTCGTGCACAGTTCACTTAATGAAAATGGTTGTGATCAATCAAAAAATTAATAAATAAATTACACCTTTAGAGAATTTTATTGCTCTATAAATCAATTGGCGCATACATTTCTGGAATCCGTAAAAAACTACTGCGTGGAATCCGTAAAAAAACGACTGGAGCTACGGGAGATTTTTGCACGGGGAAAAGAAGTTGCGTCCGGGCACGCGATAGGAAGCAACCGCCACCTCTTTGTTCCCATCCCTGTTCGTGAGTGTGGCTCTGATTGATAGATATGGGGGGTTTAACGTTTCAAAACCACCGTATGATTATGCTAGACGCCGTAGCGGAGGGCTCCGGAAATTTCGATCACCTGGGGTTCTTTAACGTGCACCTAAATCTCAGCACTCGGGCCAACAACATTTCCGCCTCCATCGAAAATACAGCCACCACAGCCGGGATTCGATCCCGCGACCTGCTGGTCAGTAGCCGAGTACCTTAGCCACTAGACCACCGAGGCGGGGTGCGTGTGGCTTCACGTGTGGCAAGAAGCGCATCTAATTCAAACACAACCCTCGATTTACGTCAGCTTTTGACCAAAAGCATGCTTTCTGCTGTTCGACCCCCAACAGCAGGCGCCCGTCAATAGCCCAGACGAGAGTGGTGCGCAAATGCCCCTGTAAGAAAGGAGGGTGGCAGAGAAAGCGGCAACTTGGCGCTCTGATTGTAACTATTTTTTTTTGCCGCACACGACCGCAAGATCTGACTGAGCTGTTCATAGCAATGCCTGCTTTTCGCAGCACGTATTTTCTCGCGAGGCCAGAGGGTTGGTTGATGACACCTTGAAAGAAACGCAAGACATACGAGGTGAAAAGGCACGCACGACACGCATTCTAACTGCCCGGTTTCAAATCGAAAAGTAAAGCGCAAACTGTTCTGTTGACCTTTTGAGCTCTTTTCTTAGTTACCTTGAAATTCTTATTTGGTGTCCTTCCAACAGTGCAGGAGTTCCACAACCCGTTAACTTCAGCCTATGACAGGATGATGATTTACATAGAATTTCCTGTAAAGGCTAAGGCCTGGGCGCCTAAGTTCCTGTCCAAGTGGAAGCTAGCAGAACCAACGCTTGTTTCGTCACTGCTTCTTTATTTTCGTTTTTTTTTTCTTTCGTATATGGCGCTATATGCTGTGGCCGTTTAGAGGAAGTTCAAACTGATTCAAACATCTGCACATCTGGAATTGTTACCTAGTTATGTAGGTAGCTGTGCAACAACTGAAGAAACACAACCATATAAACGCGAAATCTTACGACTCCCAAATCTCTTTCCGGACAAAGCCTTTTCTCATCATAGTGTTGAGCTCTCTGATCTGCAGCACTAACATTGTCGCCCACCCACAAAAACAAACGAGAACTCGTCATGCCACCAAATCTCAACACAAAGACGTTCGATCTCCGTGATAACTCAATCTCCGTCAAAGTGGAAACAAACCGGAGCTGCCTGGCACGGGTAAAGATGCTATGCGTAGTATGAGTGCGCTACCGATGTTGACAACTGAACTGAATGGCGCGCAGAGCGCGACTAGTGTTGACAACGACATGCCCTCGTCTCGGCGCCCTCATTACGGTACAGTACACATTCGCGCGCGCTTGCCTAGTGCCGCGCTAACTTGGCACTACAATTTGAGCAGAGAGCGCTAGAGAAAACAAACACTGTCGGCGATGATCAGAGCCAGCGACATCGCGCCAAGCGTTGGTGCCCGTTTACTACACATACTACTTCGGGCTGCGAGAGGGGGGATGGAGAGGATTTGTAAGAGTGAAGGAGAGAGAGAAGAAAAACCCAGTGCCCATAGTACTACTGTCAGGCTATGGGCTACAGGAAGGTGAGAGCAGAGTAGGAAAGCAGCTGTAAAAGGCACAGAAAGAGAGAAAAAAAAGAACTCGGATGGAGCGCGCAACGGGCCGGTGGCCGTTGTGCCAGCTCCACTTCTTCGGTGGGAAGCGCGAGCGACGGCGCACAGCCCGAGTGGGCCCTCGGAGCGCGGATGATGAATGGAGCGGACTGGGCCTCCGCTGATGCCGTCGGCTGCCGGAATCGCCCTGCTACTGCCGGCGCAATCTCTTTTTCTCCCTCCCTCACCGAAGACAATCAGCCGCCACTGGGGCCACCGAGTAGCAGCAGGCCTTCTTTCTACGAAGCGACCGAGTCAGCGTACAAGGCAGCAAGCACGCACAAAGCGTTTCGGCTTCGGGTACTTCTTCCACCAACAGCACCACCAGAAATAGCGGCCGTGGCGGCGACAGCTTCGGGCTGCTGCTTCCGCGCGTGGCACCCATCCGCTCGATAAAGTGCGCGGCCGCGTCTCGGTGGTTCCCACGAGTGCGGCCCGAAGGCTCGTTACTGGTTTCGGCCCAGATTTCTGTAGAATCGCTGACGCGACTGCCACGCTGCGTCTCACCATGTGTGCGTCTCTGTCGTAGCCTAGCTTTTGCTTCATTTCTCGCGTAGCTGTTCACTTGAGCTGGATGACGAATGTAGGGAAAGAGTGGATCGCCTTCTTGAAACAAAAGAAGTACGGAAGCTAGAAAGCGCCACAAGTGTGCTGCATTATATCGTTTCTCTTGCTGCTATAGAAAGAAAGGAAAGGGAAGCCACAGACTCGTGGTCAACCAGAGATATGCCCGCTTTTGTTCGACGTACGGGAGGAAGGCTTCAAAGTACACTTCAGAGAGAGAATATAATCGGTTGAGCGCCCACTGTTAAGTGAAGACTGAGACTTAACGGTAACAGAGAGCAGTCTACTTGAAAAATTGTAGTTACGCCTGGTTTCTTTCCGCATCATTGACTGTAACCATCTTTGTATCTTAGGGAGCAAAAAAAGATAAGAATGAATAGCGCTTAACTTTTGAAAAAAGAAAGATCAAAGGCAAAGTTCTCCAGAGTTGTTGCAGCTAATCAGCATTCCTTCTCTTGGAGGTTCTCACCCGCAAGCATACGAGTATGCCCGGCGTGGTGCCTGCAAAGGCCACTTGTGCACCTTGAAGTACCGGGGATATACAAAAAGGTTAGCCTACCATGTGCAGCCCTCAAGCAGGTCTCATTGGACCTGTTATGTACATATATGGTAGGCTAACCAAACCCATAATTATACGGACGATTCAGTCTCGCTAAGTTCGATGGGCGCTTTTGTAGTTTCATCTCGCTCAATCACCGTCAATTCAAGACCTCACACGTCGACATCTACAGGCTCCGGGCTCACCGTCTTTTTAGCCGCAATGAAGTTTGTTATGCCGAAATTCCCTGGCAAGTAGGCCATATTCTGCGATTCCAAGGTGGCCCTTCAATGTGGGCGAAGTTTACGCCGCGGGAACGATCATCACTTGGTGTCTCAGTAGATTAATGAAATCAGTCATCGCGCCACAAACCAAGGACATGGTATAGTCTTTCAGTAGTTGCCGTGTTACTGTGGGCTCATTGTTGACCACCTCACCGACAACGCTGCCCAACGTGCCCATGACGGAGCGCCAACGCTGCTCTTACAGCTGTCAAGAATCGATGCTGTAAGAGAATGTCGCCCCATCGCACATAATGCCACCCTTACGCACTGGAATCTTTCATTGAAATCCACTCAATGTACAGCACCTCGGTTCATTGCTTCAAGTACAGCTGCCATAAAAAACTTCACGACGAGATGCCAAAATGCTTTGTTGGTTTTGGGTTGGTGAAGCCTTTACCGACTCATTCAGCTATCGCATTGGTATGGCTGACTGCCCCAACTGTCATAACTGCAATTGCGTAGAAACTCTTGACCATGTACTGTGCCATTGTCCCGACTTTGAACAAGATTGCCACACTTGTAACTTGAGGAGACCTGATGGCCGTCCCTGTACTCAGGAAAAGATCTTGGGCGCGTGGTGTTCAAGTTCGTCTGCCCGCAGATCCACCAACCCCTTTTACAATTCTGGAAGGCAGCATCACTTAGCGACCACCTTAAACCCTGAACTGCGAGTGGTGTGTGTGTGTGTGTGTGTGTGTGTGTGTGTGTGTGTGTGTGTGTGTGCGTGCGTGTGTGTGTGTGCGTGCGTGTGTGTGTGTGCGTGCGTGGGTGTGTGTGTGTGTGTGTGTGTGTGTGTGTGTGTGCGTGTGTGTGTGTGTGTGTGCGTGGGTGTGTGTGTGTGTGTGTGTATGTGTGTGTGTGTGTGCGTGTGCAATGTACATCTCCTCCTCTATCTTTCTTTACTTCCTTATTCCCATCTCCTCACGTGTAGTGTAGCAAACTGGACTTGGTATAGTTAACATCCCCACCTTTCTCATAGTCTTTCTATCTCTCTGCAAGAGAGAATGAGATAGAAACGAAAAGGAAAGGCACAGAGGTTAACCAAGCTTTGGCTTGGTTGGATACCACACACTTGGTTTAGAGGAAAGGGGGAATGATAGAAACAAAAAGATATACAAGAAAAAAGAACGGTAAGAATGGTAGCAAAATAGGGTTTTCGTGAGCTTGTGCATGTACGAAAATCCCAGGACCTTCTTTTCTGATGTCGGTCCTTCATGAAGACAATTGAGTTTGGCACCTAGAACACGTCGTTGAGTGTAGTATAGTATGAGCTGTGGACTAGAATGTGCTCAATCGTTGGCTCAAAGCTGCATAAGTTGCGTGCCATGCCATGTTGTCGACCATTCCTATTAGGTAAGAATGCACATGTTTAAATGCCACAGCACCACATACGAGCCAAAAAGTTGGAACTCGCTGGGAAAGTCCGGACGCCCAAAACTCCTCGTACTTTAGTACTGAAAAACAATATCTACAAGCGTATGGTCGGATTGGCTTCGTATGCGTGGAAAATCTATTGACTCACCCGTCTTTCGCTACTATGAAACCACTAAATTCCTTTTATTATGGTGGATTTTAGGCAGCGCCATTATGAAGCCTCTGATGAGACTCACGGGCATGAATTTCTCTGGATAGTGGCATTTGTTTTTCGTAGCCTGAACCGGTTCGCGAAAACCAAAGTAACGGAGGTAGCCAACCGCCGTTACTTTGAATTAGTGAATGGCCGGATGCGCGAATACCATTACAATCTCAGAAACATGGCAGGTGGTCTCCAAACAAAGTGTTGTCAGTGCAGTCTCCTTCCTTTGTTCAAGACGTGCAAAATTGGGAAAACAATTATGACCTGGCTTACACGCATGATTATAGAAGAGGAAGAAATAGAAAAAAATGGGTGACTCGAGCATGTAGTCTATCGCGCCTGCAGCAGAAAAAAAAACTAGATTTTTTCGGTGTCCGTGATGTTTCCTAGTAATGTCTTGGTATTTCTGAGCAGCAGCTGTGCTCATGTTTTGCTGGATAAGTAATGTCCCGTTCGCAAACTAAACTGCCGAAAGTAGTAGTATGTGTTTGCGCGTGTGTTCTCTCGATGTGTGATTGTCTCCAGAGAAACCTTTACCGTTCATAAAAATGAACCATCATTGTGCCCAGATTGCCATTTAGGGGAAGAAGAAAATTAGATGACGCAAACCACCTGGGAAAAATGGGCAAAAGCAAGGAGTGTTAACTTCAAAACTGGGCATATCTTCTTCGCGCGTACGATCGATGGCTTCACACATCCGCAGAGATCTTGCACTTCAAGCGGGACCAATCCAGTCTTGAATCGGTACGCCAGGTATCTCGCTACGTCTAATTATCTTGTAACATGCACCAACTAACTCAACAAAAAGTTCTACTAAAGTATATTTTTTTCTATAGCGGGCCCCAACCTATGCTCGTTTCTTCCCGATTCTGGTTCTTGCTTACTATTCCGCTTGTTGCCCATGCTACTTGCACGCAAGATATTTCGCGTACCTCATGAAAAATGGAATGGTCCCGCTTGAAGTGCAAGCTTTGTGCGGATGTGTCAAACCGTCGGTCGGACACGCAAAGTGGATTTACCGAGTTTTGAAGTTGACGCTCTTTCTTTTCGCTTATTCTTCTCCGGGTATTTGTGTCGTCTAATTTTCTTGTAACGTGCACCAATTAGACTAACAAGTTTCATCTTGGAGAACACACAAAAAACGCAATGTGCTGTAAAATTTGTAAATAAAGAGGTAATGTGCACGCTATTTCAGCGTGAACCAAACAGGAAAACACTAGGACAGATAAAAACCAACGAAGACGATAGTGTGTACTTTTAAATGGTACCATTTGACATACTATGCAACAATTTGGCAAAATAGAACCGGAACAACAGCTGTACAATTTTCATATGCTTTTTTTTGTTTTTCTAGTCATGATTTCATTCGTTCATGACTTCTGGCTTGAATGATTTATTTCTGTTTTATTTATCTCTAAATTTGGCTGAACTGGGACACAGGTGCGTGGACGCACCATCACAACTGCAAAATAGAGTGTTCCAAAGCTGTTTAATTCTTGCTTTCAGCTTATCTAAAAATGCGTTCGAGAGCGACGTTAGGTTTTGTGAAGTACTGTTACAATAGCAGCTGCATCACTGGCTAGCAAGTGCTCATCACATTAGGAATGCCACGCATCATGTGTTGTGGTACACACACACTCAGCAGAAAGCATTATAATGTTAACGACGGACTGGACCTCACGAAGTCTACCAATCTGTATATTTACGTCACGTTACATTAATTTTATAAAGCAGACTCAGTAATATCTACCTGATGGAAGGTCATTGAAGCTAGCGTAAAATATGCAACCCATTATTTTCTAAAGGCCCAGCCCGGTGCGTTGTATTTCTTAATAATATTAATTTCTATAATTTTATGTGCCAGAACCACGATATCAATATGCGGCATGCTGTAGGAGATGTCTCCAAAATTTTAAAGACGACCGTCTTTCTTGGGAAACTTCGACGCCAAAATCTTGGTCTGTCTGTACATTTGTCTGTTTTGTGAGATAACGACTCCCTAACGGTACCAAACGGTAACTCAAACGGCCAACCCAATCCGCAGCACCCACCAATATTGCTCAAGTTTCAGCGTTCATACTTGTGCGATTGCCAATTAAAATGCAATTGTTGCGCATATCTGAGGCACCATAACAACACTTTAATGTGTTGTATGTGTGCCTTTATACCGGAGAAAGCACACACAAGTGATTCTAAGGGCCGCAGCGTTTATCACGCTACGCTGACAGTGTAGCGCGATGCGAAAAAGGGCAAGTGTTTCCAACGCTTTGCTAAGACGACACGGGGGTGGCACCTGCCCGTCGCTTTGCGTTCTAGTCCTTATCGCCTCCGCGTGCATCTTTCTCCGCGGGCGCGCATGCCTTCCTTCGTTTTCGAAGACGTAAAAGAAGACACGAGCGCCATCTGGCGCTCGTGTCTAACGTGTTTTAAAGTTTAACGCGCCTCAATGTGCTCGTTTGCCTTCGCTGCACGGATCGAGACTCTCCAACGCAGTGCTGCCAGAATACAATTTACGATTTGTTTGCGCAGAACATCAAATAAACGTTTTGTTCACTCTCTCCACATGCAAGACTATCGTCTTTCGAGGACATTTGCAGTGAGACATGCAGATAAGGGGCAATTTTTTTTTGACTGAACACTAGCTCTTTGACACTAGTTTTGTTGTTCTTAGAACATCAGTCTTAAGGCAGATTCCGAGGGGAATAAAGTAAGCGAAGTGCCGTTTTTCATTTGCACAATCTTCATGCGAGTTGTGCAACGTTTGAATATTCATTATATCATTCTGTTTTTCATGTCTCTTTGCAGATAAATCCGTACGAGCGAGAGTACGAGATCATTGGGAAAACGGAGTAATCACCCTCGACGCCACTCTGAAATGAACCCTCACTGAGCAAATACTGCGTGCACTTTACAGTTTTTCCTTGCTGCATTTCCCTCCGTGACATACTCTGAGATCGCGACTCCGTGCGATGGCAACTGAAAAACTTCGATTTGCTAGGGAGTAGTGGACTGCCAAAAACATAGATATGGTGCAACCAAAAGAGCTTTCGCTACGCCTCGAAAGAGAAGCCTACCGTGGTTTCAAAAGATATCAGCTGCCAACTCACGGCTGATGTATGCAGCGAGCATCCTGGGCAAAATCGGCGAACGTTGCTACACCGAGCAGCATTTAGGGGCAGATATACGAGAAAGCCGATCGGGGTTTCTCCAAGACATGTCGACTCCCGTGTCGCCCTCCTGCCTTCGTCCGTTGGAAACTACGTGTCACCCCGAGTGAAGAAACTCGCCGTGTGATCCAGTGTTTCACTTTGTTCTCAACAAATGCTTCTGCACCGGCGGATTGTTGAAGCTCATTTATTGTGACTGCCACGTACTGGAAACGTTGTGAAAGGTTTCGGGTTTTACGTCGGCCGTTGATCGGACACAACGGACGCTGTGAATGAAGTTCGTTCGCGCTCAGACGGTGATGGGCACTGAACCGCAGTGAAACCCTATTGGTCTGGAAGAATGGACAACGACAGGCGCTGCCGCATTTTTCTTCTGCTGCTCGGCTCTCTTCTAGCCACCGGCTCATGTGAGTACACCTGACGTTCGTTGTATAATTTTCCATTCGGCTCAAAGGTTTCTGAGAATGCCTGATGGTTTCACAATGCAGCGGTGGTTCGCTGACCCTTGAGCATTCGTTTATCGAAAAACTGCCACGTGCCATGCAGCTCGGTTACTCGCACACTAATGTAAAAGGGAGTTTATGGTTCGTACGGCATGCGTTCCGAGTTTTCACCTGATGCGTGCCGACGTTCCCCCCTCGTGAGGCACGAAACTGTACTAACAGCCTTGTCGCCTGTTTGGAATTTTTCATGAACGTTAAACGCAGAAATATAATGTACTCCGCGAGGGAGCTATTGTGATTATGTAGTAATCCCTAGGCAAGTAGAACGAAACTTGCCTGTTCATGTGGCTGCTATACTTTGCCATACTAAGATAAGCAATTAGTACGAAAGGTGTTCCATCTCCTATCCCAATAATTGCTTCACTTACACAAAATTATGCGTTTTTAACGTCTTCTATTAATTAATTATCCTGGTCTTTGACGGAACTTGACCTTTGTCTGGGGCTTAAGAAAGCTGTAGGTAACTCCTGCAATACGCGTAATGATTTAGGCATGAAGTCAGTGTTCACATTGGAAGTTGTAGTAAATTCCAGTATTTGATTTAAAAAATAATATGGAAGAAGAGAAAAAAAACGAACGCTTCAAAATCAAGCATACGAGATTTTTGCATCGAAACGCAAACGTTATTACCGAAGCTAAATTGCAGTTTTAGTTGTAAGCTTTCGAGGAGCTTTGTTTTGTAAGAGAATGTGTGACACAAACGTTTCAAATCAAGAAGCGTTTTGTTTTTGTGTGTGTAAATCGCAAATGTAGTAAGAGGGGGGAGATGCAACCTAAGACTTTATTCCCAGATTGATGTTAAGCAAGCCCCTCTCAATCAACATACGATGCTGTCACAAAGGCTAACTTATCGAGTGAAATTTACGAATACTTTACGATCACTAAAGGTAGTTATGCCGTCTTTCTTACTTTTCGAGAGATCTCGTTTCTCCTTCTACTACATCCTCCTCTCTTGAACTATTTACTTCGAGACATTCAAGCATGCACAGTCTCGCGTTTGCCTAATAACCCGGTGGATTAGCGTAGCGTCTGCTGAAATGACTACTCACGTTAAAAATTAGTCTTTCTACCGGCACCATCCATTCAGCCAGCTCAGCCAATAAAGAAACAACCAACAGCCACTCAGCCAGTGACGACGATAAAAGCGCCAGATGGGCGCAAAGTAGGCGGCGAGTTACATTCTCGCATTCTTCGAAAGCGGTATTTTCCCCGCCGTGTACATCTGCGTCTGCTGGCACCTAAATCCCCGCCGAGGCGTCTGTGATGCGGTGAAGACGGCGACGACGACCACAAATTTCACTCGGGCGAGCGGCTTCACGTCTAATTCAACGCGTAAGCCTGCGCCTGCAATTGGTACACAGGAGCGGCATCCTGGGAACGTCGTGTGTTCTCATTTACGTTTCTCCTTGACTCGCATTGCCCGACTCTGCGATAAAAGGAAAATGTAAGAAGGTATAAACTCTCTCTGTGTTTCATCCTCTTTTGTTGAGGTCTAATTCAACGCGTAAAGCGACTCCACCGAGGGGAAGTGCTAGGCAAATCAAGCGTAATGCGCCTTCCTCGCGGGAGCTCTTGTGGGGAAGTTTTTGGAATGGCCAAAATGCTGGGCAAGCCAAGCGAGCGCACGGAGGATTTGTCTTGCTGTTGCTTCAGAGAAGCCTCATCTAAGCGCCCCTCTCTCTCATATGCACCCTGTCGGGAACGCGCTGTAGAGGTGGGATTGCTGGGCTGCTCTGCCACCTCCAGCGATGTCAGCCGAGGAACTTTGAGAAACGACCACCTCAGACGCCTATATAACACTCGGAGCCCTGAGAAAATGGTGTGCGTGTGTGAATGAGTAGTCGAGTGTTTGGTTTCGGCTGTGCCTTTAGCGCGTCTCGACTTTTTTTCTTGGTCAATCCCGTGCATTCTTACCTTTTCACTGATTCCGTTCAAGGTAGTACTTTAAGCACCTTGAGTATTGGGCGAAAAACGTCTTCGTAATAATCCCCTCGATGTCGCAAAGCAGTATATAGAATGTTCCGTCTGGTGCTGGTAAAGGCGAGCATATGCGGGGAGCTACAAGAAACTTTTTTGTTCTTTCTCACACATTGTGGCCTCCACAGGAAGCTACAATGTGTGAGTGAGAATGTTTTGCACGGAACAAAGAGAAAAAGAAAGCCAAATAAGAGGCAGCAAGGTTTACCTGGTTGCCCGCGGTTTGCTACCGTACAATGGACAAGGGGAACAGGAGCAATAGAATAGAGAAACAACGAAGGAACCACACGACACTCATTGGGCTCCCACGCACGGCAGCGTTCACCACACGCATCCAGATGGTCTCAAACTGCGCATGGTTAGCGAGTACATGATGTTAATGAAGCCTTGATAGTTATGGAAGGAATTACGTATAGCACATGTCATGATTGATTGATATAATGGGTTTAACGTCCCAAAACCACCATATGTATATGAGAGACGCCGTAGTGGAGGGCTCCGGAAATTTCGACCACCTGGGGTCCTTTAACGTGCACCCAAATCTGGTATAGCACATGTCAGTGAATCAATCTGTCCCAACGGTGATTTTCATGCAGTAGTTTTTTTAATTAACTAGTGTATTTGACTGCCAGCAGAAGAGTCGAAAAAACATCACTGATGGTCTGAGCAAACATTCTGCGTTTAGAACAAATTGTGAACACTTTAGAGTGCCATGGCCTATTTTAAGGGAGAAAAATAAGCTTGCACGGTCGCTTAGACAATTGTAGACTTCACCTCACCATCGCCTAAAGCAGTGCAGTATCGCTACTTCCTTTCAATACACAAGTTAAAGCAGATAGAAGTGGGGCTTTGCCTTAGCAGTTTCAGGAATGCGGTTGCTAGACCCCGCGGGACACCAGCATCAATGCTTCATTAAACATGTCATTCAGACCTCAGTTTTCGAAGGAAGCTTCTTCATTCCCCAGTAGAAGTTAATCTCTATGCCAAGGCCGAAACGCATAATGGACCGATCAGAGTAAGCGTTTGTTTATTCCTGAGGATTTTAGCCAAGTTACCCGAATTCCGCGGGCACCATTCGTTGAATGTCTACTTGAAAACAATATTACTTCCGCATGTTTAACGGAGCCTTCACTGCCATCGGCGTGACAGCCGAGATTTTGGGCGCGGGGCCAATACGTGTGCAGCAAGAATAGGCACGCGAAAACGCAGTGTAACAGCGCGCTCGTCAGGCTGGTAACGCAGGAAGACATAGAAGGAAAAGAAAAAGGAGGGCACCATTTTCCGTGGTGCTGCAATCAGTCGGTCAGAGCTTGTACTGTGGGGAAGCGGTAGTGTCGCGCAAACCAAGCGGAGAGAAAGGCTATGCGGACGTGCCAAGAACGTCGGCACACGACGAGGCCGAAAGTCGCCGACGAGGCCGAAAGGATGCAAGCCGTGTGCCTCTGAAAGGGCACTCGCAGTAGTGGGGCGGTTTGGGGAGGCAGTTTCGACGGGGTGACGGCGGTGGGCTCCGGAAAATAGTGCGTCCAGGCATCTGTTCCTGACGTTCCTCTCCACGGGACGAGGGTTCGCCCCTGTCGGGTCCCATCTTCACCCTCCTCTCATTCTCTCGAGCGCGTACCCCGCCGGGACGTGCTCTGCAGCCCGGGCCATTGTTTTGTGGCCCCGGTGAAAACCACCTCCCCTACTTTCGAACTCCTTCCGCCCGCATTGTTTGCGGGCTGCCGCCGATAGCTCTCCGCACGCTGGTGCGGTGGTTTTCCCTCTCGCATTCGCGGGGTTGAAGCTCCACGCTCAAAAACGCTGACTCCGTGACGCCCAGCACTCTTGACGCCGCTGAGCTCGGCGTTTGGCGCCGACCGGGGTCGTCACGGAGACGTGGACGCCCTAGAGAGAGAAGAGGCCACTGGCCTTGCCTGGCCTGTGCGTCTTTGCTTCCATTACATTCTTTTTATTTCCTGTGCTGCGTTCAGTGCTTCTTATTCTGGGGAGGCTGGCTCTGCAAAGGATAGCGTGAAAAGCGGGAACCAAAGCTTGAAAGTTTCTCCGACAGATGAGCCGACCCGCTTTCGCAAAGCGTCAGCACCCCGTAAGGGTGTTTTGTATATACTAGGTTAGTTCTGGCAAAACGTTTGGTCAGCAGAGACATAATACACAGGTATGCATATTTAGAAATGATAGATGATAACATTGGTCAAGGTAGAGCATTTTAATAATTGTGCGCGAATGCCGGTCTGCACGTGAATGTCTTATTTAAAGGTGAGATCTGCTGTCCAAAAGAAGCCAGAACATTCGTTTTCTTTTTGAAATATTACTTTCTTTTTCTCTGCAACTCTGTCTTTTTTTAAACGTTCCTTCCCACCAAATGTTCCTTTCACTAAGTTCGCTCCGCCATTGCCGACGTTGGCAAGCTGCGTTCAGTATACTAAATACCGTACTTGATTGATATGTGGGGTTTTACGTCCCAAAACCACCATATGATTATGAGAGACGCCGTAGTGGAGGGCTCCGGAAATTTAGACCACCTGGGGTTCTTTAACGTGCACCCAAATCTGAGTACACGGGCCTACAACATTTCCGCCTCCATCGGAAATGCAGCCGCCGCAGCCGGGATTCGAACCCGCGCCCTGTGGGTCAGCAGCCGAGTACCTTAGCCACTAGACCACCGCGGCGGGGCTAAATACCGTACTTACGCACATAATTTGTACCCTGGCATAATTTGCGCACCCTTAGTATTTCGCCAGCTTTTCGGGAAAAAAAATATATTTACTCGCAAATATCGTGGTTCCCGACCAGCCCAAGCCAGCTCGCCGGCGCGTGCACCTTGGGACATATCGATGCTTTGACCGGGTGCGTGCCCTGCGGAGCAGACGAGCGCAGACAAACAGTCTGCGAATGTCAAGTCCCTTTTCGGAGGACTTCCCCCTGAATAGGGTCCCTAGAGTACTGCACCCGAACTGCTCGAGCGTTTGCCTCCCCGTTTCTCCCAATCTCTACCAACGCGATAATGGCGAGAATGCACACTCGCGTCACGGCACGGACAACTTTCTGCATCAAAGGCGCGCGAGTGCATGCGACGCCATCTGTTCCCCTCGTTTTGTGCGTCCGCGCTGCGACGCGCTTGGTCGATTTCGGAAGTTTAGGTTTTCGCCTATCATGGCGACGTGCTTTGACGATTCCCTTGCGATGTGCTACAGTAAATATATATACGGCGAAATCGAACCTCGATGTTGTGAATTTTGCTGAAGAAAACTGGGAGCATCCCGCTGCATAGCACTTCAAGGGGACGTATACTTCGACGTGACGACCGGCGCGATTGGTGCGCGAGAAAACAGAAGAGTGCGCGTTTGCTAATGAAAGTTTCCTGCCATTAAAGGAGGCCTTTTCAATTATGTGCGGATGCTTTGTTCTTCCGGTATCGCCGTGTCGTGGGACCTAGTTTCTGCTAGAATTGCCGAAAAAGCTTCAAGAAAATGAGGCGTTCAAACGTGCTCGGCGGAACTGAGAACGATGCGCTTCAGCAGGGCGGTGGCAGTGGCAGCCACGATGATTCGCGATCGGACTTCGCAATCAGCGATTCCCGCTAGACCGCGTGTGACCGGATCTGACTGGTTAAAGCACGCGCTAATTCTTTCAGAATACACAAGTACACTTCGTTTGTGCTCCAATCTATTTCCTCTCTCTTTAAATGCATATACTGCGCGCGTTAAGATTGCGAGTCACAATATTTTGTATACGCTCGCGTAATTTCTGCGTAATTTGTACCCCCCCCCCCTTTTTCGTGACTCCGAAATCACAAAAAAAAAGTGGGCAAATTATGCGAGTAAATATGGTAAGTGTTTAACGTAAGCGTAGATTATTGTTTCCTTTCACTGCAGGGTCAATTATTGCGAAAGAGCGTTTTGCGAGTATACGGGCCGAATTCTTTGATCTGATTCAATCACGAATCGTGTGGTATAAAAATTTAAAGTGGAAAAGAGGTTGTAATAGATCCAGCGTGTTTCCTTAGAACCTGCGTGCGCGCATAGTAAAACTCCTTCGAATCTATGACTTCTTACCTTTTGTCTCCCTCTACACATTGCATGGTAGCAAATCGGCTATTTATCTTTTGGTTAACTTCCCTGCCTTTCTTTATTGCTCTTATCTCTCTCTTTTTGGTATCCTTCAACTTTCAGCCACTGCTCCAGTGCGCACCAAAGTTGTCTCGCAAGCTTTCCTTAACGTGACTAGAATAATTAGTGAACTGGAAACGGGAAGTTCATCGACGCTAGAAAGATACAATAAGGTTTATATTTACAAACCAACCTCATCCTTTCCTCAAGATTTTCTTATCGGTTTTTTACCTTTGTTGCACTTATTGAACAAATTAGGCCATTATTTATGAACCAGTCTTGTCCTTATCTTTCACCCTGTTGCCATTTTCGCACCTTTATAACACATGTTGAGAGTGCAGGAAGTTGAGGAAAACGTAAGATAAGACCGAGGTTGGTTTGTGAATACGAGCCTAAGAGACCCGAAGCTTGTGGTTCCTGCGATCGCGAATGTACCTTCTGTTGAGCCTTCTTTCTTTTCAATTGATGCGTCAAAATAATAAAACCGGTCTCAGCGTGACAGGTTAGCACGTTGCGTTGTTCTCACACCCATACTACTATATAGCGTCAAAGCTGACCAATGTCAAAGCTGTCAAAGCTGACCAAAGCTTTCAAAGCTGACCAATGCTCGCGAAGGCTTCTGACAAAGCTGACAAATGCTCGTAAAGGCTTTTGTCAAAGCTGACCAATGCACGTGAAGGCTTCTCCGCGTTGCAAGAAGGGCCGGCAGGCTGAGGACGCCCGGAACAAGCAAGAGGCGGTGTCCTCGCGCTCCACGCCGCTTTATTTGCAGCGCGATCGAGTTGAGCGTGCTGGCGTCGAGAGCGTCCCTCAATGCCCGGTGCTCGCAAAATCCCGGTGATCGATGGAGCGTGCGTGTGAGCGAAGTAAATATTTGGGAGTGGTTTTATGGATCCGCGTGCATAAGGCAATAGGCGCCGGTCTGGCGGGGCCGGACAACTGGACTGTCGTTGCCTCCGAGCTCATCCGGAAAAGGGGGGGGGGGGGCATATATTGAGAGACTGTAAACTTATTGGCATCCTATCTTGTGAGTGAGGGTGCGAGATGGGGGGGGGGTGAAAGTGTTTGGTGCGGAAGAATAATAAGGCTATCCATTTACTGCGTAAACAAAGATATACTTTGAATGCAAGTATGGGGCATCGATAAAAAGAAAAATTGAATGAAGGTAATAAAAGCTGGAGATATACATTCGCAATTGAGAAGCAAGGGGAACGATAGAGAAAGACAGCTGCCTGAGTAAAAATAACTAATAAAATAAACTAAGAAAGAAAGAACTTTAACTTTTCTTTTGGACCAAGAGTTTCGCTTTCGTAGAACTGGAACAAACTTTGAGCGTGAACTCATGTTGGGCAACCATGCAGCATCGAAACAAAAAAAAAAATCCCCCTAATTAGACAGTGAATAATGACAACGCAAGCTGTACGCTCTCATTCAGGTTCCAGCGTAAAGCGCTAAGCATGGCCAGGAAGTTATTGTTCGACTACGTTTCTGGCCATTTCCAGAAATTTATCCGGGAATTTATAGAACAGACCAAAAGTACTGCAACGTACCACAATCTTTTATAAAATGAAACATAAACGGAAAGGCATTGGGAGTGAACGGACATGTTTTCTTAATCCACAACACGCAGCCCGCACGTTTATAAGTTGCATCTGTTTCTACGCACTTGCTGCATTTTATGTTTTCTTAGCTGGTTTCTATTACTTCTTCGTCATCACCTAGAAAAATCGCGTGCGTTCCTCTTCCCGGTTGCGTATGAGCGTGGCCATCGCTCTGTCACTGGCGCCACAGTTCTCTCCCGAGCAGACGGACTGACTAATAGGTCTACGCTGATCGTTAGGAGATTCAGTTCCGAATGCGCAGCCTCCTCTAAACCGAGTCGAACACAACGCGATGTTACGAAATGAGAGGGAAATTCGTGGCTTGAGATTGCCGTTTGGTCGCGGCGACAATTTATATTCTTCGAATGTGACGTAACGATAAGACATCAGACTTGCGGAATAAACTTGCGTTGTTGAAAGCGACCGTGCTTTCGAGCGAAGCGTCTTGTGAGTTACAGATTTCGGTGGCGGGAGTGGTGGTGGCGTCGTACGCGAAAAGCTGGCGCCTGTAAATCTACAGGAACGCAGCCTTCGAAAGGGTGCTGCAGTCATATGCGTACTTGTGCTGTTTCCCTATAACTAATGCGCTCTCGACCAAGGCTTGTCGGTGATCAGGTGTTTATGATGTAACAAAGCAACCTTGCTTGTTGGGCGAGTTGGAACAACTTTATCATAATGTAGTGCAGCGCAAAAAGCAGACAACAAACGAGCGAGGGGACGAGGATACAGCGCGATCTTCCAACTAAAGGTTATTAGATTGGGACTCACGTATATATGCTCAGGCGAAGCAAAAAGAGAAAAAACAACAACCAGGAAGTAAAAACCAAATAGTGAGACCTAGAGAAGTGCTGATAAGCTCGTTTGTTGTCTGCTTTTTGCGCTACACTACATTGTGAATGATATAAAAAACTGATTTGTTATCGAGGTGACTCAACCTTTAACGCTGCCACATTTCATTTTTGCGTGGATATCAACGCACGACCGTCGTTATTGCCTTTATCATCTGAAGTGCTGCACTACCGAGCACGTGAACGAAGATTCAGCATGAGGGAATAAAATAAAAGTAAGAATTGAGAAAGAGGACAGAAAAAAAAAGAGTTGTAAGTCAAGCATTGGCAGGTTAACTAGCTTCCTATTTTCCAAGTTGAGAAAGGGCCCCTGAACTTTTGAATGGGAGGGTGTCTTTAGAGAGGTAACATCTGTCACGACAACAGCATGTGTGTCTATAGATAGATGCGACAATAGCGTCCGCTGAAGAACTCCTCTCTTATCTTGTGATTCTTATATTTCAAAAATAGAGCCGGAGGTGCAAGAGCACTCGCATTTCCTCCTGCTGCGTCTTTTCTCAGATAATGTAACCTTCACTGCACTGCAAGCATGAGGTCGAATTTTTCGGTTACGTCCGTCAACAGACGCGATTGGCATGAGCTTGTCTGTGAAACTTCAGGAGAAAAAATATCACCGTTGTTTTACCGGAGGGGTATTGCTGAGGAGGTCGCAATATCTTGGGCAGTCACACCCGAGTGACTCTGCACCGCGGCACAAAGCCACAACGGTTCGATGAAGGGCATCGCAGCATCGTTGCCGTTTTTCCTTTGATACGAGACATTCCCCAGCTGACAGAAAAGCGGTTACAAGGAATGGGCGAGCGGGACGTAAGCTGTCGCTCCGGAAGACAGGCGGCTGGCGAGAAGGAGGTAGACAATATGTATGTACCTACATACATATAAAGCCAGGCCCCCAGCTGAAAAGGCAATGAAGAATGGGGAGCGAAGAAAGCCACTGGGGCGATATCGTCTCGGACCAGGATAGGTCTCCCCGCCGAATGACGGGAAATCGATGCGCTAGCTGTCGGCCGTCCGGTTAGAGGAGCAAGGGTCTTCTAAAAGCCACGACGGCGAGTCGGAATGACATGGGCGTTGCGGAACAGAACCGCTTGTCCACAGATCCAGAGCAGCTGTCCGCGTTTCTCGGCGATGCTCCACGTTGCTTGGCGGATCCGAAGAAGCCCTGCAGCGGAAACTGCAGCCATTCGGAGGAGGAAAGGGACATGACCGGCGTCGAGCTCAATCCAGGAAGGAGGGGACAGATGCGGCCGCCGGAAGTCAGGAAAGGAAGGAAGTAGCCAGGTCTTGAAGAAGAAGGAGAGTGTGCAGGAGGACAAGAATAGTGAGACCCGCTGAGCTTGAAGGTGCTTTGTATGCGTGTAGTATTCATCCTTTGTTTCGGCAAAATGCGCCCGAGTGCTTGATTTTCTTTGTGCACTTTGTTATCTCTATTGTAGTCTCGCTCCTTTATGTATATGTACCGAGTGTTATATACCCACGCGCAGGTTGTTGTTTGGGCACAGGAATCGCATACTGGGATTTGGTGGATAGCTCCTTTTCGGATCAGCGCACACGTGGAATGCGGCGTGACGTGTACAGGGTCTATAGAGTCTCTCGCTCGACAGTTCTTGTCAAGCTTGCCGATACCTATCACCGGCAGAATGAAATCCCGAAGACGAACGGTGGCAGTGATCCTGTTGCCTGACACAGGCTCTTGAGATATCTTGTTTGCGATGCTACAAACTTCTGCGGAATAGGTGTACAGCACCAAAGACTTCGGGCCTGCATTGTCGAGTGCGGTAAAAAAGTAACAAGAAACTCAACTACTTGCTTATTTCCGCTTTCTCTTTTTGCGAAAAGGGCTTCACAGCAGCACGCTGTGGGACAGGTTAGGCAGTAGACGTGCGGAAAACTGCAAATGTCATATGTGAAATTATGTTGACCTTGCTTCATACGTCTTCTCTTGTACTGAAAACAATCTTTTTCTTGTGCTTTTCCACAGCTACTTTTTAACGTGACCTGTGATAGTGTGAGTTTACTCCCTGAAACAAAGGTGCCGATTAATTGCACGTGAACTACGAAATTACAGAATCTCGTTGTCCCAGAACACCACGTGTCTTGGTTTTGTCGTAGGAACCGGATCTTGCACAAGATCTTTGGGGCGTATGAAGGTGTATTTGCTGACGTGGAGGAGTGCTGTGGAAGGACACTCCTACTATTTATCTGCTGCCCTCCTTACAGGTGGCAGTCACGAGCAAAAGAGCCGCCAGCAGGAAAAGAGTATAGCAAGGATCTTCCATGTCCTGCAGTGTCCGTGTCATTTAATACAATATAGCCATTTATATATGCTGTGCGCTGGAGAAGCTCCGTTAACACTGAAGTGTGTTTAGAAAAAGTGGTGGTGAAACTCCGTTAACACTGAAGTTAAGCTCTAAGTCAACGACAATATGGATATTCTCAAAGTGCTCATTAATTGAAACCACTACCTTGCCGTGGGAAAGAACCAGCTGAGTGTTACACGTTGTGAAAGCGCTGTTGATGTCCATACGGGCAACGAACATTCACCAAACATTGTAGTATGTAGCTGTGCATGATATTATATGTTTCTGAGTGCATCTTTAAATTCACTACCCATGATCTGAAAAAAGCATATCAGGTGAGTAGCAGGATTAACATCTTCAAAATTAATTAAAAGTACTCTTTCTTTAGCTATATAACCAGCAGCTGTTTGTCTATATTATAAATGTTACGGACGCCTTCTGAGCATTTCTTCAGAGCGAAGCTGGTTACCTCTAGCCCATGCGTTATCTGCACCCAGGAAAGAAGGGATTTTTTTTTTTTGGTTGGCTCACGCTCAATATGGGACCAAAAAAAAAAGACGAAAGTTGAAGACGCCACCCTTGCCTTAACCCGCTCGCTCAGTCACACGGCGGCGCTTACCTCGGTCTTGTATCATCAGAGTCTTACGGCCGTCACATCAGTGCCTACAGAGAAGCACTCAGCTTTGAAGACGGTCGAATTAAGAGCTGTTCATGGAAGGAAAAAACAAAGTTTAGGTGTCACCTGTACAAGCCATCAAGACAGCGTTACTCTAAAAGCACTGTTGTAAAATTATAAAGTCGTTGAAATCCGATTAAGAAATAAGGTGTCTGCACATTTTTTAGGCCCTTCATGACATTAGCTCATCCTGTGATGCGGAGTATAGACAATCAGAGAATGAACCTCATTTACCTCTCTGCCTTTCGCCTCTTGTTTCGTCGCCCTTTCTTTTAAATATAGGCTGGTGCTTGCCGATCAAAAGGGCCAAAAGTTGGCAATATAGCACGAACACATCAGCCTAGTACTTTTCTTTATCAAAACGCATAGAAATGAATTCGAGAGCTGATGTAAGCGTCAACCTTTACATAGCACGAAAGCCAGAACAGAACAGCTTGCTCCCATTGTGTTATGTGGCTTGTATGCAGTGCGGCAAAAAAAGAGAGAGACAACACTCAAAATGAAACGAAGGTTGACAGAAATAATTGTGAATGGAGGGATATTTCTTGAATTGTGAGTTACGAAAAAAAAACGATTTTTTTGGTCCCTGGTGAAATGGCAGAATTTCGAAAGAGAGCAATCAAGTTGAGCAGTTCGAGTATTGGGCTTTAACTTATTATCACTTCATTGTTCCGACTAGGATTTCCCTCTTCCTCCACGCATTCCGCGGCTTTCGAAGCTGTACTATAAAATGTGACTGAAACGCAATAAATGAGGCAAAAGTACCGGAAGCAGCGTAAAAATGTTCGCTTTTTTTTTTGTCAAGTGTGCTAACCAGCTCCAACAAACCAATTTCCTAGATAAAATAAAAACAAAACAAAAATGAAAAGGAAGCTCATGCGCGCATAAGGACTGCTGAAATTAGCATACATAGTGTCCATCTTTTTTTTTCACTTTACTGACTTTTAAACTTGGCAGTTATGGTTCTACCCGTAGTTTAGCTTAACCGTTAGCTAGATAGAAGGCGGACGTCTTACTTTGGATATTAAGAGAATCCATGGAGTTCCGGTGGCGGAATCGCAAAGCGCTCCCGAAGGACATTGTGAATTTATCGCATTGAGATCCTTTGATGTAATACAAAAATTGCAGCACATACACGGAGTGAATGAGGACGAGTGGGACGAATTGTCTTCATCCATCCATCCATCCATCCGTCCATCCATCCATCCATCCATCCATCCATCCATCCATCCATCCATCCATCCATCCATCCATCCATCCATCCATCCATCCATCCATCCATCCGTCCGTTCATTCGCCCGTCCGTTCGTTCATCCGCCCGCCCGTCCGTCCGTCCATCCGTCCGTCCGTCCGTCCGTCCGTCCGTCTGTCTGTCTGTCTGTCTGTCTGTCTGTCTGTCTGTCTGTCTGTCTGTCTGTCTGTCTGTCTGTCTGTGCGCCCATCTGGATATGCTGTGCTGTCTGTGCTGCAGGAATGGACTACACTATACCATAAGGAGCTTCGCCCCTAAAAAAGATATCATAAAGCTCTATTAATTGTATTAAATCCTCTCGGTTACTAGTATATCGGCATGTTTTTCTTTCGCCACGGGCTAATGACATTTGCAACTTCAATCGTTCAAAGTATTGCCGCAGAGACTGCCTTCAATCAGGTTTCTACCAGAAGAACCAGCAAGCCGCTATGCAAGCGTCTACAATAAAGCACTTCTGCGCGCGCTTTCTGCGGCACCGTGAGACAAGCTCCTCGTGCTCTGGCTCGTGACAGTGGTTGTCAGAAAGGTGTTCGAGAGAGATTCTCGTGTGGAACGCTTTAGCAGACTGAATTATTTCACCTATTTTTCTGGGCACAAGTTCGCCCTTTATTAAAACTATTGTTCGTGTCACCCTCTTGTAATACGTGACATTCTGGTGGAGATGCGGGGTATGACTGGCAGTCCCTCAGGCGCAAGAGAGCGGAGTCCTGACCTTCAGTGACTGGAACCTGGTGAATTGACTCTGGTACACCAGCGTTCAAGCCATCGTCTTCGAGGAGGACCACGATAGGGCCTGAATTCGGACCACTCACCACTGCTCCAGCAACCTAAGCAGCGTTTACAAACAGCCCCGCAGCAATGGCTCCCACATGTTCAACATATGAGCTCATCGTGTCACCACCATGCCTGCCTGAGCCTTTCCACGGTGACTCGCACAAAGATGGAGAAGACTGGTTGGAGCATTTCGAGCGGGTCGCAAGTACCAACGCCTGGGACGAGACAAGGGAATTTGGGCGCGTGTACTTCGCGTTGCAGGATGCAGCGAAGGTGTGGTTCGAAAATCACGAAGCGGTGTAAGCAACATGGGAAGATTTTCGACAACACTTGTTCGCTGCGTATGCGAGTACAGATCGCCGAGAGAAGGCAGAAAACACTCTCCAGTCCAAGAACCACCGCACGAATGAGAGTGTCAGCATGTATGTCGAAGGCATGTGCCGGCTTTTCAAACGCGCTGATCCGAACATGACGGAAGAGAAGAACTGCACCACTTAATGCGTGGAGTCAAGCAGGACTTATTTGCTGGGTTAGTTCGCTCGCAATCCACCACGCACCGTTGCCGTGTTCCGCACCGAAGCAATGACGATAGAGAAGGTGCTACAACAGCGTGCCCGTGACTACAACCGAGACGATAGTAGCACACCAGTGGACGTCCTGTAGGTAGGCCAAGGTAAGGTAGCAACAGTGAAACGCTGAGAGAACTGGTGCAGTCCATTGTAGAAGAAGAGCTTCAGAAGTTGCTGCAGCTACAAATTGTGCCGACAGTCTCGACCCTCGCCGCCGTCATTCGTGACGAAGCCCGGCACGCCATCCTTACACCGGAACATGAGGCGCAACCTGTTCGACTGGAACAACCACTGCAGGCACGTCGCGTACCAACGTACGCGGACGCTCCACGCCAGCCTGCCGTGCACAATCCTTTTTTCGCGACGCCCAGTTCATGCCCGTCGGCTTCGCACGGCTCACCCTTCTTCAGAGAGCTGATACCACGAAAAAGCGATGTGTGGCACACACCTGACTGGACGCCACTTTGCTTTCATTGTAGAGATGTTGGACATCTTTACAGAACATGCCCATACCGAACGGCCGGGTTGCGGGGGTTTTCTGTAAATGCTCCACGCCCGCGTAATGTTGAAAGACCCGTGGAGATAGAAGACTACCTGTTAAGGTGGCAACTCTCGGCTGCTAGTTTTCAGCACCAGCCAAGGTCACCGGCGCCGACTCGTTACCGATAGCCGAGCTCCCGGCCTCCAAGATCCCCATTCGGAGGTTTACCAAGGCGTTCAACGAGCACGCGCCAGGAAAACTAAGTTCAGCGACGTGTGAAGGCAAGGCCGCTGTTGTTCGACAAGGCGAATACTCTCAGTCAAGACCCGAGGATAGCAGCGACAAGCAGAAAACAACCGCTAAGATAACTAAAGAAACAATTTCTTCGGACTTGCGCGTTACGGTGGAGGAGCGGGAATTGAGAGTTTTGGCCGATACCGGTGTTGAATATTCAATCGTTAGCTACGCGTTAGTAAGGGATCTCAAGAAAGTTTTGACGCCGTGAAGTTGTGCACAAATAAGAACGGCTGGGGGCCATCGGATAACACCAGTGGGAAGGTTCACCGCGAGAATAGGAATTCGGGGTAATACTTACGTCGCTGATTTATATTTGCTTCAGGAATGCTCAAGGAATGTTATTCTCGGGATGGATTTCTTACTACCGAAAGGTGCCATAATCAATTCACACAATTCTAGCGTTTCCTTCTCGACGAAGTTGGCCATAGACGAGAAGTAGGTAGAGAGCGCTGCATCTCGAGTTATCGACGAGGACATAACCATGCCACCACGATGCAGTGTGCTCGCTGGCGTAAGAAATGACATATTCGTCGATTCCGAAGGCATAGCGGACAGCAACGTCGAGCTGCTTTCAAAGAAAGGCATTAGTATAGCCCGGGGCATTATTCAATTACGCGGTGGTAGCGCCAATCTGTTGCTCACAAACTTCGAAAACGCAATACCGCATGTTGATTGATTGATATGTGGGGTTTAACGTCCCAAAACCACCATATGATTATGAGAGACGCCGTTGCGGAGCGCTCCGGAAATTTAGACCACCTGGGGTTCCTTAACGTGCACCCAAATCTGAGCACACGGGCCTACGACATTTCCGCCTCCATTGGAAATGCAGCCGCAGCAGCCGGGATTCGAACCCGCGACCTGTGGGTGCAATACAGCATGTTGCAAAAGACACTGCCATTGCCTTTCGGCACAGTTTCACTGCAGTGACAGATTTGTGTGGCCATCTATCAGCGCCACCTGCTCCGGGAAGTATTGATTATGTCGGATCTGCAGGTTCAATCAATAGAAATCTGCCATCATGCGAAAGGCAAATCATACACGACCTCATAAGAGACTTCTCAAAGTGTTTCTCCACCTCCTCAAAGGCACGCCGCACGCAAATTGTTAAACACCCAATAATAACTGACGAGGAAACAAGACAGGTTTATCAGCACCCGTACAGAGTTTCACCCAAAGAACGAGAGGTCATAAAGGGTCAAGTGCAAGAGATGCTGGAAGGCGATGTCATTCAACCACCCAACAGTCCGTTGGCATCACCAGTAGTGCTTGGGAGCAAAAAGGGCAACACGTTGAGATTCTGTGTTGACTATCGGAAACTGAACAGCGTGACCAAGTGCGATGTATGCCCCTTGCCACGTATCGATGATACATTGGATCGCCTACGGCATGCCAGATATTTCTCGTCATTGGATTTAAAAAGCGGGTATTGACAAATTAAAGTAACTGCGAAAAGACGGCTTTTGTAACTCCGGAGGCTTGTACGAATTTAAAGCACTTTCATTCAGCCTCTTTTTTTTGCGCCAGCGACATTACAGCGCACGATGGACACTGTTCTACCGGGTCTCAAAAGGCAGTCATGCTTAGTCTACTTGGACGACGTTGTGGTATTTTTTGCAGCGTTTGAACAGCCTATAGAACGACTACGTTCAGTGCTTCACGCCACTCAGTCAGCCGGCTTGACTGTTAAACCAGAGATGTGTCAGTTTGGATATGAAACGCTTCGTTTCCTTGGTCATGTAATCAGCGCTGAAGGTGATGGCTCGGACGCCGACAAGATTGCGGCCGTCGTGCGATTCCTCAAGCCGAGAGACAAGAAGGAGGTGCGTCGATTTCTGGGCTTATGCGCTTACTATAGGCGATATGTAGAAAATTTCTCGGAAATTGCTGAACCTCTGACCAGATTAAAAAAAGAAGAATCATTTGTTTAGCATAAGGAGCAAGAGAGAGCTTTCTAGGAATTAAAGAAACGTTTACAAGCCCCACGGGTCGTCTCACAATTCGACGAAACTGCGGACATGGAAGTCCATACAGATGCAAGCAATCTTTGTCTTGGCGCGGTATTGCGGCAAAATGGAGAAGAAAAAGTAATAGCTTATGCCAGTCGTACCCTGTTAAAAGCTGAAAAGAACAATTATGCAACAGAAAAGGAGTGTTTGGCAGTTATATGGGCAATTAGCAAGTTCAGGCCATATCTTTACGGAAGGCCGTTACATGACGTCAGCGACCACCATTCACTTTGCTGGCTGGCAACCTTAAAAGAACCTTCGGGACGACTTGCGAGATAGAGCCTCCGTTTCAAGAATACGATATTACAGTTGTATTTAAGTCGGGAAGAAAACACAGTGATGCTGATTACTTATCACGCTCGCCTCTGGACTCTACTCCTTCAGAAGAGGATGAATTTACATTTCTTTGTTTTGTGGAAGCTTCGGATATCGCCAAGCACCAGCGAGCTGCACAAAACTGCTCCCACTGATAAAATACCTCGAAGGGCAGGACTCCCAAGTTTCACTCGCATTTAGGAGAAAATTATCCTCGTTCTGCCTCCATGGTAATGTACTCTACAAAAGGAACTTCGGACGCAACAAAGAAAATTTCTTATTCGTTGTGCCGCAAGTCATGAGGCTTGAAATATTATAAGCTTGCTATCATGAACCATGCTCGGGTCACTTAGGCGTCAACATTCGTCAAAATCCATCTGAAAGATTACTGGCCCAAGCTGTTAGCATCTGTACAGCAATATGCGAAGGTATACCGTGAGTGTCAAAGGCGCAAAACACCACCTCTGAAAACGGCCGGCCTGCTCTAGCCCATAAATACACCTAATAATTCTTTTCAACAAATTGGAATGGATCTTCTCGGGCAGTTTACAATGTCATCCTCAGGAAAGAGGTGAATTGTCGTCGCAACCATATATTTAACGCGGTACGCTGAAACTGGCTGCCTTGAGCGAAGAACGGCTGCGGAAATTGCCAAGTTCTTCGGTCACAACATTGTTCTGTGACATGGCGCCCCGATGGTAGTCATCACCGATCGCGGAACAGCATTCACATCGTAGTTGATGCAGTGCTTGATGATTATTACCAACACCACTCGTAGAAAAAAAAAACACTGCGTATCATCTCCAAACGAACGGGTTGACGGAACGCCTAAACCGCAACATAGCGGACACGTTGTCGATGTACGTGGACATGGAGCATAGGACGTGGGACGAAATCTTACCCTATGCAACGTTCGTCTACAATACGGAGTACAGGAGACTACAGCATCCCTCCATTTGAGCTGATCTATGGCCGAATGGTGACTACATCACTCGACGCCATGCTCCCAGTCGATAACAATAATTATGAGCCATCCAACGTTGAAAACTTCCTACAAAGAGCTGAAGAAGTGCCCCAGCTGGCGCGACACCGAATACGTCGACAACAATGTAGGCACGCGAGCTACTACAATCTTGCGCCGCACAGAAGTCAACTACCAGCCAGGCGATCAAGTGTGGGCCTGGACACCAATACGCCGCTGTGGGCTGTCAGAGAAACTTCTTAGACGCTACTTTGGTCCATATTAGGTCATGCGCCAACTCAGTGACATAACTTATGAAGTAACCCTCGAAGGACAAGAGCGCTCAAGACGCCAAAACCATGCGGAGGTCGTACATGTATAGCCCGCATCAAGCCCTACTTCGAGAGATGCTGAATAAACATTACCCTTTGCTTACTTCCCTCAACCGCGCATCGGGACGATGCGTATTTCTGAGGGGGAGTAATTCCGCAAAGACTGCTTTCAGTTAGGTTTGTACCAGGAGAACCTGTGAACCACTATGCAAGCGTCTACAATGTAGCGCGCCTGCACGCGCTTTCTGTGGCACCGCGAGACATGCTCCTCGTGCTCAGGCTCGTGACAGTGGCCTAATCTACTGGTTGTCAGAAAAGTGTTCGAGAGAGACGCTCGTGTGGAAAGCCTTAGCGGACTCAATTATTTCACTTATTTCTTTTTTGGGCACAAGTTTGCCCTTTAATAAAACTATTGTTTGTGTCACCCTCCTGTAATACGTGACGATATAATCTTGCATTACTGTACCCATGAAACTTTTGTGATTGCAGACATAAAATACGTGAACTGACTGACCTTAATATAAATGGCAATTTTCGTCCGTACTTGAAAAAAAAAAGTAAACGTATTGTACAGTACCCCTAGTACCATCGTACTCTCGTGCTCGCACTTATGCCTGTCGGCTCAGCGCACACATGACCACTTGTCATAATAATATTATGCACAACATTCTTGACTCATTTAACTAACTGGTACTTGTGTTAAACAGTGAGCTGTTCCTGTACACCTTTTGTTTCTCAGATTTCTTATTTACCAAATAACACACACTTCCGATCTTGTTCTTGGCCGTAAACACCACTTAGCAGTGTACCGCGCAGCCACCTTTTTTTTAATTTTGCGGAACAACTCCTGCGCGTAAGGAATCACTACTGTTTTAGAGCAAGAACCTACTGTTCTGTCATTTTGATTGCGTGGTTGTTTTTTATGTTTAAGATCTTTAATTAGCCTGGACGCTGAAGCCTGTATCGCATTCTGCTGGTGGCAAGCGGCCTGCAGAGGCTTCTTGTGCTGTTTGCTTAACTTTTGGCTGTCATATGTAATCTGTTAGCAAATAACTACCACATGAGTGTGCGCACATTGATCTTGGAGCACACGCCTAGTGCGTTGTTCATTTATCAACAAGCAACATTGTCTTTTTCAAAGAGCATACCGAAGTTTGTCCCAAGCCAACCAAAACTGAGTGTTGGGTTGGTTCGCATAAACCTAAATAAAAATTAAAATCTTATCTAAGAAGCGAATGATGGTTAAAGGTGTCAGTTCTGTATAGTACATATGACATCGGGTCATAACATTAGGTAAAATAGGGGAAAGTAATTATCAGAATAATTGAAGAAATTTAACTGAATTGGGGCACTGAATGAACAGATGGCTGCTTTCGAATTCGTAGGATTGTTGCGAAATCCGGCGGCACATATCTCAGCTACTTGCTTCTCTTAACGCGGCTTCAACGATCCGCTTCGGCAGCATGATGATGCACTGCCAGAATTGGTTGCGAAGAAATTTGTCACCAATTTCAGCGCAGCTCAACTGGTCTTTTGGACCTAAAGTATATGAATAAGTACGTTGAAAGAACAGACATGACATACACCCACAAGAGAACGTCGTGATAGCGCTGTTACAAACACTTAGATACAACGTTACAGTCACCTAACTTTTTATTGTATACCCACCGTAGCAATCTCAACAGATTCGCTGATTGCTGACTCTGTTCTTTGCACAGCTGGATGATAAACGAGACAGAAATATATGAATACCCTCATTGTGTCAACTGCGCACCATCAAAAGCCCAACTGTTTTAGGGACGAAGCTCCTTAGAGCGGCACAGGTTCGTCCCTCGTAGTCGTAGTCATAGTCGTATTGTGTAAACAGTCTTACGTTTTGACCTGCAAGGTGGTTTCGGTGGGAGACTTCTCGTTTGCTTTGTTGAACAATAAAAAAATGGCAGTATATCCACGGTGTGAATGATGGAGAGTGGGGGGAGGCATTCGTCCGTCCATTAAGTAAAATCCGAATTCTCCTGTCTCTCATTCCCCATTAGCACCCATTGGCATGCACATTGAGCACTATCTGACAAGAAAGGGTTGCTACGTTATACTCGCTGGGCGTGACCTCCTTCGTTTTAGAAATGTTTAGCGAGTGTTGAGCCGCAGTGCCATGAATACAGTGAACTAGTATACGCCATGAACTCGAGGTGGTTAAAGGTGGAAAGTAGATACAAAGTGCAAGCCGTAAGAAAGCAAAAGCCGAATTCTCCTGTCTCTCGTTCCCCATCAGCAACCATTGCCATGTACATTGAGCACTATCTGATAAGAAAGGATTGCTACGTTATAATCACTGGGCGTAACCTCCTTGGTTTTAGAAAGGTTTAGCGAGCGTTGAGCCGCAGTGCCATGAATACAGTGAAGTAGTATATACCACGAACTCGAATTGGTTAAATGTGGGAAGTAGATACGAAGCGCAAGCCGTAAGAAAGTGTGCGTGTGCCACCTCTCGTTTAGCCCTTGGGATATCCGCTGGATGGCGGTGCTTCTATATGAGGAATATATGATGAAAAGATGCGAGATGGTGGTACTTGGAGTGTTGAAAAGATGGACGAACGGACACACTGACAGATGCATGGACGGACGCACGGAAGGCTGCATGGAAGGATGGACGTATGAACGGACGCAGGGGCGGATGCATGGACGAATGCAGGGATGGACGAGACGCACAGATGGACGGACGCACGAACAGACGCACGCACGGACGGTCGCACAGACGGACACATTGACGGATGGAAGCAAAAACGAATAGACGGACTGATGCTTCGCCCCACTCTCCGTCATTCACTGCGTGGATATGCTGCCATTTTTTTATGAGGCAGCTCTTTGCATGTTACTTTTTCATAAGTGTTCGTACTTGAACCACACGCTTTATCGGTTTCCGCAGTGAAAGGGAAAATTTCATCATCTCCAGCACCGGTCCTCTGTTTTTGCTTCGACGTTGTAGGAAGAAAAAGAGAGAGAGACATAGAGAGGGAGACGCAAAATTACAGGCAAGGAGGCAAACCAGTGTTACATCTGGTTTGTTACCCTACACTAGAGGCAAGGAGATTTAAAAGGATGGGCACAAAAAGGAAGGACGCACACATACAATAAATAAAAGGGGGGAGGTGGGAAACGCAAGCATTATAGTCTGCCCAATACTCTACTAATCCATATTAAAAATAAGTGAAGCATTAATAGACTTCCGTTTAGACGACAGTTCGGATCGGCATTCTAAGATTGTGTTCGGACAGGGACGTGTTGTCAAGGTGAGCCAACGTGGCCGCTAACGACTGCAGCTGAGCGCATTAGTTAGGATACGGGGCAATAACCTGTTCATAGGTTCCCTCCGCGACTCAGTGAATGACAGCAGTACTGTCATCCAAGCCGATTTTGGAGGCAAACGACATAGTAAAAAGAACACCGAGTCAGATTCAGCTAACTACCGTCGCCTCACTGTGAACCATAGAGTTTTCTAAAAGCAACTAGAGGAGACTGGCACTGCGATCATTCAGCAACCATAAAAATTGTGGACATGATGTGGGTTTGCCTAGTCTTCATGCTTGCGCGCGGGAAACGTACTCGTGGCTTCGTTTATTGCTTGGTTCTAGTTTCGTTTCGAAGAAAAGAACAAACCGTTTTCTACATCATGACCAGATTTGAAGTGGTAAGGCTAAAAGATTATGGTGGTGAGGCGTAACTGCCGAACATTTCCCGATTGTTGTTTGGTGGCAAAGCACCTTCAAGCCACGCCAAGTCAGAACGAACGTAAAGTACACAGTCTAGGCCATCATCTATGTCATATCCGTAATTCCCATGCTCGCTGAAGCGAAATATGTTGCAGCTCTCATAGACACTATAGCAGCAGAGTTCCCTCTAGTGTATAATTAGGAAACCTTATGATCCCAACGAGTACAGGTGCAGGTCGAAGTCGAAAAGACGGGTCCATTAGCTGCAAACGTATGTATTTGGAACTGTGTTTTCTTAGGATCCTATGTCAGACGCAATGTTAATGAAAAAAATATTGAACTGTCAGAAAATATTTTGTCTAGCAAGGAACAAAGAGCCCTTAAATTTTTCACTTTTTTTATAAATATCTCATGCATTCATTCGCAAGCTCACGAAGTTTCGTTCTTGAAAAACCAGCACGAAAACGACGGGAGCTCGCTCAAACGGATGAAAAGCACGTATCGTTTTTACGCTTGTTTTCCAAGTATGCATCGATTCCAGCTCCCCACCCTTTCTACTTTATTGAAGTTTCATTGTCCCTTCTAATATCAAAAAAGGGCGTCGACTGTCCTACGCCTTTTTCGGGTTCACATGCGGCAGCTGCATCGGCATGTTTATTTCCCTTTAGGCTACAGTGGCGATGCATTTTTAGACTGTGCCGACTGAAAGTAAACCAATGTGGGAAACCATGTAGGGTACTTCATAAACACCGCTATTGCATGACATTTCTTTAAAGTTTCTTTTGTGTCGTTTTTTTATCCTTCGTTTCAGAAGCTTATCTCACGGTATAAGTTGTTTTCAATGCAGTTCATAGAGTCTATTCACAGCGAAAGTCTGGGGGCACCCTTGATCTCTGTTCAATATTGATACGCTTGAAGCAGTCGCCTCTCAAAGGCAGTTTAAGTTCTTTGCAAAGCACTGCATTGGTTATTATACTGAGGAGGTCTTCAATGAGGAGCGTATTCTTCACTTTAAAGACGTCGTCACAACGATTATGTATTGCAAAGCAGGTCTAAAAAAAGCATGCCTGTATCATATCAATATACTTTCGAGTATATTTTGGAGAGTTGAAATGGCCTATATTTTCTAAGTGCCATTATTGGGCATACATCAACTGAAACTTGGGGCAGACTTTCAGGTGGCAACTCTAAATCCGGGGAGAATTCGGAAAGTGCTCCTCTGGTGTATCACTGATGCCGTCTTGAGAATTCGGTCTGCGTCTTGAACTTCCTTACTTCTTTTCCATTCACGAGCTGTTGAAGGAGCAGGAACAAGCAGGACAAGGCAATGTGAGCCACAAAGTGCACAAAGACATAGTCGGTGAAAAGTCCGGCTGTCAGGAGAAGTTGTTCGCCCTAGGTTTTGAATTAAACATTTCCAGCTGTTACTGGACGTTGCCGCCATTCGGTTTTCTTGTCCGTATTTGTTTGTTTTTTTCGCCCTCAAGCTCAAGAACCATCTCAAAGCATTATGCCCATACTGACTTTTTAAAAGTAGAAACGTGTTCCTGAAGTTTCTTTTCTTTTTCACAATGTTGCTGCAGTCGATGCTGCTGTTCTTGTTGTAGCCAAAAACAGTTCCCCGACGAAATGTCGCAGAGTATATCCACTGAAACCATAAACAAATGGGTTCCGGTGTGCAGCACGCCTCTGCTTTCAACGCCACTGACTAACTCTCATACTTTACTGTCGCTTCGATGATTTACAGATGTGAAAACTTTTAGTTGGTAATCTTTGTGCACATAGACTTACATATAAAATATAAAGAAAGTGAAATAGTGCTGATTCAAATGAAGAGGTTAGACGGATGTATCGATAGTGAACAATTTTTACACCGTTGTGCATTTCTTAGCCGTAAACTTGACCCGCAGCACTATGAGTGATTTCATAAAATAACCAATGCTTTAAATGCTTCATAGTGGCCGTTGGTGTAGAGTCTACACAGTTTCAGTTTGGACTCCCTCTCTGAGGGAAACGAATTTTAAGCACAGTGAAGTTGTCATTCAGTATATTGTGCACCACTTTGCAGCAATCGCTTGATTATAATCAATAAGCTCTAATTCTTTCTCCACCATTCAACTAGCTTTACAGGGAATAAAGTGGCGAGCTTTTGATTATAAATCCTTTTAAATATAAATACCATGTCCGTAACCAAAATATTGAATTTTTTAATACCGTAAAATGTTTGGGATTGACCATTATTACGAAACTTAGCTGGGACGCTCACATCGACAACGTTTGCGCCAAGGCCTACAAGAAGCTATGCTTCTTAAGAAGGAAGCTGAGGTCAAGTGATTGGAAAGTTAAAGTTGCAGCCTATAAAACCCTAGTTCGACCCGTGCTAGAATACGCATCCCTTGCGTGGGACCCATATTTAAAGAAAGACATAGATAAAGTGGAAAGGATTCAGCGGCTAAGCGCACTGTACATTTTTTCAGACTTTAGGCGCCTCTCCTCCGTTTCTGAATTGTTAAATAAATGTGAGCTGGAACCACTTGAATGTAGGCGAAGAATTGCAAGGTTAGTCTTCTTTTATAAACTATACAACAATGAATCCGGTTTAAATAAAGAATTGTACATTCTGCCACCTCCTCAGCGCTCAGCAAGGTTAAATCATTCAAAAACTGTAAGACCATATGCTCCTAAAAATAAACATTCAAGTACTCCTTTTTTGTAAGAACCATTGAAGACTGGAATTCACTGCCTTCCGACTGCGTGCACGCTCCGACTTCTTCTAGTTTTGACCTCTGTGTTAGGAACCTTATGTAACCCTCTCCTGCTAGGATGGTGAAAAACTGTCTGCAGTATTCCTTAAATAAATAAATAAAATAAATAAATTCCAGTCATGACACTGAGAAAAAAGGTCGCAGTATTTAGGACGCAGAAGCTGCTAGCAGGAGAGCACTGTATGATGGGCTATATACAGATAGTCTTAAGTTAGATAAAAAAAAGTTTCGCTTGACCTAATAACGTGACCTGTTTTAAAGAAACTTCTTGTTAATGCTCACGTGCTTAAAGTTCTTTGTTGCATTGGTAGTACCATCTTGTGAAGTGCGTAGCATTTTCAGTAATATTGTGGTGTATTGCCCAGATATTTTCTGACTGTTTAGGTTGTTAGATTTCACGTCTTCGTATCGCACAATACCCATGGTTGTAAAACTCCGTTGTCGGCAACTCTCTATTCACCTATCCTTCGAAGGCGATAGAGAGAGGTGCATACCACACATCAAATCCCGAAATTTCAGCCAAAATACTACGGTGCTGTGGACAATCTGCATTCTGTGATACACACTGTGGGAGCAGTTGTCGCAACTGAAACAGACGTTTCTACGCATCCACGAATTCGCACGCATCGCGGCACACCCTAACTTCGATCACGCGAATTCGGGGACACAAACCTACGGGCGACGAATCCAGCGACCAAGCTTGCGTCTCTGGTTTCTGCCGCGAACATGCACGGTCATTCGCAGGCCCGCAAGACCGTAACTGTCGCAAAGGCTTCCGAGTCCGCATCACTGTGCCCGGGGGCTTCTATTCACGTTCATGGGTAACTCTGAATGAAGCGTGTCTTCGGCCTGATCTAACTTAGTCGCCAGGAAAGCGAATCCCGACCAACTCCGTTGTGTGGAATGCATGGAGAGCCAGAGCTGCATCACGCGGCGGGCCATCCTTTCACCGCAAGCTGCACGCAATGCAAACTGGGGTTTGTATAACGTTCTTCTCTGTAAGCACTGTACGATTGGAGCATATCGGCGCGTGCTCGACTATGAGCGAGACTTTGGCGCATTGATGCCGCCAAAATCGAGTCTAAGTAAACGTACAAAATGAATACAACAAGAAAAGGAGAGTAAAAGAGGAGAACATTCGCGCGTAATCTAGTTCCTGCCTAAAACGCTGCATCTTTTGTGGCGGCCAATTCCTGCTGCAGGCCTCGCTCCTTTTTTCCGCGCACCACTGCTGCCAAAACCACAGCTACTTTCGCTTAGCGAACGTTTCGTTGCTTTTGTAGCTCCTTTTCTACCTCCTATACACTACAGCGGTTCTTCACAATGGAGCTCTGCGTAGCACCTTGGTTTCCCGTTTTTTTTTTCTCGGCTCTTTTGTACGCGGCTGTGTTCGTCTGGCGAGCCGACGCGCCAGGTCTGGTTGCGATTGACAATGCTCGGCCAAAAGGATAATAAAAATAAAAACCTTTTGTCGACGAACAGTGGTTTCTTCCAAACAATCTAAATGTCGTTTCCTTTTGGGGAAAGCTGAAAACAAGCTGTTTGTTTCTTTTTTTTTTTTCATACATTGCCGTTGTGCTTCCCATGGTGTGCGCGTGCTCCCTAAACTACTATTTGTTCGCAAAGTAGTAACAAACGAAAGAGTATAAGGATAACTTCACACTTTTTTGTCCTTCAGTGCAAGGTTTTTTACAGCTTGGATTCGAGCTAACTAGTACGGTAATGTGTCAAGGCAGGTGAAGTGCATGGTAAGATATGGACGGTGCAGAAACAGAGGCATGTGGGGTTTTGTGCGCAATAACACCGGTTCGAAGTATACTGCATTCAATGCTTGAGTCCCTACGCCGCCCCAGCGCTTCAAGTTGTGCTTCACCAGCCCTAATGCTACGAATATTTTTATTAGAGTGGTGCTTTGTCAGTCTCTGAATCCAAGTGTTCAACAAAAAGCACCCATGCAAGTGAAAGCCGAAATAATTCGGTAGATAATAAAGCAGAAAGATGAAATTTGATCAGCGAAAAAAGCAAATAGAAAACGTCAGTTGAACAAGAAACAATAATTGTTGCTAACCGTTAGTAACGATATTGATTCTAATCGATGAATGTAATGTTAATGAATGTGCAAAGCCATGATGTGATTATCTGGGATGCCGTATTGAAGAGCAGGATTGGACCTATTTATACGTTTTTCGGGGACGCGACCAGTCTGCTAAGGTCTAGTACTCCGCTTGATGAAACATTCGGGTTGCAGTATCTGGTGAGACGCTTTGTCGCGACGAGTCGCTCATCATTAGACACGCATTCATACCCTTGCGATTCACTTCTGATCCAACATTAGGTCCAAGCCACATCGAGGCTTAACCGAGATGACGCTATCTTTTCCTGTATGGCTGGGCGTTATATTTGCCAATGTGTATGCGTTTCGCACCAAGATGGCTTACACAACAGCATGTCGCCACTCTGAAAGAGAATAAAGGATTTGTACATTTGGCGACTGCTCCTAGAACGGCGCACAGTGGCGTCACTTTGTAACGCGATCACCAAATTGGATGACCGACTTTTGTCGGAGGAGAAAATTTTACGCCATTTATAGGATGCAACATCACCGAAGGCCTTGTAAAAGCTGTACTTTTTTTGCAATCGACCGGTCTTTCTGAATGACTGCAACAGGCGCCTGCTTCCTGAGTGTGTTTTAAATTAGGCACTTGTGTATTTGTGTTTTTTTCTCTCTATACCCTATTTATTGCGCTTTTCTATTCTCTCACTCCAGTGCTAGGCAGCAAACAGAGGCTAATATCTGATTTACCTTGCGGCCTAAATCCTTCTCTGTCTCTTTTTCCTTTTTGAACGCTATTTGTGATTACCGCTGCGTTATGCCGTTATGACAGATAATTTTTCAACACGCCCTTTCAGGAAGCCTTCATGTCTCGGACCAAACAAGCAAAAAGTTTCGTTCCTAGGAACCTTTTCAAGCCGCTCTGGTGTCATGAATAACGTTGTGGTCACTATAACCAAGTTTCTTTTTTACTAGCGCAGTAACTTTGCAAACATGAGTTAAGGCCTCGTATAGTTTATACGGCTTTCATGAATACGATTGCTAAATGCTTCATTTATCGCTTTATCAAATAGTTATTTCAATGCTGTTTATTTTTACTATTCTTTTACTATAGAATGCGTCTTCTAAGGTTGTTGTTTTTTTGGTAGGGTGCTATGTTTGGCCATCCTCAGAAATAAAATTTATACAGAAATGTCCAGGGACTGATGCAACATGTAATCAGATCGTGTTTGCGCTAATCTGTCTGGAGTACAATATGACCCTGTGAAATATTTTTATTTTGTCGATCATTAGCGGCAGGGTAGTTAAAGTAAGCTCCCCTTTTAACTCATAAATACTACGTTGCCCTTTCTTGCCTGTGAGCAGACACGGCCTAACTATGACCACTGCTTTCTGTTACGCAACTGTAACCGTTCCTGATATCGTGTACGTAACTCTGAGGCAGTTATTTGCGCGATAGCCGTAGAAGCAATGGGATAAGTTCAGCTAACAACCCTAGAATCATAGCCTTTCGTAACGCATCGCTATTGTCGCAAGACATGTATTTACGACTCATAATTTTCGGTCTTGTAGGATCAGATAGATTGAATCCGCCATACCAAAAAAAAATTCAAGAAGCGAGTGAATATTGAACCTTCGCTGTATTGCTTTTGTTCACATATTGCGTTTTTTCCTCTGTTTATTTAGGGATAAAAAAGCGTGCTTGTTTTTTGTTGAGCAGGAGCCCGCCTGTTTTATACCTACGGGTGATTTTGTTACGTAACGCTCACGGACGATAACCTCGACCCGAAAATGGTTGTGGTTGCTCGCACAAGACAAAGGGCAGGATCTCTTTTACCACCCAGAAAATACCCTCTTTATATCTATACTTCTACTTTATCCTCTGTTGTATCCCGTAATGCGGGCATTTCGATGCTTCAGGTTGTCCGAGAATGAGAATTTATTTTTTTATTTGTTTATTTTTACACTGCTTCGCGATGTGATACAGAAAAAAAAAGAAAGCGTGATTGACTCTAATACCCAGATTAAGATCATTATAGGTGACGCGAAGACATGGAAGAGTCCACAAAGGGCATGCCGTGGGCCATAAAATAGGTTTTCACGAGGATGAAATGAGGAGAAGGGTGTTTTTTCGAGGACAGATTGATGTTAGGGAGAAATCTGGGCTGCAAAAGGTCTGGTCGCTTGTGAAACAGAAAAACGCATGGCATCACCGTCTCCAAGTCCGAATACAACCAGCGAAAAAAACAGCAACTATGAAAAACTATGTAAACTAGTAGCGCAGCAAAAGAAGAAAAAAAATAAAATACCGGAATGTAGTATCACCTGCTGTTGTCGTGTGCTACTTGGATTTGATGTTGGCTATGAAGTTTGGTTGATTTGCGCAGCCTGTGGAACGTTTCTATATATTGCTGCAACATTTAGGGCATTCGCGTATCTACCAGTTATTACCTTAGAACTTACGGTGACCCAAGCATAGGTAGCGTGAATAACTGGTGCACTCGCAGGAATACAATTGAATGCTAAAGGCTGTCCTCACCACAGGCGAGAGTTTAGAATGACAATTTTGTTTTCTTTCATGTTCTTGGAAGAGCGTGTTAGATTTATAGATGTGGCGTTTGAGAAAATTCTACTTTTTCACCAAGATTACTGAAACGTTATGTAAGTTACGTATGTTCAGCGTGATTTACAGAACCATGGAGCCTTTAACTTTAGCAAAACATATGTAGGTGCGCTCAAGTGTCATAAAAATTGGTCTCGGCATAGTTCTTTGTAAGTAGCTTGGTTAGTAGCATGCCTGCGATTTGCTTGTTTATTTCTCCAAGTGAAACAAAACTTTTTTTTCATATAAAATTTTATTTATCTGATAATACACAAAACACAGCCTCACTTTCTTTATTGAACAAAATTAAACTTCTATAAATCTACATGCTCGTACCTAACATACAAAAAAATTGAATCATGAGTAAATTAGCCGATATGTCTCATCCTGATACAATTTGTTATCTGATTGTGGTATATTAAGGTTTAAGATTAACCAGCTTAGAGTGCGATTGTAGTTTGCAAGTTCTCCTCTAGTTAAACGTTAATTGATAGAGAACGCGTCTGTAGAGATTGCTAGTTTTACCATTGCTTGGAACAAGGACTTCCTTTTACGAGAAACGTGTTCTCGGTTTTTGTGAACACAGCCCGAAAACTCCATCGGCAGTTCCTTTCCACCCACCTTTCCTTTTTCTCATCTTTTTAACTTTTACTGACACTAGCCGTGCATAGTGACCCTCGCAATTTTCACCTATGGCGGAAGTTAACTCCGACTTCGATATTTACTGCCGTTTTTTCACCAACAAAGATCAAAGTACGGGCCGCAAGTAGAAGGGAATGCACTTTTGCATCTTGTTTTCACCTGTAAGTGTCCTGGTCTTTCACGTGTTTGCTCTAAGGGAAAAAAAGACAAAGAGCAACAAGAAAATCTACGGGATGCACTCATTTCTGCACTTTCTTCGCACTCACTTGTAGACGTTTCGTTTCGTCGACGCGTATCACGTACGGCTAGTTTCCCATGGTAGTGCGTATCTTGGGCGCCATAAAAGGAGGGGTGGGTACTCAATTTTACACGCACCGAGAGTTCTTTCCTTTGTCCGACCAATCGGCTATCGTGTCCGACCCGGCATTGAAAACCTGGTATTCGCCTTTAGGCAAGAGACCAAACTAGTCGACCCACCTTCCTTTGTTGTAGCATTGGAGATTCCTGCGATCCGCGTCCGTAGCAGATATGTAAGGTTACTATACGTTATAGTTTTTTGGGTATCGCGACACTTTGCTTACTTTTTTTGCGCCCTTTAGCCGGTAGAATCTTTTAGGCCTAGTCTTTTCTCGGTTGAAATATGTCGGCCATAATTGTTTCTTTTAAGGTATTGAACATCTAGGAACATCTTCTGCTTTTGAACTGCTGCTTCTGTACATCTTGTATCACTTCCACTCCCACAATAAAGGAATACCATAAAAGTAAGTAGTAATATTAGCACGGATGTAATCTGAGTTGCGTGTGCTGCCAGGTTATGCGTCAGCTCACGCACCGTTGTGGACGTGAGTGCGTTTAGTGCATTTGTGTGTTTGTGTGGCTGCGCATGTGTATGTGTACGCGTACCTGCATGCTCTCCATAGCGCGCGTAAGCGTTGCATGTTTTTTATCGGCGCAAATCTCCATGTTCACGTACCCGTTAGATGGCATGGGGAGAAGAAGTAACATAGGCATTCATCTAAGTTTAAGCAATAACGGAGATACCAGATCGCCGAAATATATTCACCTGTGGTTAGTAGATTAAACGTGCAGTTATTCCTGGAGAAACTCGATAGAGTCAACGTCCCCATCATTCCCTGACATTTAGCGTAGTCTTTCTGTAAGTGGCCACCTTGAGCCTCTTATGCTTGGCAAAGTTTGGAGAAAAAAAGACAGAACTCCCAGTCACTTTGTGTCGTTAAGTGTTCTAAATCATCTAGTACCGGAATTACACACTTTATTGCACTTTTATTTCCCGAAACAAAAAATAAGGTCATTAGAGCACTGTTAGTGCTATTGAAAAGCTTTTGTTTATAGTTAAGCAGAAAGAGGTCCGCTTTTTTTTCATAAATAGTTTCTCCCTTTCTAAACTAGTGAACCTATTGATTTCCTTGCTTCCACTTTTACAATGAAAGAATCTCTTCCGGTTGAGTGGCATGCTAATACACGTCCATGATGGTCTTCATTCCTTAGTTGCTATATATATATATATATATATATATATATATATATATATATATATATATATATATATATATATATATATATATATATATATATATATATATATATATATATATATATATATATATATAATGGTTTTGTTATGCTTTCGTGTGATATATTAATTTCTGGGGCTTTTTAGCTGTGTTTTATGACAATGAAAATGTACACTTGTTTTTTTCTTTTTCTCGGACCTTCTAAATTTGTGGCGGAGTACTTCTAAATTTTGATCAAGCGGAGTACTTCATCGTCGGTGTAAACTGGTTAGCTGTGTAAGTGTTTTTCATTCTTTCAATGTTGGTGAAGTCTCGTACCTTAGGTTTGCGTGGCCCAAACAATTACAGCGTTGTGGCTATGAAGCCGCACATTCGAGGGCTGCCAACGTAATTATTCTGCGTAGTGAGTTCCGGCATTTCGTGTTTTCCCTCTATTTCACTCGCACATTTCTTTATTTTCTTTTTTTTTTCGTTTTGAGACCCTACTAGTCATTCTCATTAGTCTGACAGCCTTCTGCTCTTCATTTTTTGCCGAAATATGTCCTCATTCCTCCCATCCAAACCACCAAAATTGCGTGACGTACGCAAAGGGCACTTTTTTTATTAATCAGCGCGATTCAGTTTTGCAGGTGTTGTTTTGATATCAACCGTATGGCCTTCGTGCAACAAAATACCTGATTATGGTACCAATGCCTATGTTGAGTGATGAGGCCACTGAAAAAAGCACATGCAAAAATACAACGATTGGTTTGAGATAAGAAGCATGACTTAGTTCTTAAGAATTGGTATAACACGAAAGTGAGACATATTATCACAAGTGCTTATTATGCAGTTATATAGAAGAGGTTGTACAATATCTATTGGTGTTTCGCAGTTTTTACATCGTTTGACGTCGATGCACCCATGTTGACACCTATGGTGGCACACCTCCATTCTAACTTCCGGCGTCTATGATTACGATTTAACGAATGGATTAACCTATATGCCTCTGCTCATACGTACACTATACCACACTGCATCACACTGCTTCCCGTGTACATCAGCAGCACCGGAAGCACATGTTGATAGCTGGAGCCGCAAATGCGTGTAGGTGTTCCACGTGTCACTGGTCTTCACCCATAGAAATTGTTGTCTTTCTGCAGTGCTTCCTGCAGAAACTTTAATTATCCGTGCTAACACAATTGAAGCCGTCAGAGGCGGAGAAACACCGTCGGTGCGTGTGGAAGTTGCACTACTCCGACAACGAGCCGTCAACCACTAAATTATAGTGAAAGGCAAAGAAGTTTACTGCGTCTTTAGGGCGACTCCCCGATGCAAGTGCTGTCAGTGTTATTCGCTGTTATTGAAACGCGCTAAACATGGCCTCCGAGATTATAAATCTTGGAGGCTATGCTGTAACTGCATCTTTATGTGATCGTTTTCTATCGAAGGTAGCAGGTATCATGCCGCATTACTTCTCTTGACCACTCACACACAACGGCACTCTTCCTCCCCGCATGTATCTATAGCCTCTTGACTGAGCATAATGTGAGGGCGTATCTGTGAGATACGCTCAAAGTCGTCTAGGTTAGCCAAGAAATTATTTGCATTTAATATAGTAACACTTAAAAAATAGTGGCATTTAAAATAGGCCAGTATGCGATATACTGGTATGAGCAATAGGTGATTTACATCTACCGAGGAATGGCGAGAACACACATGCGTAGTTTTAACGTTTGCGCGTTAAGAAAAAGCTTACCTAGGCAGCGTTGACCGGACCAGTGCGAAGAATATATTAATAATAATTGTTGGGGCTTAACGTATCGAAACCACCTTATGATCATGAGAGACCCCATAGCGGAAGGTTCCGGAAATTTCGACCGCCTAGGGTTTCTTAACGTGCAATCAAATCCGAGCACACGAGCCTACAGCATTTTCACCTCCATCGAAAACGCAGCCGCCGCATCCGGGATTCGATCCCGGGACGTGCTGGCCAGCAGCCGAGTACCTTAGCCACTAGACCACCGCGGTGGGGTGCCATAAATTTTCTTTCATCCGTGCGTGTGAACACAGACTCAAAGCTATAGAGCATGCACATGGGCCTAACGTTGTTTTTGTCATTAGCGCACTAGCTGATTCTCATCGTTTGGTTTCTTGTTTGTGTGCGGGTGCGTGCATGCTACGCCTGAATGGGCTATTCACTGGCTTGCTAGGAAGCGCAGCCACTATAACAAAGAACACACAACACAAGCGCTTAAGCGCTTGTGTTGTGTGTTCTTTGTTATAGTGGCTGCGCTTCCTAGCAAGATGGATCCTTACCAACTGGCCCGATACAATTGTCTATTCACTGGCCCTCGCGCTACCGACCTCCGCGTCGCTTGTAAATTGGGGTACTCTACTAGGTGTATGATAACTTTCCATGAACATCTCCAGCATCCCTCACATAACGCCGCTTTCTTGTCATCATATGATTTTTGTTTTATCAGAATAGCAACAAAAAAAATCGTTCCACCACTTTCGTTCTAATTATCTCAGTAACGTTGCGTTTCGCGGATGAGCCTATTCCCTACTGATTCAACAATGTTTTGCTCATTTGCAAAGGTAACTTGCAGGATGCAACAGTTTCCTGTGGCCAAACGCCTCTCCCATAGAGCGGCATCTACGCGCCTGCGCAGACATTATGCGTGGCTCTTAACGGACGCTTTTATGGCTCGCGATGTAGGGCACACATGCTGAGGCCTTGCGCATTTTTTCTGCGTGCCCGAGATGATACCGCAATCACGCTTTTTGTGAAGATGCTATGCATTTTGGATAGTGCGGTAGAGGTTATAAACGCCGGCGCTTCGCCCGTATTCTGTGGGACTGGCGTGGGCTATGACTGGTACTTTCGCAATATATTGCGAGAACGATGGTGAAGTTGCGGTCGTACAGGCTATAAAGGCGCCCTTTCGCCGCGTGGTCAGCGCCTAATTTGTAATGTGCCATTCAAAGTGAAATATAGTGAAATCATTATCATGATAAGTGCATCAGATCTTACCAGACGTGCTTGAACCTCTGTTCAGCTCGTTAGGATCCCCTATGTAACATGGAGCTGTATTGATTTGTTTGTTTGTTTGCCCCAACTAAACTGCGATAACAGTATTACGTTACGTCAGTGAAGAGTCAGTACTTGAGCAAGGAGATGCGCCAATTGGTCTCTGCGTGCACATCGAATATGAACGTAATCAAATTTATGTTCAGCTCTTCTTACTTCGTGCATTAACTGCCTCATGCGATCATAGTTACAGGATTTACTACATTGGAGTAGCTTGTAAAAGAATGGTAAAACTTAAGCGCCGAAATTACCCAGCGTGCAAGAGGACGACAAGGACAGGAGCTACCCTCGTCATTCTCTTTTCTACCGGCTACTGTTTTTGCTGCCTCGTTCCTTTCTCCCCACGTGTAAGGTAGAAAACTGGACTGAGTCTAGCTAAACTCCCGACATCTTTTATACTATTTCGGTCTCTTTTACGCTTAAGTTTCAACATCATGGGATGCTAACTACCTGCTTCCACACCGTGCTTCTAAAAAGAACATGCTCCTTTTCTTTGGCAGCAAAAAAAGGGAATAGTTAAAAGGGCTTGTTTTCTTCCTTTTTTTGGGAAACAAGGACATCTATAAATAGTACCTACATTTCCACCACATGAAGAAAACAGCTGATAAAGACAGCAAAGGCGTAACCGGGGGGTTCCGTGCTCCATTTCCATTGATAGCAATTCACCATTCTTCCCCTTTTATTTCACTTAATGTAGCAGTTTCTACAACGGCAGCAAGTTGAAATATTTGCATCTTCATTTTATTTTGTATCGTGACACTAAACTGCAAAACGGTACACATACCACTGTCTTTTCCAACTGTCTATTTATCAGCATCATTATCTGTTCCTTTGGTATTGTATACACTCCAAGAAATAAAAAGAAGTCCTTTGGCTCATTTTGGGTAGTCCTGACGTACCACGTATGCAACTCTCTTTAATGAAGCATGGTGACTCTATTTGGGTGTCATTATACTCTCTTTGGAGAGTCCTTTGACCCACAAGAGTGTCAATGTGCCTCTTTCAAGGGAGTCGTAAGCGTGTAGTGGCCCGTTGCTTACAACTCGAAAGAAGTAAAAGTATACCTTTCTTAGAGTATATAGGACATTGTATTATACTGGACATTTCAAGAAATGTGGCCGAAATCTCTAAATAAAATGTGACATGAGCTCGCCGCCTTCACAGGTGTTTTTACTGTAACGATACGAATTTTTTGATACGATAATAGTAACCTAAAATAAACATTTTTAATTAGTAAAGTTAGGCGGTTATCTCAAATGGGAGAATTGAAGTTTTTCAAGCGAGGGCTTCATCGCAGCTTTGAGATATAAAAACGTGGTCTTTAGTAATCATTTCGACGTAATGAATTTCAACCAAATTCAACGACGGAACTGAAACCGAAGCACCAATGAGCGCAACAAACAGAAAGCCAGGAAGACGTTGCAATTAAAGACAGATTTATAGCTCTTCCGCGTTCGTTAACTTATGTGCGCCATGCTTGCCATAATTGCAAGCGCAGCCCGCATACCCGCAAAGCGAAGTTGGTTGATATAATGGCACTGACTCACTCCGGACGTCTCGCAAAAATACGGCAGTTGCGTGCTACTGCGTTTCGGTTTATGTTTAGCTGCTAATTTTGGTTGGACTACATCACCCCGCAATCATTGCTAGAGGCCATTTTTTCGACATCTCAAGGCTGCAGTGCCTTCTTCGCTTGAAGAACTTCCATTTTCCCGTTTGACATAACCCCCTATATCAGCTAGTTGAAAAGTTAATTGGTTTAACTTGCCTAATTACTCTCCCAAATGTTGTCACTAACAATTTAAAAAGGTCTGCTCCTACGCAAAGTGCACTTAGGAAGGCATTGAAGAAATATAACTTTTCCCTGATTTTTGAGGATTTTGGACACAATTCTACAAACACCCGTTATATGCGATAACGTGGCTGCGGCTTTATTCTGGCAGCTAAAAGAGCTCCCCCAGCCGGCCATAATTATTCTGAAGTCCCTCAACTAAGTTGTCTGTCCTTTCGTACTGTTAAAGCCCTTTTTACATAGGGCCGTGGGCCTGGGTCATTTCTTTTTTTGTTGTTCTCTCTTTTTCTCTTTTCACTTTGATATATTATATCCAGTTTCTGAACACTGAACTCCATAAGGTATTACAAAGGAGAGAGTAGGAGAATAGTTTGATTTGCATAGAGCGCCACTATTCAATTTATAAACAAGTATCGACGCACACCTGTCATCGGCATCTGCAACCGTATTCGCACTCGAACCGTCGTGCATTTCGAGCGAAAATTTTGCGTTGACAGGCGCCGCTGTATCGCACCTTCCAATAGTGCATCCGTGAAGCACTCGAAACCGGCAGCAACGGGGCGAACATTTAGACGTAATTGCAAGTTGCTCGCCCTGGCACAGAAGCGCTCGCGCCACGCAGGTATTTCGACCTGTGCGGCTCGCCGAACGGCGAGCTTTCTGCAGAGAGCTCCGGCGCCCATGGCGCGAGCAAGGCAGAAACTACCCGACTCCGGCGCACCGCCGGTCGCTAGGTTTGCGCCGTGGGATCGTTTAATTAATGGCCGGCACGGTGTGGCCGAGCTGCCGTTTCTAACGAGTTGCTGACCTCCAGCCCCGTCCGTAACTCCACTCCCCTTCTCCGCCACTGAAACCTACTACCCGAGGCTTTGGCAATGTGCACTTGGCGTTACATTCAGTTGGTTCAGCCTTGCAGGCCCCACGTCCATTTGAATGAAACCCAGCGATTATGCATGGTGTGGAGCAGTCGTGGGACGGGTTGACGCACCGGTGTCGTATATTCGAGCTGAGAATTACGACCGCGTCGCATGCAATGCTGCGTCCTGTCGCGTGTGCAGAGGACTTCCAGTTTCGGACCGGTGACCAGGTGTCGCCAGCGAATTGAATTCTCGGGCCGGTGGCACTTACAAAAAAAATAAACACGAATAAAATCTACAAGACTCAAAATTCACTATATAGAAGCCTACTGTAATGAAAACATGCTTTTTATAATTGAATTTTAATTGATTTTACATGACACGCTTAAGCATTTCACTCTCGTTTCATCCGGCCATAATCGGAATCAGCTCAAAGCTAAAGCAACAATGCCTTGTTGCTCTTTTTCAATGGTTTACCGCTAAATTATACTAATCGTTAGCGTCTCTTGGTGATGAGGCTTCGGTTTTCAGTTGGCCATTCGCAGGCATACCTTTAGCGAGCACTTTTATAATATAAAGGTAGTATAAATGGCCCTGCACTGTGATGCCACTCATCCAGTGACTACCATGAAAGAAAAAAAAGTAAAGACAAGAACCCCTAGGGTGCCTTGTACAGTCACCTAGGACCGAGGGCGTACCCGCAATTTTTTTCGTGAACAAGGAAGAGATTCGAACATACTTTATGTACGTTCGTGCGTGCGCTTTTATGTTTATATGTGCGTGTATATATCTGCAAGCAAAACTGAAAAATTTAAGTGACCCCCCCCTCCCCTTTTCCTCTGGCTACGCCCATGCCTAGAACGACTCGGGAGGGTGTGCTGTCCGGTATGGCTATTTGGCTATATTTTAACGGCGAAGCCACAATTAGTGGAGCCTATCGAAAACCGGGTATGTGTCAGCACCTGTCAGAGAACTCTCACCACAAGTGGGTACGTGCCGCTAAATTGGGCAGATCCTGCTACTCGCCCCTGTTCCCTTAAAGACTAAGGAAGTAACAGTTAGCCAACAAATGACTGCGAAGCGACGCCGAACAGACAGAAACGCTCAATAGAGACAACGAGAGAGTACTAGGGAACGGGAAAGGCAATGGTGGTAGCGAGAAAGCCTAGAATCGATGAAAGGCTTACATCGGCGAGGACATGCCGATAAGTCTACGAGAGGAACAAACGCTTGCATGATTCAAGCGCGAGTTTCTGTCTGCGGAGTTTTGGACATCGGTGTTGTGTCTGTGGCTGACCGTAGTTTAAGTCGAACATCTCTGTGCTCAGAATCACCTATATAAAGCCTGGCAACGACCTAGAAGAAGCATTCTCTTTGAAGGCGTAACTGTGCTATCACACACGAACGAAGACAGAGGGAAAACGAGACGCGCGTAACCAACTAGCCCGACTTAGTGCCCAACCTGTACACACTCTGCGTCCTCTGCTTAAAGCCCAGAAACAATTTAGAAGTAACCAGATTGATTTTCATGATCGTCCAGCTTCGCTGTTAAAATACGGCATGTGCGCGATCATTTATTTCTCAAGGATAAGTGATCGCGCACATTACGCGAGTGAATTCTGAAGCTCATAATAATAAGGGTTGCAGCGCGAGCACGAATGTGCTAGAAGAAACAGACGAAAGTCGAGGTACGGAAGGCAAAGAGGACAACACGAGCGCTTGTCCTCTTTGCCTTCCGTACCTCGACTCAGCGCTCGTGTTGTCCTCTTTGCCTTCCGTACCTCTACTTTCGTCTGTTTCTTCTAGCACAACTCGCGCTGCAACCCTTATTATCATGAATTCAAACCAACTAGCCCAAATCGTCATTCTTCTTCAATTCTGAAGCTCCTAGATTTGTCGGCAATTTCGGGCCGTGTCACGAAAAGCCGATTTTTTAAACGTTTGTTGCAAGGCGAACGCAACAGGAATGAAGTCAACGCTCGCCTCCTGCGCCTCGAGCCGTGAGGCGCGAGTTTGATCCTAACCGTGCACCTGCTTTCCACCGAGGCCCCCTTAGTGGTGTTTGACTTGAAGAGCGAAGCGTCGCTCGAAATGGCAAGCACGTCACTCTCCTCATGAATAAATGACATTTACACACACCACACAAAAACAGCCACAGGAGAAATTGCAAAAACAAGCGGCGTAAAAACGGTGCACGTCGACAGAGAACAAAACGAGACTCCCCTGTTGCCGATAGAGCGTCCCCTTTATGTTAAATTCAAACGGACTCTCCAAAAGGTATGGATTATCGAGAACTGTTGCTTTTTGACTTCTCGAAGAACTCAAAAAAAGAAGAGAACGCACATATAAAATACTGGCGGGAAATCACCCTGTTGAAACAAAACTCTGCTCTGAAAAATTGATGCGTATGGAGAGAAATAATCAAGCGCACGAAAAATAAGTAAATAAAAGAAACAAGTACTTTAAATTGATGTTTTCTATTTCAGTACAAAAAACTTCCTTTTTGACGAGGGGAATTTGTTTGAAGCTCCAGTTGTTGGTGGTCTTTCCAGGGCAGGTAAATTACAATTCCTTAAGCTTTTGTGGTACATAAAATTTATCTCCGTTTGAAGAACTTGTAATGGACATAAACTTTTTTTTCTTAAATACGTGCACGTACGTGTTACGTTTTATGCAGTTAAATATTCATTACGGGTATTGAACTTTACGCTTCGGTCACGTGTATCATGTATTGCAGTAAATGCGTATTTAACCATGCATTTTAAGCGCTAAACACCCAAAATGCATGGTTTCAAGCACACGCACCCACAAAGGTGCACTTCAACACACACTCTTTGACAGATAGAGAGAAAATCACACTAATCTTAAACATTCAGAACCACTTTCTTTATAAAATTTATAAGATGCGTAAGACTTGGTCGCAGCAGATTTGGTGGATGCCCGACTTGCCTTAACTTGGCGAGGCTTGTTTTACCCCCTTACTTGTTTGCTCTCTTTTCTGTCTATATTTATATTTGTCCCTATATCTCTTTCTCTTTATGCCTGAAAGCAAATCTCGACCATAACTCTGCTGCAAAACTCTTATAGCACCTAAATGGGGCAAATCGCACCGCTCATGACACTGTTATACTAAAACCTAACAAGGGCTGCGAACTCCTATTAGTTGCCGCACGTTGCCACTTCTCATGTTGACCCAATCTGAAAAAATAGTTTGCTCTAACAGACAAAGGATGACGGAGAGAGGACGCCTCAACGCACCCACTTCAACAACTTTGTTTCCAGGAAACATCAACCTGTTTATCTACGCACAGTGGCGCCACGTACGTATGATCTCCTCTCAACTAGAAAGGTTGTCACCTTATCTAACACGTCAAGCAATGGGTCACAAAGACACGTATCACTATGCCAGCGATATCTTCGACTTCAATAATCTTTTACACGTCTTTATCTTTTTGCTTCACTAGAACAGTACGTCAATCATACAATGGTTCAGAGCCGCACTCCAAACAATGCACAGACAAATCAATCGATCGATTGAGATAACATTAAGGAGCTCCTTCGGGACGCACCCTAGTGCACAGTGGGCGACTTCCACCTCGGCACCACCAGGCCAAGCCAGTGGGCCACTTCGCGAGCCTCCTGGACAGCCCAAATCTGATCTGCCAGGAGCGGACACCGAATGGCCGCCTCCCACCTAGCAATGAAAAATCTGGGCTTGATTGAAGGTATCCCTAGAGAAAATGATCGTAATTATTCTTGTTCTTTACGTATAGCTTGTGTTCCCGTAGCCGATCGTTGAGACATATTCCCGTCTGACCTATATTACATATATAGTTATTAGCACAGGTTAACAGGAGCTCATAAGCCACCCCTTGTGAACAATTCACAGGAGGGTTAAGGTGGTTCTGGGAGCGTCCGACAGCTGGTTTACGGGGCGGGTCTCTTAAGCCTAGCTTTTGCCGGCGCTGAAAACTTCGCTCCTATGTTCGCCCGACTGGCCATGTTCGTTAGATTATGAGGCATTTTAAGCAGATGGGGCACTACTCCTTCTCTATTTCCGCTTTTCACCTGCTGGATGGCCGTATCCTGAAAACTGCCGTGTTATTAAAACCACTCTAGAAGAAGACCTCAGTCAGGACAATTTTTGGGCGAAAAGTAAAGTCACCTATAGCATGTAACGGTAAAATGGGCATTGTCAAAGGTAAAATATTAGGCGAATTAAACGTCACATGTAATCCACAAAACGGCTCAGAACAAGTGACGAAGGAGCTCAGATATAACACGGTGAGAGACAGTATCTTTAATGATCACTGAAGGTGCCTTTCTTTCACGAAACCCACATGCCACGTTTCTTAAATTCATAAACTGAGCACGAGCAATACAAAAATGCAATATTCAACGTGCAGTCAGTAGAGCATCAAAGAATGTAAAAGGTTTCGCATCAGAGGCTTCCTTCATCGAATCACTCACGTTGTATACCTTGTTCTAATCTGTATTCCCGTGTCATGCAGCGTGCTCTCGTCGGCTCTGCAGCACTCACGTCAGATAAAGATACAAGTGATGGCGCAAGCAACATCATTGAAGGGGAAAACGGCAATCCAGGTGAAGAGCCTGGGATCACGAAAGGAAAACACACCGTCGCCTCTATACGCACGATCCAAGAAGGAAACGTTCCTCTTTGCTTCTTGTTTACCCCTACTGGAAGCGCTACCCTCTTCTCACGAGGCTGCTTATAATTCTAGCTTCGCAACACGGTCCGTTATTTACACAACCGCGCTGCTCGCGAACGTCGATCGGCGCTCACCAGTGAAGCTATATGCGTTTGTGTTTGCACATTACCTTGGCTACACTGCCAAATCATATACAGACACGGCGCTCTGTGTGGCTTGTCTCCCCTTACGTACAGCGGGTCTTAACTCCGGTCCTCTAGTAGGAAGTGCACGGTTGGGCCACGGGAAGTTCCGGAGAAGGTGGTCAAAAACATTGGTGTGTGCTTTCTCCTTTGTCTCTCACGTTTTGCCTTCCTTTTTTTTTTCAGCCTGAATGCTTTACCGGCCAGTTTCGTCTTTTCGTTGATGTTGTTTCTTTAGTGGCACCTCATACTTGTATTTATTCTGTCCAATACTTCTCCACCACCTCCTGTGTGTGTATGTTTGTTTTTCACGTAGTTAGTTTTGAAGGGTTTCGAGAGGCAAGCAAAGACCGTTGAGCGACGCCCTGATTTCTGGCAAGTATGCACTACACCCACCCCAAACCGATGCAGGAAAACAGAAGCTACGACTTCGGATCTATAGCGAATTTCCAAGACACTGATAACTTCGTGCGCACCGGTTCCTCTCAAATAGTTCTGAATTAGCTCGGGTTACACTAACCAGTTAACGATGCGCGGTGGAGCCATGCGTGTAGTAAATACTCATTCATAAACTGCTTGTACGTCTGAGAATAAAAATTTGGGATATGCCACATGTACCTTGGGAAGCCTGCGGATTCAAGGTGACTGTGTTGTACTTTTTTATTGAGCGAAACGTGACAAAGTGGTGCTAAAGATATGTACAAATGCACGCACAGACACGTGTTAAAAACCAGCATATGTTTTCCTTAACCAGTAGTTTACAGTTACGGTAACAATGCCAATGGCAGCAAGAATATTAGCAACACCAGAAGCAGCAAGCTGATAGGAAGCGCTTGCTCGCGAGGATGGTAGCGCTGGACACTGCTACATAAATCAACTTCAGCGGATGGCGCTTAACTACAATTTACGTTCACCCAACGTGACGGCTGTATAATAGGAGTACATTTGTAATGCTTAGAAAATTTGATAGCCAGCACTACAACCACAATTGACGTTTCATGCACATTAGGGTGAATTTGAAAAGTTTTCTTCAAAGACACCCATTTTTTGTAAAGTCGTTGTAACATGAACATGTCACCGCATGAGTGTATACAGTTGAGCCTCTCAATCGTGAATAAAGAGTTCTTAGTCTAACCGCTTTTCTGTCCTCCTCTCCATTTCCTTTGTTCGTTTATTTGTTTGGTTGGATATATTTTCTTGACGCCATGCGCCAACTATCTCAATAACGAGTGTTTATTTGAAAAGTAGTTCCGAGACCTGGTGTGACCCTGTGGTAGAATACTTCATTGCCACGCAGAAGGCTGAGGTTTGATTACGGCTGGGACCCTGACTTTTATCCTTTGCATTTGTCGGGTCAACGTTGCCGATGTCAGCTCTTTCTTAACACCCCCACATTAAAATTACCCATGTATGTTCTCGCCGTTCCAGGGGGGGGGGGGGGATAAACAACAACAGGGAAGGCAGGGAGGTTAACCAGGCACATGCCCGGTTTGTTACCCTACACTGGGGGAATGGGAAGGGGGCATAAAGATGAGAGAGAGAGAGAGGAAAGAGAAGAGAAAGAGAGAGAGAGAGAGAAAAAAAAAGAGGATTGTTAGTCAATCAGCTGGCGCGTATGCAGCGGTGGCACTACACAAAAGTTAAAGGTGATCACGTAGGACTGTAGTCCTCAAAAAGCACAAGACAGCTTTGACTGCTTTTTGAGCCGACGAAAGGCGATGACGGTGTTCCAGTAGCATCTGCACAGAGAGTGGCCGATCGTCCAATTGTCGCAATGCGTCCGAAAGCTTCTGTCTTTCAGAGGCAAATCGAGCGCAATTGCATGTCATATGGTCGATGTCTTCTTTGGTGCAGCAGACGTCGCATTCCGCATTGCCGTTCCTGGGTTGTTTGAAACTGTCAATAACCTGTGACACGTACTAGCTTATACCTGTGGCACATACCCGTCCACAGGTAAGGGCCCCACATCTGGTGGAACGGGCTTGAGGACGTACGCGACGGGATTGTGACAATAGAGAGTTTTAGTACTGCGGAATGGTGCTACGTACGCATCACGCAAACGCCTTGCGTTAGGTGGCGTCTTTTCCCACTAATCGGCTTTTAGTACGCCGTAGTACCCGCGCACGTAACGAGCGTGAAGCGTGTTGCGTCATCTGGTAGATCAAAATAGAAGCACGTGTTGTTGACAGCCAATGTGAGCCAATCCAAGTGTTATAGCCAGATTATGGTCATATTTTAAGCCACAGAGCCGGTCGGTGCTTGCCTTCGATGCCGCCATTTTGCAAAACGAAGTCTCGCGCTGTCGCGAACTTGTTCGAAAGCGGCGCGATCAGCTCATACGTACGCACGCACGCATCTCATGCGTGCGTACGTAGCGGCTGCGCACGTAACGCGATACGTGCGCGTTGCGGTCTGCGCATGCGCACTACGCAGAACGTTACGTCCTTACGTACGCAACGCTGCCGCGTACGCAGCGTACGCAGTACTAAAACTCTCTATTATTTATGTCATGACCAGCGAGTCATATTCGTCAAACCATCGCGTCTTCCCGTAGTAATTTTCGCTTATCCGAAGTTAAGAGGGGGATGACGAGAGCACCACACGTACGCGGCTAGATAGATAGATAGATAGATAGATAGATAGATAGATAGATAGATAGATAGATAGATAGATAGATAGATAGATAGATAGATAGATAGATAGATAGATAGATAGATAGATAGATACTTATTCTTAATGCCCTCTTGGCTGGTATCAAAGACTTGTGAAACTTCAGTTGCAGAGTACGTATTATTGTTTCTATTTGGTTCAAGCTAGTACCTGTGCGTGTGACAGTATCACGACATACTCTTTGTAACTACAAGCGCTCTTACGGTAATGTGCAGCGCTAGACAACAAATACACAAGGAACGAAATTACGGAGCATGTTTTTACACTCCTTTGACATTACAGCTCATATCTACGCTTTACCCAAACTGTGAACCCTAACCAAGCCGTCCGCATGTGCGTTGTAAGTGACAAGAGCTACATGTATTCAATATATTGAACATTTCAGCTTGGAAAAAGGGGGCAGCTGCCAACGAGAAAAGCGCGAAGAATAAGCTTTCGCGGATCTTCCTGTGCTGCACCGCTTTAGCGCAAGCCTGTAGTATAGACGTACTGTACGTATACTCCCCCAAGCCCGATTTTCGTCGTGTTCATTCCTCCCGTTTCACTTTTTTCCTTTTTGGCTACTAAGGCTGTACGGCAAAGGGCCGCCTGCCGCTCCTGTGATTGATTAGAATCGCTCTCGTCAGAACACGAGAATGCTCTCAGTTTGCCCCCCTGTGTTTCTTTCGCGCGGTTCTCGCAGGCGAACGTCGAACACGGAGATCCTTTTCCTTGGCGTTCTTTCTTTCGCTCTCGATCTCGCTCGCTTTACGAGAAGCAGTAACTTGCGGGGCTAACGAGACGCGAAGGAGCAGCTCGTGTCCCTGTGCTTTCTCTGTTGTTTCAATCGCGCGCCTCCACCACTGCTGCGTGGAAAGTATATTCAGCGCAGGGCGTACCATGTATGATCCTTATTGCGTGCGAGAAGTATGGCAACCGACCCTCCCCGAATGAAAGAGGGTTTGACATTCTCGCTCTGCGTGAATAATGCACCATACGACTTGCGCATTTCGCGTATTCCTTTAGGGCTTTCGTGTTATTTTGATTGGGTGGCCAAACTGCTGCGCTTGTTCGAGCAACGCAGTTGCTCGTACTTCCTATGTGTGTTCTCTTTATGTGGACGCGCAAGGACGTTGAGCATTATCGAACGATCGAGAGTGGAACATTCTCCTATGTTTGAGAGAAGTACATTCTGCCATTCTGACAAGAGCGCATTCTCGTTTGTTGCCGGCGATTAGGATTTGATTGAAGGATGATAGCGAAAAATTTGATAGCACTGGAAGGTGTGCGAAAGGCACGTATAAAAGTAGATATTTCATCCGAAGGAAGATCCTCGCAAGTCAAAGACCATGTTCGCCACTGAGTGCACTGTGAGTGTTTCGTTTTTCTTGGCATAGGATCTGCCAGTAGCTGAACCTTTACCAGTTTGCTTGCTGTACTTTTCATTGTCACATGTCCTTGATAATGAACATTGCAACGAAATAACATATTTCTGTCCAACACAAAACGCGCTAGGCTCATATGTATATGTTGCATATGTTTTGTATACAATTCATGCCGTATTTCAAAGATTACTTTTAATTGGTCAGGAAAACAAACATTTGAATGATTTGAATGAATAAACATAATTACATAAACTTTAAAGCAGAAGTTTTCAAGTTAGAGTCATCCTCTATAACAAAAGTACTAAAGGCGCATGCGTCCGTGAGCCATTTTGCACAAAATATATGGCAAGTTATTAGCGACAATGTGCATATATAAGACAACCGATGACACCTCTACAGATATGTTAGTTAGTTTTGTTCCTTCGTGTTAGGAATGATGGATGCAGTACAGTAATAGACATAAGTTTTTCCATAACACATCCATCGTCAAGACTGTCATAGCGGGGTACTTCAAGAGTACTCGTACGCCCGACCACGCCCCCGAACGAACACCTTGGGAGGTCTTGAATGACGCTACATTAGAGTCTGCTACATCTAATCGCAGCTGGCACCACGCCCTTTGGTGAGTGTAGAGTACAGGGGCGCACAGGCGCTAAAGTCAAGAACCAAGAGGAAGAGGGACTCAAAGTTCTAACCAGGCATTCACAGATGTCACGTGCAAATGCAAGTACACACCGACCGAGTAGGAGTGCTTGCATATACACTCATTTGCAACCGGTGCAGCGAGACCCCCGATCAAAAATGCAGGAAGCGGGCGACAGAGCGTGTGCAACCGTTGTGGCGAAGCCAGGGTGTGCCGTTTACTGCGGCCCATTTCGCTAATTTCCCGCCCAAGACGTTTTCGCCTCAACGGCTTCCGCGCCCAGGCTTGTTCGCGGTGCGGACGCCAACGCGTAAACACGTACGTACAAATGCAGCCACCGCACGTCCGCCAGCCGCGCTCGCACGGACGCACTCGAGCAAAAGGGAAAGGCACGCAGCGGGGCATGCTGTCTGAGAAGCACGCCCGGCTGGCTCGCTCCTTTTCATCCAAAAAAACGCACGCATTCGAAGCCTGCGGCCTGCCTTCGTGGGGGAGTAGCGCTGTGACCTCCTAAGAGGTCAGGGTGCCAGGTCTTAGCATTACAGCCCGGTGTCGTCGCCATATACAACACGTTTGGGCTCGGAACAACGAAACAATGCTGCGCCTTCTGAAGATGACTTCTTCTTTCTCGCTATATCCCGTAAACCATGAGCTCACTTAGCACTTGTTTGTGTTGGTCATCGATCAGGACCTTCTTTGCTGACGAAGGAGAGGACCCAAAAAGAAGGGCGGGATAGGAGAGAAAGAGGAAGCGTGGTTTTTTTCCCTCCAATGTTTTGTGTATATATAAACTAACAAGGCGGACGACTATATAGCAGTGAGGTGGCATCGTTCGTCCCATTGATTAATGCGGCAAGCGTGCGACTTAATGAGACGTAGACTTTGGCGCGCGGTGTAGGTGCTGTAATTAGAAGGGCCGCTCACTAACAAGTGACGAGCGCGATGCGGTGCGGTCGGATGTAGCTTCCGAGCTCGCGTGCAGCAAACTCGGTGCCGTTCGCGAATGAGCGCTCGCTTCGTAGGATTACACGCTCCCTGGTAGGGTTAAATGGACGCTTCGCTTTGTTCAGGCCGCCTGCGCTGCTCGACACGGCAGGCAATTGTGGTGTTTTGGGTAGCGAGGACAGCGTTTCAGCTGAAGAAGCGTCGCGCTAGGCTTGTAGCGCACTCTTTCATGTCTCTATGTTCGGGAACTTTGACACGGTGTTAGGGTAAGCTGGTTGATATAGAGAGAGGACATACTGAGGATACACTTGTACGATGGTGCGTGCTAGATAATTCGTGCGGCCAGAAGATCAGAGCATCTTTCCCCGTGCACTGCGTTAACTGTGATGTTGGGTGGCATGCACCATTGTTGTGAAGGGATTCCACATCAATTTTTATTAATGAGAATACTTGACTCAACCGTCTCAATCTACGTAAACTATCGCTTTTTTTATTCTTCTTTCAGTATACTTCCCTCAGACGCCTCAGTGGCGCTGACAACTGCAGCTATCGTTTCATCTTTTGCGATAGATATCTGTGGGCGATGATCCATCCCGCCCTGGTAATTTATTTCATTAATTTACATGATCAAAGAGAGTTTTCGAGAGAAGCTTACACGAGATTACGCCGAAGTTAATATCTCTTCCTTGTCATCAAACTTTCTTAAACATAGTGCTTTTGTATGCATCAAATGAGTTTTTTTTTTGTTCAAGGCATGTTATTATCCGGCATTTTAGTAATGAAGATGGGTCTGCTTTGTACATTTGTAAAGAGGAAGTGGAAGAAGCCAGCGCAGTTTAAATCCATTCGCTTGCTTGTAGACAGAACATAGGTTGTACACCATCTTTAATGCAGCTACAACCGGAAGGTACTGTGCGGGGTAATCTAGCCAGGTATGCTTGCGGCCATTGAGATGCATAGCAGATTGGCCAATCAGATACAAAACTGAGGACACTTTGCTATACAAGCAATCACACTTCATCAACACCAAGAAAATGCTCGGGGCAACTGACATTTACAAGTCATATTATAGTAGATAGACAGTCGGAGCATTTTCGTACGTATCAGCTGTCTTCGTGTGTACATCGTTAACAAGCGCGGTGATGGAACTGACGACCATCAGCTAATAAGCAAGAATGCGAATGTTATTGAGAATTCTGGGCGGGTATATAGTTACAAAACATAGCGTCATCAGCAAACATGTCATACGCGTGACGAACCTGAGACCCATTCTTTGAGCTAAGCGACAATATCGGCAGTGACAGCTCACACGACAGTTATTCGTACTGGTAACGACACTTTGGGATGAAGTCGCTTTTCAGGCGTAATGATCGCAACGTCATTGGTTAGAAGTGTGGCAGCATGGGCTAGTTGGTATCACATGACAATTGTTAAAGCGCGAGAGCAGAACTACGACACAGAGTCCTTGTCCTTCGTGCCCTTTTTGTCCCTGTGTCGTCATTCTGTTCTCGCGCTATAACTATCGTCATGTCATTGGTTAATTCACAGCTTTCATAACCCCGCAGGAGATAAACATGCAGAGAAAACCTATATATGGTGATTACCTGTGTGAAGCCTGGATAATTCACATTCTATTACAATACTCCCTAATGCAAATTCTGGCTGCAGCCGCGTGTGGGGGCACGGACAACCATGTTCGAAGATGTGGCCTTCCGCAGAATACCGACTACGCAATAAATCTAACATTTTTTGTGAAGTACCACAACATTCACTACGCCATTATTCGGCTTTAACTGATAAGTGAAGCACCCGCTACCCATCTATGAAACATTATGTATACGTTTTCGATAGTACATGTGGCTGATGACGACAAAGAATTATGGCTGAAGAGTTTGCAGTGAGTAGCAAGCATTCAACCACACCTTCTCTGCGTAATTAGCATTGCCTGATGATTTGTTGTTATTTTACCGTTCCGCCAAGTTATATTACATAGGTTAACGCAATTCCTTGCCGCGCTTGACACCTGTCTAGGGTCATTTTGCAAGTAGGCTTGAAGCCCCAGCGTGCCTCTGTAGTAGAGTACTTGACTGCAACGTAGAGGGCCCTAGCTCAAATCTTGTTGTATCTTGAGTATTTTTCTTTCTCATTTCATTTTTTCCCATGTATCTATTATTCCACCGATGGCGACACTGCTCAGCGCAGAAACGAGCCCATAAGCGCTGCGCCTTAAATAGAAGGGCACAGTGTTAATAAAAAAATGGCAGCATATTCACGGGGTGAATGATGGAGAGTGGGGCAAAGCATCCGTCCGTTCCTTCGTTCTTGCTTCCGTCCGTCCATGCGTCCATCTGTGTGACCGTCTGTGCGTTCATCCGCACGTCCGTGCGTGCGTCTGTTCGTGCATCCACACGTCCATCCATGCGTCCGTCCCCGCGTTCGTCCGTGCATCCGCCCCTGCGTCCGTCCATGCGTCCATCCGTCCGTGCAGACATCCGTGCGTCTGTTCATGCATCTGTCTGTGTGTCCGTTCGTCCATCTAGTCAACACTCCAAGTACCACCATCTCGCATCTTTTCATCATATATTCCGCATATAGAAGCACCGCCATCCAGCGGCCATTCAAAGGACTAAAAGAGAGGTGGTACACGCACACTTTCATACGGCTTGCGCTTCGTGTCTACTTCCCACCTTTAACCACCTCGAGTTCATGGCATATGATAGTTCACTGTATTTATGACACTGCAGCCCAAAGCTCGCTAAACCTTTCTAAAACCAAGGAGGTTATGCCCAGCGAGTTTAACGTAGCAACCCTTCCTTGTCAGGAAGTGCTCAATGTATAAGCCAATGGCTGCTAATGGAGAATGAGAGACAGGAAAATTCGGCTTTTAGATAACGCGCACGCTGCAAATTTTTCATTGATCAACAACGCACTGGAGAAATCTACCACCGGCACAACCTTGCAAGTGAAAGCGTAAGATATGTTGCGTACTATGACGAGGGATGAACGGGTGCCGCTTTAAGGAGCTTCGCCCCTAAAAGGTACACCCACTTTCAAGTTAGTGATCACCGGCAGGTGAGATGTGATATCGATGTTACATGAATGATGCCAAGGTGACATGAATGGCCGCACAGCAAACGCTCAAACAAGACACAAATGTTCAAAAGGTGATGGAGACTTCAATGTATAACAGGTGGAGCAACGAGTAAAATTGCTGAGCCGTTTGCATGCAGATTGGCTAGCTGATCTGCGCAACCGCTTCACATCAAATCATTCTTTGATCACGAGCACTCATTGGGGAATACAAAACGTGTTATTTTATTATGATTGCCTTGTGATGGAATACATGTAGGGCCTAGTATAAAAAATCTGTAATTGATAAGTGTGATTCATATGTGAATTTTAACGTCCCAAAACCACCATATGATTTTGAGAGACGCCGTAGTGGAGGGCTCCGGAAATTTCGACCACCTTTAACGTGCACCCAAATCTGAGCACACGGACCTACAACATTTCTGCCTTCATCGGAAATGCAGCTGCCGCAGCCGGAATTTGATCCCGCGACTTGCGGGTCAGCAGCCGAGTACCTTAGCCACTAGACCACCGCGGCGGGACAATCGATAAGTGTACCGGCAGGCCGTGATAATGAGATACTAAATATAACGCGAAACTTCCACGCGAAGTATAAGTGATCTGATAAAAGAAAAAGAACGTGTGACAAACCTTGACATAAAGTGCCTGTGTGTCTGGTTTTCGTGCCACGTTTTTTATGCACTCCTCCAAAACTTCTAATTCACACAGCAAGCTCACTGTTCAAATCTTCCCGAGTGGAAAATTGCACGAACACGAAAGCATGGAGCTCATACCTTATCTATATTTTACCATAACGTAATATTACCTAGTATTTCACGTGTTATAACCATGCTATAGTCACCTTCTCAAAAACTCACTTCGATCATCTGAATTAAATAGGTAAACTGAATTGTGGATTGGTCATTGCACCCAGATATTAATCGCAAAGGATGAAATCACCACTGAAGTTATCAGCGCGAAACAATGGAGCTCGCCCCGCCGCGGTGGTCTAGTGGCTAAGGTACTCGGCTGCTGACCCGCAGATCGCGGGTTCGATTCCCGGCTGCGGCGGCTGCATTTCCGATGGAGGCGGAAATGTTGTAGGCCCGTGTACTCAGATTTGGGTGCACGTTAAAGAACCCCAGGTGGTCAAAATTTCCGGAGCTCTCCACTACGGCGTCTCTCATAATCAAAGGGTGGTTTTGAGGCGTTAAACCCCACAAATCAATCAATCAATCAATCAAATAACGGAGCTCATACCTTACCTATATGACCACGCCAAACTGCCAACGCTCAGTGTAAGACAGACATCACGAACAAGAGAAGCGCTGACGGCACCGCTACAAGAGACGAAGCCGGCCGCAACGGGCGAGCGGGTCCTGCATGCGCACGAGCTTCGACCGAGCGGCCAGCGCGCGTGAAGACGAAAACGACGGTGCTCGAGGCAGAGGTTCCCGAGGACTACAGGACGTTTGCTTTCTTTTCCCAACTGCTGTGTAACCCCCCCCCCCTCTAATACACCTGAAGTGGGAGTCTCTAAGGAGTTTTCTCGATGTAAATTCCCATGGGGTTGGTAAAGGGGAGGGGGGGTGGAAGCGTTCAATGCTAAAGTGTTGGAATTCAATAGCACTTTGGTTAACGCTGACACGCACTTTCGTACGCCTCCTTTGGCTTTGGGCGCAAATTCGCCCTTATTAAAACTTGTAAATAGGACATCATTGTTGTGAGGTTGTTATATCTGCTACAATATTTTAACATATATAGCATTGTATGAAATTTCCCGTGTCAGAACCATGCCAGGATAATGAGCTACCCCATAGTGGATGGCTCCGGAAATGTCGACCATTTCAAGTTCATCAACAAGCGCTGACAACGTACAGTCAACGGGACTCAAGCATTTCGCTTCCATTGAAATGCGACTGCTGCCGCCAGAATCAATCCCGCGATCTTATGGTGAGCCCCGTCACCACTGAACTACCGAGGCCGACTATTCTGTCATGTTTTGTATGCGCAAATCTTCGGCCCGTGGATAATATGGGGTCACTGTTTTCCGGTAAACTCGAACGACTATCGTCATGTCTTCTTTCACGCCGTGTAGTTCTTTACGGGTGTGAAAAAACAAAAACAAAGAAATGTTGGCCATACAGGGGGTTGTGCGACGTGTTGCATGTTGTGAATTACTGCAACAAAACTGACAGATAACGTTCATTCCCGTGCACTTGAAATACTCCGGCCACAAGTATGGTCTTTCTCGGACGACCGCTTAGCCAGCCTGATAGATATGGTTGACGGCGGAGCGGTAAAACGCCCACGTATACTTCACGTTCTTCGCGTTCATGGCAGTGAAAGCGGGAAACAGCACCGTTTGATGCCTGGGGGAGGGTTTTAAGGAGAGCGGTGGCTTCGCCAACGCCGCGGCCCGCTCTTTTACAGCTGTTGTCCGGTATAAACAGCCCAAAGACCGTACGGTCTCCGTTTAGGATAGTGCTCCGACCATGAAGTTTCAGTGCAACTTTCGGATGTGGTGGAGGGGGGGGGGGTGGCTCGTAAAGCGTCCAGCCGTTTTCCCACCCTTAAACATGCTGGTCCCGCAAGCCGTAAAACAAGAAAACTCTTTTCGCCTAAATAGCGTGCCCTGCAGTTTCTCAAAACACTCGACAGGCGCTCAGGGGTCACGTGAGGCCGAGAGAATATATATATATATATATATATATATATATATATATATATATATATATATATATATATATATATATATATATATATATATATATATATATATATAAACGAGAAGGATGACTTAAAGTATAGGACTTCTCTATATGTACTGGCGAACAAAAAATATTTCCTAGGCACTCAACCTTTTTTTCGTTTCCACCATATTTCGATGATGTACTGCCCACGGCCGCTTCTATAAGCTTGGGTGGCGGCGAACACAAATTAGGAAATACATCTAAAAGCCGAGAACACCCGACATCAAGGGTAACAACGGCCGGGCCGTAAGTCCTACTTCTTTCATGGCAGCTGACTGAAAGTGCCTATATGGGAAGCAGGAAGAAGGAAAGGCTTTTAGAACGTAAACACCCGCAGCAAAAAGGTGGACAGCGTGAAACAATACCAAACAGACAACGCAGCGAAACACTGCAAAAGCCCCCCCCCCCCTTTTTTTTTGAGAGCTTGCGAGTGGCACCTCGCAGTTTTACTCCGTGCTTCTTTTTTTTTTTCTCCCGAGATGCTCCGCTTTGTTTCTGCCGACAGGCGCACACGCCCCGGAAGACTTTGCAACCATTTGAAATTCGGATTCCCGGCTTGCTGCGCCGTATAACTCCAGCAGGCCCGTATATTGGGACTGTGTTCTGTCGAGTTTCTCTTTCTCTTACCTATACTTTATAGTAGCGCGTCTGCAGATTTCCAAAGCTTTGTTGTCGGCTATTCTGCTTCCTTTGTCCGTTATCTCGCACATTTGTGAACTCTTGTGACGAGTTCTGTTTTTTCTGTTATAGACACATTCTTTTTGTTTGAGGCGCAGTATACAGATTCGGCTCTTTATCCCTTTCGATCAAAGCACGCGTATACATCAAGCTTATCCACTCCACTTAGATTACGCCAGTGGGAGTGTTTCATCTCTATCGCCACGTGTCCGGTGTTGCGTGAAGTTCAAACGAGTATTTGTTCCTTTGTTTGCTTTGCTAATGTGACTCGCAGGCCTTCCGGCGGACAGGCGGGCTCCTGCTGTCTCTATGGCGAATGAAATATCGCGTCTCATTCTTCGACAACGCGGGGTCGAGGAATGCCTCCATAAATTTTGATGCTTTCTGCGACGTCGGTATTCTCCCGTGTGCCGTTAGAGTAACGTCCCTGTAGCGTACTCGAGATTGAAGTTTTCGTTGCATTCACCTACACAACACAACGCCAAAAAAAATGTTGCCTGTCTTATAAACAAAAAAAAAACATTAAACCATTACTTCTGGCGATGATCTAGTGAACGTTGCCCAATACGAACAGACAAAATGCAAACTTTGTAAAAAAATAACATTGTGTATATGGTATCAGTGCCCAAATATATTGAATATTACAGAAATGCCCCGACATGATTTGAGACTACAAGTTCCTGTGCTCTCAATATTACTAGCAGCTTCATGGTACTTCTGCATAGAATCTTCACAATAAATGCAAAAGTTTAGAGTTCAAGATTTAGGCTCACGCTGCGATCTATTTGTGGCGTGCATGCCTTACTGCGATGGCACATAACATGTTATCGAGGAAGGGAGTTTTTCATGCCTTGAGTTGCACAACTCTTTCAACACATACTTGGTTGCTATTGAGTAAACATTAATAGTTATCGCATCCAGCAGGAACTATGGAGCCGTTTGCTCGTTATATTTGTCTGCACGTGCATAGATATTTTTGTGGTAATCTGCGGCCTTTCTTTTAAAGTGAAGGAAATCAGCGAACGTGAAAAATAAACAGTCTAACAAACAAAGAAAGAACAGTGCCCTTATTCCCAAAAACGACTTGCAAAATATTTATTAAATTTTAGTGCGAAAGGATGCAACACCTCAGTGATCCTGAGAAAACACGTCAACCAATGCTTCTGCAAGACATATGGTGGCGCTCTTTCTGTCTCGTCTTTTTTTTTTCTTTTTGTCAACCTTGCGCCACGTATTTCAGCCTAATATGTACCAACTAGCCCAACATTAAGTACTGTTAAGGCTGGTCTACTAATGACGCCCCGCCACGGTGGTCTAGTGGCTAAGGTACTCGGCTGCTGACCCGCAGGTCGCGGGATCAAATCCCGGCTGTGGCGGCTGCATTTCCGATGGAGGCGGAAATGTTGTAGGCCCGTGTACTCAGATTTGGGTGCACGTTAAAGAACCCCAGGTGGTCAAAATTTCTGGAGCCCTCCACTACGGCGTCTCTCATAATCAATATAGTGGTTTTGGGACGTTAAACCCCACAAATCAATCAATCTACTAATGACAAAAAGCATCTATGAAAGATATTTTGTCGATTCTACCCCTGCATGATTCCATATATTTCTACCGTCGTAAATGTTTGAATATTTGAAGGTTCGAAATAATGAAACAGCATCCCAGGTAAAAAAAAATTGTAAGGTGATTGTGGGCGGCATAAAATGTTCACCAAAGGCTCCACATTTTGTCACGAACTGTGCCAAAGCTAGTGTTTGTTCGTAAGAAAAAAAAATCTCAGGCTATCCCCGGCACAGTTTGCGAATACCGCCCACCCACGCAAAACACCTCTCATCTTCGCAAATTTCGCCTCAGTTGCGCTTCCCAATGCGCAACGCTTCTCGGCGGCTTATTACGTTCAAAGCAATATCTCCGAGCGATCCGCTCAAACTCATTCTTTTTTTTCTCTGCTCTTTATATGCGTACGAGAAACAAATAAGTACTGTCGACAGAATACACAAAGAGATGTCATTCTCTGGCGTGCACCTCAGATTTCAATTAACGGCAGCGCAGAAAATTAGCTCTCATTTACATTCTCCAATTCACGTCTCGGTGAGTCGCTGAGAATTCAATTTTTGTTTTTTGACACTCTCGTATTTACACAACGCATACAAATAAATAAAGAAATTGAAAGCCCGTACTGAAGAAGACGACTGCGCCTTGGTTGGTGGCTGCTCTGTGGTCGCACCAATGGCCACATAAGACGAACGACGAAGCTTGTATCATGATAGAAAAAAAAATAAATATATGCTACACAGGCAGTTACTGAAGGGACTTGGAAGGGGAAACAGTACTTTAGCCACCACGCTGTTTTATTCGCACTTAAGGTTTTTTTTTCCTTTTCCCGAGCTTCCTAGGCTGTTGTGCTTTCGAGACTCGCTCCAAGAGACGACGCAGGAGCTAGTTCCAGACGTGAGGAGAAAAGAGGAGAAGACGGAGGAGGACGAGGATGCGTTGGATGAAATAGGAAAAGGCGCGTGGCTTCTGTCGAGCGCATCGGCTGCTCCTTTGGCGAAGTTTTAATGAGGACCCTCTCGAAGGACGGTCGGGCTTCAACACCGCCACTTGCTGCTCGCGTTGCGTCAACTGAACGGTCGAGGAGTGCTTCTAAGTGACTCTTCGCTGGAGCGAATGCCCGCCGATGTCATTTTCCTTTATTTCTCACTCTCAGTGTAGTTCGTTCCCACATTTTTTCTTATTTTTTTTTCTTTTATTTTTTTTTTACCCTTGGAGACGTTTAGTATACTTCTCTCATTCCAGCTCGTTTCGCTCACTTTATTTTTGCCGACAAGGAGCGTTCGCGGCGAATACACTGAGCCTATACGCCGCTAGGGCTGCCGGAATAAATTATGCAAATGACAAGAAAAGCTGTCGAGGAGGGGCCACTACCCTCTCCTTTTTACTGCTTTCCGCCGCCACGTTATACGCTCCCAGCGTGTTCGAAAAACAAGTGCGAGCAAAATAATGCGTCGAGCCCCGAAATGAGGTGCGAGAAAATAAGATAAAAAACGCAGCGGATCTAAAATTGAATACCGGAGCCTAATTGCCGTTTGAAATCGGCGCAATTAAAAGGCGCGCAACGAAAGGAGCGAGCGTGCTCCTGTGTGTCGGTTCTGCGCTGCCTTGCGCCATGTGGCCTTTTGCCGCGCATCTGTGACGATGACGACGATGGTGATGATGTGCGCACGGCGTGAAGAATTTCAGCATTCGTTTTATTCTTTTGTATTTTTCATGTCCGTTCCCTTGTACTTGAAACTGCAGGGCCTTTTGATGAGCCTACTTTTAAATGGCCTGGCTGTGATGCGCGCATCGCCTTTAAAAGGCGATTTCTTCTTCTTTATCATATATGGTAACTATAGAGAATACTACTTATGGTAGAGATACGCAAAGCCGATTATCGCGGACGGACTTCGCGATCAATTATAAAACGCCGTTATGTTTGCGTAATGTTTCCTTCTTTCCTTAACGTCAGAAATTCAGATAAAAATATATTTGAAGCAGGGATTACAGACGCGAGACAACTTTATCCCCGACTGACCCCCCCCCCCCCCCCCCCCCCCTCACACCAGATTTTCAGCTCTTTCTGGTGTTCGCTTTGAGGTATCAGATATTTGTAACGCCTACAGAGGGCTTTTTGTCATCCGCGTTCTGTTGAATAGTTATGAAAATGGAAAGGGAACTATGAATTGAGAAATTCAAAGTTAATACATAATAGTGTGTATCACCAGGCTTGAGAAATTTAGGACCCTGAGCAGACCTCATCCGCGTATTCAAGCACCAGTGCTGAAAGAAGCTTGCAATTGTTGAAAGCTTGTTATCTGATAAGGGCAGGGACGGGCACCTTAGTGCATTGTGTTTTTGTTTAGATTGGCGCCTATAGAGCGTCGCTATAATGTAAGGAATGCATATCAGCCAGCGCGTGAAGAGTGTTTGTATTATGCAGATTACAAGAAAATGAAGAAATTGTAAGAAATAAACAAGACGATCACTTTTCATCGTATCCTGCCCTTGAAGTGATTGTGTACCTATTCAGGTGGATGTTATAATGGCATATTTTTGATCGGCACCCGCACTGTGTGCAATCTTCTTCAATTCTCACAAAGTCTCGGTTTTCATCTTTACGAAAAAACTGCTTTGCGATTCATTTCACAGACACTATGCAAGCCATGGCACTCACAAAAACGCAATTTATACAAACGATGTGGGAAAACTACACATCAATATTCATCGCTCCTATCGTACTTTCTCGAAAAATTTTCCGCACGTAACCATGATCGGAAATGTACGAAATGGTGCAAAACCAGGCACGAAACAGAGTATTCTATAAATCAACCGTGTAGAATATTTTTTCAACAATCGCTTTTTTGCATTTTTCGAGCATTGTGTTTTCGTTATAGGACACTTCCGTATGGTAGCTTTATTTTTGACTGCTTAAACTGTGTAGGCCAAATTCACTACGTTGTAGCATTTGCGGGAACTTTTCTACAACAGGCATATGATAATGTAGCTCACGATGCCATCCTCACTTCTCTCGCAGCGATGGGCATTGGTGGACGAATGTTTCAATGGATAAAAGATTATATAACTGGCAGGGGTTTCTTTGTACAAACATATGAGGGTACAACTGCCCAACATTACACCTACTGCGGAGTACCTCAGGGAGGTGTTTTAAGCCCCACATTGTTCAATGTGGCCCTCATTGGTCTGGTGAAGGTTCTGCCAAAGTCGGTGTGCCTATCCATATACGCCGATGATATTTGCCTCTGGAGTGCTGCAGTTACTCGCCCTCAGGTGCGTGCACGAATACAGCGGGCAGCAACCCTCACAACAGCCTACCTTCAGAAACAAGGCCTAAATATATCAACTGTGAAGTGCGCGTTGATGGCGTTTACACGCAAACCAATGACGCCATACCCTGTTTACATCAATGAGCAGAGTGTCAAATATGCACGGACGCATCGTTTCCTGGGCATAATAATCGACAGAAGTCTTTCGCGGTGCCCACATTCTGCGTACTTGAAGAAGAGACTGCTATCTATTGTGCACATCATGAAATTCTTGTGCGGTAAAGCATGGGGAACTTCTGTGGCCTCCATGCTACAGCTGTACAGGGCCCTATTTCTGGGTCTATTGCGCTACAGCTTGCCGGTACTGACTAACACTTAGAAATTGAATACTCATTCATTGGAGAGTTTGCAGGTCAGGCACTGCGTATCTGCCTAGGACTGCCCCGATGCGCTTCTACTTATGCCACAATCATGCTTGCCAAAGACCATCCGGTCAGGACATATATAGTTGTGGATTGCCTCAGAGCGCACATTCGACATGCTAGCCGTGTCCCCGACCACCACTTGGCCCTTCTACCTTCCGGAAGACCACGTGCTACGTTTTCAGACGTCATAGCCAAGCACCTAAACAGCATTCCATCAGGATATACACCAGCTGCGAGAATGGCATGTCCTTTGTGGTGCCTCGACCAGCCGCAAGTACGTCTAGAAATTCCGGGAATCAAAAAGAAAAGCAATCACTCCAGAGTAGCATTGAAGCAAAAAACACTGCTATTATTACATGAGTTGTACTTAGACCGAACGCAGATATACACTGATGGGTGCGTCTCGTCCAGCAGCTCATCAGGTGCCGCTGTAATTCCGGCTGCAGCAATGACAATCAAGTTTAAGTTGTCGCATATGACTACATCTACAGCGTCAGAGCTTGCTGCTATAAGGGCTGCTTTACAATATCTCGTTCAAGAACGTCCAAGAAAATGGGTTATATTCTGTGATTCGAAGGCAGCGCTTCAGAGTTTGCAGTCTGCCATGCGTAGGAGGAGTCATAACCAACTGGTACAAGAAATAAGACATTGCCATCATGAAGCTGTAGCACGAGGGCATGATATTATATATCAGTGGCTGCCTGGACATATCGGTATTACCGGAAATCAATTAGCCGATGATGCAGCCCGCTCAGCCCATAAAGAAACTTGTGTAGTCCCGATTCCTCTATCAAGAAATGATGCAGCAAGACAACTTTACCTGCTGGCTCGAGATCTCACACGCACGTTCTGGTCGTCTACCAGCTTCCAAAGGTGTCAATTTTATCAACTGAATCCTTCGCTCAAGCTAAAGCTACCATCACAACTTTCCCGCTCCGATGCGACACTGTTATGCCGCCTTTGGTTGGGTGTTGCATTCACAAAGGTGTACTCCTTTCGCATTGGTATGGCAGACACTCCTACATGCGACTACTTCGGAGATGAAGAGACCATCGAACACGTCCTGTGCAGCTGCGCTTGCTACGACACACAGCGATGCCAGCTCCGGATGGTTTTGAATCGACTTGACCCCGGACCATTTTGTGTGCAGAAGATACTAGGACCTTGGGCATCTGCCTCAGTTGCGCAGAAAGCAACTTAAGCACTGCTACTTTACCTGAAGTCAACAAACCTGAGCGACCGCCTGTAGACTGTGTGTGCTCCCCGAATGTGCTCATGATTGTGTGTACCTTCTCATCTTTCTGCAACCTCTTTTCTCCCCTTTATTTCTTCCCCAGTGCAGGGTAGCAAACCGGATGTGCGTCTGACTAACCTCCCTGCCTTTCCTTGCATCTTTATCTCTCTCTCTCTCTCTCTCTCTCTCTCTCTCTACAATAGGCGATTTTTGATAAAACGCATAACATGCCTCATCAAACACTTCGTGAAACGAACTATTTTATATTTTATGTGTCTCGCTTGTGCGCAGCACGCAGCCTCTAAAAACATCCTGAACTTGCAAAAAGTCTAATTGGCCTAATTTGAGACATCTGTAGCACCCTAAAGTGGTTGAACGAAGATTCATCAGAAAAAAATATTCTCAGAAAAGACTGTTTAGGTGATGTATATATCTATGTAATTTTCCCAGATTTTTTCGTAGAAGTTGGTTTTTGGTGAGTGCTATAGCTAGAAAAGTAGGTGTATAATGACCTTTATATTTATGACGTAGAAAGCTCAGATGGCTTCACATGCGACCTAGACGTACGCATGGTGGCACATAATGTGCCGTTAAAAACAAGGAACAAAATTAAAAAAAACCGTTTTATAGCTGGTAATGCTTGGTTGATGATGTTATTCAGTATAGTGGCCGAAGTTTCTAGAACTTTCATTTTTTATTGTATTTTTTCTTTATTTCAGGATATAGTAGTAACAAGCACCGGCGTTGGGGGCGGCAGATACTTAACCCACTGCCGTTGTGATCTTATAACGAATTTCGCTGTAAAAACCACCAGGTGGACGCAAAAAACGCGGCGCAGTCGGTCCGCCACTCCGTCCAACTGTCGAGCAGTAGCATGATAATCAAATCCTAGACAACCAGGCAAGTAAACAATAATCAGCGGAATCTTAGCTCATGCTACTTATAGACTACCTATATCCTGGCACAGCCAAGCTATAGCCACTGCTAATTCCTGTGCGACGGAGTTTCGAGAACCATCTTGTCTTCGTGGTAGGATACTTGACGGCTGCGCAGAAAGCCCTGGTTGAGATCACATCCGTAGCTAGACATATTTCCCAGATGATTTATTCACAGCTGGACATTTTTCGCAATTTATTTTTTTTCTTATGCCCCATGATAGTGGTTACGGACACCTGCGGCGTGGCGGTGGTTACGGCGGCAAAATTGGTTCTTGCGCCGCCGCAGTGGTCTAGTGGCTAAGGTACTCGGATGCTAACCCGCAGGTCGCGAGATGGAATCCCGGCTGCGGCGACTGCATTTCCGATCGAGGAAGAAAATTTGTAGGCCCGTGTGCTCAAATTTGGGTGCACATTAGAGAACTCCGGGTGGTAAAAATTTCCGAAGCCCTCCACTACGGCGTCTCTCATAATCATATGGTGGTTTTGGGACGTTAAACTCCATATATCAATCAAAATTAGCTGTTGTTGCGATCTCAGAATAGCTTTCTCTGTTATATATAAAAATTTCAAACACGATCGCTTATATCAGAGTCATGGCCGAAAGCACAGAGTGACTGCATACGAATGACTAGGTAGGTAGTGGATGGAGAATAACAGCCACCACAAGATGGCGTCTGTCATCCGGAATTACGCCGTCTCATCATCTTGCAAAGCGAGGTGAAAGGCACGGAACTTTACTTGCTGTTGAAGGTGCCAATGCTTGATTGACGATAGTAGTCTGCAAGAGCAGCCGACATTTCTAGCGTTCTTTTTCTCATTTATTCTTTTCTTAGTTCAGGCGATACTGGTTAAGGACACCGGTGGCGGCGGCGGACAACTACCCCGCTGCTCTTTTTCATCTGAAGCAACCCCTGCGGCTGGAATCGAACCGGCGTCTTTTCAGTCAGCGTCCGCGCGCCGTAGCCACTGTGCATTCGTAACTGCGATCAGCAAATGTACTTAACGTCGGAAGCTGAAGACTCATCATAATTGTTCATGTCTTGTTTCGCGCCTCTTTTTATTTTTTTTTTCACATCGTCCTCTGCCTCTTGGAAATAGGAAGCCGAGCCCTTTCATGCCTAACCACTTTGCGTCGTCTTTTGCGATTCCGTCCGTTGTTCCGTTCCCGTTTGGTCACACCTCATTCGGAAACCACTATCGTCTCAGTTCTTGTTTGGTGTCCGTTTCTAACATGGCGAACTTAACGACCTCATTTGCGGTGACCTCCTCATTCGGTGCGTTCGAGCAACGTATTTTGTGCAGCAATCTGGAGACTGCCTGCAAGAACAGGCTCCATGGCGCGACATTTCGCATAAGCGCCTCTTTCGCGCCAAGGATGCTCATCAGCTCACCATAAAGGAAACATCGACGTCTGGGTCATCAGCTGCCTCTCTTTCTTGCTTCCTCGATCGCTTTCCCTTTTCCGTACTCCTCTCTCATGCAGTCGTGCCACCAAAAGTAAGAATGTATCGTGGCCTAAAGGTGGCACGAATCGTTGTGCACTCTTTCATCTCTTCGAAAAAAAAAAGAGAAGCAAAGAAATGAAACGCTACAGAAGAAAATGGGACATGTTTGAGTTACACAATGGCGGCCGACAATGTAATAAAACAACATTATTAAGCGCTCTTTTATGATTCTCCCAGCCGTCTCCCGATAAGACTTTATCGGAACACGTTTTCCCGTGAAAGAAGACGGCGCATGATTGACGATAATAGCGTTCAAAATGAAGACGATTATCGATTTTTTTTCGCTGGGACCGTGTGCCAAGCGCGCAAAAAAAGTAATTAAACAAAGAAATGTTATAACACATCCGAGTATAGCCTGACCGACACAATGAACCCCACATTTTCTGCTCCCCATCTCGCACCTTTGTGGACGTTATTGTCTTCACTAAAAGCCTTTTTCAACAAAGGTGCTGCTTTTTGTGCTGAGTTAATGGCGTTTGACGCGTAAGGCGAAGTATTTTTTTTTTCTTATTCGGTAAGCGGGTGCGGGTTGAGTGAGTGCCATTTTTTGTACGTGCGTGTAATCTTTCGTAGCATTTTCCTAATATAGCCATTTTTTTTATTTGCTATGCAGCATGTGGAGCCGACGTAAGAAATGATCCGGCTTTCAGTGCCATACCTTCTATTCGAATGTAATCTTATCGAGGTAACAGAAGGTTAAAACATCAACAGATCAAACTGATTATCGATGCCCTATAGAAAGACGCTGCTTCAATGTTCTATGTACTGGCCGGTACATCTCGGCTGCGGCGGCTGCATTTCCGATGGAGGCGGAAGTGTTGTAGGCCCGTGTGCTCAGATTTGGGTGCACGTTAAAGAACCCAAGGTGGTCGAAATTTCCAGAGCCCTCCACTCTGGCGTCTCTCATAATCATATGGTGGTTTTGGGACGTTAATCCCCACATATCAATCAATGTACAGGCTGGTAGATGAAGAATGGAACAACGTTCAAGACGGTGCCAGATGAAGACACAGGCTGGCTTGTGTTTAATTACCAATAATTTGCGCGATTTCGCGTACCAGAACAACGATATAATTGTGAAGCATGTCGTAGTGGATAGATCTGGAATATTCGACTATCTGGAGATATCTAACGTGCGCTAACGTTGCACAGTACACAGGTGCGTAGCGCTCCGCCTACCTTAAAATTCAAACCACCGCTGTGGAGTTCGAACCCATGGCTTTTGAGTCAGGAGCGAAGCAGTGTAACCCCTGTACCACTGCGATGGACTGGGTTAGTATTTAGGAAGAGATAAACCAGGTGAAATGTCACCAAAAAGACAAACGCGTTAACACACACTCGACGAAAGTCTTTCTTTTTTTCTTTTAATTTGTGAGTACGCTTGATAAATATGGGTCAATAAATAAGTGCAGTACACCTTCAAGAAGGACATTCTAGGCTTAGTAACCCCTGCCGTGGTGGTCTGGTGGCTAAGTTACTCGATTGCTGACCCGAAGGTCGCGGGATCGAATCCCGGCTGTGGCGGATGCAGTTTCGATGGAGGCAGTAATGCTGTAAGGCCCGTGTGGTCAGATTTGGGTGCACGTTAAAGAACCCCAAGGTGGACGAATTTCCCTCACTACGGCATCTCTCATATACATATGGTGGGGTGGGACGTTAAACCACAGATCATATAGGAACGTGTTGCGTTCACACTATCCGAGTGTGAACCATCCGTGCTGCTAATCACGATAACCATGGTTGTTCTTCAAGCCGTAGCATTCTATTTGGCCGGCTTCTATGTCACCGAATTCAAAAACACCTTTGTACTTTGAGCGTTAGGGGCATGCTACTGAACACAAGGTGGTAAAATCAACCTGCAGTCAGCCAATACGATGTGGCTTATAATAATTATTGTGCAGATATTTTGAACAGGTTAGTAACTCTGCCTGTCTTTTCCTCTTTCCTGTCGTCCTTCCTTGGGCGTGAAAAACCCTCAAATAATTAACTTCGTAATACGAACCTTATTGATTGATTGATATGTGGGGTTTAACGTCCCAAAACTACCATATGAATATGAGAGACGCCATAGTGGAGGGCTCCGGAAATTTCGACCCCCTGGGGTTCTTTAGCGTGCACCCAAACCTGAGCACACGGGCCTACAACATTTCCGCCCCCATCAGAAATGCAGGCGCCGCAGCTGGGATTTGATCCCGTGGCCTGCGGGTGAGCAGCCTAGCACCTTAGCCACTAGAACACCGCGGCGGGGCAATACGAGCCTTAGGGACAATGCCAACTGTATGACAATTGTATGTCAACTGTGTGGTTTTTCAAAGGCACTATAAGCTTATCTGCATTAAGGGCTTAGCGCTTGCAGCTGTATTCGATTTAGCGATTATTTACGCTAATATATTCGTAATAAACACGGAGAGAAGGGTAGGAATGTTTCTACTTGAAGCAGACTGTACATCTATGCTGTTTGTCTCGAAGCGTATACAGTAGTGAAAGTAGTGCTGCTTAGCACTCGGCTTGGCATTACTAGGACTCTGACGGGGTACGTATAAACGCGTGCGCTCTACATATATTAGGCCCTAACCGCATGCGCGCGAGTTTCTCGCGACAGTGACAAACGACAGCGACGAGCGACAAGATTTGCTGTCGCGAAGGCTCATCTGTCGTCGCCGCTTGTCGCGTCGCGCGTTTCTGGACAACTAGAAAAAAACGCTTGTCGCCCAGAAGCTAGGTTGGCCATTCTGGCAACATGGCTGCGCCTTTGTCCCCCGCTTCAGTTGAAGTTTTCTCTCGATGCTTGTTATTCGCGCGCACTTTAAGGAATGCAAGGCATCGGCTATCTTTTCTACATTTTGATCTCAAGCGGAGAGTGAGAGAGCGGCTGTATTTTGTCTTAAATCTAGTTATCGAAAGTTTGTTTTGATGTCTAGACGCATTGTAGCAAAAGGCTATTTGGTCACTTGCTACAATTTGAAATCGTCGTTCGAAGTGCGTCGAAACAGAGGAGGTTTAAATAAATCTTACCTCGTTGGTCGTAGCCGTTGTAGCGTACGCCTCTGGGCAGCCTGTCGTGGTTAAGCCAAGGATTGCAAAGAGAAAAAGCTCGTGTAAAAATTGTGTGGCTTCCTTTCGTCGCACAATGAAAACAGTAATAAATTTGACATGTTGTCATTGACAAACCTTTAAATTTCTATTCGCGATTCACGGGTATGCATGCGATAGTTTTCATTCAAGCAACAATATGTTTTGCCTCCGACATGCGGTTGCAGCCGTCGCGACACGATGGCGCGGCGGAGCAAGTTTGTCGCTGTCGCTAGAAAATCGCGTGCATGCGGTTAAGGCTTTAGGCAGCCCTCCGGAAATTTGCATGCATGCGGCAAATTGTGCGCAGTTCCCCGCTACCGCCTGAATATAATGTTGATTGTCCTTTCAAGCACCAAGCTCGCACAAGGAACGCACGAAGGTGGCCCGCCGTGTATCCGCGGCAATAAAGCCCACCGTGTTGACAGCGTCGCCGTTACGGTAAGCAAACACCCCCCCCCCCCCCCCCAACCCTCTATATACGCACGTGCGCCTTCGTGCCCGCGCGCACTGAATGCAAAAACTGCGCAACTGCGGTCACGCGCGCTCTGACAGTCGAGCGGCCGCACGCGTGACAATGTGGCGGACGCGCTGTATCCTCCAATCTTTTCGGGAAGCGAGTTTCGTATTTTTGTATTAAGAGGTTAGGCGCGTTCCTTCTGATCTTCCGGTGTCAGAGAATGCGTGTCGCGTAAACTCTGCCTTGCGTATTTACGTCCCCAATGAAACGGAGAAGGGTGCGAGGGCGACGTGCGTGAACTTCGGGACGAGCTAGATGTCTTTCTCTGGTCGCAAAGAATGCATAACTCCACGGGTAAAGCGTTTCCTTTGTGGACTATATCTATATACAGAAAAGAACGACGTCACGAGAAGGCGCCTTCTGGATGGCCAAAAGCAAAGCGGGGCTGCCGTAAAGCAGGATTGGTGACAACGACGATGGTGACAACAGCGACAACTTGGGTCTCCGTGCCACGCTGTTTGTCGATGGCGAATGGGTTTCGGCGTATACTAACGGAAACCGGGAGATAGAGAAGAGAGCCGGGCGGTGAGGGGCGCTGGTGGTGGCGGTGGTAAGGGCAGCTGCGCCACGTCGACGACAACTCGTGGAGCGGACTCGGAAACTCAATGGCGCTGAAATACGCCCCGCGCGTGTGAGTCCACGCGTCAGCGCGAGGCTCTGTTTGTGTGTGTGAGAGCCTCCGAGGCGTCTTACGGGCTAAGGCCCTCTAAGTCGGCGCCTGCTTCAGTGCTTGGCTTTCAGCGATTCCGGCCTAGCATCTTGCGCGATATGCCCTTTTTCCTGCCACATTTCTTTTTTCTTCTTTTTGCGAATGGGGCCCCCTCGTTTTGCTGGCTCTTTCCGAGTGAAATGTTCCGCTTTGGAGCGCAACAGTATCCGTCCCTGTGCGAAGCTTCGCACGGACGCGAGGAAACTCTTAGTTTCTTACTCGTTTTTCTGCGTTACTTTCTAGCTGACACAAGAGCGAACCGCCTGAGCCGTGCTCGTGTGAAATGTCGTGATGACACCAGATTCCGCCACGAGATGCCGTCTGGGTAACGGAAACTTGTAGGCCGCTTTCACGAAGGCAAGACGCGTTTCGTTTCTCGTTAGCTCTGTAGTGCTTCCCTTCAAACAGAAAGCGCGAAGCTTGTCACATTTGTCGTTTTTTGGCACGTGGTATAAGGGCGAGCCGCATCTGCTCTATAGAAGTAAGGTAGGCGATTACTGTAGAGTTCCTCTTTATATTGGTAATTTACGCTTTTTCGAATCACATCTGCGTTTTAAAAGTATGTTGTGAAACAGGGGACATGAAAAACAAATACCATTAACGGTGTGTGCGGAAACATTAGGAAACAAACAGGTAGAACGAGAAAATAAAGCATGCGTACGAAGCCCGACGTCTCGCGTCAGTAAATCCTATGCCGACGACTGAGATGTGTTGAAGGCAGTAATGAAAACAAATTGTGCTGAGAGCAACCTACAGGATTCGATGGATAGATGGTAGCTATATTGCTATAACCATATAAAATTATCGCTCGCGTTCACCACACAGTGCATGATCGCAACCCAAGCACTTCATTCGGGATCAGAGAACCACACAGCGTTAGAACGGTGGTCCCATCGATGACCTCACGTCACGATATCCATCAAAGAAGTGTCGGAGTTGTGACGGGGACCGCACATTTTGAACGCGTTTACCTTTTCTTTAATCAAACCATCCAGCAACATTATTTGCGCTAAAGCTCTCTACGGTCGTGTTTTACAAATTTCATTGCAGACAATATTTAGAAAGCGTTGTGAAAACTTCGCAAAATTTTACTCGACGTCGCAACCCACCAGGTTTCGGCACTCCGTCGAGTGATTTGCTTTCGTAGGCTAGCGTAACATGCGTGCCCCTTTTATGGCATGATTATCGCTATATAGAAGTCGGTACAAGCAGAAAAATTGAAAAAGGTTTTTTTTGGTGAGAACTGTATTGTAAGTTAATCGCACGTGGCTCGGTCTAACGTAGCCGTCATTGCTGCAGCCGAAGCGCTACTAAATAGAAGGCAAGTCAAGGCTTTCTTTCAGTTCATATATCGCTATTTTTGTTCACGATAATGTTGATGGGGATGTCAATTGTGAAGGACTGCATTCTTTTTCGCCGCCTAGCAATTGTTTTGTTTGTGTGCGTCTGTATGCAGTACTATACAGAAAGGTCGGTGTCCTTACACTAAGGGTTCAAGCTGGCCTGTACCGACGGCAATAATATATTTGCAATTGAAAATTAATACATTCAAAGCTCTGAATACAACGTGTCCCCAATGCCCGAAGCATGGTGGAAGCAACGCCGAGTGCTCAGCGCAAGAGTAATAGAAAAATCTCGGGAACACTAGTGAGAAAAAAAATAACGCAAGATGAAAGACACTTTGTTCGGACAAGTCATTTAAGATCAGGCGCCCCGTGGACCGAAATTCGTGGCAAATCTTCGTTCTCTGGCATTCGGTCGGAGCGTCTCCGGTGCGGCAAGCGGAAATGCTTTCACGGTTGTAGCGGCAGTGCCAAAATAAATGAGCCTTCGTTTGGAAACCAAAGCCGCGTATTTGGGGTGCATCACGGCGCAATAAATCAACCGCAGGTTTTGCCGCAGCGCCCCCGGGCTAACACATGGTGGCCCGGGCCAAGCTTTGATTAAAAGTCAATGGCCCATGGACAAAGTAAATGCTACGCACGAAGAAGCAAACTTGGAGCGCGCTTCATGCCACCGATCCTCGCTAGATGGTATAGTTTGGAGGGAAGACACTGCCGATTCCGCTTGATACGTCATTTTTCTTGTATTTATAGCCATTTCCTTCTTTTTCTTGCCTCGAATGTTTGTTATAGTTGCATAGAAAGCGGCTTAGAAAATAATGTGTTGTTCTTAAGATACGCGTCGGAGGATACGAGTTGTTTCGAAGAGTTCCCATTTGGCGAAACGGACCGATGGGGCGCACGGCATAGTGAAGAAGGGCTAGGAAATTTCGTACTATTTTTTCTTGCTTCAATGATAAATCCAGGCTCTGCTGGGATGACAAAAGGGCGAAGTTTATTTTGGGTGTCCTTTGAATTGGCAACAAATGACTACATTGCTTTGCTCCAGAGTAATCGGTGTTTGGTGCGCAGAGGGAGGTGGAGGAGAAGGAGGAGGGAAGGTGATTGTCCGTTAATCGAAAGATTTATTGGGTTAAAGAAAGTGCACGTTGTCGTTTCGCTGAGTGCTCCGATTTGACTACTTTTATGCGAAGCTGTTTTTTTCAATTTCCCTCCTTAATCAATAGATTCTTTGAAGTGCATGGGCTTTAGCGCTCGAGTGTAATCTGACCACCCGCCTCTTTAATTTTCCGCTTTTTATGCTATAAACATACCGTGAGTTCGAGACTTCAAAACATACAAATTTTACCTTAGTCGTATACCGAATATATTTAGGCAGAGGAGCACGTTAGAAAGCTCACTGGAATCCGGGTATGCTACACAATTGTCTGTGGCACAGAAGTGTTCACAAAAAAGAGATACGCTTTTTTTATGATCGTCTTCTTCCAAATCTTTTTTGTCAACTACCTCCTGCACCCGTTATTGTCGCATTGTTCTAGCCTAACTGCTCAGTCAGCTCATGGAGATAGTACTGATGTTTTCATGACGCTGTCGGAAGCAGACATATCCGAAAAATGTGGCGTCTTTTCAGACATGATATTAACATAAGACTTAAGGGCTCAACACAGCGAACTGAAGCGTCTGGATTGTTACTTTGATGTTGACATAGTATTTTGACAGTCAAGTTCCAGCCAACTTTATTCTATCCACTGTAACTTGGAACAGTCACCTGCATCAATCGTGTTGCTTTGGGAAATATAGTAATCAGCCTGGCTTCACCGCGATAATTACGCGGCATACATACTTACCAGGACGACCACTCCTCATTTTCGTTCTATAAGGCGCAAAAAGCTACATGCTCGTCAAGCATAACTCGTACTGATCCATGAGATTTCGCGCACGTTCTGCCTCTCATTCCTTTTTTTCTGTAGAGAGCTTCACACAGCCAAAGAAAGCAACCCACTTTCTTTCACCCGGATAGATAGATAGATAGATAGATAGATAGATAGATAGATAGATAGATAGATAGATAGATAGATAGATAGATAGATAGATAGATAGATAGATAGATAGATAGATAGATAGATAGATATCCTCAAGTACCTCCTCTGCTTCCGTTACTTTTCCCCGATTTTTTCTTTACATAAATCAGGTCAGATAATCAACGATCCACAACTATGGTTTCTTCTAGTTCGAAATTTTGAGCAGTTACCCTATAAGCATGCCGATTTACTGAGGGTGTAGTAACCTATTGCGACTTCGTTTGCACCCCTCTTGCGTTGATCGCAACTTCTTTAGCTTGTCTGCTTCTCGATTGCCTTTTTATATCTCTTCTTCTTGCTGAACAATAACTAAACAACATCAAGAGCCACGCACAAGCAAACACCGAAGTATTTAAAGTCTAACTAGCGAATCCTCGTGCCTATAGCGCCGCAACGACGCAGTTTAGCGGCAGAAAGCCGCAATCGCCGTGAGCGCCAGATAAGGGAAAACAAAGGGACTCGTACCCTGCGGGGGGCTCGTTGCTGGTTCATTCTCCTTGTTTGTCAAAGGAGGCGGAAGAAGTCGCGTGCGTGGAAAACGTGCCCGGATGATGCGTTCTCTCTCGCTCTCTCTCTCTTTCTCTCGGGCCACTTTTTCCCCAAAGGTTGTTGCGGTTTGTATGTGTGGTTGAAATGGCTTACGCCACAGAATACCGTGTTTTCGTTCCTAGAACGATTTGTGAGCAGGCTAGAGCCCAAGGGCAATTGTTTTTTTTTTGTTTTTTTTTTTTGGGGGGGGGGGGAATTGGCGTCTAGTGTTTTGCGAAAGGGTGCAAAAGTTAGACAAAGGTGGTTGATCGGAAACTTCTATAGATCTGCAAGATACTTGGAAAGAAAACAAATGCAGAATGAAAATGCATTTACCTAAATGCAACCGCAAAGCGAAAGCTACCACCTGCTTTTTCTTCTCAGTACTGATTCCAACCGAAAGCTCTGCGGATCGAAAGTAGTATTGCACTGCCTCTGGGAGCACAGGAAATGCAAGATTTCCACACATCACGTGTTTTTTTTTTTTTTGCAGGGCCGTCCTTGGCCCTGCAAAAAGTTATTTCATGTGATGACGCCGCCATGCGACTTCATATGGCGTCGTGACACCTGTGTTCATGCGCCGACAGCAACTTTTCGCGCTAGATGAGGCATCTTAGGCCCACGTACTAAGTGTGTGTGTGTGTGTGTGTGTGTGTGTAACTTGCACTGAGATGTGCCGTATTTGTACCCAAAGACAGCGCTCAACAATTAGGAACCAAAAAAAGCTGGTCTATACACAGACGAGCACATCTAACAAATGAATTTGTTCAAATGAAAAAAAAAAAACCAAGGGGGTGGGTTGACATACAAAGGAGAAACACTGAAGGAAAGCCACGCACGGTCCTACCGGGGTGCTATATATGCAGTAAAACGCGTGTTTTGAGCGAACTTAACACTAACTTCCTTAACATTGCAGCGCTGCCATGTTCCAGCTTGCCCCCACACAAGCTTTTCTGATCGTATTTGTAGCATTGCCCATTTTGCTGTGCACTATGTTTTTCTAATATTTCTAGCTGGGTTTTTCTAGCAATGCCTCTAGCATGTGTTGTTCTTGTTCTATACATTCTGCATTACCTTTGTAAACGGAGGAAGGAGTCATTCTCAAGCCACATTTTTTTCTCCTCAATGAAGCATTGGGGTATGCATGTCTGCAACAAAGACTCATACTCAGGACTTAAGCCTTAAAAATTTTTGATAGGACAGTGACTGTTTTTCTGCGCTATGTTGCGACAGAATGGGTGAAATAGAAGCACGAGGTGAAAGGAGGCATGCGAGCCTGTGTGTGGAAGAGGTGGGAGAAAGGAGGCTTGTTGGTTTTTCTACAGCATTGTTTACGGTGGATGCCAGGACGGCTAAGGAATGAGAGCACCTTGAGGAATAAACAACAGAGGCAAACTACCGGTATACCTTAGTTACTGCGTATTGTGATCGAACGGACTACAGCAATCGTCGTCTTTTGAAGTGAATTACGTAGTTACCATGTCACACTGATAAGGAGGTGCACCAGCATTCGCTAATGCCACTCTACAGTGGGTTTCGGTATGTTTCCCGATGTTGTAGTGCCACAAATGAATAAATGATTGATGACGTGAAATCAATCATCTAGCAACCTGCCCAGACTGGTTAGCCTTCCTCCGTGCAGATTTTAAAGAGCATTCTCATTTTTATAGTAGCTCACTTACTAAATTTTCCATTGTCTGTGATCACTACAACAAACGAATGAAAACAAACTTTAAGTTTAGAAAGAACGACAGGCCGAGACAACAATAAAAACTAAATAAATATACGCCTGGCGAACATACACACCGTAACAGCCTGTGTTTAATGCACTAATCTCTAAAATGAATAGCTATCACACTATCCTACTGAGCCTAGAGAGCATCAAGTATACTATTTTGTACCCCGCTTCAGTTTTTTTTTTCTCTTAATCACTTCTGAAACAGTTGTTGGATATATGCGTCGTCTAGCTATCAGCCCTTACTGGCATGTGTAAAGTCATGACCAAGCAGAAGAATGCGCCGATTCGACTCAAAGGCAGCTAACGAAAAAAAAAGTGCTTATGTAGGAGTTTTTTCGTTCCTGGTCAATTTTCGTGAGAATGAAGTACAGAAGGAAGGGGCCAATAAAGCAAGGCGGGGAAGACACCGCTGCGCCAAAACCGATGCAAAGCGTTTCGCAGTCCTCTTCAATCTCCTCAATTATCCAGCGCATTCATCGGTTTCGTCCAGCCTGAATACGGTTCTTTCGTATAAAAGCTTCAAGATAGCACCATTATGCTCCGAGCTATCCCATTTCGACTTCTCCAATGGTCTTTCAACACAAAAGCGCCGACGCCTCCATGCTTCGCGGGAGATGCGTCGAATCGTCTGCTTCATCAAATGCGCAGCCTACGTGTTCATTCCGGCCGCTTCTATCCGTGCTCCCTAAACGCCGAGAAATGCGGTGTAGACGTGTCCCCAATGTGCCCCTAAGGAATGCGGCTCAATTGGTTTCCCCTTTCAGTCGGCAAAAAGGGGCACTGCGTGCGCGCGCACGCTGAAAGCGGAGAAGCAAGAGGGGGCAGTCGAGGTACAAATCATTAGCCTCCTCCCCCCCCCCCCCCCCTGGAAATCATTAGGGGAGCTTGGAGCGGCAGTCATGACGCGCGGGAGGAGCTGCGGGAGAATTACCCTTTGGGGATGAAACGGACAAGAGCCCGCGCCGTCGCCTTCGATTGGGGCGCTTAAGGAGTCGCAGCACTGCCGAGTCAGACAGACTGCGCGGCGCTGATGGGCATCGCGATGCGCCTAGCCACTCTCAGTCTTGCGCGACTCCGGGCCACCAACTGTTTTCCATTGGCTTTCGCTCGCTCGCTCGCTGGCCTGCCGCGGCGATGCTTTTATTCCGTGGGCCGGCTAAGTGCGGCTGGGCCGAGCTGTAACTTAATTGTCGCGGATAAAGCCCGCGCGCGTCGTCTTGTTTAGACGCATACCTATACGCTAGTCTAGGCCATCGCAACACTCTCAACCAGCCTGTTCCTTTCTTCTGGGTCTCGCTTCGCTTCTTCCATTTCGGCCTGTTCCGCGGGCGCACAGTGTTACCCTCGCGTGGTACCTTTCTGTGCACTGCAGGCTTTCTTCCTTTACCTAATCAGCTCACTGGATTGGGGCAGAGCCCTTTGCTTTGACTTGAGTGCACCGTGCCATGCGAGACTTGAAAGGGGCGGCTGACCACGCACTAAGTGCGAGGCACAATGGAGACTACTCTGGCGTTCTTCTTTAGTCCCAAAGAAGTTCTGAAGGGGTATGGTGATGAAAAGAACAGCTCATATACCTTACTTTTGCGTTGTCGCACAACGTCGGCTGCCCGCACTTGGTGGCATGAAATTCACTACTAAACACTTTCTCTTTGCACAGGCTCGCTGTGTTTAATACCACTTTTCCTGGCAAAGAATGGCTAAAAACACAGAATCAATTAGAGCTATATTTGTCAGTTCAATATAACGTCCCGTATGAGCCACCTGAAGGTTATGTATGAGCATTTACACACTATTTTGCTTGCTTTCAAGGTTAATTGTTTGATTTATGCGTGGGGTTTAACGTCCCAAAACCACCATATGATTATGAGAAACGCCGTAGTGGAGGGCTCCAGAAATTTCGACCAGCGCGGGTTCCTTAACGTGCACCTGAATCTGAGCACACAGGCCTACATCATTTTCGCCTCCATTGAAAATGCAGCCACCGTAGCCGAAGTTTGATCTCGCGACCTGCGGGCCAGCAGCCGAATACCTTAGCCACTACAGACCACCGCGGCGCCGCGCTTTCAAGGTTAAGCCAGTCAAAAAGAAACGGCTCCAGAAGATAATCTACATATATCTTCGGATTTCATAGCTTTGTGTATCTTTCACATCCTTACCTTATTAATTGGAAGTAAGTGAAAAAGAAACAGTGCATGTGACTAACAGTGTGCAAATGTCAATTTTCACTAAAGACGCTCATTTGCTATTGCCTCATACATGGGGATGAGTAAAAAATCTCACTTTGAGTCCCAGCTTTGTGGTGATAAGACAAAGACTTCGCTTGGCGTACATGCGCATACACCGAGGTAGTACTTCACGTTAGGCGTCTTGTTGCTAAGCGGTGAATCGCAGAATTGGTGCCCCGCAGTGTAAGTGCGTTTTGGTTTAGTCAAAATCCAGAAACGCTCATGTAGCTGAGAAGATCTGCAATTATTAGTTTAGCACTCTACTTCGACTTCATTTCGACGACGACGTGAGTGTCATGAACTATATTTTGTCTTTCAGGCGTGCACAGCGGAACGTAATTTAGCAAGCTGCACATATTTTGTTTTTAGGTGAAGTCACTTAGCTTTGGCTATACGTATTTTGACATTCTCAGGCTAACTGTCGGCAAATGACGCCTGTTACTTAACATAAGGTTTTTCATTTGTTCACTTCTACTCCTCTCTTGTTTGTACCCAGGAAAAAAAAACGGAAGCCTTAGTTAAGATTAATCTATAAACACTTCAAAAGAACAATAAATGCAGTTTACTAGAACAAGTAAGAATTTGCGTCAGTACCCGATCCGGAGGCACTCCTAACGAGGAGATAGGCTTGAAGCTACATTCTTTATGCCATCAGTTACGTAACGTACGATGAAAAGTAAAGAACTATCTTTATGAGCGAAAACTACGACTGAAAGCTTGTCACCAATGGTTAAAGCGACGAATGCGTTGAAATATAACTGAATGGAAGGAAAACCTTCCTGATTAACCAATTACGCTGACGGCCGTCTTGAGGTACAATTCTTCGTTTACAAGAAGACATTAAGAAGCGTGTTCTCGAAACGGCCGTATTCATTACGGTGCATCAGTGTGAATGTCTGCCAAGTATGTTCAAGAAGAACTTAGGAGGAAAGAAACTCATCTAAAGCCTCGGCATGCCGTAGTCCACGTTATCGAACTTTCCATTCGTGGTCCTCCGTAATGCGCCACGAGAGCTTCCTCTAACGACGCACCTAATTTTCTCCAACGTTTAAGTGAGCTCCGCTAATGCATCGCCAAGATGCTGATTGCTCCGGTTGCAAATTCGCCAAAGCGTGGAACACGATGGAAGACCTTCGGGCTTTACGGTGCCGGTTTTTCGGGATAGATCAGAGCGCTGTGTTTTTTTTTTTACGTCTCATTCAGAAAAAAAAAAGAATGGTGAATGGAGTTGAATGGTTGTTGGTATATGGAGAAAGTGTATGCTTGTAGCTAAGAAAAAAAAACAAGTAACACATTCTGGATCAAGTGATCAACCACTGAATTAGGTAACAATAAGAATAAAAAAAAAACTTAAACGAGCGCAACTTATTTTGCGAAGCCACTTACTCAGCTTTTCTTATTCGTCTAAAGCTTATTTTTGGTGATGCAGCAACAGTTACGTTAGCTGCTGCGGTAGGGCGTGAAGAGTAGGTGGACCTCTCATGAAGGGAAAGTTACAAAAAAAAAACGATGAACGGAGAAGTTTCCTCTTTAGGTGTCTAAGAAATTGAATAGAGAAGGGGTAGAGAGATTATGAGAGAATGAGTGTGGCTGCACATAATTCGGACCACGTTAATGGCCACCCAAGTCGTTTGGGAGCCGCTGCTAACCATGCAGAACGGCAAGGATGCGGATTTCAGTGATGGCCTCTCAGAAAGCTTCGTGGCAGTGAAAAAAAAAATTGGTAAGTAAGAATGAAGAGTACGCCGAATGTTACACACTTCGTAATTGTGATAGGCTTTGTGACAGGTCATTGGCTTCCCGGGCTCTTCGTCACGCAGGCGTTAGGCTTAGCCACGTTCGAATACACACTACAAGCTTCTGGAGCGCTTCCGCTACAACAATATTTTTCTGAACATCATGTGTTTCTATCTATAGGAGCCTCACTCTAAATGATTAAATCATAAAGGCAAACAACAAACTGAAGCAGGTGAAAGTAATGACTCCGTGGGCGCCATGGAAAGAGAGAGAGAGAGAGAGAGAGATAAAGATGCAAGGAAAGGCAGGAAGGTTAGCCAGACGCACATCCGGTTTGCTACCCTGCACTGGGGAAGGGATAAAGGGGAGAAAAGAGGTTGCAGAAAGATGAGAAGGTACAAACACCACGAGGTCTGTAGATTTGATGCGAAAACCACTATGACATAAACTTATAAACAGTGCGTTCATAAAGATTATAGACAATGATGCGCTATAAAAAACGCTATATTCCAGGTCCTTCGCCAGGCAGCTTTGAGATTGATTACCGACCTGTTCTTTACAGCACTAACAAGTACTGCGCAGTTATACCGAATAGGATTACGAGTAGCTGGAAAATGTATGTTTTCCCAGACGAAGTGGTCGGTAAACTCTTGACACCGACAGTAAAAATGACAAAAATGAAATACAGGGAGACACCTTGATCGACAACTTGCGGGCGACAAAGAGACGCGAAGCAATCAAGAAAGAGTGACGGTAAAAAAAAAAGAAAGGAAAAGAAAAGGTGGAGGTGTGAGAGGGAGGCGATGCATTCTTACAGTTAGTTGCTCCAGCTCCCTTTGTTATTACTGCCGTGGTGACGCACTTATATAAATATATACCTTGCCCGCTCAAATCATCTCGGCACACAGACGCCGTTTGAAAACTACGTATTCGTCGGTTTAAGAACCATGCTTGCTTCTTTGCTTTTCCAGATAATCTATTTTCTTCGGCAGAGTGAAATCTTCAGGACAGACCATCAAGAAAACAAGTTACATAACGCACTGGAAAGTAGCAAAAGAGCAGAAAGAGATCGTATAAGTGCAACGGCAGAAAACAACGCGAGGCACAGAAAAAGTGAAATTGGTGAGAGCCAAAACACGATCTCTACCAAATATACGTGAGAAAAATAAGGGGAAGGGTCGAAGGAAAGGGGAGGAGAAAGCAGGAGCGTAACGTTACACAAAATGAAACGCCTGGCACAATAGAACGATAGAGGGGAAGAGAAAAGGGCAAAGAAATAGGCTAGGGTACAGCTGCAGATACGGAAGTTTTGCGAGAGGTGGGGATGAAAGAAGAAAAAGAGTTGTCGGCTTCTTTCTACGTTGACGGAAAAGAAGCAGCTTTTTGTCTAGCGTTCGCGATAACAGAAACAAAGAACGAAGTGGCCTGGCCAGAAATGATACGTGGAACAGAGTGAATGAAGTGCCAAACTGTGCGAGAGGAGCGCGACAGTAGAAAAGGTCGCAATGCTGCGAAACAAGGTACAAGAAGACACAATGAAGGGATGAAATCGAGTCTAGCCCCCGAGTGAAAGTCTTGGCTGCCAGCGAAGACGCAATGAAAGGTGTGGGGAGGCAGGGGGTGCATCTTTGACGCTCACTTTACTGTATTTTTTTTCTTAAACGGAGAACAAGAAGATGGCTAAAAAGGAGCGATCGCCATTGCAGTCTTCGTCATCGTCATCATTACCATCACCGCCAGCTTTCCGCTTCGCTCCGCACTTTTTCTTCCGTCTGCATTTTCTACGGTTCGAACAGAAAGAGTAAGAGTAGCACGCGAGAAAAAAAAAAGCGGACAAAGGAGACAGCCCAGGAGAAAAGGAGTTGATTGCAGATACTGTTCATGGAGTCACTTGCACGCCCTCTTTTCGCCGCGTTCATCGATGCCACGCCCTTTTATCCTCGATCCAGGGTTACATCCCCGGAGGCATGTTTGTCTCGTTAGTTAAAGGCAGCATGCCCTTTCGCGCCGCTTTTGAATCGACGCAGGAAAGAGTCCAAGAGGAAGAAGCAGCTCTCCGAGGGAGAAGAGAGGGCTCGTAGGATGAAGAAAGTAAAGGCGGACAGGAAGGACGATAGTGAGGGTAGAAGGTTGTCGTCGTCTTCGACCGTGTCTGTTTCGTTCACGCGTGATGAGAACGAAAGTTGCCGGCTGAGAAAAAAGTACTCTTGATGAGGAGCCAAATGGGGGACCGGGGGTTTTCTGCCGCGCTAGCGTCTTTTCCTCGAGGTCTCGGCGAGAGACGGCGCTTGGTGATAGTATCACCCACGTGGGAACACAGCTTTTCCTGTGGCCGCCTTTGCCTTCATTTTTAGTATTTTGTTCCCTTCTTTTCTCCTTACATTTGTTTCGTTCATTCAGTTGTGCGGACTCCCTCCTTGTCGTGTAGTTTCGTCGAAAGGCGCAAACGAGCCGACGTTCAGGCGAAAACGTGATACTTAAATAGGAAATATGGGACGCAACAACGGCGCTTCTGCCATAGTGAATGCATCGTTGCTCTCAAGGTGCATTGTGAATTGGCCCGTCTGTGTGGCCACATTTTTGTGATCTCCTACTTGGTGTTCACGGTGAACTGTTTCAAGGCACCCTAGCTTCGTGCATAACATATACTTTTCCTCATTTTGTAACTAGTAAATGAAAACATGGGCAATCGTTTCAGAAAAGCTAGAAAGCACAACATCGAGCAAACAGATTTTAGAAGCGTTCGAGAGTTCTGTGTGCACTACCTATGAGGTTCGACAGCTTCACTGACCGTCAGGGACAAGTCGTCAAAATAAATGTATGCATTGTTTTGACGCTGAATACAAAGCTCTTTGATGTGGTAGAAAATACATTTTAAAGAAATCAAGATACAAGGAAGTCACATAGTGTCCGTACCATACACCCTAAAGAATACTTCAGTTTTAAAGTTATGAGGTGGTTAGGTGGTTATCAACAACACAACGCTTTCATGCAAAGAGCCAAAATTCTACCCTTGCAATTTGCATGCTTTCTGTATAGATTAACGGTTAAGATCATCATCTGCTTATCTGAAATAAACAGAGGTAAGAGAGAGTAAGATATGTTCTAATGTACTACATGAGCAGCCCAACAAAGGAAATCTGTGTGAGACAATTTGTTTACATAACTTACTCTCTTTTTTTTTTCTTTATCTGCGGGAGCTATGGAATCCGGCATTTAGAAAAAGTTCTCGGTGAACCACATTTAAAGCACTGAGTTTCATTTAGAATAAATCATTACAACAGTTACGCAAGAAAGCATTAATATTCCTGTCATTCCCAACGCATTTCTTGGATATTTTTTTTTCAAAATACTCTCTGACGTTTCATGGGGCTGCTGCGTAAGTTCTTAGAAAACCATCTCATTACTTTGTGTTATTGTGCATGCTTGCATTGTGGATTTTTGCAAGCTGACTCCAGTGAAAAAAGAAAACTCTCTCAGTGCAGCGCTGTAAAAAAAAGCTGAAACCGGGAATGGAAATAAGGTGAAACAATTCATAAAAATGAGTGTCGAGAATCTCTAGTTTTTGTTTGGTTTGTGATTTCTTATAGTCTTTATCTTCCTTTCTACCTTACAGTTAACTTTTCACATTAAATTGAAGTTCTGCTACCAGGTCCTCTTGCTAAACTTCTTTAGCTGCTGGATGAATGCGTCAGTAAAAGTGTATGACGTCGTTTTTAGATTACTGGGGCTATAGCGAATTATAATACACACAGAAATATGTCCCGAATACCTTCAAATTAAAAAAAAAAGTTACTAAACTTGTTAGAAAAACGCGTGACTCGTATTGGAATAGCATTTTTTTGTGTGTGTGCTCTTCAAGAACGGACTGAAGCTCGTTTTGGCATATTCGAGCCTTCTCAATAATTAGGCAGATCGAGCACAAACTCTGTGACCTTGTTTTACCCTCACAGTCAAGACCTGACACGTGTCTGAAGCCGCTTCAAGCAGTGATGAAGGGCATGAGCTTCGATGTACTCGGAGTTCCGAATCTAGTTCCTGCTTTGTATATCGCCCTTTTCTCGCGTGCCATTATCAAGGTGCACGAGAGAAAATGATCCAGAGGTCTGTATGTACGTGACTCCAATATAAAAAGCGGAATGTGGATAATGGGTTAAACAAAGCACAAAGGAAGATGACATTTCTGTAAAAAAACAAAAAGTATAAAGTAACGCCATGAAACGTCTTGGGAGGAGATGTCCGTGGGATGGACATTCATCTTCAATTCATTGAGAAAAAAAAAACTTTGCAGGTCTTACTTCTTTGAGGGACCTTTTCGGGTCTTTCGGACAGCGTTTGACATCTAAGTAGTTGACTTTTCCTTACCCGGGAGTTTTTTCTTGACCTCGTCTTCTTGTCATCTCTGCTAAGTGTGAAAATTCATTACGTTTTTTCGACAATAATTAGCATCAGCCTTCATATTATGCTATAGCTTTCCCTGACATACGCAAATGGAAGCGTGAGTGCGTGCTCCCTGCCCCATAGAGAGACCAGTTCGAAGATTTCATAATATGGTTCGACCTCCCCTCTAGTCTGTGCTCAACAGCATAAAACAAGATCAAAAAGGGCAAAAATGCTATAACCTACACAATTAACCGGAGTAGTAGCAAGATCCCTTCCCATTGTCCTGGAAAGCTCGTATGACACGTTAGATACGCAGGGCCAACGACAGCTTATCCGAAAATCGTAAAATGCTATTGCGAAAGGTATTGGAGAAAGCGCAGATGACGATATGCCCGTGAGAGCATACGAGAAGGGGAAGCTTATACGCCTAGCAAATGACGAAGCACGTACCGAATGGACAGCCGGCCATCAAGCACGAAAAAAAAGAAAACTTATAAAATAAATGTGCACTGTACGTCTCCTTCGCAAGGTATATCGAATTTGAATTATGATAATGCAGTGTCCATCGGGCGTCAGCCTACCGCAAGCTAGCTAAAAGAGAAATAGCAAGGTATACACTTCCACGTGTACAACTTTCGTGTTTCCGTCATATTTTTCTCATTCTCAGCTTGGACTATCCTTGGCTTCACCCTCCACGCCCTAAAGCTTTCTAATGCACAAATTCGGTCGAGCGCGAGATTTGGCCCCTTCCCACCTTTTGAAGCGCCCAGTGGCGTGAACAAGAAATGACGCCCTGTCCCTGTGATTTTTTGGCTGCTTTTTGTGAATCTATCTAGTACGCCTCTTTTTTCGTCTTCTTCATTGTTTTGATTTTTTATCCTTTTTGACTAATCTGTTCTCTATACGTTTTCACTCATTTGCTTGTGTTTTTTTCGGATTGAAGCACGAAAGTCTCCTTGCTCTGAACTCTGGGCATTTCTCTGCTCGTCAAAATTCTATTCGTTTCCACGTGTTTCCAATGCCACGTTTCTTTGGCACTGGTGCTCCTGCCTTTGATCTTTTAACTGCGTTTAGAAGATGGAAAGACTCTCGTTCGGCTTCCTTGCAAACCCTCGCGTGAAATGGTTTCGCCGGCCACCCTAAGGAAGAGATGTAAGAGCTCATTTCCGTCGTACTTTTCCAAAGTTCGGTGCCATTCCATGCTTGCCTGGAAAGAAAACAGTGGAAAAAAATTCTAGGTGTCGCGTATTCCGGTGTGATTTATTTAGGAGAGCTAAAGGGAAAAGCTTCTTAGAGATGTTGCAAGGTTCTTATGTGCAACGATGGGGGGGGGGGGGGGGGAAGATGGGGCTTAGCACGGATTTACATGATGATATTACTTTAGCAAAACTAACAAACCATTCTCAACTTCCTGGTCATTTGCTATTTTTATTTCGCAGACACATTAATGCTCTCTTTACATTATTAGCGCTGTAGTAAACGACTTGGTTTTTTTCAATCTAGGAAGGAAGAAACAATAAAAGTGACAAATTTTTGATTGATTGATATGTGGGTTTTACGTGCCAAAACCGCCATATGAATATGAGAGACGGTGTAGTGGAGGGCTTCAGAAATTTCAACTTCCTGGGGTTCTTTAATGTGCACCTGAGCCGGGGCACACGGGCCTACAGCATTTTCGCCTCCATCGAAGAATCAGCCGCCGCTTCCGGGAATCGATACCCCGACCTTCAGGTCAGCAGCCGAGTACCCTAGCCACTATAGACCACCACGGCGGAGAACAGTCATGAATTGTACGAGACCTTTGTAATTCTTGGTACTTTTGTTCTATATATAGTTTCGTTTAGCAAACGTCAATATTGTATTTGTTGTTGACACATTCTGCAGCTCCTCCACTATGCCCCTTCTTCCTACACCCCCCTCCCCCTTCACACGCTAACTTTCATATAACAAATACAAACCACACTGTGCTGAAAATTTCTGCCACTTCATTAGACGTAATACGATGGGGAATGATCACTATTTCGAATATCTGCTACGGAAAGAGGTGTACCTCACTGAATTCACGTTATTGCAGCTCCAATGAAATGTATCGGAAATGGTATTTGTCGCTTGAACAGCTAAAATATATACTGCACTGACGCAGCGCCTTGGTGCTAAGGGCTCTCATTCTCAAAGCTATACCTCGCACGTTGGGGTGGTGGTTAGCTGCTGTTTACTGATTGTGACGGAATGCCAAGTCTGGCCTCTGGAGAGCCCACTGTCACAAAACCAACACACATTAAACTGGTGACGAGTGTTTATTAAAAGAAGTATGTTGTTAGGTTTTCGGCGCCTAAAGTTAGTGCGATGTCAGGGTAGTTTTATCTAGAACGCTTACGTCAAAGCGGCCAGATTTGCAGCTGCATGACGCTGTTATCACACACAAAAAAAACTTATAGAAGTGGTTTAAAAAAAAAGAAAAGCAATAATAGTGTCGCGTTTCTAGGCACGAGTTCTGTACATACACATAAAAACGCATACAAGAGCACAAGTTCATTCTGAACCCTCTTTGATGGAGCAAGCCACCAAATACAAAATATTTGGAAGACAAAGTAGTCGAAAGCTGACCGATTCATTTTTTGCTCCTTGAGTCTGCTTGCATCGTTCAGTGTACTGCGGTCCTTGATAACGATGTTGATGATATGTGGGGTTTAACGTCCCAAAACCACCATATGATTATGACAGACGTCGTAGTGGAGAGCTCCGGAAATTTTGACCACCTGGGGCTCTTTAACGTGCACCCAAATCTAAGCACACGGGCCTACAACATTTCCGCCTCCACCGGAAATGCAGCCACCGAAGCCGGGATTCGATCCCGCGACCTGAGGGTCAGCAGCCGAGTACCTTAGCCTCTAGACCATCGCGGCGGGGCTTGATAACGATGTCACAATTACAGTAAAACTTTGTTACTTTCAGCTCAATTGCTTTGTTTTAGCCTATCAGCACCATCGAAATGTGCGTCCAGTGTAAGTGATCTTAAGAAACAGCGCTAAACTCAGTTACCACCTAAGAATAAACGCAAATTTCACCCACAGCCATCGCTGTCTTACCCAAAGAAAACCTGCGTAGACGTTCCATTTAATGACATTTGTTCATTTTCGTGACGTCATCTTTCATCGCATGTTTCACATAATCGGTGTGCCCATACAGATACATGTTATTGTCACTGGCTATCAATCTAAATCGAAATCTTAGCAAGTTTCTCGAGATATTCTGACATTACTGCTTAGCCGTAAGGTTTATTTTAGACAGTAATGACAAACCTTGAGTTTTCTATGTGCGTAGAATGGACCTTTTTCAGGAGATTAGGCTGCGCTTGCGCAGTGGTAGTGACGTCACGCGTGCCATCTTTTTTTTCTGGGGTGGGGGGGGGGGGAATCACTAGAAGGCGACAGTTGCAAGTTATCAGAAAAAACACCTGGGGCCCAAGATTTTCTTTTTGCAACTTCGGAGGCTTGTGACCCCCAGTTTCGATTTCGGTGATCTCCACTGCAGGCGCTGTTCGGACATGAAGAAGGCCCGTTTACTTGAGCGGAGAAAAAGGGCTTACGGCTTGATTGAAAGCCAAGTTGCTCGGCTCTCTTCCATGGTTAACCGAAAGGCACTCACTGTCTCGTGGTTAGAGCTTGTACCTATTCTTAGGTTGCAGCCGAACGTAAGCCTTGTTTTGTAAACTTCACCGGATCTTTCTTTGTTTTCGTCTGCAGGGGCCACCACGTCCGGCCAGGGTCCTCGCTTTGTTCGCGAACCACCGTCCCGGCTTCGCTTCCACAACAGCACGGGAGGCAGTGTCGAGTGCTCGGCCCGTGGACATCCGACGCCGGAACTTCGCTGGCTCGCCCTGGACGACACCGGCGTAGTTCCCGGGACACCGGCGCTCGATCTATCGGGCCTGCGTAGAGTGCGCGCTGACGGCTCGCTAGAGTTCCTTCCGTTCCATGCCGACGAGTATCGGCAGGACGTGCACTCGGCCACTTATCGCTGCCTCGCCTCCAACCGCATCGGCGTGATCGGCAGCAGGGATGTCCACGTTCGCGCTGGTGAGTGCAGCTTTTTCGGTTAGGCGCAGTCGCGCTTACCTATTATCTGTGTAAAATTATAGCAAACTCGGCGAGTTGGTGAGAGTACATCGTGAAAGCTTTTAGCGCACGCACAACAAACAATGACGTATAAAACATATTATTTGTACTACACGAATGACGTGCGCGTTATTGTCATGATGTATGTAGCAATTTATATAGGGAACTGGCAAGCGCCAAGTTTTCGAGAAGTGTTGGGAAAGCTGTCCAGAGGATAAATATTGTTGCGTGACAGAGATACCCCCCCCCCCCCCCCCCCCAAGAGCACTTTTTTTCTTGCATTCTTGAGGGTCCACAGGTGACAAGTATTGCTACTCAACGGTCGTGTTCTATCCGGCATTCTGCATCTCTGCCTTTTGCCGTATGTGTTACAGAAACTTGGCTGGTTGCCAATTGCAAATATAAGAACACTACCAAAAATAGAGAAGTTTTCATAAAGTAGTGGTCCACAATATGACGGAACTACTGTAGTTATCATTTCTATGTTATCCTAACGTGGAGTGTAGAGTACTCGGGATTTGAAATGTGATGGTGCCGGCACATGGCCGTTCGTACGGAAAACGCCTCCCTTGGGAGTCGGTAGAAGCAAGCTGCTGCATTCTATGTAGCTTGAGGGTGTTTCGGACCGATGGTTATAGATGCCTGTCGCCAATGCTCTGCACCGCAGTGCCAGTGGTGAGCTGAAAATGACAGTTCGCGTATAGCGTGTCACACTCACATGGGTGAGTATGCACGAACACGGCAATGTTACAGTGCAACTATATATGGTGAACTAATTAAATATGCTCTTTCAATTATTGTTTGTATGTGTACACGACTCAATGAATCGTAATGTTATTCGGTTATAGGGCAGTGTTTTTCTTTATTATACGACATTACATATATTAACGTCTTCTGCTTAATATGCAGTAAAGAACTTGCTTACTGTTAAAGACTAGTTGGTTTCAAAAAGGAAAATGGAGATCATGGTCTAAGCAATGAAATGCCGCAGTGCTTAACGCCTCGGTGCAGCTCGAAAGCGTGTTTTGTATATCGCGTTGCACAGCTCCTGCTTTTGACGGCTGCTCGGTTACCTTCATTTTGCTGTGGTCTGATGCGGCCACGCCATTGCTAACCCTACTGCGTTCGTGGACAGGCAGACGGGCCGGGGAGGACTTTGGTTCTGCAATACCATATACACAACAGGATCGCTACAGCACACCGACATTACGAGTGCCGTGTGTGCGAGCAGCGGGGGTCGGAAGGACCGAGGGCTGACCGCGGGGGCTGTTGTGGCATAACCAACGCGCGTCTCTTGTGGCCAGCTCTTCCTACCCTCGTGGCCCACGTTCACGGGTGTCTCGCTCTCGGCCTTTGCGGCTGAGTCGTCGTATGTGGCTGGCTGGCAGCGCGTGTCACCGAGAAAATGAGATCCGCCTTCGCGACAAGTCCGAGCCAAATGTCGTCTTGTCCGCAACGTTGGTCGTGCCAGGATCCCGCCGTTCACGCGCACCGATTCCAGACACCCTCGCTTTTTTGTTTGGTGTCGCTTGTCGTTTTCCTTCAGGTCACCCTTCCGCCTTGTCGTCTGGTTTGTCTTCTGCCCTGGCTTCTGGCTTTGCTTCTCACTTGTCTTTTTTTTATATATTTCCTCTTTACTGTCTCCTGTCTTTTCCAACCTGCGTTCGTAGCGGCATGCGTTCATTCAAGAAGAAAATGGTGCCCGGAGAGAGCCCGAAGCCGTCCGCTATGGGTCGGAGAGCTGCTTGGCCTTACTTTAACCTAGACGCTGCCCTGCTATACGCTGTTGCTCCCTCTCTCGTTCCCCCTCTCTTGTTGGTTGCTGGCTTGAACTCCTTCGTTCTTCTTACACACCGCAGCATTTCCGGCCCCCTCCTCATTTTTCTTCTCCTTCCTACGGTTCACGTCCCATGCGAGCGAATCAATGCTTCGCTACAGCCGCGTTTACTTTTTCGTTTCCATTCTGCGTGGCAAGCTTGCAGCAGTGGGTTCAGCTTCAGTTAGGAAGCGGATATTGCTAGTCTGGGAAGGGAGAAGTTTCGTTTCGCTGACAAGCACGTGTACCAAGCTTGGCATGGTTTGTTTTGGAAGAGCGGCCAAGCCGTGGTTTCGGTTGCGGTCAGGGGCGTCACGCTAAAATGGAGCGGAGGCAGAAAAGGGGGCAGGCAGTCAGATGGCGAAGAGGAAAAAAAAAAAAAACGGGGTGGCATCGGAAAAGAATTGAAGGCGAGGGACAATTGATTGCTCCAACTTGGATGACGGTGCGTTTCTTGACCGAGTCTCCAATGTTTAAATTTTTTTGCTTGTGTGTTTTGTGTTCTTAAAGGCGGACCTCTTGCTGACCATTTACGGGGACACGAATGAAATGCCTACAGGACAATCAGAGTATTGAGAAACATACTTTATTTCCTGAAAGTGTACCAACGAAGGAGCCAGTCTCAGTGGGAAAAGACTGAACTATATATTTTCGCTAAATCTTTAAACCAAGAAAAAAATGTAAAGAATCGATCGATCTTGCAAAGAAAGAAAACTTGCATATAAACAATATTTTATGAAGCCTCGGCTAAATGATCGCATTACTGAATATACATGCTACTTGTTTTGTCTGAGAATATGTACGGTAATCGTGGATTAAGACGGGACTTTTAAGCACATAACAAAGAACCTCAGGTGGTCGAAATTTTCGGAGCCCGACACTACAGCGCGTGCCAAAGTCACATCGGGGTTTCGAGACCTCGGTGCGACTTGTAACGACATAAATTATTATTTTTATTATTATTATTATTATTAATATTATTATAACCCAGGTATTAGAGGGGTGCAACCAGTCTTGCTTATTTTCCTAACTTTTCTTTTTGACTACTTTTTCTCCAAATGATATACGCTCTTGAGCAACAATGACGGCAGCAGCTTTCACACAGCAAAAAAAAAAAAAAATGAAGCACCTAAAACACGCAGTGAAAATAAGCCCGTACTGCGAAAATGCTATAAAGTTCAGGCTGAGCAATCGGTTGACGCTATTATGAAGCTCAGTTTCATTTATATTGAATGTTTTTAAACATCTAGTTGATAATGTCGAGTCGTTTCTATGCGAACAGCGTTGCCGGGAAATTAGTGGGCCGCCGGCAGTTGCCGTCGCAGCGACGAAACGCGCGTTCTCGCGACCGGTTCGTTTGTTTGCCCTTATCACTTAGCCTCGGGGCTAACGCGACGAGTCAACTTCTTCCTTTCTCTCCCACAAGTCAGAGTTGACTCGTTCGGGCGCAGCCTGCAGCGCGGCAACTGTCGCCGCTATAGCGTTCAACTTTCGCAGCTTTCCGTGGCGCGCTTCTTGGGTGCGCACACTGCATCATTTTTGTTTTTCTTGTCGTCATCGTCATTGCTGCTTGACTCGAACTACGCTCAGCTATATTACGAGAATGTTGTTGCGAGGGTTAAGAACAAATAGCGCTTAATGTACACCCTCCTCTCATGCTTCGCTTTTGTTTTCCTGAGGCGCGCGGGTTAATAAAAGCACGCCTGCCTGAGCACGCTTGCCTGCCAAGCTAACGCTGAATGAAGGCGGCACGCTTTGTTTGTTCTTGTTGTATTTGTTGTTGTTGTTGTTGTTGTTGTTGTTGTTGTTGTTGTCGCTGTTCTGTTGCTGTTGCTTTCTTTGTTTGGCCTGCAAGAACTCCCTGGTCCTGTCGTCGGGTTCGCTGAGCTGTACGTTCCGATGACAAGCTGTTGCTGCCGACTCCTTGGATCCTCTTCCGCACCGATGACTCGGGATCCCGGGCGCGCGGCTCTCGTCTTTTAAATTGGGGAAAACAAACCTTCTTGCTTTCGCTGGCCTTCCTTTTGTCTTTGAATCTACATTCCCCGCGCCACCGGTGCACGAAGAGACTCCCTCGTTTGCCTCAGCCTTCAACAGCTGCGACAAGCTCTTCCTCTTTAAAGGATGTACCCTGACGCTCACGAACGTGTTAAGCATTATTGCTCACGAAGCCGTAGGAAGGGAGTGAGTCGGGAAAAAACAAATTCCAACAGAAGCCGTTCGACTAAGATAGCGGGGTATTCAAACTCGGCTTCATGTTTTACACGCTTACAAGTCTTACTGCCATCAATTTACAGCTACTTTCACCTAGCGCTACGCGTTAGAAGAGGGATGTACCAGTGTGGACAGACATCTGCAAGAAAAAAAGACACGTGGACACATGCGCTTGTTGAGTACGAGTCGTTCACTTATGGATGTCCCTTTAACTTGGTAATTGTTCTTTTATGATGAGCTGAGTGTCCCAAAAAGAAACATTCACGAAACGTGTGTTATATGTAGGCTGTATAGTCAGTAACGTGTAGGAATACAAGGGAAGACATCAAAGTGATCCAAGAAGAAGTAGTGAGGCTAAAATGCATAATTTTACGTTCAGATCGACGTTTCTCGGTGCCTTGTGCGTGGCAAGATATTGCAACGCTCCGATAAAGGTAAAAACGAAAGTAATAATAAATATATTATTAAAAATCACACGGGCTTCGTGCCTCCATGTTCGCTTGTAAAGTGTATAGCTGTTGAGAAGGGCATTGGTTCAGCCTTTTATAGGATCAAGAACATGCATGCACGCTTTTTCAAGATACACAAATTCACCTTATGACTCCCTCTGCTGACTTAGCTGAGACAATAGAATTTGTATTGTGAAGAATTTTTGAGACTTGTACAGATGAACTTTTCGGCTCGTAGAGCGGAGTTAAATTGAGACAGCCCGGAACAAACCACGAAGAAGGTTATGGACGTTCAGTTGCTGTAAAATATTTATTTTTTATAAGGTAGATAGATTAGAGTCAAAAGCAAGGAGAAAAAATAAAAATAAAAACGACAATATTATTGCCATTTGTCTCTTTTCATAAGAAGAGAACATAGGCGACGTGATGAACAACAGAAGAAAGCTAAAGAATTTAGACTTACTGTATCACTTAGTCTGGAAATACTGTACATAAGGACTTTATAAGCAGCAATCAGTCACTGATGTCTGTTGGCTTCAGGAGCTGCAGTGATGGATCAAGGAACAAGCACTCTCGTCTCCAGAATAATCTGTGATACAAGAGGCTTAATGTCATGCTGTGTTAGTGACACGAGTCATCACACATGACATAGAGAGTGATGACCAATAGGTAGACGAACACCGTCGTTTAGAAAATATAATAATAATTGTTGAATTTTAACGTCCAAAAACCAGGATATAAATATGAGAAACGCTCCATTGGAGGGTTAGGGAAATTTTGATTACTTGAAGTTTCATAACGTCCATTTAAATCTAAGTACACGGACCTGGAGCATTTGTGTTCAATCAAAATAGGGCCTCCATGGATGGCATTTGATTTCGCAACCTTTGGGTTGGTAGTTCCACTAGCAGGGTTAAAACTCGGGTCATTTGGTCGTACTAGAAAAAAAATACAGTGCACAAACAGATGGGACAAAAAAGCTGACATAACACAAGGGCTCTGTCTTGTGTCGTTTTGCTCGGAACATTGACCCACACTGTCCTTAGTACCATGAAGATTACTGCTCATTAGCTCACATTCTGTGGCACTGTTTGGCATTACAAAATGCCTATTTTAATAAAGTAGAGGACTGGAAGGAAACCCTGAAAAGCGGCGATCTCCATGAACAACTAAGGGTTGTCCAAAGGGCCCGTGAACGAGAGGAGGACCACGGTCTTCTGACCCAAACGTGGGTTATAACTACGACTCTGTAGTTCCTTGGGACTCGAATAACGTTTGTTGACTGACTGGCTGTGTCATCTTTTTTTTGTCCGGTCCGTTCACACACTGTATTTTTTCCTGGAACCACTAGACAACAACATGCGAACAAGATAACGAATTGCTGCAAGCATTTCATAGAAACTATAGTGCAAAGAATAAAACCCATATTATTTGAAATATTGCTAGCACTCCCCGTGGTCCACTTCATCCATGCATCCCATTCCTGGTATTCGTGTGGCAATGGATCGAATAGGTTATGAAAAATGTAGAAATGAGAACAATTGATCAGCGGAGAACCTCAGGGAGGGGATGAGGAAGTGTGTCGTTTCGCTAAGCTTTAACTGCAGGGAAAACGGCCCTCGGATGTGTGTCATTGAAATGCGTAATAGGTGCGGCGTGGTGCTAAAGGAGGAATCGTGTGCTGCGACTGGTCCTGTTTCCCGTTTGGGGAATTCAATTACAATCACTCGGGATGCCTGTGGCGTCACTCCAGGGATCGCGGCTGCCTGCAACTGCAGGCGGCACAGGAAAGAAAGGGGGGAATATAACGCCCCTCTCTGCGGTTGCCATGCAGCCTGCGCAGCGGCGAGGGTGTGACGGGAAGTGGGGAGGCGGGAATTTCCCTGTGTCAATGCCGCATTTCCTGCCCGTCGGCTGGCCCTCGCCCAGTGACGCCCCACTTTCATCTCGTCTTCGGCTGGCTACGCCGTGCTCGCGGGGTGCCGACGCCGGTGCGTGGTAACACCGCTGCTGGAGGCCTTCCTCGCGGGAGGCCCGACGCAATCAGGCCGAATGCGTGCCTCTTCCGAAGTTATGACTTGGAGGAAAATGCGTGGCGCCCAATATTCCGTGGCAACTGCATGACTAAGAGGAGGAGGAAGGGCTATCTGCCGTGCGGCCGGTAATTACACGAGCTCGGCGCGTGGCCGCTGCAGCCACTGCAAGAATACGTGACGTGCTTTGGAGAAGAAATTGCCACCGTTTCACGAAATATTAATTTCTGAAGGGACGTGGAGCGGCACTTCATCACCACTATAAGAACGAGGTTAGAAAAGTTGCGCACTAAAACAGGGTCAGCCTCAAGCGAAACTTTGCTGCAGTGTAAGCCGCAAAAGGTTTCATAAACCTAGATGTCGACCACACCTAGATTGAAGCCGAAGCACGAGCCAAAAGGGGAAATAAGAATTCGGTATTTATGTACACTTGTGGACTGCAACACGGTGAAACATACTTTTTTTCTTTACGGTTTCAGTGATTGCTCATGCCAAAGCGAAAGATATAAAGAGGGGTAAATTTTATTTTCTTTATCTCTGAAATTGCTCACTTATAAAAGTTTCGTGAAGATCACTTTCCACTTCAGACTCTGCTTTCATCGGAGCTCATGTCAATGATCCGGAGCATGATGTAGGTGTTCTGTTTTTCATTTCATTTATCATATTCATTGACAGAAAACACATATGGCAAGTGAGGACATTTACAAATGTTTATGACATTAGTGGCCGCAATGGTAATAATGAAAACAAAATAAGATGCGTACTTGTGGATTTTGCTAAATTCGAGGTTGTTGCGCTTACACGCCCCCTTTTCAGACAAATTGTTCATTTTAGAGCCAGCCTGTTTCGAAATCTCTCCTCTCTCAAGAAAAAAAGATCATGATAATGAACACTAAATTATACCACTAGAATATACAAAATATAGCAGTGGCCAGTTTCTCGTGCATTCTGCATCTTGTGAGAGTCTTGTAATGACATGAACAATGTTAACAACTTGAAAAACGCACTGTCTCTCAAACGTCTAAATAATTTTTTGTCCGCTCAGCCTCAACACTGGGAAAGAAGTTTCAAGGATTTGATTTGAAAATGCTTCGCAAGAACAGACAAAAACCAATACCAAAGAAACACTTTCGTGGTGATTCTTGCACCATTCTTTGTAACTGAATGTTGCTGACATAAATATGAAATTTTTGACGAAGCTAATTGCTCATTTGTGCTCAAGATTTCTAAGCAGTCGACAATCCACATTACACCATTTTAAGCCAATTTCAGTACATTGTACGAACATTTTATGAACAGACTCGGCGTTTTCCTTTTTCAAATAGAGCAGAAGCATATCGAAAACACGTTTTCTACTTAGAAGTACCATAGTAAACGGATTTCAGGGCTTATTTGTTCGTATTAAGAATCTTCGCCGCACCTTAGCTTTGCAAAATTTCGTAAAATCTGCGATAACTAATGCCCAAAAAGAACGCTTTGGTCGTTTATACCAAAGAACTTTGAAATGAACTAGTTCAATATATTAACAGGGTATAATATCAACATAAGCAAACGAAAGCGATTGAATGAAAGCAGTACTGCTTTTCTTACGATAAATCTTAACAAACGAAAGAAATCACTGAAAATCGGTCGTGCGCATGAAGTATCGCGGCCGTGATAAAACTGATTTTTCGATCGCGACCGCAAATTAATCTCCGTCGCAAGTCGCCAGATGGCATTAGCATTAGAAAGCAAGTCGTTCACGAAAACCGTCCGAAGCATTTGAGCTGGCGCACATTCGAGCACTGCGCATCGTATGGCTAGCAGAAAGCTGCGGACTAACAATAAAAAAAAAGATGCTTAATAATCAATTTCTCGGGTGCCCTTATCGAAATATTAATTTTTTGGAAGAGCAAAATCTTCGATCACAACTTTGAAAGAGACATTGCTGACAAAAAAAAAGCGGTTCCACGTTGCACGTAAAAAGATTCCCCGGAAATTAAAGGACGAATCTTTGCTTTCGTCTCGAGGTGGACGGAAACCGAAGCCTCATAAATTACGGCGCCTATGATGCTGTTTTATATAAAATTCATCAGAAAAGAAAGTGAAAATAAACAAATGAAATCAACTTGGGGGCTCGAATATTAGCTTGGCTGGCGCAACCGGTACCACCTTTATTTTTAATCTCAGAAATGCTCGACTTAGTAGCAGCCTGCTGGCACTAATCAATCTCATATTGCGGGGCTCAGAAACGAATGTGACGTTCTTGTTTTTTTTTTGATCACTTCCTGCGGGAGCCGCAATTTCAACTTCGCACTTTTTTTCTACCTCTCGAAAAGAAATCTCGAACATGCAGCATATGGTGGCTTTGGGTTCGAGAAAGCGCCGTGATGACGAAGAGCAGATCAGCAACGTATTCGTACCGACATATATATTTTGCTTTGTGGTAGCGCACATTCACATCTTGGCATTGAGGAGCACCCCGCCATGACCCCTCTGCGCATTTTGCTAAGATTTCTAAAGCGCAAGATAACAGTGTGTATATTACCACATAATTTTATGAACAAAACTTACCCCCGTATTCAGAAGCGCTGATTGACTTGGTCTTAACTTGCCACCAACTTCAATGCAGCACAAACGCCTTTCGAACGCTCTGTCTTTAGACGGTGGCAAGGCAGCGCAAATGCACAGACGCGTTGCGAACGCGCTGCATCGAAGACGGTTTCAAGTCAAGTTTAAATCAAGTAGCATTTCTGAATACGGGAGTTACTAATTGCCAAGATCGATGCTTGCACACTTTTTGGAGGCCCTAATTTAGGGACACGTTCTGAATTGACGTTTTCGGTAGTTCGCGGAGTAAGTACGGTTGAGGTGTTTAGAGAATATTTGTTCACTCATTGAGGCAAAATAAGTAATTCCTTTACGCATTGCTGCTGTTCACTTGCGAAGGCTATCTTTGTTCACTTGGTTATGGGACAATTTCATTCCTAGTCTTATACTGCATTAACCGATACTTAAGTATAGCAGCAGAATATGTGCCGTGCAATGTGTGCTGACAATGACAAACAGTGCCTTACCGAGGCTGTTGTACGGAGGGTTCGAGTGGCCCCGTCCTCATTATCTGAACTCTACAAATGCACGCACGAGCATTCGTAAAGGGGGCGTCTAACTATAACTGTCCTCTCCAGCCCCCCCCCCCACCCCAAAAAAAAAACAAAAAAAAATATTTACATTGTGCATTGGATGACAGTGAACGTGAACTTCGATATTCTGTCGATGAAGTACGGTTTCAGGTATTTGGGGATGACAAGTTTTTTTTTTTCAGACGCACAAGTAAGACAGTTACAAGTGGTGAGGCTGAGTCGGTAGGTCAAACGAGCATTCGTTTATAAAGAAATGTTGAGGTTCCTTTTTTTCTCTGTGTTGTAGTACTACGGATGGTAATAGGCCTACAACCACAGCGCAGTCAGGTAAACCTAATGCGTAATGCTGTTTGACAGGTATGAGACGCATTGTACATCGTCGCCGTTACTGCTCAAGTGGGCGCATATCGTGATGGTCACATATTGATGGAAGCCAAATGGTAGACTCCCGTGAATTGAGGAGTATCAGTGCATGTTGAAGAACACCAAATGGTGGAAATTTCCGGAGCCCTCTACTCCGGCGTTCGTCATAATCATATTTTAGTTTAGGGATGTTAAGCCTTCGATAATCTCATAAGCGTTAGATGCTACCTTTAAAAATTAAATTTTATTTAGAAATATTATTCCACGTTGTTGATGGTTCCTCTAACAAAAAATAGTGTACGTATGGTATGAACCTTCGAGGCTCAAAAATGCTTGCGACCTCGTCACAAATGGCCGTTCTTGGCAGTGCCTCGATGTAACAGCATCTCTAAGTCACATGGAGTGGATTAAAATGCAGAAGTTATGAATATCAATGAAAGTGCCTTTCAGTGTAGAGGTTGAAGCAGATGGACGAAAAAATAATCAGCTAAGAATAACAAAAACAGGTCCTCCTATGTACAGTTCGGCTTATCTATCTGAAGCGCCTTCTCCTGCTCATTCAACCAATCCGCACTATAGTGACGACGGTTTGCAACTATGGAAGCTTGTGCTTAGTGTAGGTATCGGGAGCATATCCTTCGTGTCGTGGATACAAAATTGACTTCTTTTTTTACTTGCGTCTTATGCGCACACAATACAACAAAAACGATATAACTAAGCTAAATGGCATGACAAAATAACAGCCATATCATCACAGCTTGACCGTGCCGGGACTCTCAACGCTGCATCGCAAGTGGACCCTCATTTGCGCTCGCACCAGTACTTAAACAAAAATGTATGTTGGTTTCTTCTTGCAAGCATAATATATTTATTACCAAGATCTTGTTATGTGAAAGGTTTCTTTTTTATATAACGAATTCGGAAAATAAAAACCACCACGCCTGCACAGAACGCGCAGCACAGTCACAGCGAAAGCTGGAATGGAATGGAATGGAATGCAAAACTTTATTACAAATAGCTTTTTTCCGGTGAAGGTGGAGCCCTCAGTCCAGGGCCCCTCTAGCCTTTGCCATCTTGCAAGCTCTGTCGATCAGCTGGAGCTGCTCTTCAGGCTTAGAGAAGGACAGCGCAACCTCCCACTGCTCCGGTGTTGGTGTACAGTTTCTTGGCACTACCTTTGTGTGTTGGCAGGCCCATGTCACGTGGTAAAGTGTGAGGTGTTCTCTGCATAGCGAGCATTTGTTGGTGTATATTCCCGGATAGATTTTACTCAGAAGACTGAGATTGGGGTATGTATTAGTCTGCAGCTGTCTCCAGACAACCGACTGCTGTCTGTTGAGGTCTTTGTGAGGAGGGGGGTATATCCTCCTCAGGGCTCCCTGGTGTTCTAAAATTGCTCCATAGCATCTAGTAACTGAGGCTGGTTCCTCGTCGTTGTGCGCCCCCCGGTCAGCGTATGCTCGGGCAATGGCATCGGCACGCTGGTTCCCTGTCACAGTTTCATGGCCTGGTGTCCATGTAATGGAGCAGCTCGAGAAGTTAATTTTTCTTCCCTTGAGTATGCGTATGGCAGCACTGGATATGCGTCCACTGCTGTACCGCCGACACGCTTCTTGCGAGTCAGTAACTATTTCTGTAGTAGACTCTTCGCTCTGGTGTGTGATGGCGATCGCGATCGCTACTTCCTCAGCCTCGAGGTTCTTGTTGCTTTTGATCGAAGCACTGTTGACTTCTTTAAGTTGGTGATCAACAACGCTTACAACTGTCCTGGAGTGCTCTCTGTATGTGGTCGCGTCAACGTACAATACGTCGGTTCTCGCCTTGAAATTTTTTGCTTGTGCTCTGATCTGGCTTTTTTTTCGAGCCTTATGGATTTCTGGATGCATGTTTTGAAAGCTGGAAAAGAGGCATTTCAGAGCACTTTTCAGCACTTTCTGGATAGCTGCTGCAAGCACAATTTCAGGGTAGCCAATACGCGATAAATCATCATATTTTTGTGTGGTAGGGAGGCATTCAGTATGCCAAGACTCGTCATTTTTGAAGAAGCGTGGTAGCCGCTACACACTTCCAAGGAATTTTGTTGCAGGTTTATTTATGCTGTGGCTGGCGATGATGACGAATCATGTCTGAAGTTTTTGTGATTGGGGGGGGGGGGGGGGTAGAGGGTAGAGCATTCGACAATGCACTAGTTACGCAATTCGCATTGCCACACCTGGTTGTCCAGTTGCTGTTCCCAAAATGCTTTATAATATTAGCGTGATTGCTTGTCGTTCATCAAACCTGAATAAAGCCAGTTTACAACGCAGTTCTGAGTAATGGCGTTGCTCAGTTGTAGAATACTGGGCTGGCGCTCAGCGGACCTTGAGTTTGAAACCCATTGTGTCCTTATTTTTTTATTTACGTTGTTTTTTTATTCATAATTTCTCACAATAGCGGTTACGGACACCGGCGGCAGCGGACAACTATGGCGCACAAGACCCTTGTTATGATCTCATAATAGTTTCCCACTGCAAAACGGGAACAGCAACAATTGATTATTCTCCGAAAAAATACGGTTAAGATCTGACGCAACATTGAAATTAAAGCAAGCGTGCGCCTAACACAACACTTCAGACGTTCTGACGACCAATCTATGCCTCTACATAATTTACCTGATATGTCTTTAAGATATGGAAATAAAATTTTCACTTTCCAATTCTAACACGTTCATAATCGTGTTGGACGATAGTGGTGATTGCCACGTCTTTCATTGCGAAGACATGAATGTAGGCCTTGTACATTAGCACAAGGAAGCATAAGGAGAATATTTTGGTACTTTCTTTAACTAAAGTGTCCGAAAATAATTATTTGTGCTATTCTTCGTCTACGTCATACGCTTCTTTTTAATGCGATGGCATTAAGGTGCTGGTTTCGCAGAAACTATTGTGTCAGCCGGAACATCGTTAGATGCGAGCAAAAAATCGCGTTAGATGGAATTAAAATAAATAATTGCAATTTCCGGGTCCGAATGAGGACAGAACTGGCTGTTTGCGTGTCAATCAGCTTCTACAACAGAGCCACATTACTTGTTGAAACTGCTTTCAAAAAAGGAATACTCTGTGAACTTCCTGTGTAGTGGAATGAGGCTCCTTAATGCATAATATATTGCGTGGTATAAGCGTATAATCACGCCAGGAAAAAAAACGCGAATCGAGCAACGAGTAAGTGTTTCTAAAGGCCCAACCAAACTCGCCCAAGTACCCATATAAGATATATTTCCAGTACAATGGGCTTCTTACCCTGTGTCAACTTTCCGGCATCCCTCCCCATCTTTGCGCTTGTGTCCGTCTAGTCCTTCATCCCAAGTGTTCGTATTTTAAGCAGTGCGCAAATCGTTGACAATGAATAGCCACCAACTCGAACAAGCAAGTACCCTTATACATTACAAAGCGCTTAGACATATTTATTCATGCTCAGCAGCAGAACCATCAACAAACTGGACAGACGCTAAGGTTCGTGTGTTGCCCTATACGTGCAGTGGGCCAGTCACTTATTCGCAAAAAGGAATGATTATATCATAGAGGGCACGTAACAAATGTGCTTTCTACAGGCATTGAATGATGCTTTGAAGCGGTTACGCGCGCAGTGGTTTGTTTCCTCGCGGCATGGTTAGCAGGCTAGCAGTTCAGAAGGGGATCTGCACACGATGCCCGATTGCGCTATCACGATCAACACTTGAAGACGAAGCTCAAGTACCCTTCATTGTTTTTTTTTTCCTTAAAAAGGCCTATAGTTGTGTGTACCTTCAGAAGTGTTACGAAGTAAGCTTTCGTACTGCTAACACAAAAAACGGCATACAGTGAAATGCTGAATCACTGCGTTGTCCACTCGTACTAATAAAAATAAACAAAAATATATATCATGTCCAAACCACGCCATTTAAGAATAAGTATTTCCACCTCACTTTTTTGTGTACATTACATTTCTTGGTGGTACTTCTAAAAGAACCGACTGCACAAACAGCGTATACCCTAAAGCGGGGACTCTATGAGGAAGCAGCCATTGGTGGACGTGGGGCTAAACGTGCCTCGTGGATCTCTAATGAATCTGCTGGGGAGTGGACAAGACGTGGGAGGAGGAGGAGGCTTTTATTTCTAAATTTTATTTTACCGGGTGGAGTTGTTCGCAACGTGGCGCGGTTGTCGTCGAAGACGATCTTCAAGACGGCCCAGAAGTCACGGCAATGGCTGTCTCATTAACCTCGCACAATAAACGCGCAAGATTACACGTCAATTAGGCAACGCACGTCGTCATCTTCTATTGAGCCAGCGACCCTATTTATTCCGTTTTTTTTCTCGACCAACGCACATTGAAGACGGCTCGTTTTTGAAGTCGATGTTGATAGATTTAATTAGGCGGTTTGTCCTCGGCCTCGCCACGAAAAGAGCGGGTTGGTTAATTTCCTCCCCCTGTATCTTTCTCTGCCGCTCTTCCACGCGAGCCGAAAGAAATGAACATTGCTTAAAGAATCCATTAAGAAGAGCACAGGTAAAAAATAAAAATAAATAAGAGGCGAGGGAAATTATGTGCAAAAATTGTGACTGCCAACGTTCTATGGGGGCACGTCTTTTCGGGCCGAAGTGAGATCATTACGCGTGAGGTAATGAAAAAGAAAAATAAGGTATGCAATTGAGTAGGGCGCCGTCGTTTATTTTTCTCGCGCAAAGGTCTATGGCAGGTGCATTTGATTAATTAGCCCATTATCGATTTTTTGATCGGGTTGTCATCCGAGCTTTTTGACCTCTCGAGACAGAGTGGCACCCTGAGATCTGTGCCTAAGAATATTCAGAGGGCGGCTTCTCTACTGAAGCTTGAAGAGCGCACACTTCAAAAAGGTCGTCTTTTTGACAGGTTCTCAGAAAATGTTAGGACATCAGTTATAAGTACGCACTGGTGCACTAAACGTCGTTGAAATGTTTGCTTTTTTACTAGTAATTGTATTAAACACGTGACAGCGATAAGAGCGGCATAGTAAAAATACTTTTTGTGTTAACTGTCGAGGTGGCATCTAAGTAGAGCATATTAACGTTCATTTCTTATCGACATGCAACCAGAGCTGCACACATTGTAATACTGTTATGGTGATAATTCTAGGAGAGAGAGAGAGAGATAAAGATGCAAAGAAAGGCAGGGAGGTTAACCAGACGCACATCCGGTTTGCTACCCTGCACTGGGGAAGGGATAAAGGGGAGAAAAGAGGTTGCAGAGAGATGAGAAGGTACACACAATCACGAGCACACTCGGGGAGCACACACAGTCTACAGGCGGTCGCTCAGGTTTGTTGACTTTAGGTAAAGTAGCAGTGCTTTAGTTGCTTTCTGCACAACTGAGGCAGACGCCCAAGGTCCTAGTATCTTCTGCACACAAAATGGCCCGGGGTCAAGTTGATTCAAAACCATCCGGAGCTGGCATCGCTGTGTGTCGTAGCAAGCGCAGCTGCACAAGACGTGTTCGATGGTCTCTTCAGTTCCGCAGTAGTCGCATGTAGGAGTGTCTGCCATACCAATGTGAAAGGAGTACACCTTTGTAAATGCAACACCCAACCAAAGGCGGCATAACAGTGTCGCATCGGAGGATATTTCTAGGAAGATGTGGGTATAATACCGTGTTGTTTTGTCATACGAATTTTAAGGCAAACTTGCGCTTATGTTCTGTCTTGCTGTGAAGAAGTTGAGTTTCATAATAATTCTGCTAAAAATAACTTGTTGCCGACAGGGAACAAACCTCTAGATTTTCCTTGGCAGTATTGTGAAATACTTTTTCTTAATACTACGTCTAACAAAGAAAGCTAGCCAGCCACAACTTGTTTCCAGCGCCGAGAAGGCAGTCGATGCCCAAAATATTTCTCGACAGGGAACCGTCCCACATAGGGGTGATACCGGGAATCACTAGGAACACCATCTCGACCATAAATGTATATTTCTCTCTCTCTTTTCTTTATTCGCTGCGAGGATCTCGTTCTGGCAAACTTGATGCCTTCAGGCAGTATGCGAGCAGTTATTAGCTGCCAGCTCGTTATATGATCACGTGCTACGTGACGCGAACAGGCAAGAAAGAGCTGTAATGACAACATGCGGTGGTATACGTTTATGTGCACTTATACACCTTAATAAAGTGAATGGATAGAGGACCGCTACCGTAGCTCAGGTGACAGAGAATCAGAGGTGTTATTCGAAGGTCGGAGGTTCGGTGTTTGCCACGGACAAGCTATGTTCTCGTGAACTTTTCTCTCTTGGTCTACTATAAAATTACTTATAATTACTTCACCTAGACTTTCCTTGGCGTTATTGTCTCCTAGTTCTAATCATTATTGTGTCTAAAAAAACAAGCCCTTAAGTTTACAGTTCTTTCTTTGAAACAAGATAATATAACATGGTAATGTACAGTTTGCTTGCAGAAGTCGACATTTCAATAAAGCGTTCATTCTAACAAGTTTCTAGTTCTGCCCACGGTTTATGAGCTAACGCACCATTCCGTGTATATCACAAGCGGTTATCCAGTCTGGTACTTACTAAGAAGTCTTTCGGGAAGATGTTTGCCTTTTTCAGAAGATGCATCTCATGTCATGGTCCAAGTAATTGCTTTAATGTAAGGGGCCATCTGCTAAATCTTGCAGGTTTCTTCCTTACTTTTTCTATAATGAATACTCCATAAGAATATGGACAAAACTCTCGTCTTCGTCACCACAGTAACACTCCAGTGAGGCAGATCGGTGTACTTTTTGCAAGAAGCTGTTTGTATTAGCTATTTCTAGTTGAAGTCTACGGAATAACGCGTTTGTGTGTCATGAGATATCTGCTGCTATTGAGAATTTTCTGCGTGGTCTGAGCACTTAACGTAAAAATTGCTTTAATTACCTGCTATGAAACCACGTTTTTGTATAACAGTCATTAGCTTCATGCATTATTATATTTGGAATATCTGCCCCAGACATAGAAATTGAACAATCTCGTCCGTCATTTGCGGCTTTATGGATGAGTCTATCGGCCTCTTCATTGCCCTTTATTGCAACGTGGCAGGGTATTCTTTGAAATACGACGTGTTTGCCCTGTGCTGAGGCATGTTCCCCAGTTTCTGCAATACATTGTTCTATTTCGCCATTTTGCAACGAAAGCTGGTCTGAGATCACAACTCGGGTCACGTGCCACCGTAGTTGTGCGCCGCCACCACGTCCTGCCGCGGTGGTCTAGTGGCTAAGGTATTCGGCTGCTGACCCGCAGGTCGCGGGTCGAATCCCGGCGGTGGCGGCTGCATTTCCCGATGGAGGCGGAAATGTTGTAGGCCCGTGTGCTCAGATTTGGGCACGTGTTAATGAACTCCAGGTGGTCGAAATTTCCGAAGCCCTTCTCTACGGCGTCTCTCATAATCATATGGTGATTTTGGGACGTTAAACCCCACATATCAATCGATGAGTCTATTTTATAATTCTGCGCAACATCTTGCAAGCGAACGACCATAGCGGTTGTTCAGTGGTACTGCCTCGGAAAGACAGCGACGATGCGGAGGCTCGAGAGCCACCTTTGGCAGTACTCCGATCTAAAGAAACATCTCGAAATTTATTTAGAATTTTCACGCAACATGAAAGTCATTTTTTAACTGGCGCACTAACGCAAAGGACGGCAACGAGACTACAGGATACTATATCATCATTCCAAGCAGTAGTACCAGAATTTAAACAATGGAAACCTTCAAAACCACCTTGGACGTTGCCACTTCTCAACGTTATCCGTGATATAGACGGCATAAAGAAGAAAGCAGACATGCCACCTCTAGTAGCGGCACAGTTGGTACTTCATCAGCTTCATGTAATGCATAATGAAACAACGAAGATATATACAGACTGATCATGCACAGAAGAAGCGTCAGCCTGTGCGGTCTTTATTCCCAAAATTCAGAAAAAGAAGATGTACAAATTATCGCACAAATCTTCATCGACGACAGCAGAATTGGTGGCTATCTTTGAAGCAGTTAAGCTTATCTGCGAGAATCCCGAGCCACGAAAATGGGTGATATGCACTGGTAGCAAACCTGCTCTTCAGCTAATCAGAAATGTGAGATCACGTTACAAAAATGGTGAAATAGCACAATGTATCGCAGAAACTGTGAAATATGCCTCATCGCAGGGCCACAACATCGTATTCCAATGGATACCCAGCCACATTGGAATAAAGGGAAAGAAAGATGCTGATAGTCTCGCGAAGAAAGCATTGAAAGAAGGACGCGATTGCACAATCCCTATGTCTGGTGCGGATATTCGACATTTTATATCGCAAGGAGCTAACCATTGTTCGATGGAGAAGTGGTTTGAGAGCCCTAAATCAAAGGAAACGATACTTTATGAAGTCGATCCACACAGAAAATTTTCCATAGCGACAGACCTCTCACGACACCTAGAGACATTGATCCACCGACTTAGATTGGAAATAGCATACACAAACAGCTTCCTGCACAAGATACATCGAACCAACACACCGGAATGTCATTGTGGTCATGCAGAAGAAAATGTTTGCCATATTCTTTTGGAGTGCGTTAAATACGCGAATGAAAGAGAAAAATTAAAGAACAAATTAACAAGTTTGGACAGACGGCCCCTTACAATAAAGAAACTACTTGGACCATGGCCTGAGATGCATCTTCAGAAAAAGGCAATAATCTTCCTGACAGACTTTTTAGTGGAGACCGGACTGGACAAGCGTCTATGACTGACAGCCAGAGATGGGTATTATGTAAAATGTGGTCATGTAGATACTGACACTAGAGTAGTAAGGTGTGCGTGTAAGTAGTTTATGACTGTGTGAACTGCGTGAAGAAAACTGTGTATTGGCATGTTATTTGAACTGGTTTCAGTGTGCTATTATGTGTTGTTTTTCTTTTTTTTCTGTATTGTTAATTTTTGGGTACCGTTCTGTATTATTATTTTATTTTTCGCTGCAGCACTTTGTGATATGGAGTAGCCGAGGCAATAGGCACCTCAACCTCTCCACAGCAAAACAGTTAAAACAGAACAGAACAGAACAGACTAGTATGAAGAATGCGCAGATGAATGGATGGGGGGACAAACAGGCGTCCGGACAGACGGAGAGACAGATAAGTGAAAGAATGGTCTGTTTTGAAACTATATGTGCGCTCTGTAGATAGCTTCGCACACAGATGTATTGCGCCTGTCCTTCGACTGTGTACGGCGCACGGACGGATTAAAGGCGGATGGACATCATGAGGTCTTGAGGTGCTTTACTCCTAAAACAGCAATACAGAATGAATAGAAGGTTAGAAATTGTTTAATCGGTTGTTTCGCAACCAAATCTGCAGCTTTCTCATTAGAATTTTACACCCTGCTTCGTTTCTTCGAGACTTACTTGATGGAAGAGCACCAATCAGGCAATAATTCGGAACACACAAAAATAGTCTGACTTACTCCAGGCAACAGTCATCAACGTCCATTTTCTCACATCTTCATTGAGTGTGTTGGCCTATTTAAAAACTCTGGGAAGAATCAGCTAGGGCGCACTGTATGGAATGGCTTACACTGCCATCTTTGTCAATTCATGTGAAAAAGAACATTTCAGTAGCACGTGCGCTTCATCCATAGCAAACACCATCTTTATTACAGTTGTTAAGGGGGAGAAAAATAGCGCCTCGGAACTTCAGCTCGTCATTGCAAAGTGTGTTCGTAGATGGAGCCGTGTTGCACTCTACAAAAAAAAAAGAATGCTATTGCAACCGCTGTGATTGTAAAATTGACCCCGCATTAGTCTTGTGCTTATAATGTTATCATTATTTGTTTTTCAGTGATTTAGCTGTGGGGTGATCAATCCATTCGTTAGCTTTTCTCGTGGAAATGTTATGACTTCGTTTATATTAGCCACTTTTATGTTGCGGAAGATAACACACCAACGTCAACATTGTTAGCCTTCGTATTTCTCTCTTTCACTGCATCTGTAGTCACCTGTTCAATGCTCGGAAATGTTTGAGGCCCATGTGCTCCGATTTAGACGCACGTTAAAGAACTCCGGGAGGTCAAAATCTCTGGAGCCCTTCACTACAGTGTCTGTGATAGTCATATGGGGCTTCCCGGATGTTAATTTCTCGCTAACTATTGTTATTACCCGTGCAGCAGCAAGCCACTGCGATGGCTCAGTGGCTATGGTGACCGTCTACTTAGCCGAAGGAGATGGGTTTGACATCTGCCCCGGTGTTCGCATCTCAATGAGTGTGAAGTGCTGGATACACGCTACACAGTGCGATGTCAATGCAGGTCACGGAACTCCAGATGATTGAAATCATCCACAGCCTCCCCTACGGTTTCTGACACCCTAAGTTGCTTTCTGATGTTAAATTGCATGAAGAAACAAGCCATTTTCGCACATCGTGAATGTGTTTTACGTAATTATTTTTCTTGTTGAACTTATCCACGCATTCCTGATTCTCCTAAAGGTACACTAAAGCATTTAACGTAGTAGCAAATTATATTTTCGCAATTGCAAAAAAAACACACCACTCTTACCGTGAAAAGAAGCTTGGTCAGTGAAAAGACGCGCGAGAAGACAATGTTTTAGTGAGGCCACCTTTACCTTCCCCACCAAACACCATGATGGTATAGATCTTTACGACATCGACGACGTCATGCGTTGTTCGTAATCCATAAACATTAAATACAGTGATTTTTGAAGAGTCAGGAGACTTAACACACAAAGTTTCGTTCAGCATATATCACCGATATAAGAAAAAATACACGTTCAAGTCGGTTACATCAAGTGCGGAAATTTATGCGCGAAATCTCACATTAAGGTTTCACCTTAACATTATCCTGTATCGATAAACGTAACATGGTGAAATAAACAACACGAAAGCTCCTAGTGAACGTGTTATCAGTCAAAGCCTAATCATTGTTTCACTTTGTTGCGTTTTAAGGTTTGGAAGAAGGGACTAACAGCACAAATACGGGTCGCTGCAAAGAAAACACGAGGATGGGCGCTCTACTCGCGTTTTTTTTTTCTTCGTTCCATGTTGACACGGCTAATCCCTTCTTTGAAGTGCGTACCAACTAGCACGTCCTTCGCTGTTCGTTTAAACCTAAGGTTATTCTATCTTCATCCTGCACGTCCTTCGCGGTTGGTTTAACCCTAAGGTTACCCTTTCAACAGCCTCCTTGTTGACTTGAAAATGTTAGTACACCACAGTAGGCGCTCCAAGAACAACTCACACCTGTCTTCAAGCGGTATTTCCACATTGTACAAAAGGGATGTGGATGTTGCAATGGAGAAATATATAAAGTAATGCGTCTTGCGAGAAGCTAACTTCTGGTGAAGATTCTCCGAAAGCTTCGCGAGAGAATGCACTCACTTGCAGCGAAATCAAAGACGGTAACAACGTCAATGCGACCATGAAGCTACCTGATCGCTACTGGAGTCAGGCAGATGTACGCAACTGTTGGTCGTCTCCCCGTCGAGATTGCGAACGCACTGGTGGGCGTCAGCTTACGCCTATCTCTCGCATTGCAGAACGTCGCAACGCAATCCAGACGTGGCACGAGGAAAAAAAATTGCTTCAACGACTTCAAAGCACTATTTTTTTAGAAAAAAAATACAATAACAAAACGTAGATAGGAAGGACACTAGTGCTGCTAAAGAAAAGAAGGCAGCCAATGAGTGTTAAAAAAAAAACTCACGACTGCTGTTGAACGCCGTTCCTGCTGTCTTCGGAGCATAGAGCCATCACTGAATCTTGCCACGTCTCTTGTTTGTTTTCTTTTTCTTCCTCTATGGTGAATTTTTTTTTCTTAGTTAAAACATTTATTTGCATGTTTGTCTTCTTTCAACCGGGATAGCGTGAAGTCGAGCGGAATGAGAAAATCTAGGAGAGGATCGTGTTTGCGTTTACCATTTTATGCGTTTCTTTGCTTTTGTTTGGGGACGCACATCTATCCCCTCCGCCACCCTCTAAAAAGTAAAGGAATAAAAATAAAGGCACCCACTGGCAACAACGTTTTTCCTCAAAGTATGGCAGCGTCCTCTTCCTCGTGGTTAGTTGTCAGTCGTCCAAGCGTGCAAGATTGAGCGCGAATGGAAACGAGCGAAACAACTTAAGTGCTCCGCCACGCTGGCGTGTCGTGCTGATGCCGCGGTCTGTGCCTAGCAGCCTGCAATTGTAGTGGAAAGAGGAGGGATCTATGCTCGGCCGGCCTTGCAACAAACTGACAACGTCGGCAATCCTTTTTTTCTTCATCGCGTCTTTTTTTTTCATCATTCGTATCACGTGGGTTGCTTCACGCTCCAATGGAAGTCGTTAAGCAACGTCTTTTTTTTTTCTCTATTTCTCTTTTTGCACCACTTGCAGCGCTGCTTTTAGGTAAAGACAAAATGAGCGTTATGCTTTTAATACTTCTTGCCCATACTTTCAATCTTTTAGTGGAAATTTAAGAAATTGCCGGCCACTTATTGGTTACTTACTGTCAATTACTCTGTCTCTACGCTTCATGAATACTCTTACCATCACGCGCAATAATTTTTATCAGCCTATATTTAAGAAAACGGCAAGCTTTTTTCAAGCTATAAAAATCGTTGTTACTACACCACTACTTAACGAAGTTTTTTTAGTTACGGAGAGATCGAGACGACCTTTTAAATTCGGCAACTTCATAAGCTTGTTAAGGTAAAGGAAAATGGCTACTGTATTGCCCTTAATATGCAATTTTTGTAACAAAGCTCTCGCGAAGGAGAAGTGAGAAAAAAATTGTGATAAAGCGGGGTTCTTCATTTTGAGGCTACGTCATTTCTTCCTATATATCATCTTGTTCTCTGAAGGGTAATTGAAATTTATGGAGGCAGTGATCCCGGTGCAAAGGGTGTACTTTCGTGAACTCGGGTCGCTACGTGTTGATTAAGTACTTATATGCATAGTTTCTGCATGCGAGAAAACTTTCCCCTCTTGACAGGCTCTCAATCACCTGCGTGGAAGGAACGAGAGAAAGAGGATTTTTAAGATCAAGACAGGTAAAATTACAACACAGGAAAGAAAATAAAAATGGGTAATGTTATGACGGTTTTTCGGTGTAAGTTACACAGCTGGGTAAATTATGTTTTAAGTGAGCATGGAATGAAGTTGCTTGATGAGTTATGAGCTCTACCGGATTTCAGAAAAAGAAACACTATTCAATTTGTTTTGATAAAGTTGGAGAGAAAGATTGAGTAACCAGATGAAGAAGAATTGCGTGAGTTTAAAAGAGGACAGTCTGGCCGTCTACACAGCTCTAGCGAATGTGATGGGATGGATGAGATATAGATATCACATGCGTTTTATATTTTGGAGGCACGAGGAGCACCACGTGACACAATCATTTCTCTGCCATATCCTATCTTCCTTATCCAGTCGAGCACTTCCGATTTTAAAAATATTCAGTAGAGGCCTATAAATTAGAAATCATTGGTTATAATTTCAGTTCAAGGTTGTGTTGGGTACACATGATATCGAAGCGTATCTATGCTGTAAGGGTCTATATTGTAAGGGCCAATTAGCTGTCAGGATAACTAATTATGAGCCGCTTGAATTGTGACGCCAGCTGTAGAATGAAATATCAACTACGTGTTTAAGTTATTGCCTCAAAGATTCGCTTCGGAAACACGCAAAAAGCGAGACTAAAGCAAGGAATGCAGCACCAGCATTGGTGTGTGTTTGTCTATAGTGGGTGCGCCTAAATAAAGGGTGAAATTTGCAATTTTATGTTCGGAGCACTTCAGGGAGCCGGGAGTTCGTGTTCTGTCGTGTGAAGTCGTACGTTGTCGCCAACACTTGGCGTGACGTTCCATGTGTAGCTAAAGTGCCTCGATGCCCGCTCCTCCGTGGGGGCGCGCGCTTCGAGACACCCTAAGTGTAGCATACTGAGCATGCACCCGCGCCAAGGAGAGCTCATCTTCATCTTGTTCTTCAAGCGCCTAGATGGCTGGATGGTGAAACTTTATATCGAGTCCTGAGATGATGGTCTCTTATAACGACCAGCAAAGAGAAGCGGCTACAGCACTTGACGTAACGCAGTCACTACCACGCATAAAATTAGAAAAAATAATAATAGAGGAAGCTAGCACGACGTAAAAGGAGAGAGAAAGGAAAAAAAAGAGGGAGGAAATTTAAAAGGGCGAAAAAGAATTAAATAGATGAATAGCGAGGAAAAAATCAGTACAGATATACAAAGAAAAAGACGGATAAATAAAAAACGAATAAAAGCAAGATAGCAAAAAGAAAAAAAAAGAGCCGAAGAGAAGCAAAGAAGGCCTATCAGCTCCACACTTGGTTCAGTTTTGGCATCCCTAAGGTGAAACTGCATTTCTGCTGTTAGTCAGCGTTCCTTACGGCTATTTAACGAAATTGAATATAATTATCAACAAGCGAAAGTCGAAGGAAATACGAAAAGGAGTGAGACAAATTTAAAGATAGATAAAGAAGTGTTTGTTGTTAAAGATCGAGCTCGTCACGCACCTGCATGCTTCCCATTACAAGAAAGAGAGAGAGAGAAAGATATATGTGATATGGAAAGGCAAAAAGGCTAACCAGACAACAAATGTCTTGTCGGCTACCCTGCTCTGGGGAAGGGGTGACGGAAGAAAAAAAGTGGGGAAAAGAGGAGTGAGAGAAGGAGAGATGGAAGCAAAAAGACAAACACACAGGAGTGTCACAACTGTTCAACGAGGCAAGGCGCTCGCAGAAACTTCAACAGCGCTTTCATCGCGTGTAGCTAGGTCTTTCCGGCATTCCAAGACTAAGTTCTAGGAAATCGACTGGTCGTCGAGTGGCACTAAAATTGTTGAGAGAGACTGCCTAAAGCATGTTGAATGGTTTCATTGGTGCCACAATGCTCACATGCAGCACTGTCGTAAAAGACACCGTAAACCAAATTCGGCAGAGGAGAGTCATCTCACATCGGGGTAGGCCAGATGGAATGGCAAGTTGTTGGCACGGTTCCAGGTTGGGAAGACGGGCGTGAACAAAACCGGGTGTGTTTCTCATATACCTTGCAACTTCATGTGCGAGTATAATAATCTTTCCTGCTGCGTCGCACCTCGATAAGGAAATAGGTTCAGTCTAGCCGCTTTCGTGAGCGTTCTTATAACTGCGTCGTCGGCATGCTCGTTACCAGTGATGGTACATTGACCTCGTAACCACTGAAAAGTTACATCGTGGCTTTTGTGTATTCAGTGATAGTACTGTTGTCACGTAAATTATTTGCTCTCTAACGCGCATAGCGACTTTCGCTCGATCGGAATATTTCGTTGAAGGGCTACCACTGAACACGAGGTAGCGCATTTGATTACAACCCAAGATGCTTAGCCTGAAACGCAAGAAAATTCGCGTTTTTGCATGATCATGTGCGTTGGAAAGTATTTTACTGTGAAAATTGTATCGTGATGTCGTTCTGCGCCGTATCTCTCACCTAAGCAAGACGCTCTGGAAAGTCGAAGACCACAAGTAAAAAAAAAATAGAGAGGGAGACTAATACGGTTAGCTAAATCATTATGTGGCAACTCACTCGTACCAAATAATTTTTTTCTAAAAATGTGATTGACGTTTACGCGTGCACGTGGCAACTTTTAAAATACAATTTTTCGGTTTTTAATTTCAACACTGAAATGCCAGGCGATGATTATCAGGTTGAACACGTGACGTACTTACTGTTGTAAGTGAGGTATGAAGCCTGGTGAATATCGTTCGTGTGCCCCAACAACTATGGTGGTAATAAACCTAAGCTTTATTATAGGCGAAATTTTAAAAGATACTCATTCTTTATTACGTTCCACATTTTAACACTCGAAAATAAGAAATGAGCCAGCTACAACAATACACGTGAGCTAAAAGCCTTGCCAACACGATATGGATTTCAGTGTGATGCGCTTCCCTTGGATACACGTCTTGTTTGAAACAGGGAAATGCGCGAAACAAAGTAGTCCCGAGAACACTTCTCAGAAAGCGAAATATATTCTATTATGTTGCAGGCATTCCGCCGTGTCCTGAAAAGGTTGATGCATTATTCATAACCCCTAAATCGCGGACGTGTCATATCTGAGAGGCTGAGGTTTCAACGTTTGCGCGGTGTTTGCTCCCAGCCACGATTCAGTGAATTTCAAAATTATTTTGTGTTTCCCGTCACTCGGGTTTTAAAAAAAATATACGTGCTCGCCACACAACAGGGTTTATAAACAATGGCGCATCTCCTAGAATGGTGTAAGTTCCGTTAAGTACGACGACGCTTATCAAGTGAATGCTATTGTCACCTGAGCAGGAAGACACTGCACCCCGTTGCTCTACTAACGGTGGTCTAGTACTCCCTCGGCTAATGTGTTCACAATAACAATATCTGGGTTTTTGCGTCCCAAAATCACGATATAATTATGAGAGACGCTGTAGTGGAGGGCTACGGAAACTTGGCCACCTGGTGTTCTTGAACGTGCACTGATATCACACAGCACACGGACATCAGCCAATTCGTCTCCCCGGAAATGGGACCACCGCGGTTCCGATTGACCCCGCAAATTTCGCATCAGCGGAAGAGCACCATAGCCGCTTATCCAAGGCACAGCTAGATGGACAGTCGGTTAATATGTCGAAAAATGTTAATATTCATTGCAATATTAGTGTTCCCGCGATGAATCAAAGTCACTGCAACGTAGTTGGCGTATTTTGTTTAGTTGGCTACATTTGACTACCTGGTTACGTAACTACGCTAGCAGTCCTACGTTTCAATGAGACCGGAGTGCTCCACCTGCTATTTGAGCAATATTTTAGGAATATTTCACCACGCAAAAAATGGGGCTTAGTTGCTCAATACAAAAACTTAAACTGGAAGCTTTTGTAAGCTTTTGTGCTCAATACTATTTGCGATTAATCTGAAAACAATTATATTGAGGAACTAACGTTCAATCAAGACCTTTAGAGCATTGTTCTCTAAATATTCTAATAAAGTGATTCAATAACCTATCTGCTGGCGAATGTGATCTGCCTAATATAAATATTTATAGTTCAAAGGTGGAAAAAAAGCAGGGAACTGCTTTAATGAAGTCATAACATATTAGCGTACCAGAATCAGGTTAATGCTTTTTACCGCTTTTTTTTAACTGGCGCCTGCTGTTCTAAGTGATTTGATTCGGTGCAGCAAATCAGAACAATCTAAAAAAATCACTTCGCAGTGCACAGCGATAAACTTAAATATTCTACAAGTGGAGTCAACGGAGATGACTTTTTGTGTGGCTTTTTATTTTTATCTCGCGATATAACTTTTTTGTAAAAAGATCTCAATTCTTTGGTTAGTGAGATTATGCGAAATAAGGAGCTTGAGAAGCAACTATTGACACACTTGTCGAGCCATGCTCGCACGAGGCTACAACTCCAAAACTTTTCAAGCACAGACTTCTCGTTTTTCGCTGAGTCGTCAACATTGAGGACGTATTTCGATATAATCAGCAGATCGTGACCTCGCCTGTGAAGGATACAAAAGGCGAAAATAAGAAGTAAGCGATGTTTTATCTCTTATTTCGCTATTTTCATCTCGGTATCTTTGCGCAGAAAGTGAGACAAACTATCAATCGAGGCCATTTACCGCACGACGGAAAGCCCCTTATAGAAACCGGGATAGCAGATAGGCGAATTAACGCAAGACAGGAAAAAAACAAAGAGCAATTTACTGAGAAGGCGTCTATTTCTGCTTCACCAAATTTTCACTCCCTTTTCTCTGTGTGCAAAGATCGCTGGTGGGTGGTCGTTGCCCAGTGCCGTTTCCCGAAGACACGATTTTGTTTTCTTTCCATCCGGTCAGCCAGATCGGCCTTAACCATAGGGTGTGTCTATTATTTCGCGCGTGCCGACCCTGGTCCCTCTTTGTTCCGGCACCGCGTTGGACGTGCTTCCTGTTCCGGTCGGATATCCGGGTAATTGGTCCTCGGGTCGTTTTCTTGTCCCGCCAGATAAGTCCCCTCGCGGTTTGTCGAAATCCGACTGATGATGCCGTGGGGCTTAAGGACAGCACACCGCTTCTCCCCTTTTTTCCTCTAGATAACTTTTCTTCTTTTGCTTCTTCTGTCTCCTCCACCCTCTTGTTCTGCGTCTTTTTGTTACCGGCCTTGAAGAATCTTGCTTCGCTCTTCTATTTCTTACGTTTATTCTCGTTCCCGTTACTTGATCCCTTCGCTACACTTTTCCACGTCTCAGCACGCCCTTCCTACACGCTCCCGACAACCTCTCGTAAGTAACCTCGTAAGTGCTTGCTTTCTTTTTTGTTGTTTTTCTAGCTTTTATCGGCCTATACTTTCTTATTCTAAGCCTTCTTTTCGCAACTCTACTATGGGCCCACTTGAACTTTTTTCGCCCTTCCCTATCACACTTCTCGCCTTAATATTTATTATTCTCTTTTTGTGATCTAGTTTATGCCCGTCCCACGCGCTCTTTTTCAACCGGCAGGCCAGCCTTTCCGGCAATTCTTTCGAGCCTGCTTTGTGGAAAACGCACCCTTCTTTCAGAATCTTTTTTTTTTTTGACACGCACACACACACGCACACATGCTTTTTTCTCTTTTTATATCTCTCAGCTTCTTCACACAAGAAACCACGAAAGCTCACTGCTTCTCGACAAGACTAATGGTCAGAGATAAAAGTCACTAGCGACACACCGGTGTCCACCACCGAACGAGGAGGAAGGTAAGCTGGCGTAATAGGCGTAAAAAGTGTTGGTCGGATCACTTTGCCCGCGTTTGCTGGCACTTAGATGCAGCAGTGTAACAGCAGAAAGGGTCCCCTCATCGCATCGATGGCATTGTGGGGTGTGGCAAACGTAAGCCTCAGTGCCTTCCTCTTTTTGCGTTATATGTCGAAAAGATTAAAAAAATAGATACTGGTTACATGAAATCAATACAAAGGGTGTTCTTTTTTTTTCTTGATGATCAACTTCGCAACCAACCTTCAAAAATCCTGTTTCCGCGGTCCACGTAATCACTGTCGTAATGATTTTCTGCCTGATTGGCCTAAATTACCGTTGTAATTTGAGTAGCAAAGGCTAAACTAATGCCGGCTGACAGTAACCTCGAAATTGGATGGCTTTTCGCGCTGACTTTCCATTCTGTGGTGCTGTGTGTCTACGCTGTGGTGAACCTGAAGCACTAACTACTGTAACATGATTCTTCTTTCTTTTAAAGACAATAGGCTTTGTTGAGGACCTTCGACGCAAAAAGTTTGGTCTGTCTGTTAGTCCAATTGTCTGTTTGTCTATTTTTAACGGTACCGGGCATTTTAAACAGCACGAGCGGATATCCCAAACGGCCGACTCCCATACACAGGGCCCACCAATGTCGCTAAGGATTCAGCGTTTATACTTGTGCGATTGTCAAACAAAAAGCATTTATCGCGCATATATGAGGCACCACAACAACACGTATATATTCTGTATGTGCGTCTTTTACTAGAAAAGGCATACATAAGTTATTCTAAGGACCGTAGCGTTCATCACGCGGCACTGACCATGCAACGCTTGCACGAAAAGGGAAGTGTTTCCAACGCTTTGCTAAGACGACACGGTGGTGGCACCTGCCCGTCGCCTTGCGTTCTACGCCTTATCACCTCTGAGACGGGTGCACACGCCCGTCTCAGAGCCGCGCGTTCTGTTTTTATGATAACTGCCAGATAGCGCTCATGTCTCACGTGTGACGTGACTTGACGCGCTCGTTCGCCTCCGCTGCACGCACGAAGCACTCTAACGCAGCGCCTCCAGAATACCATTCACCGATTTTCTTGCGCAGAACATCAAATAAATGTCCTGTTCATTCTGTCCACATGCAAGACTATCGTCTTTCGACGACATTTGCACGTTAACAGGAAAATACGGCGCCAATTTCTCTTTTTGTTTTTTGAAATTTTTTCCACTTAACCTGAACACATTTCTAAACTTAACTGATTTTGAAAACATGTTGATACGCATCTCCTAATTTGACAGTAAAAATACATTGTACGTGCACCTCTAGGCAGTAGCTCCTAGACTGCCCCACATAAGGGGTCGAAGGGGGAATTTAGGCTGTATGCCTGACACAGACTTTAGTATTTATTGAGAGAGAAATAAAGATGCAAGGAAAGGCAGGGAGGTTAACCAGACGCACATCCGGTTTGCTATCCTGCACTGGGGAGGGAATAAAGTGGAGAAAAGGGGTTGCAGAAAGATGAGAAGGTACACACAATCACGAGCACACTCGGGGAGCACACACAGTTTACAGGCGGTCGCTCAGGTTTGTTGACTTAAGGTAAAGTAGCAGTGCTTTAGTTGCTTTCTGCGCAACTGAGGCAGATGCCCAAGGTCCTAATATCTTCTGCACACAAAATGGTCCGGGGTCAAGTCGATTCAAAACCATCCGTAGCTGGCATCGCTGTGTGTCGTAGCAAGCGCAGCTGCACAGGACGTGTTCGATGGTCTCTTCATCTCCGCAGTAGTCACATGTAGGAGTGTCTGCCATACCAATGCGAAAGGAGTACGCCTTTGTGAATGCAACACCCAACCAAAGGCGGCATAACAGTGTCGCATCGGAGCGGGAAAGTTGTGATGGTAGCTTTAGCTTGAGCGAAGGATCCAGTTCATAAAATCGACACCTTTGGAAGCTGGTAGATGACCAGAACGTGCGTGTGAGATCTCGAGCCAGCAGGTGAAGTTGTCTTGCTGCATCATTCCTTGATAGAGGAAGGAATCGGGACTACACGGGTTTCTTCATGGGCTGAGCAGGCTGCATCATCGGCTAATTGATTTCTGGTAATACCGATATGTCCAGGCAGCCATTGATATATAATATCATGCCCTCGTCCTAGAGCTTCATGATGGCAATGTCTTATTTCTTGTACCAATTGGTCATGGCTCCTCCTACGCATGGCAGACTGCAAACTCTGAAGCGCTGCCTTCGAATCACAGAATATGACCCATTTTCTTGGACATTCTTGAACGAGATATTGTAAAGCAGCCCTTATAGCAGCAAGCTCTGATGCCGTAGATGTAGTCATATGCGACAACTTAAACTTGATTGTCATTTCTGCAGCCGGAATTACAGCGGCACCTGATGAGCTGCTGGATGAGACGGACCCATCAGTGTATATCTGCGTTCGGTCTAAGCACAACTCATGTAATAATAGCAGTGTTGCTTGCTTCAATGCTACTCTGGAGTGACTGCTTTTCTTTTTGATTCCCGGAATTTCTAGACGTACTTGTGGCTGGTCGAGGCACCACAAAGGGGATGCCGTTTTCGCAGCTGGCGTATATCCTGATGGAATGCTGTTTAGGTGCTTGGCTATGACGTCTGAAAACGTAGCACGTGGTCTTCCAGAAGGTAGAAGGGCCAAGTGGTGGTCGGGGACACGGCTAGCATGTCGAATATGCGCTCTGAGGCAATCCACAACTATATATGTCCTGACCGGATGGTCTTTGGCAAGCATGATTGTGGCATAAGTAGAAGCGCATCGGGGCAGTCCTAGGCAGATACGCAGTGCCTGACCCTGCAAACTCTCCAATGAATGAGTATTCGATTTGCAAGTGTTAGTCAGTACCGGCAAGCTGTAGCGCAATAGACCCAGAAATAGGGCCCTGTACAGCTGTAGCATGGAGGCCACAGAAGTTCCCCATGCTTTACTGTATTTATTGAAATGCTGAGTATTCATTGCATGTATGCAGAAACGTACATTTGAATCTTCCGCAACCTGAGCTTGCTATGAAAGTTGAGCAACCTTTGCACAATGGAAAACTTTAGAGCAAGCGAAGCCTGGCACGTGCTTTCCTGACGCACCAGTTTTCTTTCTTTCTTTCTTTCTTTCTTTCTTTCTTTCTTTCTTTCTTTCTTTCTTTCTTTCTTTCTTTCTTTCTTTCTTTCTTTTTCTTTTTTCTTTCTTTCTTTTTTTCTTTCTTTTTTCTTTCTTGCTTGCTTGCTTGCTTACTTTCCTTCTTCCTCTATTTATTTTTTTTTGCTGCTAGCTTGCTTGCTTTCCTTCTTCCTCTAGTTCTTTCTTTTTCCTATTTCTTACTTGTCTCCTTTCTTTTTCTTCCATTCATTTGCCTACTTTCGTCTTTATCTGTTTACTTTCCTTTTGTTTCTCTCATTCTTTCCTTCTTTATTGCTTTTTTCTTTCTTTCCTTATTTATTTTTCGTTTTGAAGCTTTATTTACTTCTTTCCTTTGTTCCTTGCTTTGTTTCTTTCTCCTTCCCTTTTTTCTTCATTTCTGTCATTCCTTCTTTCTTAATTTATTTTCTTCCCTTTTTTTTCTTACAATTCCTGTTTTGCTTCTTCCCTTCTTCGTTTCCTTTGTTTCTTTTTTGCATTCCTTCTGTCTTTGTTTTTTCCTTCTTTTTTGCTTATCTTTTTCTTTCTTTTTATTTATTTAAGCATTTTTTTCTCCTTTTCTTTTTCTATCTTTATTTTTTCTCTGCGGCAATGGTGATGGGTGCGATGCACGTAAGAAGGTGTCAATAGATTTCAAAACTTAATTTTGCGAGTTTATGAAAATGTTCTCCTGTAAAGGGTGCACTGCCACTGAATGACCAGCATTGCAACAGAGCTTAACTTACATCGAAAATTCATGCCGGCAAAGTTACAATATTCGTGCATGCATGGAATTCTCTCTGCAATGTTGTATAATCGATCGGTATTTATTTGGAGAGATGTGCGTAGTAAAAGTTCCGAAAAGAACTTATCAAACTGGACAGCAATGGTCTCGCTCAAATCATCATCACCACGAACATAATCATCATCATCATCTTTTATTAACAAGGCTCTTTTTCGGGTAATAATAAGGTGGAGCATACGTATGAAAAAATGGAACATTTGAACAGTCAATAGTTACGCAAATACAATAATACAAATATTTAGAAAGGAACGGGTGAATCTGTTTTTGAAACAGAACCTCCTGTGAAGAATGCAGTGTCATTGAATAGCTCGCGCCGCAACAAAGGCTACTCTACGTAAAATTGAGCCCTCTGGTACAAGTTATTGCAGATGGGGCAAATATTTGGTTGTGTAATTGATAAAGTAATTTTTTACATACGCCTGATAGTTGTAGTTTTTTACGAGGCGTGATGATGAGAAATCACTGTTCTAAAAATAATCAGTTTTGTTAAAAAATAATTCACAGTGATACTCGCTGTTGGTCAGATATGCCAAACTCTAATGATGTCGCACAAATATTCCAGGTAAACCTAATTCTTCCAGTGCTTCACCTTTTATGAATTTGCTTTCATCCTACAACGTTGAACCAGTAACAATTTTCTCCGTTTCTGCCCCATTTTTGCTCTTTCTGCAATGACACATGACGAAATCCTGGAGTGGGCACTTTCTTCATTTTAATGTAAACGGCAGCATTAAAAAGTGCCAATGGCTGATGTCGTTTTCAGTACGGTTAGTAAATTTTGAGTAAAACCCGACGTTTTCCTAAGGACATCTCAACCGAAGTATACAACTAAGTCCTGCATAAATAAACGAGAATTAAACTATACAGATGAACGTGCTATTTGCAGTTAAGTATACACAATTCACGACAATCTGGTTAAAGAAAGACGGGAAGCTTTCAAAATATTTCTCTCTGCGTGAGTGTGCAGCGCACGTAAAAATGTAGTTAATTTAAACGTGCTTATTCATAATACGAAGCTTCAAAGCATGTCCGATCTTTATTTATTTTATTTATTTACATTTCACCTACATCGCTGTGAGGCATTACGTAGGGGAGGTACACAAAATAATTTAACTACATCGTTTTCAATCAAAACAATAGATTCAACAAATAAAACAGCACTCAAAATATTTTAAGAGAAAAAAACACTCGAATATTGGTGAGTGAAAACAACGTCACAGTAATGAACTGAGGCCAGGATATTCTGAATCTATTTTTTTGATTGAAAATTCACACTGGTAGAAACAGCTACGTGCTTCTTGCAAAATGTGTGTATGGTTGGAAGAATAAGACCCGGAGTGCCCACGAAACAAAGTGAAAAAGGTTTACGCAATTCGCCATGTAAGCCTTCTCAACGTGGTTTTTAATTGAAACAGAAGACCATTAGGAGAGTTCATTATGGCGTTACTAAAGCTATCTTTCTTTTTTTTATCGCACTTTATTCCGTAAGCACATGCTATAATTTACAGGCTGTCCAGTGTGGTTCTTAAGTACCAGAACTTCAAACACGCGATCTCTTAGTACTGTCCAGAATATTCTGAATCACGCTACGAAGGCGCTGGAAACACGATACGCCGGCTTCTCGCGAGACGAGGGAGCGGGACGTCAAAAAACTGCTCTCATAGAAAACGATGCTTGGCTTGCCACGCTTGAAAAAAATTTATTAACAAAAATATCCCTATAGCAATGAAAGAGGGCCATTCAAGAAAGACGGGATTGAGCTGTACTGCCGCAGTGACTCCGAATATACCGTCAAGGAGTTTCGTATAGATATATAAACGCGTTCGTGACGCACAAAGTTTGCCCAAGTCATGCAGAGATATGAACCTAGCGTTGAGGTGAATGCTCGAGAAATCACTTTCGTGCGTGCCTTTCCTTCTGCTTAGTCGACGAAATAGTAAAACATAAGCAAAATGTGCACTCGTGCATTCCCAAGTGAAACGTGAGAACACGTTCTTTCAGGCGCTGCTTTGAGAATGCGAAGTTACTCGTCCGCGATGGGCAGTTAGGGCGCCGCAGGAAGGAATGGCGTGCATGCCAACGTAGGTTCGGGTGTATGAAAGAAAAATGAGTCATGCATGTTAACGTACAATTGGAGTGTATGAAATAAAAATGAAGTTCGAGTATAAACATGCATTTTTTATTTGCATTGAAGCTTAAACTAAAAACAAAATGCCGTTGACGGCACTGAGCCACGCAAGGCTTGACACAGTGGAACTGGGCGTTATTGAAGGCTAGTCTGGTTACGTATAGCTTGATTTTAGGCCTTAGCTAGGTGATTCAAGCTTTCTTGGTCGTTTGTAAGTTTTAGCTAGGCGATTCAAAGCTTTTTTTTGCATTATTTCTTAGTGAAGACACGCTTGAGTTAAACCCGGACTGCGAGGGACACGAGATGGATGCCAAACTCCACATGTAGAACCTCGTGCTGAAACCAAATGTTGGTACCACCCATAGGTACGGGCAAGCCGTCGTTGGAGTGGATTTTCAATCGCTTCCGGTCTTCCCGCAGCCACCGGTGCCTTTTCCCATACAGTTTCTCACAATATTACATAGAGGAGCCCCGTTGGGGCACTGGGAATGACGATATATATGTCTGCGAGGCTTGTGTTGGCTGGTGTTGAGCGAGGCTTCGGTTCAAAAGCGTATATGACTGCGTTATTAAAGCTTCTCTAAAAGAAAACGTTTATTATTGGATCTCATTTACACGTAATATATTATAAAATAAAAGTCCACTTACCTTGACGGATTAGCCAAACGGTGAAAGAAACAGATGATGTAAAAGTGGAGGTGTGAATGCTCGGTTTGTCGTCTGCCTGCCAAGTTTAGCGGCCGTTGGTTACTCTTTACGCTTCGTAAAATTGTACGCCGACGCAGAAGGTTCCAGTGGTAAATAAAAACGTGCAATGAAAAAAATAAACAGCTTAACACGGGCTTCTCAGTAAGAACTCGATCGTATTAATTTGAAGTCAGACGCGTTTTCGAGGTATACAAATTCGAGACCATTTCAAAGCTCACATATCCCGCCATTTTCTTGCATCCACCAGCTCACTAGCGCCAGATTTCCCTCTAGGTAATTTTGTGAGAAACTCTATACCTTTTCCGTCACCTAGTAATATTTTCTTGTGCGTACTCGGGGTCTTCGGCCCGGTGCCATTGCTTCGCATCCATTTGTTGGGCGAACTGTTGCCTTTCTAATTTTAAATAGACCAATAGAGAATAGTGGGATATACTAAATAACTGTGGCGCGTACTTGTTTATGGTGATGATAGTTTTTTCGATAGGCTGCACAGTAGCACATGCCTATTTGATGACGATTATGTTCATAGTGAATCAGTGGTTGTTGGTGGGATTTAGCCATCTTCTGTGGCACATACACGTATGTGATGAATGAAGTTTTTGTATGTTATATACAAGGAACGATTTTCTAAGCAGCTTCACTGCGAAAAAGTTGGCATTCATTAACGAGGTAGCTGTGACTGCGGACCATCGATGACCGTAGAGAATAGTATGGGTGGAAGGTTCATTTTGTGCGTGCCTCGATCGTAGGACAGAGAGAAAGAAATAATTAAAAGGAAGAGACAGGGAGGTTAACATAGAAAAACTGGTTTGCTATCCTGTACAGCGATGGGGAAATAAGGGTTGGAAAGAAGATAGAGATAGAGAGATACAAAATAAATTATAAAATATTCACATGCGCACACATGCAGGGCGTTCCGATCACAGTCGTTTGGACAGGCCAGTTGAACGCAAAAAGTGCAGGAGCGCCTTCATAGCCTTCTTCTGCGACATAAAGTCCTGTCGGTAGCACAGGATTCTTTCTTCCGAAACAGTCTGGTTGTCCAGTTCGTCTAGTGCATTGCAGAGTGACTGTCCCTGCGAGCAGTATTCATTTACACAGAATGTGCCAAGTTGTTTTGTCACTGCCGCAATGGTCGCATGCAGCAGTGTCGGCCATTTCTATGCGGAACTCGTACGCATTGGTCACTGCGACACCCAACCATAACCTGCACAGCATAGTAGCGTCTCGTAGGAAAAGTTCTGGAGGAATTAGAAGACTGAAAGTTGGGTATAAGGTATATAATCGTGTATGGGCGAGGTGTGACTCGTTCCATTGCGACGTGGTGCGCTTGCGAGCAATGTGGAGTTTCCGTGCAGCATCAGTTCTGGAGAGCGTAATCTATATTTGATCGCTTTCAGTATGGGCAGAACGGGCAGCTCGATCGGCCCCTTCATTACCAATTATATCACAATGGCTTGGAAGCATTGAAAGGCTATCTCATCTTCTTTCGTAGTGAAATGGAGAGTATTTTCTGCAATCTCAAATACCAGTTGTTCGTATGGGCCTCGGCGTAGGGGCCCTGAAAACACTTAAACACTTAAAGGGGCCTTGAAACACTTTTTATGTAACCATGGAATGAATTAACTGGAAGAGCTTATTGGCTCAAGAAATAAACGCCGCAAACATTTTAAAAATCCGTCCAGTGCGCGTGTAGTTACAAAGGTTTGTCGCATGCTGCAATTGCATTCTCTCTCTCGTCTCGACGAAAGCGCTGGAAGCTAAGCAGGGAGGGATGGCAGGGTCACAGAAAAACGTCGAGCGCGCCTCGTTACCTTGAGCACTTTTTATTTTTGTTTTCTTTGAATGCGTGGCTTTTCTCAGTGGGATCGCGCGCGCACGCTTTGACAACTTGCGGCCTCCCGTGGTGATCTCTGTAACAATCGAGCGCGCCATGTTCAAATCAGCCAATGGCTAATAGATGGGCTTACTACGTGTGATTTTTGGGTAAATTCCGTGATTTGTCGAAAGAAGGGTGAGCATTTTTTAGCTGACCTTGAGAAATTATTGTGAATTCTAGGTCACATGCAGCGCTATAATATTTGGCTCACGTGTTGCCGGGAGCCTCTACAACCGATCGGCAGCGTTTTCTGTCATGCTCAAAAAGTGTTGCAGTGCCCCTTTAAGCTTACATGTTCTCTTTTTTTCTTTTGAAAACGATGAACGTGTGCTTCCTGTATGCAGTAGAATAATGTGCAGACGTGAATATATGGGATGACGGAACAACTCTCGATATTTATTCATTTGATTATTTTTACATTTAAATCTTTAAACTATCACGATTATATAACCACCAATCGTCGTGTTTCTTGTGTTTTTTTGTTTTTGTAGTACTATTCTCTAAACTACAGACAACAACGATTGACCTGTCACGTGGTACAATTTCTTCGAAATAATAGTATATAACAATAAATACCTTGATAATTATGCTCTAAATTGACAACTGGTTAGTATTCACTTTAGTCACATAATAACGCAAGAATTATTTGTGACTTATCAATGCGTATAGTTTTTGTTTCCATGAACAGATGGTTGCTGTTTATTGTGCATCGTACTGATGAGACAGAAACAAAAAAGAACAATTAAGAAAATTCAGAGAGATTGGTATGCTTACTTTTTGTTTATATTGGTGCGGGTGGCTACGTACCTAAACAATATGGCTAACTTCGTAGCTCGCTGTGACTCCCGTTTCCACACAAATGAATAAATGGAGAACTTCTTTTTTTGTCTATTTGAATTGTGCTGGTAGCCAAGAGTTTGATTGTCAGATTTTTAACAATAGTTCGAAAGATTTTTAACACTAAGGTACATGACGCTATTGAATGACTCTTTCCTATTGCTGTCAAAAACAGGACTAGAAAAGCATTCATTCTAATCGAAATGTTATGGATGTCGAACGTGCATATTTTTCAAAATTCAAATACAAAAGTGGACTGCTTCTTCAGACTAAACCTTGCTATAAAGTCCATTCACAGACAAAAGGTGATCTTGGGTGCCCACCTTCAGACATGATTAGCAAATGCGAGCCGTTATACGCCACCTTCCACGATTCTTGTAGCCAACTGTCACTAGTGCCGGGCTGTATATAAGCTGCACCATGCTTGTAGATCTTATAGATTCCTGGCCTTTCTCTATCTCTTTCTCTTTCACACCGCCATTCTCTTTCATTCACGTAGGACAGCAAACCGGTCAAAGTGTAGTCTACCATCTCTCTCTCTCTCACTTTTCTATCGAAGGCGTGTTCAGTCCTTGTCATGGCTAGTAGACCACGTTGTCCCTCTGTCGCAATGCTTTCACTTTCACCCATTAAATAAGGCGGAAGGTTATTTTATCCCCACCACACCAAAACCTGGAACAAGCGAGTCGTCCCGTTTCCACTGTTCGAGTCACACCGATTTACGCGAACGACTTTTGCAGCACAGCGGATGCTCGCACGCGCGTGCAGCACTGCCCACTTGTTTGTTTCCTTTAATATCTGTGATTCGGCTGCAATGTCATGAAACTTGCAGGTCATTCTCACCTGTAGTACTCCACCGGTTTCAGCCCTCAAAAGTAAACGACGCCAAAGTACTACAGTGAGAGAGCGAGCGCGTGGGCAACTGTCGAGTGATAATAACCAGGCTCCCCAGGGTTACATTTATGCTCTTTCTCGCAAAGTAAAGCATTAGCTTCTTTCTGCTGACCATACAGAGCCATCTTTATTGCAATACGTAAAGCGGCTGGAAAACACGGGGCAACAACGCATTTCAAGGGATTCTATTTTGTATCTGTAACGCGTGCTTGTGCTTCTACCACTAAAATTAGCCGCGCTTCAGTACTCAGCTCACCTTCATTGAGTTTTAAGTCATTCTTGCATTCATTAACCCTTATCAGAGACACTATAAAACGCGAGTACGTTGCAGTGTTGTTAACTGGATTATCTTACATTTTTAATCTGGCTGGGGTGAATCCGCGGGCAGTCCTTCGATGTGGCTTCATGGGATCCATTGCAATTAGAGCATTTCTTGACAGTTGCGACGCACTTATCCGCTTCATGGGGCTCGGCGCAGCGGTGGCATACCACCGAATTCTCGCAGACGCTGCTCACATGTCCAAGTTTCATGCATTTACGGCACTGGAGATGCTTTGGAATGAAAGGCCGCACAGCATGTCTGAAGTACCCCACCTTCACATGAGAGGGGAGTGATGTGCTCTTAAACGCAATCTTCACACAGCGAGACTTGCCTAGCCGAGTGACATCAACGACTGGAGTATCAGTTGTTGATTTGACAAGAAATTGTAAGTCATTATTGGAAATAGCCACATCTATGTCATAGATCACGCCGGTTACTCCATCACATCCCAAGGGAACATGAGAGCGCACCTGGTTGCCGTCCGAGTCAGTTACACTGCGCAGAACGCCCAACGCACTTGCGTGCAAAACGTCCACAGCCAGTATATTCTTTCTGGCGTTCACTCTTATGTCCGTGATCTCATTTGGCACGAGCGTTTCCAGAGACCTCGACACAGACTGTCTGTTAAGGCGTTTCATGCTGACGGTAGGAAGTGGAGGCAGAAACAGGATTGTGTAAGTGTTCGATTTTGGCGCTTCACTTACAGTTTGAATAGTTGAGGATGAGGATGTCCTCATGTTCCTTCTCTTCGCCTTGCGGCTCAGCACAGGTTGGAAACCGTCATCTGAAAAGTCCTCACTGCTGAGATAGTAAGCATGATTATCTTCACTGTCGCTGTCACTCGCTTGTCCCATCCGCTTCCTGGAAGCGGCCACCGCTGACGCCGCTGGTGCCGGCAGGCGCCCGGGGTGGTCTACATCCATCCCCTCCAAGGGAGCAGCGAAAACTGATCAACAGACTTAAAAACAACTGAAATACGCCGGAGTTAGCAGAAGTAGCTCCTATTCAAAACACACTTCTTCGTCTTCCCAAGAGGCAAGAAGATTGCGAAAATGAGGGACACAGGAAAGCAAAATATAGAAAGACAAATAAAAGGGGACAAAAAAGATTGCGAAAATGTTGAAGAAAAAAAAAGAGTAAGATAAAAAATTCAGCCTGCTTTACTTCGTGGACACCTCTAAATCAGTGAAGCTGGGGGCGTTTCCTGGATCAGGTTAACGCATCTCAATGTTTTGCAAATGTTTCAGATATGTTGTATCAATTCTGTTTATTTTAAAAAAATTGTGGCCGTTCCGCCGTAGGGCTGCCAAGCCTGAAGTGAATGCTGATCTGGGCAGTCTTTTTTGTATCTTTTCACTTTTATCTTCCCCCTATCGTTCTTTCTAGCCACCAGCCACCTTCCCAGTACTTCCTGTGTTTGTTCTTTTCATCTCTATTTGTTCCATTTTCTTGCCTGTTTTTTATTCTCTCTCTCTTTTATTTCTCACTTGCTTTCTCTTTCAATTTTTCTATACGGGGATTTCAACGTCGGGTTTTCGTAGTCGTAGTAGTACTGTCCACCCTTCATATCATCATGAAGGCGCTCAAAGAACCAGAGGAAAAAGACTTCGTTTAGGCGTGAGTGTGCGCTCATTATGTACCATTGGCTATGCTATATGCGGTTTCACCTGCGTTACGCAAGCGATCACGAATGCATAGGACAGCATACGACAGCATACGACAGCATAAGCATACGGCTAACCCTGCAGCGCTTCCTACAACGCTTCGCACTTGAAACTCTTCATTGAGCTTTGAGGTGGTAGTAAAGCTTTCTTGGATTTATACCGTACCACTCTTAAACAAGTTTACAAAGAAGTATTCGTTTAAGATGCTCTGATATGTTGTATAAACGCTCCTTATCAAAGTACCACGCCAAAAGTGGTGGGGTAGTAGTATAGCCACCTCCTTTTAATATCACATAGTACTCCATGACAGGGGTGCGACTATGGTAATGCGTACGCCGTTTCTTCGTTAAACTGTTGCCTTTTTCCCTTTTAGTGAAAGTTGTGTCCAATGAGATTCCCCCAAACTCTGACACAGACTTGTTTATGATGATGGTGACAGCTTTACGATAGGCTGTACTGATTTCTGTGGGCCATAGTCGTGTGTCCGTCTGGTCGGGCTGAATGTTTCCTTTATTTTCAGCGAAGCAGTGCTGGCACAACTTTCTCACTGTCTGTGGCACATATACACTCGTTTCTAATGCCTAAACTGTTACCGCGCACCCAAAAATCCAAATACTGGACCGAAATCAGTTCGATTCATAATAAAAAGAAGCAAGGTGGGCCGACCAGTTCCGCTCTTTCTCCAGATTTTGTGCTACTAGTGCAGAGCTGCCTTAATTTATTTATTAAAATCAATCTTTGAAACTGCACATCCCCATTTAGGAATGCATAGTTTCAGATAAATAAGCAAAGTAATGTATGTCATATCTATTTCTGCACTCACGCCAGAAACCTGCTGAACGACGTTAGAATCGATCCTTTAGCGATCGCCATGACCCAACGTCCATCATGTCTGTCCGCTTCCTTAATAAAATGCTCTTCATTCCCATCGACGGCAACCTTTACCGACTAGAACGTCAGTAGGAAAAAAAATGAAAAACAGACAAAAGATGTCAGAATCCATATTTTCAGCTCAAGACAGCATGTACAAGCTAGTACAAAAGGGCAAGTTCTAGTCGAAAGAAGGTTCGCGTGAGGAAAGGTAATGAACTGCAGCTTATTACCCGACAATGCACCATCCATTGGTGTCGCAGGCGCCAGAACATTAATAACACCAAAGCAGCGAGCGAGAATGCAATGCCTTCAGCGCCTCGAGCAAACAGCTCTGTGCAAACTTGCACCCTCGGTGCTGAAGGATAGCGCGGCTGTTTGTGTTCATGCATCGTCGGCACTCCGAGCTCTCAACTGCTCCTGACAGCTCAGCCTCGGGACATAACCTGCAGAGCTGCTTGCGATCGAGTGCTGTTTCTCTCGATCCTGTAGTTGGTTGCCAGACAGTTACTCTCGTGAGCTGGCCGCGAAAGAGTTCGCAGGTGTCGGCTTTTTCAATTAGTTCTCCATTCAGATGAACTAAAGAGAGTGAGTGAGCTAGTGAGAGTGCGTGTGTGTGCGTGTGTGTGTGCGCGTGCGTGTGTTTGCGCGTGTGCGTGTGTTGCTTAAGCGCAACTTTGCATAAGCGGGCGCACTCTGAAAGAAAGCTGCTGTTTTACGCAGGAGCGAAAGACTCTGTGGGGTGCTTCGTGGGGCTCGTAGTAGGACATCCGCGCCTTCGCAGAGACTTTGTGGCCGTTTATCAATTGGTGCATTGCGTGCTATCTTACGGGCCGTCACCAGCAGTTCTTGGGATATCCCAGAGATTTGGCAGTACTTTTTTGACAGTGTCTTAGTTGAATACTATGTTCACAGGAGCCGCTACTTAAACATGGCCAACCACACAACTTCGATACAAAGTGCTATACAAAAATCTTTCTGCGGCTGACTGAGTGAAGACCAGCTCCCCCAAGCGCAACTTTTGTATTTTGTTGGACGGGTAGTTTCCTCACGGCTTTACACTTATCTGCAAGTAATATCGCGAAAAGAAAATTAAGGCATATTGCATCAGAACCAGCTGCCCTACAGATGTTATGTTTCACAAAAGTGCGCACACACGCACAAAATCTCCATATTCAGGATCTGTGCAGGCAATTATTGCTTTTAGATCATGTTGTTTTTCCTTTTTTTTTACAACTAAGTCAAACGCCTTACACAAAAAAAGGGTGATAAAGAGTGTTTCGATAAAATAAAAAAACTGCTCACAGCTAAAATATAAGCGCTTTGTTAGGCTTTAAGAGAAGGACCCTGAACAGTGGTGTCTGGATATTGATTTAGGGTTCCATACCTGTCATATGTGCTAAGCCAAAGCATTCAGGAATAAGCAAGAGCTCTTACTCTACGCGCAGCAGACCAAGGAGTCACAAGCCTCGTAATCTGTATTCATCAAAGCCACAGGTGTTCCGCCACGCAGAGAAAAATGGTCTTTAAGTTCGTATGTTAAAACACAGAAAAGATAATAACAGAAGAATCAAGATTTCCAAACTCTGGAACAGCACGCACTGAGCTAAGTGCGATATCATCTTAAAAGAAATTGAGAAGCTTAGATGTGTCAGGAGGGATACAATCTAAGCAAGGCACGCCACGTTTAGGAGGTATTGATATTGATATGAGGCGCCTTTTTTTTATAATACGCCAAGAAACGAGCTGCGCGGTAATGACTCCGTGGATGGCCAATTCCTGACTTTGGAAAAGGTTGAGTACAATGTAACAGCTGCTGAGCACTCATCTTTCTCTTTGACTGTGTGAAGGAAAATCGTCTTCAGAAAATTAGTAACATGTTATGGTATTTCCCTGTTAACTCTGTACAGAATAGCCAAAAATGGGTGCTAAAATATCATTTTCGAATGGTAAGACGTGAGAGAATAGGTGCTACTGTTCAAATATGTAATATGAACACGTTGACCAACGTGATTATATTAAACCTTGCAAGCAGTACTCCATAGATGAATGTAACATTGAGTTAGATTGGTCGTGTAATAGTGGTCCTGAGTAACCAACCTCAAGAGTTTGGAGCATTCTATCTTTGCATGAACTACTTTTTCTAGAGCGAGGCTGTTGAAACATAATTTTCTGCAGCGAATGATTTCGGTAAAAATAAAATATAGTGATGAAACGATTCATAAACGAACAGATAAAAAAAACGATACACTTCGTCTACTAGGCGTTTTGTTGGAAGCCTAAAGACTAAGGCGCCTTAGACATAACTTAGCGTCTTAGCGCGCCTTAGATCTAAGAAGCAAAAGGCTTGCAATATTCACTTGGAAAAAAAAGACTCATCATCGTAGTTTGAGGACGTTATTTACTTAGAATAAAAGCTTCCTCATCATTGGGGCACCATTGTTTTGTTGTCTTTTTTCTCTCGCTAATATTTTTTTTCAGGGGCGCATGTAATTATTGTAAAAAAATGCCAGCGCGAGCTAGACAGAGCGAACGTTTGAACTATATCCGTAATTTTTCATGTAACCTATGTGATCTGTTTTGATGAACTGTTTTACTTTTGTGTACTCATGCTGGTTTTAGTGAGATTTAGCAGGATATGTTTACCTTGCGAACCTAATACTTATAAAACTTTACGTTAAAATGTACGTGCAACTGTTACAAAACGCACGGTCACTTATAACAGGAATGCCGCGAGTTAGTCATAGTTTAGCACTTGTTTATTACGGTTCTTACTCACACTAGCATTTCTAGAAACAAGCCAATAATTCGCATATTACGTAGATCATTATCATAACTGTTTTACTGCTATTGCCTGAGTAGCAGAATGACCGTACAAACTCATAAATATACTCGCATTGTGTTAAAAAAATAAAGACGAGAAAAAAAGAAAAAACGAAACTTCAAGCTGGAACCTATTGTGAAGCAAGGGTATTGAACAAAACTAAAATCAACGTTGGTTTTGTTATTGTCACATTTTTTGAGAAAATTAAGAAAAATATCGAACCAGCTCACGCATTTTGTTCACTCCTATAGATGTCCAGAGTATATTCACTGAACTGAGCAGTTCGTTATAAAGCAGTCATGTTGTGTTCGATGGAGGAGAAAAAAAAATATAGGAAGTAAAACTACTTTGATACCGCAGTTGTCAAGCTTACATAGCCACAAAATAAAGCATCGAAATCAAAAAGCAAGCACATAATTCGATTGTAAGTAGAGCCGTATTTTCGTCGGCAAAGCAGTTTTCACTGATGGCGCATATCCCGGGGCCTGTCGATCACAGCTGGCCCTGTCGGCAGCCACCTTTTATGTGTACAAGTTAACTCGTTGTTTCTGCGTCGTTCTGCGGGTTCTGTAAGCCTAAAGCGCAGCGGCATCTGCGCCACATTATATTGCCATGTCCTGCGCGGCCGACATTTTTTTTCCCCTACAGGCGCCGTTTCGGGGCGTAACGCCCTATGGATATCGACAGCGCCGAGCCATTGATCGCGCCGAATGGTGCGTGAAGAGAAACAACGTGCCATGCCTTTGTCGTGCGCTCTGTGCTGGCAGCCAAATGACTTCACTTAGCGATATGTCTCGCCTCCCTTCCCCCCTCCCCCATCTTTTTTTTTGTTTTGATGTAGGCGAAATGCTCGTGTAAGCAGTTTATAGTCGTTGTTTTTTTGTGTGTGGAGCCTTTAGTTTTGTTCATTCTTTTTTCTGTTTGTATTTTAAAGATCGAAGCGGATAGACAGCTGGCGCGGTTTTCACGTATGCCTTAACTTCTTGTAGAAGTAGTATTAGTTGCCCATAATCGAGGCAGTTCAAGCGGCACGTTTCGATGCATCAACCATTTTTTTTAAATTTTTTGATTGTTTGCTCTAACAAAAAGTAGAGCTTAATGAATAAAAAAATCTCGTTTAATTTTACATTTTTGGCAGCGAAGGTTTCGTTAATGCAATTTATATAAGTTGGAAAACCTCAAAAACAGAGAATAATAAATGTTCATCTTTTTGATATACGTGTAATGAAGGGGGAAGCAAGCTTGGAAAACCTCAAAAACAGAGAATAATAAATGTTCATCTTTTTGATATACGTGTAAAGAAGGGGGGGAAGCAAGCGAAGTAACGGGAGATGGCAGGGTAATTAGCACGCGCCATACGTTCGTCCGTGAGTACGTCTATTTGTCCGTACTTTACACTAGTCGGCGACGTCAACGTAAGATGAAACTTCACCCACATGTCATCATTCACATCGAGCAGATGCGTGGACTTTTTTGACGTACACCGGCTTATACACGACTGTTTCTGCACTCTACCTCAATAGAACTTCGGCTGCCGTGGCGGTGTCAGTGGATATCGCAGCATGGTGGAGTGTCTTGAGGACGCTTACATTCAATGATTTAGTCCACGGAAATGACCCCTTTCAATATCTCAATATCTTAAGAAAGGGTAACACTGGCACGTTACACAAAAAGCAGTTGCCCTCTCTAAGTCAGTACAGTGTAGGAAGTGTGGATAAGGCTTTCACCTGCTTTTTACGACGTTGGCGTTCACGAGTGAACAGACACTGGCGTTGCAAACTTGCAGCCCATTCAGCCTGCATGACTGGAAAGGGACCTTAATTTGTATAACAGTGGCGCATGCTCGCTTACTTTTTTTCCTTCCTTTTCACATTGCAATCACTTCTCTTCACACTCATCGTTTTTTCTTAATCCTTGCCATTTTAAGGTACAAGAGAGGGAAAATCGTAGAGAAGGAAAGGCAGGAAGGATAATCAATCCAGTGTAATCGGTTTGCTACCATATACACGTAAAAATGGGATGGGGCAGATTAAAAGAGAGAGGAGAAAAAGAAAGGAAAGAAAAAGGAAGATAGCACAGAATACAGCAGTCAGTCACAGTTCACCACTTTGGCGTTGATACGTGATCCGCTTGTCCATGTTCGTTTTTCTAAAAAAAACAAAAGAAAACTTAGTATTTCTTTGGTCGCTTTTAGCTGTGATGTCCTCCATCAACCATAGGCAGAAGTAGATTAACCAGACATTTATATATTGTCAAGGTGGGCTAGAACGAACGCAATGATTGTCTCTGAACTTTATAGACCAGACAGTCACTGAGGTTGTGGCGTCGTCTTCTCACAACGACAATTAGGAAGAAATACGATATTGTGAAGGTCCTACGGTACAAATCGCTATACTATACTGTACATGATTACGCTATGACTTACCCTTTTCCTGTTCTTCCTCCTCCACCGCCTCCCAAAACTTTTTCCCATTCTCGTTTTCCTTTCTAACTCCCTCGCTATACCATGCCACACATGGCAATGTTTACGTGGCTATGCTATTCACGGTTTTGCTTGCGTAACGGCCAGCTATGACATGAGATGACAGACTAAAGATGATTACAGCAGATGATATCATATGTATAAGTTAACCTTCGGTAACATCAGTGATAAAGAATTTCAGTACCTGGAGAATCCGTAATTTCTCATGTAGCACACTTGTCAAGGACTGGTTAAAATGATAAGTTCGGGGGGGGGGGAGGTGTGGAGCGTGTCAAATTGAATGTTTATATGATTCTGTTGTTGTTGCTCCTCACGCGTGTGGCGTGGGGTTCTAGGAAATGCCGCTTTTAATAGACTTCAGTTTGGAAGTTCTGCCTTGGCCTGTACGCTACTTTTTTCTTGTGCTCACGTTTGAAACCTGCAGGAACCAGTTACTACACATAAAAAAAGATGACACGTCAGCCCTGCCCCCTAAAGCATCTGAAATCTAAAAAAATACGATAATACAGGAATACTAGAATCTCAGATTTTCGCTAAAGCATATTGAATAAATTAACAACCCTTCTATTATTGTTTGTACTAACTATATTTCATGGTCTATGATGATTGTAAATGATAAGAATAATACAGAAGTTTAAACGTTATTGCGAGCTAGAATGAATATATCTGATGATGAAAGCATTGATTGCAGTTTTTTCAAAGGTCTAGGGTACGTCACTTCTTTAGCTAAGGTCGTGTGAAACACATAACAGATAACCAATGGACCGTCAAAATGACACTAATAGTGTCAACTCAAGGAAGATGCATGAAGGCAGTTTTTCATATTGAGCTGGCGAGATCAGAAAAAGAGCATGTGTAATTTTCACAGTGGAAGCTTTTATGAGATAACAACAAGGGTGCCGTAGTTCTCCGCCACCACCGCTGGCGCCCGTAACCGCTATCACTTGAATTAAGAAAAGCCCAGTGTTCTACCACTTAGCTACGCCGGTGCTAGGAACACCATTGCAAACTTTCCCAAAGCAGGCTTCATGTCTGGTAATAAATCGCGTTAACATGTCGAATAGAGTGTTTTACAACAGTAAAGCGTAACGCAATGCGAATTGAGTACCGAAGGGGCAGCTGATTGCTCCAACCCATTGCAAAGCCTTAGACATAACTCTTCATTGTTGTAAGCCACCACATCAACAAAGTGCACGGAAATCCTTGCAATTTGTAGCGGGTACCACACTTCACCGAAGAATGACGAATAAGGACATAGTGGATCCTTCGTATAATTTTTGCCTTAGTGGGTTCCATTCAAGTGGGGTTGTAGCAGTTGCCCCAAAAGGGTTTGAAAGGGTCTAGAAAGGTTACTCTATCAGCCTTCGATGTGACTGTGCTACGTGTTCTGTGCAGGCCTGGCAGTTTTCTGTTAGTTGCTGCCGGCTTTTATCAGGTAATAAAATGGATCTGGGAGAGAATCGCAACGTAAGTTCTCTTAACGTAGTTGCTGCATGTTATAATCAAATAGAGTAAAGGGGCATGAAGGGGGCATAGAGATGGGCTTTTATATAAAATTTTGGATGACGCCACTTCGGCCAAGTGTGGAACTTCGCCGATATCGCAATGCACCAACATATACAAATCATCAGGATCTTCAATAGGTGATATTAAAGAATAACAGCCGCATTTTTAATGCCTTCGCTCAGCTATGCCGAAAAGGTAGCCCTTTTGAGTGGCACACTGATAAGCTGCCCTCAGTATAATGCTTCTTCTGCATTAGATGCAGGCATTAGTCCTCACCGCAACTCTTATGCAGCGCTGCGAATGAGCTGCAACTAAACGCCGTAAATGCGTGTGGTAAAGCACGCTCTCGAAGTCAGCCCTTGAAGCTCCCTAAAATATCATCTTAGTGCTGCCCGTTCGCTTACATTGGTACAATATTTGATACATGCAATTTTTTCTAAGAATCATTCTTCACTTTCTTATATATTTTTATTACCTTTCTTCGTATCCTTATCTCTTCCTGGATTCAGAGTATAAAACTGGATATTTGCCTTTCAATTTACTCCCGCGCATGTTCTATTTCATTGCGTTTTTCATTAGCCATCCCATTATCATCAGCCTGACCACGCCAACCCAGGATTTAGATCAAGCTGATGATAGCCGAGATGATTAGTCGAGGACACTTTCGTTACATGCGTTCATGTTTGCTCGTTTGGCTGCGTAATCGAAAATTTCGCTGTTTATTCTTTTGTTTTCAGTTGTTCAACACCCGTACAAGCCACAAGTGTACGATGAATTTGTCATCGCCGGCAACACAGCAGTCTTCCGCTGCAGCGTCCCGAGCTTCGTGCGAGACTTCCTGGATTTCTTCGCGTGGATACGAGATGACGGAACGGTCATCACCAGTAGCTTGGAGAAAGGTACGACAACTCTTCCTAGCAATTTTCTGGGTGCAACACCGTATATATCATGGTGTTATCTATCTTATCGGGGTGGGCGGCCCGTTTATGCACGATTAGCAAGCGCAGCCGCTACAGCGCAACTTCCTTACGGAGGCACCTAATTGTTTTAAGTTGCGAAAGAGGCTAATTTCTACAAAACGGCAAGTTCTGCAACACAGTGGGCAGAGCGCGAGCACAGTTTAAAAACAATAGGCGGAGTGACAGAAGAGGTAGGAAGGCGAGAACGCACACACACTATGGGCACCACGTCAGGGTACTCATATCTCCTATCTGGTGCCACTAGAAATGCGAACGACTATCTTCCATATTGGAAGGTGATGCTGTACCTCCTTAGAGCTACTATGGTCAATTAGATGACGAGATACGCGCCCAAATAACAATGCCTTGCTCTTTTCCTCTCACACTGCCCCTGTCAATATCCCTATCACACTGTGTTTATTGTATTCCACTCTTCTGCCCTCCACACGTCTCTCCTGCACTTCTCCCTAACGGTACATTCATCGGCTCGTTTTGACCACCGACTGCCTCACAGTGAACTACATGCTACGGTGGAAGCTAAAATGTGATTGCAGTGTCTCTAGTATAGTTGTTGCCATAATACAGCCGTAAAATCACATTACTTCCTTTGTAACTCAAGAAACCGTGACAGAGAATGCATTGGTCATTTTTAAAAGCACACAGTTATTTTTATGGAACTGTAAACGTGCGATGTAAAAACTTATTTTTTGCTTCCAAAAGTCACCAACTAGTCGGAATTGTGAGACTTGTAGATTATGCCAAAGAGCTGCCTTCTTCTTGTATTCCTTCAAATTCGGAAGGCACGTTAGTAAAATGTGAGAGTTCGTAAATTTTTAGTTGGTGAAAGTCAAAATAGAAAGACAAATTTATAGACAAAAAGTGATAGCATAGAATATTCTCACCTCAAGCTATTCCTTAATTTCATTATGTATATACTGTGGAAACGGAAGATAGCAATCTTTAGCAGCATTTTAAAGGTTGCATATTTGAAGTGAGAGTCACGAAAGCCTGAACCTGCACCAAAAATGTGAAAAGTACAGAATACCTTACTGGAACATTGTGAGCAGCCAATTTATGCAATCACTGCGATGACAGTGGGAGCACAGCTCTTTCGGTCGCCCCTCCTAACAGTGAATCCGCCGAATCAGAAAACGTATTTTCGTAAGGTAGAGGACTACTGAGCGATTCTCATCCTGTTCGATAAAATATATTTTTATTTATGTACGTATAGCGCACAAGGAAGCAAGTTGAGGAAGCGATATTTCGTAACAAAAGAGAAAGCGATTTGGACTATCAATTCTCTGCGCGATTATGAATTGGCGCTGCCTAAATGGCCGTTCAGCCGCGCGGCAATGGCCCCGAGTTTCCGGCGAGCACTCCATAAGCCGAATGGAACTCCTTTGAGCATCGCATTTCAAATGAGGCTATTTACAGTAGCCGATGCGGCGCCTGTTCAGTTGTGGGGCTTCCTTACAACCATAACCCGAAGCGGTGTTGTTCCGCGGCAGCAATTGGCCACGAAGGAAGAGAGAAACGCGATATCTGTGGGTCTGTGAAGAGTGACGCAAATACTTTAACATGCATGAATGGAAATATTACTCCTTTGAATTAGTGTTGTCTGAAAGCGAGATGGTAAGGAGACGTCTCATTCATGCTGTCTCACAAATGGTTACCAATGATCATTGAGGCAAAAGCCTAGGATGCCTCATTAGACAAGGAAGTTGACTCTCGGTGGCGTCAACTTAGGCGATGCACAATATCATTACGTGATGGCGTCACCATATGACGTCATCGGAACGTTACGCATCATACCGATTCGGTGGCACGACGTCACCGTAAAGTCACATAATGCGACATGAAACGATGAAGCGGTCATGTAATATTTTCACTATATAAAAGGTGGGCCGATCACGGAGGCTGTGCAATACTATATATATGAGGGGCCTGAAGATTCCGATGCCTCCGATCATATAGGCAAGAAAAAATCACATTAAGTTCAGAAAGCTTTCCGAGGGGCAGGTAGAGTTTAGTTCATGGACTTAAAAGAAAAAAAAAGAGGTGCATTTTGCCTTGGAGTCGTCTTTGGACAAAACGTAAAGGCTCGTATAAGTTTCTTCCAGCTCCTCTGAAGCAGCCGCCGTGAACGGAAGTGGCATTGGTCAGTTGACGGGGATGTGGTAAGAGAGGACGGCAGATTGCTCTGCAAGTACGTTCAAATCTCATAACTTCTTTTTTCCAATATTTCAATTTCCTACTGCCTTCTTGTGACGCTAAGCAGCCTCAAATGCAGCTGCAGAAAGCAGTCTGAACGACACGCAAAAAAAAAAAAAATCACACACACAGCGTGCATCGGTACGCAAACTAACTCATAAGCCAACTAACTTGGACTCATTCAGACTGACATTAAGCCGTCAGTCTGAGTGAACCCGGGCGAGTGATATTTTCATAGCTTAAGTCCCAGTGAGGACAGTTGAGGAAATTTTGGTGAATCTAAGTCTGAACTCAGGCACAACACGGCATGTTGGTTGGTCACGATACAACGCCACTTATAACGTCAGACGACTCGAACATGATGAACAAAGCACGTGAACAAAACACACCATAAAAACACCAAAACAAAAAAAAAAAACGGTTCGCGCAACGTGCTTCGACGAGCCGGGAAGCCGGGCTGAGCGCGTGGCGAGCGCCACCACGCGGAGGGAGACGAATAGGGGTCACGCGCCGACGCGGAGCTTTCAAACTGAAGCTAATCTAGTAACGTTGGTGGCAGCGTTGTTTATGGCCACGCGGACGCATGGCCCCATCGCCCCAGCGATCTTGCGACGCATCTGTTTGGGGTTTCGCGCATGCGCAATACCACCGCCCCAACGTCCTGGGTACGCAAGCCGCTTGGGTACCCAGCACAAAAACTCCATATTTGCGTCGTTCCTCCTCGCGTCACGAGACCGTTTGCTCGCTAAGACGGTCCGCTCACACACCCAGCGCCTGACAGTCTAGCGCATGCATAGTGGCGCAAACACCGACTGGCTGAGCCGAGTAAGAGGCAAAATACGGCCAGGTAAATGTGCCTATTGGTGTTAAAGTCCATTGAAACCATGGTTGATAAAGCTAACTATACGCTAATCATCTCATGAGTTGACTCGCCCAGACTCGGACTTACCTGTGAGTATGAGTCACAGTGAGCAATATTTTGGTACGTTTGAGTCCTTGTTGGCTCGGTTGAGAAAGATTTTAGCGTCTGAGTTTGAGTGATTCCGGTAGAGGAACCATTTCGTGAGCCTGAGTCCGAATGAGCGAATCTATCTATCTATCTATCTATCTATCTATCTATCTATCTATCTATCTATCTATCTATCTATCTATCTATCTATCTATCTATCTATCTATCTATCTATCTATCTGTCTGTCTGTCTGTCTGTCTGTCTGTCTGTCTGTCTGTCTGTCTGTCTGTCTGTCTGTCTATCTATCTATCTATCTATCTATCTATCTATCTATCTATCTATCTATCTATCTATCTATCTATCTATCTATCTATCTATCTATCTATCTATCTATCTATGTATCTATGTATCTATCTATCTATCTATCTATCTATCTATCTATCTATCTATCTATCTATCTATCTGTCTGTCTGTCTGTCTGTCTGTCTGTCTGTCTGTCTGTCTGTCTGTCTGTCTGTCTGTCTGTCTGTCTGTCTGTTTATCTATCTATCTGTCTATCTGTTTATCTGTGTCTGTCTGTCTGTCTGTCTGTCTGTCTGTCTGTCTGTCTGTCTGTAATATGCGGCGCACCATGCATCCGTCCGTCTGCGCGAGATGCTATTGGTGACGTTTGACAGGGGATATTATACATCCACTGGTTACTTTTTTCCGCAAGATCTGTACTCCTAGTACATTTTATTTGTGTTCCCGCTTACTTGCTAAAGTATACAGCGCTTTCCATTCCGAAAATCGCTTCCTGGCTCCCACCTCGACCGGAAGTGCCTAGTGGCCGTGCCGGCGCTTGGACGCGAAGCAAAACGTGCGCTAGAGCGATGCGCCCGCGACGCGTTACAGGCATGCGACGACGAGCGCTAAAAAGCGATGCTTCTCGCTTCAGTGCCGGTCGTGGTTCTTAAGAGTGGGCGCTCCACCGGAATGTTGATAGATGGTAGCGGATTTGTAAAGCACGTCTGGACATGCCGCGCAAGACTGGCTTGAGCTTTCGGAAACGATCGTCCTAAATAAAAAAAAGACAGTCTAAGAAAGAAAAGATGAAAATGTCCCGGATGGGGAAAAAATACCCTCGCATATATTGTTACATCTTTGTGTTCGTTTCTCACCATTTTGCTGAATTGGTTCGTTTAGAATATTCTGCGTGTTTTTATTTGATGTGCCGGCTAACTGTGTCATGGGTAGATTTTCCGACAACGCTATCTTTGTTTCTGGGCGTCGCTAGAAAGGTTCGCGGAAGCTTGGTTATCGCGTTGATTTTGGTACATTTTTAACGTTGGCACATATAAGATTTTATTGGCAATGATAAGGGTGATGGTCGTCTTTTTGTAATGGGATATTTTGAACGCTGAGATTTACATGTAGGTGTATCATGTAGGTGTATCTTCGCACAGTGACTGGGCGACGTTTGAGCAATATGACAGTGGCATGAAAATAGATGACATTACTCTCAATGATTGAACCATGTGGCTATTGCCGCTAAACGTTTCTCGAAAAATTCTATTCTAACGTCTAAACGGGGAGTCAGCTTGTGGTCAGTATTTTGATTTAACTTCTTCAGCGTACAGGATCATCAAGTGTCTGCGAGCAATGCTGTATAGTGGAATGGCCATGTGATTTCAGAGAAATATCCAAGCGCTCAGTGTGATGAAGTATACGTGTTCAAACACGCTTTCTGATTGCTTTTACATCATGTGAGGGAGTCAGGCAAACTGTAAATAGACACGAGCAGCTGCGTCGTTGTAGCGGAACACTTTGCTGTCACCCTAAGCAAACGAGATAACGACATATGCACATAATTTTCAATGTTGACTGTTCTCCTTTTTTTTCTTGCAATCGATTTTCATTCACAAGAGTTTCGACGAAGCAAAGTGCATTAGAAGTGTAACTCTGTAGGTGGATGCTTATTCGTTTTTTTTTTGCTGCTTTCTTGCATCAGCAGAAAAGAGTTCATAACGACTTTTATTTTTCTTGTGAACCCAAGGGACGCTTCATTAACCTCAATTTGCGGCACCTAATGCAGCTGCCACATTCGGCATAAAACTGGCATTTTTCTATGAACGCTTTTTAAAAAACTTGACTTCCCTAGTGTGCAAGTTTTCTCCGAATTTTCGGCCCATTAAGAATCGGGTAAAACGTTTCGTAACAAAGAACACAGCTTTTTGGCATGTTATGTTCTGCGCTGAGGAAAATATTTGATGAAGCGAAAAAAACAAATCCTAGTAATTCATTTTTGCGAAGTATTTCATAAAAAAAGTTTCGTGTGCCGTCTCTGTTCTGGCAAAATGTGAAACGCTAGAATCAATGTATCAACGTAGTGGTTGGTTAAGTGCCCGCCTGTTTTTCTTAAGGGGTAAATTTTTATGCAGCAGTGTATACAAGTTGCGCAGAATTTATTGAGAGTGGAACATAAATCTTCTAACTTGCTACATCACGATGTATAAAGCTTTTGCTTTATTGTAGGTTGATAGATCGTCAAGTACACTTACTGATATGTTCTTAAATGAAAGACAGTATAAGCCAACGTTCAAAACAGCAGAAGAAAGTATGTTTCTATACAAAGACGGTTGCACATTTCCGTGTATTTCTAGCTCATTCTCTGATTGTATTAGTATTTTTTCTTTTATTTAGGTTCAATGCTGTGGAATCCCGCTAGCTGGCGAGGGGGATAGAAAAGGGAAATATTAGTTGGCTAGAAAAGAGAGAATCAGAATGGGTTACCTGTTGATTTTCTCTGCAATACAGATTGGTATATATTTTTATTTCCAAATAATGGATTGCGAGAATTTTTCTCTTACTTGTTGCGGAGATGTAATTCTAGTTGTGGAGCACGTTAAGAAGTCCGGGCTGTCGTGTACTGTCATCGTGTCGTGTAACTTGGCTTAAAGCTTGCAAAATTACTAAAAGCATATCCATCTGTAGCATAATCCGCACGCGCTCAAGCCAATACGAAGTCTTCTACCAGTTGTTCTTCGAGCGCTTTGATGAGGATTTTCAGTGAGGAGTATATTGCAGCCGCAGGCTGTGGTATATGCCGACTTCGCTATGGACAGCGCAGGCGAAACTATGTGCAAAAGAAAGGGGGAAAAGGAAGTATTGAGCGAGAAATAGAAAAACGGAGATAGTAAGAGAAAAAAATGGGAAGAAAGTTTGAAACAAATTGAAATAAAAGGAGAACAAGAACAAAATCCAAAAAATGGAGAGGAGAAAAATGCAGAAAAAGAGTGGCAGAGAGATGGAAATAAAGAGCAAAGCGAGGAGAAACATGAAGGCTCCGAAGGTCGGCACTTCCTTGAGGCTTGGTATAATTAGTGTGAAGCGGCCCTTGTGAGGGGCCAGTGACGTCTTCCTATAGAATATTCAATGTGATCCCTACTCGAATACTGCGGATCATGATTTCTTTTGTAACAGTATGCTAGTTCTGCAGATATGAAAATACATTAGACACTCGTTGCTAAGTAACTTCACAATCATCAGATTTTTCCCTTATTCTGACAATGTTCACTAATCGGGGTCTTCAGCTGGCATCTGCTTTATGGTCAGCTAAGATAAATGAATTTAGGGTAACGATGCCGCTAGCAATATCAGAGTGGATTTTAGTTGCCATTTTATCGTGCCCGCAATGTAATACATTAGGTACCCATCGTCAGGCTTCAGCGCTTTCGACGAGCCATCGTTTGAAAAACGACCTAGGGCCCCCAACAATCGAAGTATTCCAGGCTTGTTCATTACGACAGCGGAACGTGGATTCTTATAGAAACTGCCGGCGTAGTCTCCATTTAGCCAGCGGCGGCCTTGCCCTTACTGTAAATGATCAAATTTAAAAAAAAGTACTGTCGGATCAAATACTAAACATGCAACTGTAGGTGTTGTCCGAAGAAGCAAGAGTATTTCAACGACAGATTAGTCAGGTTAGGTGCCAGAAGTAAAAAGAGACAAGGCGAGGATAACAGAGAGGTTCTGAAAGCAGTAACGGCCGGGGCTCGTCATCCATACTTCCCGAGGATGGCGCGCCGACTGGGAATCGATGGACGGCATCGTTTGCGCGGGAATTCGCACCCGCACAAAGGTTGGACCGATATAGTGACGAGTGAGCTGCGAAGGAGCAAAGGGCCATCGTGGGCCCTTCTTCACAGCCTCGCCCGCACAGTGCTGCAGGCTGAGTGGAAGGCTGTTGCGGCGGGCATACTTTCCTTCCCGCCGCCGCTGGCACTGGCCATTCCCGCCGGCTCCGCAGCATCGCAGGCGGGTCTCGCGCCGAAGAAAATGTCTGAGAGAAGAAGAGCTTGATTAATAAGGGCTGCGCCCTTGCCCTGCGCCGCCATTCCTCTGGGGAGGTCGCCGGGCGATTGACTGACTCGGCTGCCAGAGTCCGGGCAACTCTGTTTTCCCCGATACCTCCGCGGCAACTCGTATCCTGACAAATCTTAGCAATGCACGGCATCGTTCTTGCTCTTCCTTGGTTTTCCCCCTTTTTTTTTTGCGGAATTTCTCTCCTTGCTATTCCTTCCGTTAGGGGCCTAGGAAACGGAGTTCCAGCTGGGAAACAACTCTACCGTTCTCGAAGTGAAACACACACACGTTCTTCGCTGGGCTTCGTATCCTTCTCTACCTCGTCGGTGCTAGATTTCGCTAGCTCATTAATTCTTTGTTAGCGGGATCCTCTTCCCCTAAGTGCTTCACGCTCGCCAGTGCTCTTTTGCGCTCAGTGCAGGAGTTCTGTCTTCGGTATAGTGCGACTGGTACCTATTCTTCTTCTGCTGTTCCTATCTGTTCCCAGTAAGAAGCAAGCTCTGTTAGGCTGTGTGTCTTTCCAGTTATATGGGGAACTTTAATTGCTTTTATAACATTGGCATCTCAAATGTAGCTGACACATTCCCTTTTTTTGATTTTTGCTTGTGGGCCCAGAAATACCTGCTCAGTTGAAACAATAATTCTTTTCTGTTTCTGCTGGTAGAGCCGACACGTCTGTGTGACTGTATCAGTTCTTTTTTTTTTGCTTTTTGGTTGACAAAGCAACCGAATTGTGTTAAATGCTCCTCGACAGGAGCAATGAAAATCAGTTTCCTGTCAATTTACCGCAGGGAAAACTAGCCACGTAACACTCGTGCTGCTTAACATATAATTTCGAATTTCTACATCTTTAGGGAGAATGAGCGTTTGCGTGGCATCAATAAGGCAATTGAGTCACCAAGTTCTTTGTAGCATTTTATAAAACGCGAATTGCTTATCTTCATGCGCGCATGTAGGTTTCTTTTTTTTTTGGCGTTCAACCATGTGCACGCGTTCCTGTCCTTAATAATATGCGTGGTGGCACTAAAATTCTCACTTGTTAGTATGTGCTGTTCTTTTTACCTTTACTCTTCCTTTGACAACGTCTTTTTTCGCGCCGTTATATGCAATATCAATGCAATAATAGTTAAGTCATCATCGTCATCATAATCACCCTAACCATAATCATCATCAGCCCTACTACACCCGCTATAGGGCAAAGGCCTTTCGCTTGTTCCGCCAGTGAACTCGGTCCTGTGCTTGCTACTATCACTCTAAAACCACAAACGTTCTAGTCACATCAGCCCACCTTACTTACTTTCTTCCTCTAACGTGTTTGCTTTCTCTTATTATCTAGTATGTTACCCTTAATGACCAGCGGGGATCCTGTCAGCGTGCCCTGCCCATGTCCATTTCTTCTTGTTGATTTTGGCGATGATATCCTTAACCCTAGTTTGTTCCCTGATCCACTCTGCTCTCTGCCTGTCTCTTAAGGTTACACCTATAATTTTTCGTGGGTGTTTTGTGAAACAAAGGGAGGTCCGCGGATAACAATTTAGATAAAAACCATGCATGCATGTACCACACGCTACGCTGCTCTGTTTTGCGAACGTTTGGCTTAAGCGTCTGAAGCAGCATATTGTGCCATCTACAGAAGCATGTGCTTGAAGATGCAGCGGCAAATAATGGCGTACTAGCATAATTCCGGACCGAGAATTTTGTACAAGTAAAATATACAACAGTTTAGAAACTAGCCTTGTCTTTCGCCATGGTCCCGATAGAGAAACCTTGCTGTAGTCGTAACATGGAAAAAAAGAAAGCAAGTATGTGCTGATAGCGCAGCACAGTTGCATCCAAAGCTTGAAGAGAGCCATTTCTAAAACCCGTTTCAAGCTCTTCTTTTTTTATCATGGCTCATACCAAATACAGGGTATTGTCCCAGATATTAGACGATTTTAAAAATGCGAATCATTTCTTTGCGTACTGCAAGCACTTATTGGATCTATTTATCTATCTGAGGTATATCGTAAAACCTTTTTTACTGCTAAAGCACTTATGAGTTCACAACAAGAGTGCCGTAGTTGTCCACCGCCACCGCTGGTGTCTGTCACCACTATCACACGAATTGAAAAACGACTATCAAAGATGCAACGAGGTTCGAACCAGGGTCCACTCTTCGCAAGCGCGGTATTCTACCACTCAGCCATGCTATGCCTTGTTTGTTTTTAAAGCGAAGCATTTCTTAGCGAACTTCAACGACTTTGAGCGTATCTATCTATCTATCTATCTATCTATCTATCTATCTATCTATCTATCTATCTATCTATCTATCTATCTATCTATCTATCTATCTATCTATCTATCTATCTATCTATCTATCTATCTATCTATCTATCTATCTATCTATCTATCTATCTATCTATCTATCTATCTACGACTTTTAGCTCTCCTGGCCGTTTCGATAATGGTATCGATACCAAACTTAGTATGGCATAACATGACTGTATGAAGAACATATTTGCACTAGTCACAGCATGAAAATCACGGTATTTATATCATGAATGTCAGGAGTTACATTTCATGGTCCTGCAGCTGTTTCAGTGGTTCCGTTCACATGTCATGTTGCAAAACTGGTATCGTATGGCATGATTGTATGGCAAAAACAAGCGACAAACCCTAACATGAAAATAATGACATTCGTGTCATGTCAACACATGACTACATGCTACGCTCATGATGCGCTGGCGGCTGTTTCGTTAGCCTCACTTATACCAAATTCGGTGTTACGCGACGTGAATGGATGACGAAGTTATGATACTGGTGGAAACATGATAAACATGAGATGAGTGTCATGTAACAACATGACTACATGCTACGCTCATGATGTGCTCGTGCCCGTTTCCCTAGCTTCACATGTACCAAACTTGGTATTATGTGACGCGAACGGACGACGTAAGTAAATTACACATCCAAACATCATAGACACGACATGCGTGTCATGTAACAACATGACAACATGCCACACTGATGATGCGCTCACGGCCGCTTCGCTAGCTTCCCATTTGCCGAATTTGACATTACATGACGCCAACAGATGACGAAAGTATGTGACTGGTGCAAACATGATAATCATGAGATGCATGTCATGTCAGAACATGACTATACATGCCACAGTCAAGGCGCTAATACATTTCGACGTGTCGCGGCGCATGCGCTCGCCGGTGTTGCCACGCCAGGCGCCGGTCTTGCCCTATACTCGCAGGCGCGCGCCGCGCTGTGTTGCTTTCACGCATGCGCGTTTCAGCGCGTCCGGCATCCCTCCGTCACGAGAAGAGGGAGACGCGGTGTTGTCTAGGTAACGCATCGGCGCGAAATGCGGCATGTTGCAGTTCGCGCCGGTTGCCGTCGGGCCGCGCCGATGGACGCTGGTCGCGCCTGGTGTCAGAGTATAGAGGGCTCGCGTTTGGCAAACGTTGCCTCGCTGTACCTAGCGTGCGCGCGCGTCAATGCTACATTGGTGTATATTGGGCCCTTCATTATGCGCTCGCGGCCGTTTTGATAGCTCCACATATACCAAATTTGGTGTTACGTGACGTCGTTGGATGACGAAATACATGACTGGCCCAAACATGATAATCCTGACACACGTGTCATGTAAGAACATGACAACGTACGATGGTCATAGCGTGCTCGCGGTCGTTTCGCTAGCTCCACTTATACTAAATTCGGTATCGCGTGACGTGAATAGATGACGAAGGTAAACGACACATCCTAACATGATAATTATGACACGGCAGTCATGGACGGCATCATTTACCTTCACCTAGTAACGTCGGGCTGATTTTAAAGTGACATATACATTTCTCGTTCGTAGTTTGGATATCATCAATTGTCACTGTGCGTGGAATCTGCCAATTTTTTCAAGTACTGTGTTGTCTGTCTCCTGTCATGGTCACAAAGAAATACTGCCATGCGAGAGCGCCATATACTGCAGCAAAGCAGTAATCCTTATGAATGCTCGTCTGCAACGCTGAATTTGCTGGTTGTTTCTGTAACCTCAGTGGTGTATTTTGTGTATACGCGTGTATGCTTCAAAATTTTGAAGAGCCTATTTTGTACACTGGGACGCATAGCAGCCACGTGGCATAAGCCGAAAGAGACTAAATATAACCTAACAGTGGACGTTGTTTTTTGACAGTTACACAATGCACCGTACTATAGTAAATGGAAGCAATATTTCAAAGACACCGGCAAGACGAAGCCCTTTTGACGAATATCAGACTCCGATGGCCATAATTATGCAAAAGCTTCATATTACGGCAGCAAAAAAAAAAAACAACACTCCGCTCCCGATTAATTGACAGCTTGACAGCGCTTATTGGAAAGCTTACTAAGCATCAAGATGTTATTTATTTCTTTCTCTCTGTTTCCTGTAATCTGGAGAAAGGAAACCCATAAATTCTAACATGCGACGAGAAACTCAATTTCATCCGAGCTTTGCCCGAATGAATAAGAATTCTGAGGGTGTCGTCGTCTAATGCCGCCCACTCCGGAGTATCAGGCCGGGGTGGAGATGGCCTTTGATTAACTCATATTTCTCGCCTTCGTGGCGCCCCTCCCCAGCCCCATCTTTTCCTGTCTTTTTTCTGCCTGCACGAGTCTAGTCCGCGGCATTCCCGCGAAAGCCCAACTTTCATTTTCATCGAGCACTGATTTATGGGTAATTTGCTTCATGCCAATCGATATTTGTCCTTAGCAAAGTTTTCTCTTCTGTCTTCTATTCTTCGCTCGCTCTAAAGTTGGTGCCACGAGTCCATACATCCGTGCTTTACTATCTGGAAGCCTCGACGGGTCCTGATCTTCGCTTGTATATTTGCTTTCTTTGTCGTTTCTTTCGGAGGAGATACTTTTAAGGTTTCGCAACTCTGGAGAACACCATCACTTTGATGATTGCGCGTTTTCACTTGAGTTTATCTTGTGTCGGCATTGCACCAAAGTTGAACGCATTCACGTAGCTTTATATCTTTTTTACAATCTCGGAATGTTGGCCGAAACTGATCACGTCACTTATGCTTCACCGGAAGTAAAAGAAATACGAGATGAAACTTCTAATACTGCAGGAAGTGGCCTTCAAATAGAGAATGCGATATCGATATTTTCGTGCCGCATGATGGTAAATTTCCTCGTTCTTCGACACGAATTTCCACATCGACCTCGCTCTTACGAATACAAGTTAAAGAACCGGATTTCATAAATATGTTTGCGAGATGCGTCGATACTGCACGTACATTTCAAAGATTTTCGAAAGTAGAGCGCCCGTGTTCTGCCAAGAAAGGATACACATGCCCGTTGCTACGAGGCACGACGCCAACACGGTCCTGAAAGCGCCACTGCTCCGAAACTCGCCGTTGCCAAGGTCACTGGCTGTTTGGTAGCGTGTGTTTCACACCTCGCGACTGCTTCTGCGCAGAGCTGATAGACGAACGTACAAGACAACGGTGAGTTAAGACAAGGTTTATGCACAGCATAGAAATAGAGGTGTTTCATATTCGGCACTGGGACCGGCCGCTTAGGGACTCGAAGAGCCAAGATGTCGTCTCTGACGGATACGTCGGCTTCTCTCTGACTTATAGGTCGGCTGCTTGGCAAAGCGCCGCGTGGTTCTTTATAGGCCCCAGGTGATCCTTTACGTCATCAACGTCAAATCAGAACTTCCGCCGCGTCGCGTCAGAGTCCTCCAATGGGGACCCGCCGCTGGGTTGCGTCATGATCTTCAAATCCGGGGCCGCTGCGCTGGGTTGGACCCAAGGACGAGTCATGTTGCCACGCATTGCGTAAGACTCGCCAGACTTGATGGCGCCGCTTGCATGACGTCGTTGAGATGATGGCGCCAGGCGGGCTCGCTCGCTGGCCTTAACACAGATTGCCATTGCAGAGGCAATGATGTTCGGTCTGGGCTCTCGGGCGTTACAACGTGAAATAAATTGGCCCCTGCCAAAGTAAGATTTTGTTATATCATACCAAAGCTCCTTTCATAAAAACAAAGCCCCTCTAAAAGGTCTTTAAAACCTACGCGCATAAGGGACAGACTTTAAAAATTCATGAAAAAAATGCTTCCGAGATCTCCGTCGGCGTCATACGCGGGAAGATGAAATGTTATATGGTATAGGTGATTTAAGGTAAGTAATAGATGTGACACCGTCTTTAAAGAAGCAGCAGATTGCATCAAACGCTGTCGGAAGTACGATATAAACCTTTCTAAAGACATTTAGGCTTGCGTAAATATAGAAATATTAGCTCTTAGATCCGTGATCGAAAAGAGTGATTGCTTGACGGAACCATTGTATTCGTGGATGGTTATTTATTGAATAGATTCACCACTGATCGACAGTTCTCTACGTTGACCGGTGGTCGCTCGTTTTTACGGAGGAACTTTCTCACGAAATAGTAATGCATCAACTTGACTCCAAGCCTTGCTTCCCAAGCCAATGTAAAACAGTTACGATCGCAGAGAAGCAACTAGTAATTGGGTGGGGAAAAAAGACACACTTCTCATTGACGTTTCATGTCCCTTTTGCTAATGAGGATTACTTATTAAATTCGTACGTTTAGCGTACACCTTCCGGCAATCTAAGCATTATCTTCGGAATATAAACAACGCAAACCGAAGTGGTGAGTCGAGGCCCCGAGAACGATTTCCTGTGGCTTAGTAATCTCCGAGGTGGTTCGTTTCATATTCGAAGTTTAGGTCTTCTTTTTCTTCCTGATTTTTTTCTTGTTTTCTTGGAATCACTTAGATCGGAAGCACTACAGAGTTTATTTAAATTCTACCCTCAAAGCGCATGGCATCGAAGAGGACTCGGTATTCAAAACAACGCGAGCAAATAAAAAGGAATAAGAACAAGACCGAGGCTCTCGGCGGGCACATTCTCATTCGTGAGTGCGCGGCTCTGCTATGCTCCCGCAACTATTGAATCTCTGGCTTCATCGCACAAAGCATCGGCCAGGGCCGAATCCAATCTCCGGCTGGTAGAATAAATCACTTCCGCTGTTCCCTTCGTTTCACTTAGTGGAATGTGCTGCGTTCTCCCACAATTCTTTTTCAAGGGTGCTCCAAGCCGGCGCTGGCCCACCGTTTTCTATTCCGTTTTTTGTTGCTGTTCTTGTTGTTTCAGCGTTGTGTCTAGTCTTCCATAAACAATTTAACCAAGAAAATACACACAACGTGGCTCAGTTGCATTCACATACCGAGAAAGCAAAAGTAACAGACAGAAAGAGAAGATCTTGGGAACCCTGGCTCAACCCACCGCTCTGCAAAACCGCGAATTTGGTAACCACATGTTACATATTGGTGGTGCTTCCGTGAACATCCTACTCTATTGAAAAGTACGTGATTAACAACATGGAAACAGACGATGGTTTAAACTAGTCTCTGCGAGGGCATGTCTAGAAAACAATGACCATTTAGTCATAATCATTATTGTAGCTGTCGTCGTTCTTCATTGTTGTTATTAGGCATAAATGCGACGTTGACCTTGAGTGTTCTTGTCTACTTTAACTGCGACAACATAGGTGCGAGAATTTCCTTGGTGGCATGTATACTCTCAAACTTTATTAGCAGGACTGAGTTTATCGTCCCATACAGAGCTTCGTTTTAAAGGATGTCCAGGAGCCCACTCGTAGTGCTGGAAAGTGACATTGGCTTACGCGCTTCTTCGGAAAGTACTAGGGCATTCGGAGGTGGGAATCCACAAGCGATTCACATTATATGGATTTCATCACCTCTCTAGTTGACAAGATTGAAATCACCGCATTAAGTGCGTACTGCAGCGAGTTTTTCACTAAGTGTTCATTTGCTGGTGTAACGCCCGCTCAACACCATAAAAATTAAAGGGTGCTCATTCAATGCGTTATAGAGCAGCTCAAGATCAGCATTTCGCAGAGTCAACAGCACTGAGATGCTCTGGTGTCAGCCGCAACAGTAATGCAGCACCTCATTGTAAATGACCATGTTTACCATCTGTAAGGAAAAAGAACAGAAGACTAAGTTAGTTTCACGTTGTTTTCTTTCCCAGTCGTTTAAGTGAAATACGTCTTGACGAAGAACGCCACTTCATCTATTTTTGATCGATTGAGTGGCGTTCTGACGATCGCTCAAGCACTCTTGCGGGAACGGTTACGAGACCACTCTGTCATGCGAGCTAGCTCTCACCCTCTTTCGCTCTCCTCTCGAGGATGTCGTAAATGTTTCGAAGATTATGACAGCAACGAAGCTGACTTCGCTTTGCGCCTATAAACCGATTTCGCGCTGCGGGCATGGATGGCCGGACAAATTCTGCGGAAGACCGAAACCCCTCAGGCCAGATGGACCCGAGGTTTTGCTCATCACAACAAATAAAATGAAAAACAAGAAAAAGAAGCGTTTTCAAGAGGTTTTCCCCGAAACGTTGTTCCGTATTCAGGTGACTGCGTCGTTCTTGGAACCAAGCCGTAAAAATGACAGCCGAGCGGCCTCGAAGCGACAACCGCTTTGGCTCCGACGCGCTTACGGCGTCACCCATCGTAACTGCTCCTGCGCGAAAGCAAAACCCGCATAAATTCTCTATCACACACACAAAGCCACGGCTGTACCCGTTTGCACGCCGGGAACCGGTGCGACCATTTGCATGCATAAGAGATATGGCCGCGCGGAGGAGGACCGATCTGCCTTTGGCGCAAGCGTGTCCCAATTTGAAACCCGTGTTGTGGCGTTTCACTTAATCTTGTTTTTTTCAGCTGTGAGACTGATGTCATTTTCTTTCTTAGCTGTTCTCTTCGAACTCGAGCGATATTAAATTTTCCCTCGCGATACAAACGAAGAGAACGCTCAGACCACCTCAGCATCGGCACTAGTCGCAGGCCGGGCACCCTTCTTAGGTGCGCGTTGTTACAGGCATGCTAAGCGCACGTGGCGAGCACGTCTACCACTTTGAGCTTCATTTACCAGGAAGTAATAAATGAGACGGCGCCTTGTGGTAGTATTTGTGAAGTAACAACTGAGGCCCTTCGTGCTATAGTGAGGGAATGGCTGCGAACAGGAAGTGGTCGATGCATTTACCGTTTTCTGCATAGCGTCTTCTGAAGCCGAGAAACGTGCTTTACATGGTTTCTTTGGTAACAGAGATGCGCACCGTAAAGTATCTTTTTAATTCGTATGTTAAATCACGAAACACAAAAATCGAACGGATCAACAAAGACTAAGGTAATTGAAACGCTTTTAACTAATACACATCGATGGCTGAATGGTGAACTTAAATAAGAGCTCTGATAGACATGACTAGCTCGTAGTAGGCTTCTCCCACGTTGGGACGGGCAAGCTAAGCCTGAATGCCGTATCATGGACTCTCCACTCGGCCCAAAGAAGATCACCTTCTTTGGGGCTTCTAATAGTGTAGCCCCATTTGGCAGGGTTGGCTTGATTGCTGCCCTGATACGAGGGGCATCGCCAGAGCACGTGTTCTATATTAGCCCCCTCCCCACAAAACTGCTAGAAGCTGATGATGCAAACATCTGGATAAGTTTTATGAACCAAAGCGAATAGCTCTGAGAACTAAGTGTCAAGTGTCTCGATGTCGCCGCAGCGTTTGTTGGTGGGTTCGCGTCTTTGTGTTAGGGTAAATGTAGTCGGGTGTCTGCTCATGGGAATGGAACCAGGTAAGTCTCATGATGATGGATGGTAGCGCAGACAACGAACACGGACAAGAGAAGGCACATAGACACAACACAGCGCTAACTTTCAACAACAGTTTATTACACGCAGATCTCCGTGGTGTATGCGATCCACCACGCCAACGTCGCACGTGCGTAGCTCTAAAAACCATCAAATATAACCAACGCGCGTGTTCCAATACTTTACAATTTTATATTTTTCAATCTTTTTTTACTTTTTCTTTCTTCCTTTTATCCCATGTTACCACAAACCCTATCGCGAATACATGTAATCAAGTTCCTTATCTGTCAACACCACTGATGGGCTGCTCACACACGTGTCACCTAGCTCTGCAATTCTGCCGGCCTCCAATACCAACCGCGTCATCTCGTGCCTACTTCTATTGATTATAACCGTTTCCTTGAATTTCGGTGTGCAATTACATCTCTGGCAATGAAGGGAAAGAAAACCATCAGGAACAACACTATTTACTTTGTTATTGTGCTCGCGCAAGCGATCGTTTATGCATCTACTGGTCTGACCGATATAACACTTTCCACAAGTAAGTGGAATGAGGTATACAACACACATGATGCACTCCACAAATAGGTTTCTATGTTTCTTTTGGCATACATTTGATTTTCCCTTGTCTGGTCTTGTGCTTCTGCAAAGACTCACCAACTTATTGGGTGCCGAGAAAACTATGTTAGTGCCACATTTTTCCGCAATCTTTTTTATCCTGTGAGAAACCTTATGCATGTATGGAATTACGGCAAAACTTTCCTTTCTTGAGCTCACCCTATCCATCCCTTCACATCTTTTCTCCAGCACTTTTCTGTGCAATCCTTCAGCAACGGACACGACGAGGCTCTTGGGGTACCCGGCATTGCTTAGCCTCGAGACCTGTTGTCTGAAGCTTTCATTCATGAGGCACCGGCAGGACTTCTTTAGTGCCTCACTCAAGCACATCTTCGCAATGCCTCGTTTTACCAGTTTAGTATGCGCTGAGTGAAACTGTAGTAAAGGCTTACTTGCTCTGGGCTCGTAACACCAGCATGTCTTTTCATCTGAGAATTGAAAGTTAATGTCAAGAAATCTGAGCCTTCCGTCACATGGCATTTCAAAAGTCACTTCAAGTGGGTTAAGCCCCTCACGAAAAACGCTACACACGCTACTACATTGAGTAGCAAAATCTGCAGTTCTGTCATTGATAAACACTAAAAAGTCATCGACGTACCTAAATACGTGCACAACATTGTATTCATTTAGGCGTCCTGATAGCCTCCTGTCCATTTCAGCCAAAAACAAATTACTTAAAACTGGTGCTAAGCACGAGCCAATGCATACTCCTTGTTTTTGCAGATACAGGGTACCATTGTTTTCAATAAACGTTGACGACAAGTAAAACCTAAGTAATTCTAAGAAATTGTCGACGGACGTACCTGCTTGTGAGCTAAATCTAACGGCACCGTACTCATCGATGCATTCGCCAACACTTGTTAATACTGCTGATTGTGGCAGAGAATAGTACAGATCTTTTATGTCAGCCGAAAACGCTTTTAACCCTATGTTTTTTCGTTCCCTGACGAAACTTATCACCTGTTACGAATTTTTTGTCAGGAAGGGGTCATTTATGTCAAGCAAGTTTAATGTTCTTTGCAGATACACAGCTACAGCTTTTTGCCACGTGTCCTTCTCCGACACTATCACTCTGAACGGTACTCCTTCCTTATGCGTTTTAGCACTAAAGAACACATCCAGACTGTCATTTTTACTTTTTCTGATACCGCTAAGCACACCTTCTAGATTCATCCTCTTACAAAGTTCTATTGCTTTTCCCCTCACTTTTTCAATCGAAATACTTTTCTTTTCGCTGAACACTGCCGTAATAGCACTTTTAGCCTTTTCTTTAAATTCATCATGCGAGAAAACCGCAAACCCTCCTTCTTTATCGACTGGAAGTACACTCAGAGCATGCTGTGTCAAGTAAGTTTCCACGCGTTTGAGAGGCAAACTGCGGCATGGAGGCCTACACAATTTTAAAGCGTCCACACCAACGAGGATCATGAAAATTCAGCGCTCAGAATGGCTTCGACAGGTACGCCTTTTCAGAGCCTACCTACGGGCGCAGATGCATCGAACTTACGAGTCATATGCAGCGGAGATTCACTTTCGAAAGCATCTACGTCTGGCAGACCAAATGATAGAATTCCACTGGAAGCTTCAATTACGACTGTTACGTGATGTGGTGGACAAAGTGCGCGTGAGTGCAACCTCCAACGTTCATGTGGCAGAAGGCATCTGCCTACCGGACTTTGTACTAGAAGTATTGGGACTTGGGCCAAAGTTTGCCGTGCAACCTCAAAAGAACAAGCCGGAACTCGTATCAATTGTACGTCAAGTGTCGAAGCGGGTTCCCGAGGATCAAGCCACCAGGATCATCAACGAAGGTGTGGACGCTTTAAAATTGTGTAGGCCTCCATGCCGCAGTTTGCCTCTCAAACGCGTGGAAACTTACTTGACACAGCATGCTCTGAGTGTACTTCCAGTCGATAAAGAAGGAGGGTTTGCGGTTTTCTCGCATGATGAATTTAAAGAAAAGGCTAAAAGTGCTATTACGGCAGTGTTCAGCGAAAAGAAAAGTATTTCGATTGAAAAAGTGAGGGGAAAAGCAATAGAACTTTGTAAGAGGATGAATCTAGAAGGTGTGCTTAGCGGTATCAGAAAAAGTAAAAATGACAGTCTGGATGTGTTCTTTAGTGCTAAAACGCATAAGGAAGGAGTACCGTTCAGAGTGATAGTGTCGGAGAAGGACACGTGGCAAAAAGCTGTAGCTGTGTATCTGCAAAGAACATTAAACTTGCTTGACATAAATGACCCCTTCCTGACAAAAAATTCGGAACAGGTGATAAGTTTCGTCAGGGAACGAAAAAACATAGGGTTAAAAGCGTTTTCGGCTGACATAAAAGATCTGTACTATTCTCTGCCACAATCAGCAGTATTAACAAGTGTTGGCGAATGCATCGATGAGTACGGTGCCGTTAGATTTAGCTCACAAGCAGGTACGTCCGTCGACAATTTCTTAGAATTACTTAGGTTTTACTTGTCGTCAACGTTTATTGAAAACAATGGTACCCTGTATCTGCAAAAACAAGGAGTATGCATTGGCTCGTGCTTAGCACCAGTTTTAAGTAATTTGTTTTTGGCTGAAATGGACAGGAGGCTATCAGGACGCCTAAATGAATACAATGTTGTGCACGTATTTAGGTACGTCGATGACTTTTTAGTGTTTATCAATGACAGAACTGCAGATTTTGCTACTCAATGTAGTAGCGTGTGTAGCGTTTTTCGTGAGGGGCTTAACCCACTTGAAGTGACTTTTGAAATGCCATGTGACGGAAGGCTCAGATTTCTTGACATTAACTTTCAATTCTCAGATGAAAAGACATGCTGGTGTTACGAGCCCAGAGCAAGTAAGCCTTTACTACAGTTTCACTCAGCGCATACTAAACTGGTAAAACGAGGCATTGCGAAGATGTGCTTGAGTGAGGCACTAAAGAAGTCCTGCCGGTGCCTCATGAATGAAAGCTTCAGACAACAGGTCTCGAGGCTAAGCAATGCCGGGTACCCCAAGAGCCTCGTCGTGTCCGTTGCTGAAGGATTGCACAGAAAAGTGCTGGAGAAAAGATGTGAAGGGATGGATAGGGTGAGCTCAAGAAAGGAAAGTTTTGCCGTAATTCCATACATGCATAAGGTTTCTCACAGGATAAAAAAGATTGCGGAAAAATGTGGCACTAACATAGTTTTCTCGGCACCCAATAAGTTGGTGAGTCTTTGCAGAAGCACAAGACCAGACAAGGGAAAATCAAATGTATGCCAAAAGAAACATAGAAACCTATTTGTGGAGTGCATCATGTGTGTTGTATACCTCATTCCACTTACTTGTGGAAAGTGTTATATCGGTCAGACCAGTAGATGCATAAACGATCGCTTGCGCGAGCACAATAACAAAGTAAATAGTGTTGTTCCTGATGGTTTTCTTTCCCTTCATTGCCAGAGATGTAATTGCACACCGAAATTCAAGGAAACGGTTATAATCAATAGAAGTAGGCACGAGATGACGCGGTTGGTATTGGAGGCCGGCAGAATTGCAGAGCTAGGTGACACGTGTGTGAGCAGCCCATCAGTGGTGTTGACAGATAAGGAACTTGATTACATGTATTCGCGATAGGGTTTGTGGTAACATGGGATAAAAGGAAGAAAGAAAAAGTAAAAAAAGATTGAAAAATATAAAATTGTAAAGTATTGGAACACGCGCGTTGGTTATATTTGATGGTTTTTAGAGCTACGCACGTGCGACGTTGGCGTGGTGGATCGCATACACCACGGAGATCTGCGTGTAATAAACTGTTGTTGAAAGTTAGCGCTGTGTTGTGTCTATGTGCCTTCTCTTGTCCGTGTTCGTTGTCTGCGCTACCATCCATCATCATGCAACCATACCAACAAGCCCAAATCGCCACCCTCATTGACTTCATTTCTCGTTCAACGGGCTCTTTCGTTCATGTACTGCGAGATCCTTCGGGTGTTGTAGCCCTCATCGTCAACGCCGTGTGCAAGGCAAGAACGCTCAGCTTTTCCATAAGGAACAAGATTCTACCAGAGGATGTTCGAGCGCTCTTCGGAGGGTGTACCCCTTCAGATGGGCACAGAACGAGGATCATGAAAATTCAGCGCTCAGAATGGCTTCGACAGGTACGCCTTTTCAGAGCCTACCTACGGGCGCAGATGCATCGAACTTACGAGTCATATGCAGCGGAGATTCACTTTCGAAAGCATCTACGTCTGGCAGACCAAATGATAGAATTCCACTGGAAGCTTCAATTACGACTGTTACGTGATGTGGTGGACAAAGTGCGCGTGAGTGCAACCTCCAACGTTCATGTGGCAGAAGGCATCTGCCTACCGGACTTTGTACTAGAAGTATTGGGACTTGGGCCAAAGTTTGCCGTGCAACCTCAAAAGAACAAGCCGGAACTCGTATCAATTGTACGTCAAGTGTCGAAGCGGGTTCCCGAGGATCAAGCCACCAGGATCATCAACGAAGGTGTGGACGCTTTAAAATTGTGTAGGCCTCCATGCCGCAGTTTGCCTCTCAAACGCGTGGAAACTTACTTGACACAGCATGCTCTGAGTGTACTTCCAGTCGATAAAGAAGGAGGGTTTGCGGTTTTCTCGCATGATGAATTTAAAGAAAAGGCTAAAAGTGCTATTACGGCAGTGTTCAGCGAAAAGAAAAGTATTTCGATTGAAAAAGTGAGGGGAAAAGCAATAGAACTTTGTAAGAGGATGAATCTAGAAGGTGTGCTTAGCGGTATCAGAAAAAGTAAAAATGACAGTCTGGATGTGTTCTTTAGTGCTAAAACGCATAAGGAAGGAGTACCGTTCAGAGTGATAGTGTCGGAGAAGGACACGTGGCAAAAAGCTGTAGCTGTGTATCTGCAAAGAACATTAAACTTGCTTGACATAAATGACCCCTTCCTGACAAAAAATTCGGAACAGGTGATAAGTTTCGTCAGGGAACGAAAAAACATAGGGTTAAAAGCGTTTTCGGCTGACATAAAAGATCTGTACTATTCTCTGCCACAATCAGCAGTATTAACAAGTGTTGGCGAATGCATCGATGAGTACGGTGCCGTTAGATTTAGCTCACAAGCAGGTACGTCCGTCGACAATTTCTTAGAATTACTTAGGTTTTACTTGTCGTCAACGTTTATTGAAAACAATGGTACCCTGTATCTGCAAAAACAAGGAGTATGCATTGGCTCGTGCTTAGCACCAGTTTTAAGTAATTTGTTTTTGGCTGAAATGGACAGGAGGCTATCAGGACGCCTAAATGAATACAATGTTGTGCACGTATTTAGGTACGTCGATGACTTTTTAGTGTTTATCAATGACAGAACTGCAGATTTTGCTACTCAATGTAGTAGCGTGTGTAGCGTTTTTCGTGAGGGGCTTAACCCACTTGAAGTGACTTTTGAAATGCCATGTGACGGAAGGCTCAGATTTCTTGACATTAACTTTCAATTCTCAGATGAAAAGACATGCTGGTGTTACGAGCCCAGAGCAAGTAAGCCTTTACTACAGTTTCACTCAGCGCATACTAAACTGGTAAAACGAGGCATTGCGAAGATGTGCTTGAGTGAGGCACTAAAGAAGTCCTGCCGGTGCCTCATGAATGAAAGCTTCAGACAACAGGTCTCGAGGCTAAGCAATGCCGGGTACCCCAAGAGCCTCGTCGTGTCCGTTGCTGAAGGATTGCACAGAAAAGTGCTGGAGAAAAGATGTGAAGGGATGGATAGGGTGAGCTCAAGAAAGGAAAGTTTTGCCGTAATTCCATACATGCATAAGGTTTCTCACAGGATAAAAAAGATTGCGGAAAAATGTGGCACTAACATAGTTTTCTCGGCACCCAATAAGTTGGTGAGTCTTTGCAGAAGCACAAGACCAGACAAGGGAAAATCAAATGTATGCCAAAAGAAACATAGAAACCTATTTGTGGAGTGCATCATGTGTGTTGTATACCTCATTCCACTTACTTGTGGAAAGTGTTATATCGGTCAGACCAGTAGATGCATAAACGATCGCTTGCGCGAGCACAATAACAAAGTAAATAGTGTTGTTCCTGATGGTTTTCTTTCCCTTCATTGCCAGAGATGTAATTGCACACCGAAATTCAAGGAAACGGTTATAATCAATAGAAGTAGGCACGAGATGACGCGGTTGGTATTGGAGGCCGGCAGAATTGCAGAGCTAGGTGACACGTGTGTGAGCAGCCCATCAGTGGTGTTGACAGATAAGGAACTTGATTACATGTATTCGCGATAGGGTTTGTGGTAACATGGGATAAAAGGAAGAAAGAAAAAGTAAAAAAAGATTGAAAAATATAAAATTGTAAAGTATTGGAACACGCGCGTTGGTTATATTTGATGGTTTTTAGAGCTACGCACGTGCGACGTTGGCGTGGTGGATCGCATACACCACGGAGATCTGCGTGTAATAAACTGTTGTTGAAAGTTAGCGCTGTGTTGTGTCTATGTGCCTTCTCTTGTCCGTGTTCGTTGTCTGCGCTACCATCCATCATCATGCAACCATACCAACAAGCCCAAATCGCCACCCTCATTGACTTCATTTCTCGTTCAACGGGCTCTTTCGTTCATGTACTGCGAGATCCTTCGGGTGTTGTAGCCCTCATCGTCAACGCCGTGTGCAAGGCAAGAACGCTCAGCTTTTCCATAAGGAACAAGATTCTACCAGAGGATGTTCGAGCGCTCTTCGGAGGGTGTACCCCTTCAGATGGGCACAGAACGAGGATCATGAAAATTCAGCGCTCAGAATGGCTTCGACAGGTACGCCTTTTCAGAGCCTACCTACGGGCGCAGATGCATCGAACTTACGAGTCATATGCAGCGGAGATTCACTTTCGAAAGCATCTACGTCTGGCAGACCAAATGATAGAATTCCACTGGAAGCTTCAATTACGACTGTTACGTGATGTGGTGGACAAAGTGCGCGTGAGTGCAACCTCCAACGTTCATGTGGCAGAAGGCATCTGCCTACCGGACTTTGTACTAGAAGTATTGGGACTTGGGCCAAAGTTTGCCGTGCAACCTCAAAAGAACAAGCCGGAACTCGTATCAATTGTACGTCAAGTGTCGAAGCGGGTTCCCGAGGATCAAGCCACCAGGATCATCAACGAAGGTGTGGACGCTTTAAAATTGTGTAGGCCTCCATGCCGCAGTTTGCCTCTCAAACGCGTGGAAACTTACTTGACACAGCATGCTCTGAGTGTACTTCCAGTCGATAAAGAAGGAGGGTTTGCGGTTTTCTCGCATGATGAATTTAAAGAAAAGGCTAAAAGTGCTATTACGGCAGTGTTCAGCGAAAAGAAAAGTATTTCGATTGAAAAAGTGAGGGGAAAAGCAATAGAACTTTGTAAGAGGATGAATCTAGAAGGTGTGCTTAGCGGTATCAGAAAAAGTAAAAATGACAGTCTGGATGTGTTCTTTAGTGCTAAAACGCATAAGGAAGGAGTACCGTTCAGAGTGATAGTGTCGGAGAAGGACACGTGGCAAAAAGCTGTAGCTGTGTATCTGCAAAGAACATTAAACTTGCTTGACATAAATGACCCCTTCCTGACAAAAAATTCGGAACAGGTGATAAGTTTCGTCAGGGAACGAAAAAACATAGGGTTAAAAGCGTTTTCGGCTGACATAAAAGATCTGTACTATTCTCTGCCACAATCAGCAGTATTAACAAGTGTTGGCGAATGCATCGATGAGTACGGTGCCGTTAGATTTAGCTCACAAGCAGGTACGTCCGTCGACAATTTCTTAGAATTACTTAGGTTTTACTTGTCGTCAACGTTTATTGAAAACAATGGTACCCTGTATCTGCAAAAACAAGGAGTATGCATTGGCTCGTGCTTAGCACCAGTTTTAAGTAATTTGTTTTTGGCTGAAATGGACAGGAGGCTATCAGGACGCCTAAATGAATACAATGTTGTGCACGTATTTAGGTACGTCGATGACTTTTTAGTGTTTATCAATGACAGAACTGCAGATTTTGCTACTCAATGTAGTAGCGTGTGTAGCGTTTTTCGTGAGGGGCTTAACCCACTTGAAGTGACTTTTGAAATGCCATGTGACGGAAGGCTCAGATTTCTTGACATTAACTTTCAATTCTCAGATGAAAAGACATGCTGGTGTTACGAGCCCAGAGCAAGTAAGCCTTTACTACAGTTTCACTCAGCGCATACTAAACTGGTAAAACGAGGCATTGCGAAGATGTGCTTGAGTGAGGCACTAAAGAAGTCCTGCCGGTGCCTCATGAATGAAAGCTTCAGACAACAGGTCTCGAGGCTAAGCAATGCCGGGTACCCCAAGAGCCTCGTCGTGTCCGTTGCTGAAGGATTGCACAGAAAAGTGCTGGAGAAAAGATGTGAAGGGATGGATAGGGTGAGCTCAAGAAAGGAAAGTTTTGCCGTAATTCCATACATGCATAAGGTTTCTCACAGGATAAAAAAGATTGCGGAAAAATGTGGCACTAACATAGTTTTCTCGGCACCCAATAAGTTGGTGAGTCTTTGCAGAAGCACAAGACCAGACAAGGGAAAATCAAATGTATGCCAAAAGAAACATAGAAACCTATTTGTGGAGTGCATCATGTGTGTTGTATACCTCATTCCACTTACTTGTGGAAAGTGTTATATCGGTCAGACCAGTAGATGCATAAACGATCGCTTGCGCGAGCACAATAACAAAGTAAATAGTGTTGTTCCTGATGGTTTTCTTTCCCTTCATTGCCAGAGATGTAATTGCACACCGAAATTCAAGGAAACGGTTATAATCAATAGAAGTAGGCACGAGATGACGCGGTTGGTATTGGAGGCCGGCAGAATTGCAGAGCTAGGTGACACGTGTGTGAGCAGCCCATCAGTGGTGTTGACAGATAAGGAACTTGATTACATGTATTCGCGATAGGGTTTGTGGTAACATGGGATAAAAGGAAGAAAGAAAAAGTAAAAAAAGATTGAAAAATATAAAATTGTAAAGTATTGGAACACGCGCGTTGGTTATATTTGATGGTTTTTAGAGCTACGCACGTGCGACGTTGGCGTGGTGGATCGCATACACCACGGAGATCTGCGTGTAATAAACTGTTGTTGAAAGTTAGCGCTGTGTTGTGTCTATGTGCCTTCTCTTGTCCGTGTTCGTTGTCTGCGCTACCATCCATCATCATGCAACCATACCAACAAGCCCAAATCGCCACCCTCAGGTAAGTCTCAGTGGGATGTCGAGCAGAGTAGCCGGGACTGATGACAGTAATAGTTATTTACAGTGTTTATATACTGAAGATAGAGTGTTGCTAGGGGCGCCGCCACGGTGGTCTAGTGGCTAAGGTACTCGGCTGCTGACCCGCAGGTCGCGGGATCAAATCCCGGCTGCGGCGGCTGCATTTCTGATGGAGGCAGAAATGTTGTAGGCCCGCGTGCTCAGATTTGTGTGCACGTTAAAGAAGCCCAGGTGGTCGAAATTTCCGGAACCCTCTACTACGGCGTCTCTCATAATCATATGGTGGTTTTGGGACGTTAAACCCAACATATCTATCAATCAGTGTTGCTAGGATATTGATGTTAGCGTGCTCTACATGATGGTAACTTAATGGCTCTAGATATAAGCTTGTCTGGAGCATCTCGACGCTCGCGTCTTAAGGTCTTCGCTCTCCCACGATCGCCTGCAGCGAAACAGTAGAATCCAAAGAAGTTTAATCAAGATGACGTTCATGTCTCCACCCCCAATATGCAAATATCAGAAATCACCCAAGTCCCAACATAGGAAATAGGGAAGAGACGTGCCCAGTTCACCCCACAGCGAGAGAGAAACATAACACAAGACGCAATACGATAATATGACACGGAACAGTACAGTAGAACGAGCGGCTCGAGTTGACACACGCGCAATGCAGCTGTGTAGCCAGGTGCAGTGACGGCTGGCTCCGGGACTGGCCACGAAGGCATGAAGGCATCATGGAGTGTGGAGAACGTGCCCCTAGACAGATCCCAGACGCTCGGCCGATTGTCCGGTGCACCTCGTAGCACAACGAACAAAGCAGCGCAGAGTTTGCCAATCTTTCCAAGCTGCTCCGACTGCCAATAGCCTTTCATGGGCCACGGAATTGCCATAGTCGGCCGGGAATGTCCAACCCGCTTGACGAGGCGCGGTGACCTTTTGATGAAGACGTGTTGTCGACGCATCAAGTGCACATCAGGGAGCATCGACCCAGGGTAAAGCAGGGCAGAGATTGGAGAAATCATTTCCTACGTTCAAGCGGTGCCAAGGCGCGAAGGCTGATCATAACAGTAGGCTTTATTGGTGCTGTGCTACGTAGCCGCTAAGTTACAGAGGTGCACTAGAAATACAACAAAACGGTCTCTTACTTGGCTTGGCCTCTAGCTTCGACATCTTCAGTTTCAAATACATCAGCTGCGGGCTGTTCTTGCACGTGGATATTTCTACTGTGTCACATGAGTACTGCTTTCCCGTTATAATACAATAGCAATCACCACTCGTGTGGCGCTGACTTGCTGCACCACAGCAAGTTGTGCGAAATTTGAGCAAGGCCAGTAGTAGGGTTTTCACACTTCCTATTACGGGTTTGTTAATGTTTAGCACGTAATAGTTTAACAACATACGGGTATAAAAAACAGACCACTATAACGCAGTAGGAAATCTGGTATTTCACACACTTTACCACATTGTGAAACGGGCTGTCCTCAAGGAAAATTTTGAGCACCCACAAGCCCAGTGATTTCATCCCCCCTCTTTTCTATTGCAGTACCGGAGTCCCTCACGCGTACATGTCTTCGCGCTTACGCAATTGGCGACACCCTGACCACCTCGCAAATGTTTTTACCCCCACGCTTTTTTATACTTAGAAAAACAAGCACAACCACACTAGTCATAGTGCGCCTGGAAACTTCGTCCCCCTTTATCGTGTTTCACGCCGCTTTTGAGGCACCGCCTTGAAGTTGTCGCTTGGCTCGGGAGTCGAAGCTTAATAGTCGAAGCTTAATCTGTACACGGCAGCCCAACTCTTCGTCAACAGACATTTTTTTTATCCATTTTCCTTTCCACAAACTCGAATTGACTAAGTTGCTCACTTGGCTTCAGGCGTTAAAAGTTGGCGCCGGAAATGAGAGGCTTTGAAGTAGCAGCGCCGCGTGTTCGGATTTTTACGGCGGCGCATTATTTTGAGGCCGAACGCCCGAAGCGCTGTTCGCCGGGTTCCCCACTAATTGGGACTTGCTGCCAGATATTGCGACGCTGAAGCTCGCTCTACTAAACTGCGCTAAGCCAGATAGAGTGCATGGCTGTCGCTTGAATAATTTTTGCATTTAGGTGCCATCAACGCGCATTTCTTGCGTATAAGAAGGCGTTGTGAACAGGGCAAAACAAAACTTTCCTCGACTATTCATTGGTCGTCCCATTCGTCCACTCATCCTTCTCTGCATCCAACCTGGTGGCTTTGGTGTGCAGCTTTAACAAGCATTCTAATTAGGCATGATACATTCGAGGCTTCCTGAAGTTGCTCTGACTGGTTTACTAATGGTTTGTCACTAAATGTTGTTTAAAAGGTGCAGGCGCTTTCATAGAGCACCGGTGACATGCTTTTACGGATAATTAGTCTACGGAAAAGAGCAGCCACGGAGGATAGAAAGGCTACATATAAGCACACCTAAACACAACGTGTATAAGATAGCCTTGCCACAAACAATACCACCAGGATGAATTAGATTTCTGTGTGACAATTAATTCGAAGCAAAATGCAGGCCGGAAACACGACGTTAGCGTACGCACAAAATGAAATGAATGTCTATACGTTAACAAACAACGCTACATACACACACAAACACACAGGCACACACACACACACACAGGCACACGCACACACGCACACACGCACACACGCACACACGCACACACACACACGCACACGCACACACACGCACACACACGCACACACACACACACACACACACACACACACACACACACACACACACACACACACACACACACACACACACACACACACACACACACACAGTTCTTACAGCGCTCACTGTTTAAGCCACTTCTGTTACAATAATGCGAGTCGCACGTGCAGTCCAAGTCACTCGGGGGCGCCCTGAATGATTACACCCTTACGCAAGATGATTGTCTGTTCCATCTTTTTTGCAGTCGAGCAGTTTATAATATCTGTCACCACTGTCATAGGTTATGCCTTGAGACATTATGTTATGACAGCCAATCGCCCTTTTTTTGGGCAGTAGCTTCTAGCTTATGCTAATCTACACCCGGGGTTGAAGATCGCCCCTTTCCCATGTAGGAATGCACTTTATGTCCTCAGGCAGCATGTCTTTCTGAAAAGCGGGACATTTGAGGCACAGTGCTCACCCCTGTGCATTTACTTTAGCCTACGCGATCCCTGTGTATTTACCTAAGCCTTTGCATGCAATCTTACAGCTACGAATTTTCGAGTCATATTTCGGAAACCTTGGTGTCCTTACGGGCGGAGAAGACACCAGTGTCATTTTCACTTGGTAATTGCTGCGCGTAATCTGCCAATGAAAAGCATGCACTGAAAGTAGCTAGTCCGTCGCAGAGGTACAGTAGTCACGGTTCTCGGCTTCCGAACCAATGGTCGTGGGTTCGATTATGACCTCGGTGGTCGTATTTCGGCTTAGGTGAAATGCTAGACGCCCTTTTATGCGCGATGTGATAGCGTGGTAAAGGACAACACAAGGCCGGAATATTCGATGCCCTCCGCTATGACATGTCTCGTAATCATAGCCAGGCAATGGGGCATGTAACCCCAGATAATATCAATAAAAATGTGAAAGGAACTGTGGTGCAGTCACATGTAGTATAATTGTTCCTTCACTTTACATTTCAAAATCTTCTCAATACTACATATGAATTTAACGCAGTCTGTCACAACTACACTGATTTAGTACAGACTTCTCCAAAACGAGTTTTCAGAAAGTTTATAATAAAAAAAATTGCGGAAAATGACGCACGTACTCACTGTAAGAGAAACTCGAATTCTTTCTGAAATTTTTTTGCGAGAACAATGCGACCATGTCTTATTTTTTGATAAATGAAAGCAAGCCTTTTAATTGGTGAAAATGACATGATCGTTTATTATAAGGAAAAACAAAAAAAATGCAAACTATAGAGGTCATTCCTACCGCAGTGCTCCTTTCTCGTGCTTTATATCAGTGTAACAGTTCGCAAAAAGCGAGTCTGTGTAGCAAGTTTTCTCGAAGACAAATCTGTCTTCCAACGTGGCTAGCGACGTCTACATTGTGAACAGAAATGAGTGAAATCAGCGCACCATTCAAGTTGCGTTGATTTCCCTTCCTTCTGCGACAATTGGTGGACTTTGCATGTACAATCTTAAAAGGTCTGCCTCGATGTCATGCACGTAAAAAAAGCCAATGCTGTAAAGAAAAGGTAGCTTCATTTGCATCAACTAAAGCTTCAATATTTTCCTGTTGTGCTGAATAATATCTGAATAAAAGTCTTGAATAAAAGTTTGTCGTTATTTTTCGAGTCACATGCGCTTTAACAAAACGAAATACGTGTTAAGTTGCACGAAACACCATATTGACCCGGAGGTGCACCTCTTCAAACGCGAATAGATTAGCGAATAAAGAAGAAGATGGATGTCCATCGTGATCATAATGAACCTGGTTGCACCAACTACAGGGCAAAGGCCTCTCCTTGTCGGCAATAAACCCGTTTCAGTGCTTGCTGTGGCCACATTTTACCCGCAAACTTCTTAATCTCATCTGCGCAACTAATTCTCTCTCTCTCCCTGTCGCACGCTTGCTTTCTCTTGTAATCTAGTCTGTCACTCTTAATGACATCGGTTATCTTACCTTTTCTCTACGTATCTTACCCATGCCCATTTATTCTTGATTTTAATGAACAAATGCGAGAGGGTGGGGCTGCTGATGGGGCTGACGACCTAATTGTTTTGCATCTTAAATCCAGGTAATGTGAATGAGTCGCATGATCACGATTCTCGCCATAGTGTATTTCATAAAGTGCAGGGCAAATCGTTAAGCTCAGCCAAATTCTGGAGTTTTGTACGAGCTGTAAACCTGCACGTTTAGGCCTATGTCATTTCGGAGTCAACGGGTGCACAAATGCATGCACTGTTTTTTATCGTGGTATGACACCTGAAAGCGATTTTCTTGCTGACGTCGCAACTGTACGTGTGAAAATTGTAGGTTCGCAAGGCATGCTCACACGTACAATCAGACGATTGTCGACAAAAAAAAAAGAGCTAATTGGCATTTAGCGCATGTCAGAAGCACAGCAACACGCGAGTACAGCGACTTCATTGAACTTCGCATCAGGATTGCTACTGTAAGAGCTTGAATATCTATTTCATGGCTCCAATACGTCTACAGTCAGAGTAACACGGTAGTTTTGTCGCAAGGCGAGCGACCACTCGGGCGGAAGCCTGCTTGTTCGCTTTACACGACGACAATCTGTCGAACAGGACACCAAGATGAAAAAAAAAAAGGCAAACTACATGAGGCATTGGCGAGCGGGGCCTCGTACACGGAGGATTTACTTTCCGCGTTTCGATCTGGTGATCTACGGGCCCGTACCCGCCCCCCGCAAAAGGCACGACCCTATAGACGGACATTGATCACGCTTCCTATCTCTCATTCTCTCTCTCTCTCTCTCTCTTTCATGACGTGATTAATGACACGCGATGATCAGCGCGTTCGAATAAATCACCGGCCCATTAGCGCGTCAAGCTCAAGAAAAGGCCCACGTACACGCTTATAGCACCGCCTCTTTTTTTTTTTCTCGTCACCGTCCGGCAAATCGGGGCTGGTACACGATTAACGTCCTCAAAGTTGCCGCTACGACTGTAACGTGAGAGAGGAGACTTCCACACACACACACACAAAAAAAAAACAGCGAGTGGTACACATTCCTGATTTCAGACAGCTCTCGTTCGTGTTTGTTCTTTCTTTACTTGTTCTTGTCTCGCGCACAGATGTCCCAGACCTTCGATTCCCACCCCCCTGCCCGTCGACGCCATGATGCCTCGGCCGACGCCGCACCGCAGCTTTTGCCGCTGCCGAATTAAGACAAAGCGAACTGGCACACGCGTCGCCCCCTTCTCACCGATCCGTGGCTGACATTCGTGCTGGGCGTCCCACGCTGGAGATCATGTCGTTCGTGGCTCACGCTCCGACACGCAGTTCAGCCTGTTTCCGAGCGGGAAATTGTTTGGGCGCACCAGCGGATGGTAATTCATTACTGCAACGTCATCGTTATCTGCCTTTTTTTCGGCCGTGACATCGCTCTGTTTTCCGTAACTCTTTACAGTTTTTTTTCCCGTATGTTTGACCATGTACCAGTAGCGTTCCCGTCCCGTGAAAATCATGTCGGTGCAACGTATTTTTTTGGCCCCCCCCCCTTTTTTTTTTGCGTCACCAGATTAATGCTATGTCAGAGTCCTCGTGACTGTAATTGCCCAAGTGCGTAAGTTTCTAAAGAAGCGAAATAAAGGACATTGCCCATTCGAGGATGACATGGACGGATCTTTAACTTCAGGCGCTGGTCTTCTTAGTGGGAAGGTGGTGTGGTTATAAATCATTAATTCAAAAAAAATAAACAAAAAAGTAATCGCTTAAAAAACGGTGGTTGACAGTACGAGAGAGATCAGGAGCACAGTCAGCCTTGATAATATCAGATAACCTTATTACGGCTGTAAGATAATAATTAATAATGACTCGGGAAGAGATTGCAGTAGTTTAATTTGGGTGTATGATATACATATCAGATTTATACCAACATGTGACTTGCATATTGCACGCTTTATACCCATTTTCTAGCGAAAGCGTTAAAAAGGTCCCTCCGTACAACTTCCGGCGTTGGCATGGTTTGTGAAAAAAACAAAATCAGCGTTGTCCGTGAGCCAAAGTTATAGATAGATGCAAATACACAGAAAAAAATATATTTGAGTGCGAGTTGAATCCAGGACTTCTGCTGGCAAGCAGGTATTGTGCATCTACCACAGAGCCACGTTCTCACTTGATTTTGTTTCGAGAAAGAAAAAGAGAAGACTATAAGAATGTCATGTAGTGTTAAAAGTGCCCTAGCGCACGTATTATTGCAATGCTGAAGCTTAGAATCACACCGGGCGTCCTATCTTGTGAGTTGCACATTGATCGAATGATTTAAAGTTCCACCTAGAACTCTCAGACACAAGTAGTTATCATCAGCAGCGAGAACATCAACAAAGTTACCAAATGCGTTAGGCTTGCTTGTCGCCTAGCGAACGTGCAGTGGGAACTTCGGAAATTTACAAAACTATTGCAAAATGCAGTATGACGGCATCGTAGTAGGCACTTTACAAATGTGCTTGAAGTAAGAGTTTGTGGATTGTTTTAAATAACTGTGAAATGTAACTCGCATGGACACCTCAACCACTTTCCTTGCGGCGGGTTTCAGGTGTACCGCGACAAAGAAACTAGGCTAGCGATTGAGAAGGCGATGCGAGCGAAGCCCGATCACGCTATCGCATTCCGCTCGTCAATCTATTGATTGATTTATTGATATGTGGTGTTTAACGTCCCAAAGCCACCATATGATCATGAGAGACGCCGTAGTGGAGGGCTCCGGAAATTTCGACCACCTGGGGTTCTTTAACGTGCACCCAAATCTGAGCACACGGGCCTACAGCATTTCCGCCTCCATCAGAAATGCAGCCGCCGCAGCCGGGATTTGATCCCGCGACCTGCGGGACAGCAGCCGAGTACTTTGGCCACTAGACCGCCACGGTAGGGCTCGTGATTCTATCCCAATCCACTCTTGAAGGCGAAGTTCAAGAATCGTTCAAATGTTTCTGACACTACTACATATTGTATTGTTACGTTTAGAAATGTGTTTATTATGCTGTGGGCGCCAAATAGGAAACGTGGGTTGTGTGAAAAATTGCTGTTGCACCTTATGCTGTTTTAGACCATATAAGCCATTTAACTTACCGCGTAGCACATCTTCATTCAAATGGCCGACGGTCTGCAAAGACTGAACTTGTTCATATAGCACGTTTGGAGCGCTATATTCCCTGAGAGACTCTTCAACTCGCCCGGTGGGCTTCGTCTGTGTGGAGGGAAATGTCACTGCCTATGTGATTTGGGTATGGCCCTCTGGGTAGCGGATACAAGCAGATGAGAGAAGAGGACGTTCGGCTAGCGAGATAGGCCTCCGGTGCACGACACCTTCAAGTCTACCGGTACGCCACAGCGTAATAAACACATTTTTAAACGTAACAGTATTAAAAAAAAGGAAATATGCGCGCAATCTGTGTCGTGTTTTTCAATGCACTTAACATACCACGCGCGGAGAAGTGTAATGAAGGTTTTATTTTTAGTTATTTTAGACGTGGTCTGCCACTTCACACTTGCCCGAGGTGATATGTGATTGATTGATATGTAGGGTTTAACGTCACAAAACCACTATATGATTATGAGAGACGCCGTAGTGGAGGACTCCGGAAATTTCGACAACCTGGTGTTCTCTAACGTGCACCCAAATCTAGCAGACAAGCCTACAAATGGCAGACTTGGAACATATGTTCCAAGTCTGAATGAAGCTTTCCCTCCCCTTTGAGATCTATTTTTGAGTAAGCGTTATAATTCTTAAGCCGATATTTTTGTACCATAAAGTCAACAAGGTCTGTGGCTGATTACCATCTGGGCCGTTATCTGCGTTAGAAAGCGTTATTCTGTTCTTGGGCGTCGCTGTGTGGTACTTATATCATCCTCGACTACTACTCGCCCTGAAGTTTCAAACTGAATATTAACTTTTTTTCTGGCTTTACACATCTTCAAAAAGCACTCATATGCGTTTCATTTGTTGCATTCTTCATGTATGACTGTCTCGTACTCCAGCGTTGTCGGAAAGCATGTCTTCGCTAAATAAAAGCACTTCAATACAAGCACACACATACTATGTATATATTTAAGAAATGTTTAGTTTGACTGAAAAAAAACACTACGAAAAACTTTGATAATAGTGCGTGTTTTGAAGGATCATTACTTAATACCTTTTGGAGACTAGTGCACCAGAAATATCCATTACACGACACCTAAGAAACATTCGATGATATGTGTTTAAATGAAGTATTAAACGATTTCGAGTACTGTGTACTCAACTATGTGTTATGAAATACATACAACCCTTCCCGGAAAATATTATCACAGTGTGATTACATGAATTCTGATAGGACCTGCTTCTTTCTTGCAAGGACGGCTTCCGAAAACAGTTATGAACATTGGGCTATAGTAACAGTGTACTTCCTTTCTCACGTGATTCAATTCTGTGCATTTCAAAACTGAGTGAGATTACCAGGCAACTGAGCCTTCATAACTGTACTTTAGCATGTATCACATGTTAGCATGTATCACATGTTTGCGTTTATTTTTAGTTGGAATAGTTATTTAGAGGCATGCAGATTTGTGTTGATGTATCGTGTGAATGTTATGCATTTTAATGCATAGTGTTGTGTAATATTATTATTAGTATTAGTAGTAGTAGTAGTAGTTGTAGTAGTAGTAATTGTAGTAGTAGTAGTAGTAGTAGTAGTGGTAGTAGTAGTTGTAGTAGTAGTGTTAGTAGTAGTAGTATTAGTACAAAACTTTATTATGTACACAAACCTGACAGGCTAGAGCTCCAGTGCCCCAAGGAATATACAGGGTGAAGAGCGTAGTCCGTCCAGCAGGGTGGTTCCAGGGCCTCACTGGCACGAGCCATCCGTTCAGCTCTGTGGATCAGTCGCAGCTGGTCCACCAGGGCTGGGCTAGTCAGCAGCGCCTCCCATTCCACCCATGTGCCATTGGTGTCGTGTTCTTCGTCGTGCTGTGCACACTCCCACGTGATGCGAAAGAGTGTTGGAGTGGCTCCACACCACGGGCATATGTCTCTGTACGCCTTGGGGTAGACCACGTGAAAAGTGTGCAGATTTATGTTAGTGTGTCTGTATTCTTCTTAGCACTGTCGCCTCCGCAGCGATGACCTTGCTACGTGGACATAGATAGAGCTGCCTATTTTTCCTGTAGTACCTAAGAGTCGTTGTGAAACAAGGGTCCATGGGTGTAGGGTTCTCTATTACATTGTCTTGAGTGGCCCGGTGATTTTTAAAGCCTCGAGTCGCCTCGTCCACATGCAGGTTCCCTGTCACGCTTTCGTGCCCCCGTGCTGAAGCCAGAGTCTGTACGTATTTTACTGTGGAGTCCCATCCTCTCCCAACCAATATCTGGAGCTCCTGTGCTCCAATTTGTAGGGACGCAGCGAATGGTGAAATCTATTATTTTATTTTGGCATTTTCATCAAAGTTATGACAATTCTGTGTTCGCAATGATGGCTTGTCAAGGTGTACCACAACTGCAACACAATTCATGTGCCTTTGCTGCTGTATTCGCCAACACGAGAAGGGGTGGAGAGGGATAACAACATGGTGCCATCAAGCCGTCCTTGAATGTTTTTCGCTTCGCTTCCCGTCTCACACGTTGCGATAAAAGAATCAATCAAACGATCAATCGATAAATCAATCTATCAGTTAGTCAATCAATTTCTTAGGGCAACCTTCACTTGGAATATAACCGCTGAACGTACAGCGAACACCGCTGCTTCCCATTCACACGTGTCTCAGATCACTTAGAGATGCCATTTGAGTTAAGCAGCCTTCTAATGCGAATCATTGCGCACATTTCAGGTCGGTACAGCATTCTGCCCACTGGGGAGCTTTACGTGCGACACGTGGAGTCCGGAGATCGCCTGAGAAGCTATCGCTGCAAAACGAGGCACAAGCTGACAAATGAAGTTGTCACGAGCGCTTCGTCGGGCAGCCTCATCATTCAAGGTAAGAGTAGCACGGCGTGCTTCATTACACTGCGTGATCATTTATACGACCTCTAATCTTTCACCATATCATGGGGGTCTTGGTAAGTGCGATCATAAAGGCTTTGACTTGAATCGTCACAAGGGGGAGTGGGAAGGAAAGTAAAGTGATTTTACCTCTTGCCCTCAGCGTCATGTGGAAGTGGCACAAGGCGCAGCCATTTAGCTGGAGACAAAGTGAAATATGCTTGCCTTGTAGTTTGAGACTGTGGCTTTGCGCAGGTGCAAAGAATTGACTGCACATGAAGTAGTCGAATCGTTTCGAATGAAATGTAAAGGAGCAGCACGTATCAGCATGTCATAGCCAAAGCTATTAAAGTTAGCTTCAATCTCTGAACCGTTAAGTATAACCCTTAAAGCTGAGCGAGTAACCAATATAGTTTGATTTAACCAGTTTTGTCACTGCACACACGCGCTTTTATAGGTCGTGATAACCATTTCAAGGTATATTCGTCTGTTTTCACAATAAACCAAATGTCCTGGCACTCAGCGCTTATCCTGAGTCAATCTTTTGTTCTTTTTCTCAGTTTTAACTGTAAATATTTGCCGACTGACTCAAATTCAGACGCTATTGGTTACCTTGTCTGTGTGAATTTGTGTTTGTGTTGGGGGGGGGGGGGGGAGGGTGAAAGGTGGAGGTAGTGGCAGCGCAGAAGCCCGGAGATGCAAACAATTACAACACCAAGTAATTGAGTGATACTGTACCGAATGGTGTGCCTTCAAACCGGTGTTCTTCTTCACACCACCTGTGTTCGTAAGAATGCGTGATGCGAACGTAATGCGGCCTATGTCACGAGCTGCTAGACAGTACTATTCAATACTGACTGTCTGTTGAACAATCTCATCCGTAAAATGAAACCATACAAATCAGATCTGTTCAGTTGCAATACCTCCCCCCCCCCCCCCAAAAAAAAGAAGAATATTGCTCAATCTACAAAACTACGGTGAACACTTTCTAATCACCGTAACTTCACCTATTAATATTAGAATTTAGACATACTCGTCACGGCAAAAGACAAGCGAATTCGGCGAAAACAATATGCTCCAGAAATTTTCGTGAGCTCAAATATTTTTCGTTTCCAACAAATAATAAAATCTAAGCTTTCAAATGTAAAGTTCTTTTTAATAACGCGAAATCAGGCAGTGCTTGCATTTATTCGTTCGATTCTGCGCTGCAGAACCCCAGGGTGCTGCCTCTCCCAAGATCACCGACAGCCACCCTTTTGTCCATGCCGTCGAGGGACAGGATGCCGTGGAGTTGGCCTGCGCTGCTCAGGGCTATCCAATTCCATCATACCGGTAAGGGGAGACACAAGTCTTTCAATACTATGACAAACGCTTTTTATGAGCCGTTGCACTTCCAGTTGTCAGACACTGCGACAGCGTGACGGCATGTAATTGATAGTGTAGCTTAGAAGTGGGTGGATTCGGTTGGTTGGGCTCGCCTTCTTGTCTCTTTATTTGTCGCCGTACTGAACCCGCACTATAACGATTACGTAGCGTCTAGTTCACTATAGTGCAGTGTTCAGGACATAAATGCATCCTTAAACGGCCCTTATGATACTGAGCACTCTATTTTCATACAAGCTTCGACTTGAATTTCGTCCTTCACTTGACCGAGTTGTGTACTGCGCTGCTGCTCCACTGAAAATGACGCCGAGCTCCTCAAGAACCACTGAAAATTATCGCTGATATGTAGCGATTTGTTCTGCTTAAAGAAGGTCCTCCCGTCGACTTTCTTTGAGCCAAGTTAAAGGGTTGAGTTAGGGGATGTCCTAGAATACAGGGGTGTGAATTCAAAGACAGGAGAGTGAGTTCTTTCTCGCCTTCAGTACGTGCGTCTTGTCCTCTCCACCTCTTATTCCTTCATAAAGCACGTGAACAATGAATGGCAGCGCTAAACGTAAACCCTGAGAAAATTTCACGCTTTTAGGCTACGCGCCGTTCTCTCCTCTTGTACAATCAAAAACGCACAAAACAAAGCGAAATCAGATGGTTGCGCATGATGGTGACGTGAGTCAAGGCAGACAGGGCGTGCGACTGCAGGTAAAAGCAGAGTTGGAGGAAACTCACAGCTTATATACCTCATATATGTACCAATCGAGAGCTTATTTCCCGAGGATGTCACGTGATCAGACGGCTGGCGCCACAAACTGTGCCGAAAAAGTGGCAAACGCGCGGAAAGAAAAACGTTCTCATTTTGTTTATGTTGAGGCCCATGTTTGAAGACTTGTGTTTTCTTGTGTTTTTATCTTGTGTTTTTGTGTTTTCTTGTACACTATACACGTTATAAAGGCCCCAAAACGGGGGCAGGATAAAAGATCATTGCAAGATTTATTTGTGGAAACTGATTTTGTTTACACAACGCATCAAAGGCGCAAAACGAATAAGAAAAATGCCAGATAGACGTATTGTTGTCCTAGGAATATGGGCCTGAGAAGTTGTTTAGGGGCAAGCAGACGAATGGCTGTGTGGTAGAGTTTGTTTAGGGGCCTTTTAACACATCTTCGTTTTAAATGATATTGTTGGTTTTGGAATAACGGTCTAAGCGATTGTTTGGGGGTCCATTACCACATCTTTGCTTTTAACACGAAACTGTTGTACGCCGGAGTCCACCGTCACTTCAGGGACGCACATTCGCCGCTGAAATGACGTCGAAAAAAAATGCACACGATCAGATCGCAAAAAAAAAAAAATGTGTCACTAGGAATTAAAAATAAATTTTCGTGACCTCTACATAGCATGCCCGGCGGCTGAATAGCTGCCGGGCATGCTACCCACTGCGCCGCAGTCATATTTTTTTTCCTGCATTATCGGGGGGCGGTAAAAACGCGCCTTTAATATTCCACACTTTCCCCACCAGTGTTCTTGGTCTGCGAAAAAGTAATGAATCATGACCCTGACCCCCGCGATTAGCTCCTGAAACGCGTCTCTGCTACGTGTCAGTCATATTCCGCTCGTTTTTGAAAGGCGAGTGCAATTTCGTCAACGCCTTAACTCACTACGAAGTGGTTACCTCTGCCCGAGGGTCGGTTTCACTCATAGCATTCTTCCATGCCAAATTAGCTTTGTGACGCGTACCTGCCTCTTCTGGCTGTAACACGGCATTTCACGCTAACGCTCTCCCCGAGAAATTCGCTACAGGCTACAGAGAACACGCGACGTGCGTTCTCTCCAGCCCTGCCGTGGTGTTCAGCTTTAACATGCCACGGAATGACGACTTTAGCCGAAGTCACCGGGTAAGCTAGGAACAATTTACCTTACACCGTGGCCCATGTTCTGCGTCCAGTCAGTGACGCTCTTTAAGCTGTCACAACACTATCTGTGATTACGCTTCAAACGTTTACTACTACAACTAGCGCAAGGGTACGTTTAATCATTGATCGGGGACGTTAGTCGTCCGGATAAGATGCATACCACTAAGCGTCAACATGGGTGCATGCACGTTCAAACACCAATAGACATTGTGCAATATATCCTTTGAAGTCCCCATGCACGCAAGACCAAATCGTCATAGACATCAAACACTTATGCATGAAAGCCTGTGACCTCCATGACCGCATTGTTCGGCAGTGGATACCTGTTCACTGCGGAATACAAGACAACGTCTGGGCTGATTAGGCTGCCAAAGCTGAACATGACGCTTTGACAGAAATCGCCGAGATACCTTTCTCGAGGCAGGAAGCTGCAACATTAGTGTGGGCGCACGCTTGGCACCTCCAGCGATCCCTCTGAAGAGGCCCCAGCCACCATTATGGGCCTCTGTAGAGACTGATCCGTCGTGTCACTGAAGTGTGCCACGAGACCTCAACAGGCAAGACGAAACATGTTTACACCACATCCGAATAAACGTCGTATACACCAATTGCTTCAGGAACAAAATCAGTCTGTGAGACTCATCGTTGCGTGTGCAATGTAACGCCGTAGAAGACATCAATCACGTCCTCTGTGAGTACACGATATACGCATCAGAGAGGCCATCTCAGAAGACAGCCCTAAAACTACAACGGCACACAAACTTGGTGTTGACAGATGTTCTCGGCCTATGGCTGAGCATCTCCAGTGCGTTACACGGCACAAAAGCGCTATTGACATTGTTGCGGGCCACAGGCCTGAACGAAACTTTGCAAATAGTGCAGTGTGTGTGTGTGTGTGTGTAACTGTATGTGTTAAGTGTTTATCTCTGTATACATTACAGTTATTATCTGGTACCTGCAGTAGCATGTCAGGTGAAAAACCAGTTCACCAGCGCTCCATGAAAATCTATCTCTCTCTCCTATATTATTGTACAGTAAACGTTGAAGTAGTTCAGAAAAGACGCGTTTTTATTTCGAATTACACCAATTACTGTGACGGAGGATCAACTACGTTTTTTCAGTCTCAGTGGTTTTTTATGTAGCTTCACCTGGATTACGCTTATCTCACGAATAAACCCCTCCGTTGTACGGGAATAGTTGTTGCTAATAGCAGAAAGAAAGAAGAAAATCTTCGAAGGCTTGAGGTTCATCTTCAAAGTAGAATGCGATAGCACTGTCCCACCCGGTTTGGACAGCCTGCTCAGTCGCTTGCCTGGTTTCGATTCTCGGTGGACACTTAAACTGTGCAACGAGAAAAGAAAAGTCTGTGGAGCCTGTAAGCCAAATCTTTCAAGCTACATCAGAATTCCTGTTGCAATTGCACGTGCGAAGTGTCCACTGCGACATAATCCTTCGTTTCGCGAGTTACATAGGAGCCCACTACGGATACGTAAGGCTATAAGCGCGCCTATACGCAGCTGCTCGCGTTTAGGTAGCTGTTATTAGGAGCGAAGCTCCTTAAGGCGTGGGCTGTGCGTCCCCTGTATGTAGCCTCCTCTCGTTCAGTTCTAAGTATTACGCTAGCCACCGCCCGATCTAAAGGGTACAGCCATATCCATCCGTCCGTCCGTCCATCCATTCATACGTCCATCCATTCATACGTCCATCTGTCCATCCGTCCGTCCGTCCGTCCGTCCGTCCGTCCGTCCGTCCAAAAGATGCAAGATGTTTAAACTAGACGGCGGTACGTGTAGTTGATTATGAAAGATGCGAGGTGTTATAAAATAGGAATGATGCCACATATGGCGCGTGTCATCGTTCGATATAGTGCGGCGACGTACGCTAGGGGGAGCGTTGCAATAAAATCGAGTGGGCAAAATGTACGGAGAATTCATGGTTTACCAGGTTTACCTCCGGAGCTTCGCCCACTCATCATCATTCACTTCGTGGATATGGCGGCATTTTTTGATAATGCTGATAAATTAAGTCTGTGTTTTTTTGCAATTGATGAGTCTTGCAATAATAAATGCACATGTTTGGATGTTTGGGGTGATTGTACGCAATTGCGACGTAAAATACGGATTTTAATGGCGCGTATTGCTCTACGTAAAAGTCGTGTGATTTTTTGCAAAACATTTCAAGCACGGAGGTGGTTTTGTGGTAAAATATGCGCTTTCTATTCAGAAGCCCTAGATTCGATTTCTCCTTGAAGCAATACTTCTTTACTTGCCCTTATCCCGATTGTTCGCTCTCGGAAAAGGTTGCTTTTTTTCTCACTGCCAAAGACGCCGACGCCGACATCGGAATTTTCGTAAAACGAGTGATTTAATGCTCTCACTTTAGTAGAAAACGCCTCACAAAACAAAGTTTTTGTACCTGTTGGGGATAGAGAAGGAAGGCACTTTAATACTTGCTCAGAATTATTGAATTGAAGCGCACGTAGTTACGAAGCAACAGCTCTGTGAACACATTCCCTACCTGAATGCGAGGTTTTCTAAGATGCCCAGACAGTTTGACAGCCTACACTTTTGTAATCGAAAAGTCTTTAATAAAAAAAAAAGAAGGGTATGGAGAGAATAGATGAACCTGGTTGCAACGTAAAATTAGAACTTGAATGAACTTGCAGATAACCTAGAAGCGGGATTATAGGTATCTGCATGATTCTCTAAAGAGATCACTGAAGTAAAAAAAAAAACTGCCGGAATTTTTTTCGCCCCTTCGCGATGCTTCATGTGCAGTGAACTATGAAGCTGTCATTTCAGACAGTGTTCTTTTTTTATTATGTTGTGTCAAACTTAAAGGGGCATAAGTAACAATCGCGAAAAAATATAGATTGCGAAAAAATAGTTTTTTTTGGTGTTATTTAAAAAAACTTTCCTTCCGCGATCGTCAACCAATTTGAAGGTCTACGAGCTGAGATTGGACAGGACGCACCTGTCTATGTTTTTACATCATTTTATTCTGAGATAATGAAAAAAAAACTTTTCCATTCACACAAAGTAAGCCAGAAGCCACTGCTCAGATTTAGAAACGAGAAGTAAAGAGGAACAAAAAGGCTTCGTGCTCTGAAAAGAATCAGTGAAGCATGCGCGCACGATTGCTATATTCTTCGTACTATCGATTTCGCTGCCTTCAAAGCCCACTCGAAGGTTCGCTTCATTGCTATAGCGAAATTTCATTCTTTATAATGTTAAAAGAATACAACAAAGAGACTGTAGACCAAACGTAAATTTGGCTTTTATAAGATTCGGTGATATGAGACGTTTCAACAGGCTGGAAGGGTTTCATAGAGAGCCATGGTGAGAGGAGAAAAATAAAGCTACCTTTAAAAAGGGAAACTAATTTAAGTATGTCCGGGCATAAAACTTCTCTTGGAACTTCATCCAACAGACAGTAATTTTTTTTATATTTAATGAAAAAAAGTGAACTCGAGCAATAAAATAGACGTGAAAACTATATTAAAGCAATATCATTCACTGCTTTCCGGACTCGTGCAGTACTGTACGCATAAATCTATCAGTGCAGGGCTTCTTTTCAAGCCATATTTTGAAGCTACCGTTGATGAATATTGCCTTGTTTTTTATACACACTCGAATGCTCGAAGTTGTCTGAAGTTGCTGTGTAATGACAACTGTTTCTTTCAATAACGTTTTCAGAATCCTCATGCTGATCGATTTCGCGTCTATTATCTGAGCATAATATCACTTGTTTATGTTCTGAATGCCCTTGAGAGATACAATGCTAGCCACAGTTACAATAAAAAAAAAACTTCCTATCACCCAATAAACTGTAGTTCTACCTCTAATGTGTGCATTCATGCTATTCTTGGCAACTTTTATTCTGAACGAGGAGCGTAGTTTGCCTGGGGTATTATTTCTCTTCTCAATTTTTTACTCATACACGTCGAAGTCTACGTATTTTTTTTTATTCCTCATCACATTTCTTCTTTTTTTTCCTCTAATCTTTGTTTCCTCCGTTTCTTACCTACACCAGAAAGAGTGAGCAGGCATTGTGCCCCTCCAGGTGGCAGTTGCCAGCTTGCTCTCTCCCTCTTTTCTCTGTGCACTTGTGTGCCTATGTATGTAACTTTGTGCATCAAAGATATTTAGGTATCGTGCTGTTGGATTGAATAAAATCAGGCTTTGTCAGGTAACGCCTAAGCTACTAAACGACGACTTCTTGTCTGGCTGCCTTCCTTTTCACTCAAGGCATTTCTTCACACACCTTGCGCAACAAGAACGGTGCATTATCTTCATGGTGGGTACTGAAAGCACAGCAATGCCTGTACGTTAACTACAACTTGTACTTCAAATATGATAATCAGTATCCAATCTTCTTTTTCTGAACTCTGCAGGGAATTTCAGTTGAAATTTTTTCTGTGCTATAGGTGTTTAAAGAGAGTGTTCTTAAATCAGTGTTTGCGTCTTGCGTTCATGCTTGAACTAAGCCATGCATTGTAGAATATCCCAAATCTTATCACCCTGTTCGTTTTAGCCTTACCTACAATGTGGAACAGGTTGAGCCTCAGTTGGAACAAATTTATTTTAAGGTTGTTGTTTTTTGTGACACAGGGACAAACAAGGTTTTTGCGCCCGTCTCCGCGTTTCTGTTCTTTGTCTCTGTATGCCTCACGCGAAAACCGTTAAGAAGAATGTAAAATACACTTCCTATTGATGTAAAAGTGCTAAGATACAGACGTGTTGATGAAGCATTGTTGAAACTATTTTCGTGAGAGTGAGAAAGAAAATAGGGAGAAAGGTGGGGAGGTTAAGCAGGGCTGAGCCCCGGAGGCTACCCAGCACTAGGGAAGGGGAGAAGGGTAAAAAAAAAAAGGTACAGAGAAAGAGAAAAAAAGTCAATGTTACAAGTGCCTCGCATTTGTCATTCTATCTGGTGGAATCTGAGATTTCAGGCAATTATCTTGTGATTTTATTACGACGTCGCAAGATTACGGCAAATAGAATGGAGATTTGTCTACTCGAAAGACATTTTCTATTTTCTAGCGCTGCTCTTTCACTTCATTATGAACGCAAACCAACTCGCCAACCTATCCTATTCTACACTACTTTTCGGTGATTGTCTGCCATATTGTCCGCCGTGATGGATCAGTGGCTACGGGGCTCGGCTACTGAAGTTCGATCACTGTCTCGTAGTCAGATTTCCATGAGGGCAAAATGGTAGAGGTCCGCCTACCGGCCAATGTAAGAGTAAAGAAAAAAATTTCTGGAACCCTTCATTGTCCCGTTCCTTATAATCATGTAGTTTTGTGACGTAAAACGCGAGATATTATTATTATTATTATTATTATTATTATTATTATTATTATTATTATTATTATTATTATTATTATTATTATTATTATTATTATTATTATTATTATTATTATTATTATGTGCCACATCAGTAGTATATGACACTCCCCGACATGCCTGCCAACGCACCTACAGGAATGCACACTCACGCAATGAATAGCATTAAAAAGCACATTGTTCTCGCTCCTCTACAGTAATGGTCTCTACGAAAAAAAAAATCCCAGATTGTTCATTTTGGGTGCCCTCCCATTTATATAGCATTCTTCTCGTTGTAATATTAATCAACCTACAAAACGCGCTCTAAAATTGCGCCGCTTAAATGCCACCATTATCTTCTTCGCTGTTCCGCAGCTCGTTGAGACAAAGAAGTTCGTGCATGCGTGGGAAGTGAAGTCAAGGAATCAAAGAAGAAAAAAAAAAATACCGCAAAGGTAGTTAGGCAACTGAGCTTCTTCTATGGCGTTGCTGCTGGGCTATATGGAAACGCACATGCCACCGGCCTAACGATGCGAGGTAATTCCTCGCCGGCCGAGTTCGATTAATTATTCTCTATTCCACGAGAACCGAGACGGGGGTTTTCTAACGATGTCGTCTTTTCCGGTGTTTTGCTCTTTCTTCCTCCATTCTTTTGTTGTTTTCTGTTTTTTAGACCGACCACGTAATAGGAAACACGCGGTAAAAAAGAATGTATTCAAGAGAATCTACTCTAAACGAAACAACGATTGGGGGAAAAAATGAGAACTCTGTGCCATAGCGGTGAAAAAAAATATGTAGACAGAGATATATATGTGCTGAAGTAAGAAAAGAAGCAAACTATAGAAAAAAAATGGAGAAAGATGAAATCTCGGAGCGCGGCCACACGCGCACCGTGGAAAGTTGGTCCGACTGCGTGATTTATGGAGAAGCATGCAGAAAAGGGCTGGCCCTCTTCTCGCCGGCGAGTGGACGTGTGAGGAATATCTATATTGGACGCCGTAGGGTGGGGAGGCCACACCGCCATTCCCCGGCACGGCCCGAACCGAGAACATATCGGGTTAGAAAAGAAAGAAAATGAGAGAAGGGGTAGGGTTAAGGCAAAAAATTGGGGATGCCAGGAGTCACAAGGACTGGGGTGGAGTGCATGCAAAAAGGGGGCCGAGGGCACGGCCGAGAGCGAGAATCTGGCCCTCCAGGTTTGGCCAGTTTCAATTTATCACCGGCCACCACCACAGTGGTGTCGACGGCCACGGACGTCCCTGGGGTTATGCCTCGGGGCCCTCTGCATCACCTCCTCCTTCGGAGTCCGGCTTTCCAATTTCCTTTCAATCGCAGTGCGCGAGGAGGCGCGGCTACGACCGCGACCACCACGACGTCGAGAGGTCATTTTTGGCGCCGGCGTGCTCGCTGACCACTTCAAAGGGCGAGAAAACCTTTGTGACGTTGTCGTTTGTTACGGCACCTTCATAGAAATTGATTGTGGCAATCACGTCGTTTTTTTTTACTTCAGACGTTTTAACTCGTAGCCACCTATTCTTTCTTTTTTTACTCCCATTTTTTCTTTCATCGCAGCTTTGCTTGTCGTTAGAGGCTGCTCGCTTAAATTCGAATCGGAAGCGATTCCGGGAAGCGGCGAACAGCAGGATATGGTTCTTGATGGGACAAAGGAGCTTTCTCTTATCCTCCGTCTGGCCCCGCCGCGGTGGTCTAGTGGCTATGGTACTCGGCTGCTGACCCGCAGGGCGCGGGTTCGTATCCCGGCTGCGGCGGCTGCATTTCCGATGGAGGCGGAAATGTTGTAGGCCCGTGTGCTCAGATTTGGGTGCACGTTAAAGAACCCCAGGTGGTCTAAATTTCCGGAGCCCTCCACTACGGCGTCTCTCATAATCATATAGTGGTTTTGGGACGTTAAACCCCACATATCAATCAATCATTATCCTCCGTCTGCATCAGAAGAAAGCAATTTCTTTTGTAAAGCTATAGGGTAAACCACCCTCAATTGTGACACCGGATAGCGCGATTTTCATCATCGATGTTTGAAACTAGCGCTATACATGAATTTCGTTTGTCTACGTATATTTCTTTGTAGCTAGGTGGATACTCTCCCGAATTACCTATAGACTGCTACCTAAACAATGATGACAAGGCTTTCGAAGATGATGTACTCGCTATCCTTAGACGCTCTTCCCGACAAACAACTACGAACGGCCGTGCGAGGTTTTGATTGTCGTCGTATTCGCAACATTCATCTAAGAAGCGTGGTTCTAGTTCTCCTCGCAGCTTCTTTGTGCTTTGTAGACGAAGGTTGTCTTACACAGACTATTGTTTTCGTACAAACGTAAACACGACTTGCATTTGTATGTTGGCAACGCACGTAACAATCGGGGACAGAGCTGGCGAAGGCCTCCTTCGTAAAGTTCTGTTTGACCTACTATCAGTGGTTGGTTCGTTTCACTGATAGTGCAGCCCCTGTATACTGTAGCTATTTTATACGACAAATTTTAGCGTATGATCGTTTTTAATAAGAACTTCTGCTACCGATATCTTAACACAGATGGCGCTGTTTTACATTTGTTTGGTCTCGCATCGAAACTAAAGGAAAAAAGTTTAAACCAAAACAGAAAAGTTCTCTGTACGGGCACGTAATCCCTCTAGAAATTAAGCTTTCATTTGCTTTATTAAAATAACAACGCTCAAAACGTAGTTTTTCCGTAATTCTAGTGTTAGCGTACGCGTCACTAGTTCTGAGCGAAAAATCATCTTGTGCGTGACAGAAAGATTGAAAAAAAAAACTGAAATAGATGACATCACAAAACTTTCTGGTTTGAGTGGACATCAAACCCAGGTCGTTTGCGTCGCAAGTGGGTATTATATCGCAAAGCAACACGTCTACTTATGAATATAGCGAAAAAATAACTTGGGCTTGGAAATGCAATGAAAGTAACTTTCATTATTCATACACACATGGGTCCTGTATTCATAATAGAACATGAACTATTGCTGTTATAATATGTGGTGCAAGCGTACAATGCAATCGGGCGTCATAACATGTGATTATCATAATGACTTCAGTATTCAAAGCCTGTCACCCGCTACACAAGGCAGACATGTTTAAGAGAATTTTATTTCCGGAGATATCTTACATAGCTTATGTGTACACAGAAAAATGGACAATGGTGATCAATGCGTATGTACTATGCAAGCTGTTATATACAGCGAAAAGAACGGATTTGCGTATGCAGTGATGTATCATGCAAAAATAGTACAACAAAGACAGGATATTCATGACCATCGAGATGATTAAACTTAAATAAATAGTTAGGCTATATGAACAAACAAGGGGGGGGGGGGTCATTCACAGTGTAGGGTGATGTTTTTGCATTCACCAGTGAGGACAGTTTGCTCTCGTGCTCAAGAACAATATTGCACAAAAAGGATATGTTTCTAAAAAAGAAAAGGAAATACACACAGCAAAGGCGTGGCTACTGCACCCGTTCCCCTTATGCTGCGTAGTGGGTGCATAGCAAGTTCTATAAGATCTCATGCACTGAGTCTTTTAAGTACACACTAAGCACAGGCTACGGCTTTTGTGTTCTGCTCCTAATGGCAAAGCTTAAGCATCTTGCCCTTTTTTTTTCATTTGAGAAGTCGAACTAAACGCCTTTCACACCCCTTTTAACATTTGCGCTGAATTTGATCCATCAGTAAACGTTTGGAAGCTTTCATGGCGTGATTACTCACGTTTATATGTCCTTCATATTTCAAATAGCAGTTCCAGCCATTCTTAAGTAATTTCTGCGTGTAAGAAAGACAGCTCAGAAAAAATAATCTCGTCGAGACGACTTACCACGCAGTAGTTCTGCATAAGTGCAAATCGTTATAGGCTTCAACAAGGATCTGTACTGACTATCATTAATTCTTCTTTAAATATGTCGCGACGCACGAAGTACGTCGACATGCTTCGCGGAAGGAGCTGTCAAAACTGTTGTCTCATATCAACGTCATCTCGTAAGATACACAGTCATTCAAGCACGCCAGAAGTACGTTTGACGGTTTCGACGTTCACTGCTTCCATGAAGTCGTGATCGCCGAGTGCTCGTCATGCACCCGGTATTTTGGTTTAATTCCACACGAGTCTTGTTGTCTTTCGCAGAACGCGATAAGGGAATATCGTTAAATAATCGTTCGCTTGCAGGCCCCTGGCTAATAGACGACAGTAAAGAAAAAAACTTTCTTTTTACGAATCTTGTAAGTAAGGCATGTAATAGGAGAGATGATCTTTCAGAGCATATTAGAGCCCAAAAGGCATAAGGGAGCAGGATCACATAAATAAGAATTTAATTTTAATACGTTCTGGTATCTGTATCAGTGTGTAAGACTATTATCGTTTCTTTTTTTTTGCTTTCTCATCAAACGTTATTTTGCGCGCTTATATCTTATACTTGTATTCTAAGAATTTTCGCTTTAAACCGGCAATATCTCTGAAGAGCTGACAGCGCATTTAATAATGAATGATTGAGAGCTTCATTAAACCATGCGCAGGTTCAGTACTCGCGACGAATAAGCTTATGCGTATCAAGCAAAAATGTTACAGATACACTCCATACCTGTCATGTGCCACTCATGTTCTTTATTAAGAGAGACTACAAAATTGAGATTTTCAGGTTTTTCTTTATTGATACAGTGCCTATTAGCTTTTTTTTTGCATGTGGGTAACGCCCAAACGGAAGAAGGTATATTGGGTGATTTGGAAGGTCTTCAAGAGGGCGGTTGGCATTCCTGTCGACACGAGCACCAATACGTTCTTTGAGATGGGCCTGTGCAGCACCATGGGCGAACTGATGGAGGCACGCAACATTGCACAGCACGAGCGATTGTACAAGTCCAAGACGGGCAGGAGCATCCTCGAGTGTTTAGGCATAACATACCACACACAATGCGGAGAGAAGACAATTGATGGTTGCCATCATGGTTCGCGACCGTCTCATCATCCCACCGCTGCCCGAAAACATGTACCTGACGCACCACGTCGGGCTCCATAACAAAAGAGCGATGGGCTTTGCAAATAGTGTATGGCAACAGCTACGAGGCGGTGTACGTAGAGGCCGCGCGATACCCAGAGGGAAGGCTTGCTCACGTGATCGCAGTTTTGAATCACACGGGCAAATGCATCGCGAGCGCCTCGGTGCGTACGGAAGACACAGAGGTGTCTGAAGAGCCAGCAATTGCTCTTGCACTGGTCGTGGCACCGGAAGGTGCGGTTGTCATCATCGACTCCCAAGGTGCCATCCGTGGCTTCGTCTTTGCGCGTGGTCGCATCTCGTGGTAGGCGGCCTGGATACTTCAATCGAGTTATGACAGCAAGGATGGCGGCGAGCTTCGAGGAGCGATGGCCTCGACATCGACGTCATCGCATTTAAAAACTGTGAGAGTGTTCTTCCTGTGGACCCCGGCACAGACAACCGTCCCGCTCGAAGGCGAGCAGGCAGCTCACACCGCGGCTCAAGGTCTCACACACCGAACTGGGGCCGATTTGGTGGGCGCCTCCGCCTCCGAGAGCGGGGTGATGACACCATCATTAACACAACAGCAGCAACCGGAATAGTCGTGGGGTGATCATCCGACCATAATCAAAGACATTATACAGACTATACAGACGCAAATACCCACCACTACACAAAACGTTGAACAAAAGACAGGCTGTAAATTTCACGCTATTGCAAACAAATACGTACCCTAGCCCGATGATCCTACGCCTGTGTTATCCAAGCCCGATGGAGGCGTGTGAAGTGTGTTAGTATAGGGCCAGACTGCGGCACATGCTTTAGGGGTGTGCCGGAAAAGTTCATGTCGCTACCGCCGCTCACTTCGCTACACATGTTAGGCAGGGACAAGCTTTGAGGCGGATTGTGGCTGCTGCCACCACGCGAGGGCAAAGGCCAGCCGCCGCATCGTCAGCATCGTAGCCGCTGGGAGATGGCACTCTCCAGCGATGAGCAAGCAGACCAGCTCTGGGCCGCCCAGCAAGCCGACAAGCCAAGGACTTCAAGCGGTCACCTGAGGCACCCCCATCTTCACCGACGGAGGGTGGGAAGGGACAAGGAGGGGGTAATTCTTTCTTCCGACCGTGTCGCCTAACTGCGGGACTTAAAATAAAGTTAATTCAATCATTCATTTGTGTGCAGTGTACTTTTTGAAATAAGATATTTATTAAACTTATGGTTTATATCTCTCGCTTACAAAGAAGATTAACTGAAAACATGTCCTGGGAATAGTTTTTGTTATGCAATAGCAAAGTGACATAGAATTCTCTTTTAACTCAAGACGGGGAAACGTACGCAAGTAACAATGCTGTCAGGCATGTTGTGCTATGCCGCCAGATATGACACGCACCGAAAATAGCCGAAGGAACACAAAATAAGTGTTTTTTTTAAATATTTTTGGTTCCTGTCATAAGTGGCAGCTCATCGCAACAAGAACACCTGCTAGCCCCCGATGCAGCTTTCGTAGATTGTCACAGGATCGGTACGACTTTTCCTTCGCTATTTTGGTATAAACTGGCAAGAAATATTGAGCTCCAGTATTTCTTTGGTGGTATTGTGTTCCCAGATAACGGTTGGTGTGCTCAAGGAATTGTAGAGCAAGAAGTTAATTGATCATTGTTTTCTATTTTTGCTCATCTGTCTAAGCGAGAGCAAATATTGAACGCGTAATTACAGTTCGGGAATCCTGCAACATTCCCGGTTCTGATAACTTCAAGTCTCCACCTTTTTCCGAGCATCTTTATTGGTTTGATAAGCACGAAAAAAAAGGATCCTGTTTTCAATCAACTTGCCCAAAAACACAAAAAATCATTCCGTTGGGCCCACATCATTATTGCTAAGTGTGTGGAATCCGGCTTTTCTTCATGTTTATTTTCATTGCACACAGAACTTTCGCTTATTTTCGAGTACCGGGCACACGAGTGTGAATTTAGATTTGATACCTGTTCGAAAATAGCTCGCGTACAGCGCAGGCTAAGACGAAAGGTAATAAATAACAACAAAGATGAGTGCTCTATCCTAGCTGTCATTTCAATTGGAAAAAATATGTGCACTTGATTATGTATGCAGGATAGTGAACGCCCCAAATCATAACACGAGAACCAACACCATTGTGCAACATCATCAAACAGTATTTAAGCGAATGTAGCTGTCATACTAACACGATTGAGAGCACACGTGGGATTTCAAGAACTCCGATTCTTTGTATGTTAGTGCAAATGACGACTTGATGAGCTGCCATTCTTGATTGTTGTTGCTTCAGTAATGATTCTCGTAGTATCACTGGGATGCCTTGTCAATTTAATTGATATGAAGTCATTTTTTGCAGTCTCGTTTTAGTATGAGTGATAAATGTGCTTAGAATAGAAGACCGATTTACCCATACTGAAACATTGCTTCAAAAAGAAGCGCCGTTGATTGTCAGTGAACATGGGAGTTGTTTTCTCATCAGTATGTAAGAAGAGGGGGGGGGGGGGGAGGTCCTCCTGGCGTCACAGGTTATAGCCACAACAACTTCGGTGCGTGAATTGGTGTGTTTCTTGGACACATTGCGCAAAGTGATGGCCGTGGGAGTGTCCAGGGCTCGTTCATTGTCTAAAAAAATTCGTCGAGTAAAGTTTTCTTCTCTCTTATCTCGTTCATTCGCGGTGTCATACGTTCACAAGCTTACGCAAAAAAAAAACCTAACCACCAACAATTTTTAGCTTGTGCAATGACTTCAGATCTAGTGTTCTGAGTGCACAGGAACTAGGATTTGAAAGTTTAAGTTTCTACAAGCAAAAAATAAATAAATAAATGTTCCTACGATCTTTTTCAGGTGGTACAGAGAGCTCGGCGGGCGGCTTCTGGACCTAACCCGAGACCTCAGGACAACGCAGACTGATGGGTCCCTCATGCTGTCAGCGCCACTTGTCAGAGACAGCGGCAAGTATTTCTGCGTCGTTAATAACAGCGTCGGCGAGGAACAAGTGCGTACTACGCTTTCCGTTACCGGTGAGTTCAGTTTCTTCTTCGCCCCTTGGTTCAGAAGTTCAGTATTCTCATTAGAATAGCTCGCCATGCCTTTGCATGTAGCTTCGTGCTGTTCGGAAGAATCCGCTGTGTGGCTAGTGGGTGAATTTCTTAGTATGAAGTATATTCAGTGCGAAGAAGCGATGATAAATAAACGAGTATTTCCTCAGTGCCAGTTTACAGAATGTCTTCTATTTCACTTAGTTTTTTTATGCTGGAAATATAAAGCATGTAATCAGGTCACGTGCTGTTTACACTGTGAGCTGGTGAAATTATAAATGGTGGGACCAAATTAATGATGCGAGAACAATTGGTGGCCTACGTTTCTTGCTAGACTGAAAGGTTCTTCTCTGGCTTCAGTAGAGCATCTGCGCCTTTTGCCGCTAATTCCAGAAAATAGAGTAATAACGTCGACGAAGACGGGATGTCAGAACACCTAAATACATTTTCAGCAATAAAATACGTTTTTCAAACACTTAAACGCCGTCTGCGTTTCGTGAATATAAAATCAGGAAACTTTGTACGTTTTGCGGAATTCGCTGACGACCGCAATTTGCTAAAAGCGCCGAGACAGCGATAATGAATATGGAAGCTGACGCACGTGAAGACAAATGCACCTGTTCTGTCACCCTAAATAAGGGTTGGCACGTTTATCCAATAACCAGTTTTATTGCATTAGCAATAGGACCACTAGCTCAGAAAAAAATTCACAGATAAGATCAGGAGCCGACGTCATGCGCGCAACTACGGATGTTGGCTGATCTGAAAGGTTGTAAAGGACATGGAGGTAAGATAATGGGGACAACACGCTCGTGAAGTTTGCATCCAAACGAATAATAAGATTTTTTTTTACGGCAGGATCATAAATCGGGGTTTATAGTGCCACAACCCATCGATCTAAACACTACGCCAAATCAGCAATCCTCATAGGGCAAATTATAGCATCTTTTAAAATCACACGCTAGTAGGCCGAGAGTTCTTACAACGTGATGCCGGTACGAGCCAACAGGAATAGGTTCATTATTCTTCTGGAAAAGATAGCTTTACTTATACATTTGTCAGGTTCACATGCTTTCGCATAACTATCAAGCACTGAACTTTTACGTATCAGGGTTTGCTGAAGCCGGTGTAGTTGGCTTATTTATAAAAATAAAACATCCCATTAAAAAAAAATTCCGCATATTTCACGTACCTAGGAATCGACATGATGCGTAGCATGCGGAAATAAGGTAACCGCGTTGCATTTTTTCTAATTGAGCGACACGTCGTAAAATCACGCCAAATATATGTACGAATGTTGCACGTAGAGACATATGTTGGAGAGTTGCAGATGTTCATATGACCAGTTGTTTGCACTTGCACAACGATGCCAACTGTAACACGCGTATTAGCTACAGCAGAAGCTGATACGAAGCGCTGATGCTCGCGAAGGTGCTGGCCCTGGACACTGGTACATGAATCAACTTCAGCGAATGGCAACTATCCACACAATTGAAATTGACCCGACGTAACGGCTATATCAAAGGAGTGCATATGTAACATTTATAAAATTGGTGGGCAGCGCTGCAACCACTGTTGACGTTTCACGAAGATTAGCGTACATTTGAAAAGTAATTCCGAGGCCTGGTGTAGCTCTGAGGTAAAATGCTTCATTGCCACGCAGAATGCTTGGGTTCGATTCTAGCTGGGATCCTGACATTTATTCTTTGCATTCGTCGGGTCCACGCTACCGACGTCAGGTATTTCTTAACGCTTGCGCGTTGAAATTGCCCATGTGTGTTGTCGTTGTGCCTGGGTCGATACTAAGTGTCAATGACCTGTGGCACATACCCACATGTCAGCGGCACATATCCAGCCCTGGGTATGTGCCACTGTCTGGCGGGAAGTGCTTGACGACGTACGCGACGAGATTGTAACACTATTCGTGTCTTGACCAGCACGTCACATTCGTCTAAGGATCTTACCCTCGCATGCTAATTTTGGTTCACGCCACGTTAAGGGAGTGACCACGAGAGCATCCAAACGTAAACGGATAGATAGATAGATAGATAGATAGATAGATAGATAGATAGATAGATAGATAGATAGATAGATAGATAGATAGATAGATAGATAGATAGATAGGTAGATAGATAGATAGATAGATAGATAGATAGATAGATAAGTCGCCGAAGTTCACCAAGAAATGTTTCGCGTTTAATAGCAAGGCATAACTAATAAAAGAAATAGTATGCTGTGTTTAGCCTGTAAACATAATGCTATAAGCACGTATTATCGCACGCCTAAACGACGATATGATTACGAGGAACGCCGTAGTGAAGGGCTCTGGAAGTTTCAAACATGCAAAGTTCTCTAATGTGCACTGGCATTGCAAAGTACGTGGTCCTCGTATTATTTAGCCCCCATCACAATGTGACCATTCACTCCGGGATCAGACCCGTGACAGTTTGGTGAGCAGCGGAGCACTATAACCACTGTTCCAGAAAGGCGAACTATGAGGAGACATATTGTTTATTGTGAAGACATCCATGTTTGACACAAGCCAACACGATCACGCTACAGGCATGCCGGTGATTTTAGAAGAAAAAGACGAGAGTGGCTACCGCGTTTCGGTAGGATACTACTCCTACTTCCTGTGTTGTATCCACCAAAAGTCATGCATTCTGATCATTGTACTGCTACACGCGATTTTTTTACGTGAAAATATTTTGACTTATCTTTTCCATTACATTTGCGAACAGCACCCTTGAAAGTCGAGTTGTTTCCGGCGGTTCAGACGGCCGACGTTGGTCAGCCGGCGGTATTCAACTGCACGGTGACTGGGCACCCCGTGCGGTCGCTGTCGTGGTACAAGGACCAACAACCTCTGGAGGCCAGCGCCCGGGTTTCTTTTCTCGCCACGGGCATGCTGCGCATAAGTTCTGTGCTCCGAGAGGACGCCGGCATGTACCAGTGCTACGCACATAACGAGGCTGACTCGGCGCAGGGGTCGGCCGAACTGCGGCTTGGGGGTAAGCAGGACGTTTCCATTGCTACTTTTTCAGAGCTAGGAATGTCAAAGCACAAGAAGTGGCTGTGTACTTATGATGAGGATAGTTTCAGATATGGGTACAGAGCGAGTATAAACTGGAAAGATTTACGTAAAAATGTTGTAAGCTGCAATATTGTGGAATGATTTTTACTAACGGTTAGATCGCTCATTTCTTTTCATGGCTGCATGTTGGTTGTCGGCTCTGCAATCTCTTCTGCAAGGGTGGTTGGAGCATGTGTTATGGTGAAGTAAAAAAAAAAGAAGTTTGTAAGCAAACCATTGTTGAGACTAAATAAGCCTAACATGAAGTAACTATATTCAGACTAGCTAATCGTGTGTACGATTAATTAATTGACAAAATATGTTGATATCTTAAACACTTTAATCATGATTGAAATGAAGACTCACGTAGATTAATTACAGTCCACAAGTCCACCGTCTATAACCACAAGTGATCAACTGTATTTTGTTAAACGAGAAGTCCCAACCGAAAAAGAACATACGGGAGGTGTTAAATGAAGATGAAAAGTGAGCCTGGCGATTGCAAAGTTGATGAAGACGAAAATTAGCTACCCGGAGGTTACATGGAAGACTGGAGAGTTTGACGATAAAATGGGTCTAAATTGGCAGTTGATTCTGACAAGATGAAAAAATTGGTCGCATTGATAACGCGTTATTTCGTATTTGTCGCTAAGGGACAACAGATTTATATGTCTATTATGCTTTTATAGTGTAAATAAGTTTTACAATCAAAATTTTAGAAAACCGTGTGGTTCTGTGCCCCAATATTTATCCCGTTCACAATAATATGTAAACGACAATATTTTCGGTGTGTCTCTAGGGTCAAGTTCAAAAGCCTCTTCTACTTTTCAGAAAGGAGTGTATGTAACTGTGAAAGGGAACACTCCGATTGAGCTCGGAAGTAGACAATAGAATAGAAACATACACAGATCGTACATAGATTGTCAGGGCGTTTGCCTCAGTCTCCAAGGCTTTTTGAAAAAAAGATGGTGATTTTCTTAAGAACAAGGCCATAATGATCACATGATCACTTAGTTTCTCGCGCACTTGGGCCAAAGGTTTGATTCTCTAAACAACGTCACTGGATTTCTAGGACGTCGCCAGTGCCAAGAGGGCAGAGCCAGTGCCAGAGGGTTCCTGGACTAGGGAACCCTCCCACCTTAGGTGACACCGGGCCTCGCTCGGAACACTGTTTCTAAATAAACGTTTATTTCTCTCTCTCTCTCTCTCTCTCTCTCTCTCTCTAAACAACGTCAACGCCGTTGCCTAATACGAGGCGGGCATACTAAGTATATGCGTGGGAGTTAAGAGTTTGGCGTCCAAACATTTCCGGGACATTTGATCAGTTTTCGTGAATTCTCAATACACTACGATCTGGAAGGGAGACTATTTATCCCACTAGGGAAAAGCTCACAAGACCACACATTATGACCCTTAATATGCTACAGACTAACAGCTAGCCTAATCTTGTTTTACTACACTGCCTATTATGTGCGCTTAACGTCTCCTGCCAAGATGTAACATTTAATATCTGCATAATTTTATAGCGCTTGATACCTGCAACAGCGCGTGCTATCTGCATTTTTTCTGTGAGCGTTGAAACAGCATGGCTCCGCTAGCACCTCAGTGTACATGAGCCCTTTTCAGTGGAATACTGATCAGTTTCGTGTTCGGAATAATTTAGAACGCGAATAACATTCATTTTGAACTCATAAAATACCTTGCGAACTTGTGCCTGTAAAGCGTGCTTTGCTTCACTTATAAACTTATTGCGGCGAAGCAGTTAGAAGGTGTCTTTTTTTTTACTGTTGTTTCGCCGCAAGAACCAAGTCTATCAGGCAAAGCACTCTTCACAGGTGCAGGTTGGCAAAGTACGCCACAAATTCGAGATGGCCGGTGGAGAAGGCTGATCATCGTGGTCCTCTGTAATGCAACCCACTCCTTCTTCAAACTTCCAATCAATTATGGTAGAGGGGGACAGTGGGAGAAAATAGTACGGGCTTTTCATAGACTCTGTATCGTACCCTAATGATCTTTAACACAACGAAAACAATATTTTAAAAATCAATTTCACGTCTGTCCGATAGATGTCCGTGTTCTCAGTTTATAATGCCTCAAAGCATTGTTTCACTCTTGCATATTTCAACACGTAATATTCCTGCCTCCTTATTCTCATGAAGTATAATTATGTTCAAGGGGCAGGGTCCTTCATTGTGTAATGAAACTTGCAATTTTTGTTAGGCCACTTGCGGCATTGCTCTATTTCGAATAGAACATTGCTCTATTGTCTCACAATCGCTGAAAAATTTGTTGTCTCAAAATGTATTGCCCTGTGCACTGTTGCAATGTTATTTAAAAAATGAATTTTCTTCACTATACGTCTACGTACCAATCGATTTCGCTCGACAAATCACCATGGAAACTTGTACGTGCAGTCCAGTCGAAGGTATATGTATAATTGATTTCCTTTCATTGCTTCGTTCAAGAAGGACACGGACCATCTCTGCGCAACCTATATGATAAGTCATGCGAAGCACATGATGCATGTGCAAATACACTATCGCTCTGTTTTGTCAGACTATGAAAGTTTACGACCCGTCACGCGTCCCGATTCGCGTAAGTGTGGGAAGAAAGCAAAGTAGGCCGACGATGAATTTCTGGATATTAACGTTTATTCATCTGGTAGTTGGCTGCAGGTGCAGCAGTGAAACTTGCCGCTGCTCCTTACAATCGTTCACAAAAGCGACCACATTCGTGGTAGCAAAATAACGTCATCCGTAAGCTATGTTGCTCTTCTACAAAGAAGCGACGTTGGTGCTTTAAAAGATCACGCTACGCTAACTTTTTTTACTCATTAGGATACAAGTGTAGAGGCAAAACTTTTAGGTACTTATAAAATAGTAGAGACTCCTATATTGCTACATCGCTTACACTATCCCACGTTTTCGTTTACCGGTTACTCATTGCAAAACGAAGATAGTTTCTAGAACAGTAAGATTTCAACAATATCAATAAAAATGTCTCCTCATATCGCCCTGTCTGGAGGTTATGTACGATTCCTCAGCAGTGGCCAGCAGTTTTGCTTCGCTTTTAAATTGTCAATTATAGCGCCATTAAGTCTTTCGCCGTTCGCTGTATCGCTCTGTAAGTCATCGAGGCTTGTTCACTGTATAATGCAGCAAATAATTTCTGCACCATGCCTTTAGGCCGGGCACCGCGTTGCGACATTTCGAAGTGAAGCCCCTACATTTGTTGGGCAATATTCGCTACCAGGTTAATATCTCATTAGTCGTAGCTATTAATCGCTTCGTTTTACAATTTACACAATGCTATTACACAACCGTCCACATCTGATACTTAATGCCATAACATCCTATACTTCATGCTGTCTGGCCAAGATAGACACTTTCAAGCGCAAAGAAAAGTAAGATGAATTAATGATCAGCTTTAAACTAAACAGCATGGTGTCGCGATTCCGGTTAACAAGCACTCGTGAAGTTTTCTATCTTTTTTTTTTGCAATTATACCTCCTTCTCCCCCCCTCAAAATGTAGAGTACCCAGCTGAGTCAAAGCTTGGTTAAGCTTCCCGACTTTCGTTTTTATTTTACTTCTGTCTTTTTCTTTTAAGCACCGTGGTATAAACCCAGACACTAACTCATTTTTTTTCTTTTCCTATGTCCGTTTCTGTTGCACTTTACTGTTAACCATATGACAGCACATTATTTTTAGCAAAACATTGACAGATTATGTGATTTTATTAAACATTCAGGATGAACGCCCAGCCGAGTTACTAATCTTTAAAATAAAATTATAAGTATAATAACCATGAGGTGGACAGAGCTTCTAGCCAAGAAAGTGTCCTTCCCTGGCGTTTACGTAAGCACACGGATGATAAAGATGGATGTCCGTGATAACTTTGGCGTAACAGAGTAATTAACTACGCTCTAGCTCTTTAGTTTGCAATTTTCTGAGAGTGTTGCGGCGCCGGCACGCTTAAAATGGTAACTGTAATCCCGGATCAAATTTCAAGTCATTTCCCCCGAGTGTATCTGCAACAGTACCGTGTCCGCCGCCTGAGTACTTAGGAGCAGCCATGAGTCTGCGTCTGACTGCTTTAAACAGAGCTGTGAAACACAAAAAGTGAAACATATATTTAATGAACGCCGGGTGCAAGCGGTGTGAGTTGGCCGGTTCATGTTTAACGCAATAGCGTTAAAGAGCTAGTGTCGCAGAAATCTCGCCGTCGCTGTCGGCCCCGTTGGTTGTGAGCGAAAAATCGTCTGTGCGTCTTTGACCGAAAAGTCAAGTTACCGAGATAGCCGCGGGAGCGCGCTACTTGTACGCGCGTGCGTGCGCGATCACACCGAAAAAGCCACGCATTCGAAGAAAAAAAATGCTCAAGGCCACGAGGCTCGGTAGTTTCTTTTCTTTTTCGCAGATGGACTTAGAATCAAGTTATAAGCTTCTAAGTGCAATGCTGGAGAGACTGGTTGATTAATTTGGATTTGCGAGATGAACAAATTGTGCGATTGCTATTTGCGTAACTTAGCTGATGAACATTGTCAATACTGAGTTCTCGCAAGATATAGAATACCGCTGTGGAAGGTCACTTGAAGAAGTTGTTTCATTTACGTCAGTCATTGAGAGAAAATGCCCCTAGGAACAATGTTACCAAGGCAGAGCGGACGTTGTTTGAGGGAAGATTAAAACATAAAAGAGATTAAGACAAAAACCAAGTATAAAGAAGCAACCAAATAAAAAGTTCGAGACAGATAAAATAATGACACTGAAGTACATTCTTATTTAAAGCCAAATGCGTCTAGTATCTCTCGTACAACTTCATTTTGCAACATGTTTTTCAGCATGCCGTGCTACACACCTATAATGTCTAACTTCACGTCACAGCAATACTTAGTTAGAACCTCGATGCTTGGTAGTTCAACTTGCTGCAGATTTTAAACTGCTCTTTGGACATTGTTATTATTACTCCAATCAGTGTTCCGGAGAATAATGGAGATATTTAACAAACATGCAACGCGAATTACACCACGTAAAAGGAAAAATATAGAAAAAAAGTAAATATAATATTTATAACAACTTTGTCCTGTCGTGGAGTGGAGTACATCACTAATAATAGGTTTGCAATCTCATTCGCATTGCATTTTTTTTTCATATTTAAAGCTACGTGAGTTTGCAGGGTATAGTCGTGGGTATTGCCTAGTTAAACTAGGAAACACTCGGCAGCTTTATTAAACTCAATTGTCCTTATAATTTAGGTGCAAACTAAAATTTAAGAACATTCTACGTTATTACATATCTTCATTCATGCAACCAAGGCAATGCTGTTATATCGGGTGCCTTCCGATACAATTCAAGATGTATTACGAGTAGACTCCACCAAGAATCTCTTGGAATACTTGCCAAGAGTGCATGATTGGCACACATCAGGGAGCTTGAGTTCTGTTTCACGGACATTTCTATGTGAGGCCTATATTTTTATCGCACGACACGATGTTTCACTACCACAATAAAAGTTACATTGTTACACTGAGGTACTGCTGCTCTGTTCTCTCTTTCGTCACAGTAGCAAACGTATGCAATTCCCGAACTTGCATTTAAGGAAGTTCATTGTAAGTCGAATATTTACATGACTATTATCAAGTTTCAAAATATAGTGCACCTACCCACTAATAGTGCGATGACTGTAGAAACATCAAAGATTGTGGAATTTCTTTTTTTTTTTCTCTCATCCTTATCATCACTTACTTTTCCTACTCACTTGCTGTAGTGTACTATGCAAGGCTTTAACCTCTATTCTCTTCTTTCCCTCTTCCTCACCTTCAATGACGTTTCAAAAACCTCCTCTCCCATCACTGTCCATTAGTATGTTTCGCCCCGCTTTCTCCCTGCTTTGCGTTCACCCCTCTCGCACTTGCTGTATTTGACCCCCCAATTTTTGTGGTGCTTACCAGCCCGAACTTTAGCATGCACTACGTAAGCTTACCCCATGCTTAATTAGATACTCTGTCAAAATTATTTGATTCACAGTGTTTAACCTCTTAATGTTGAAAAATTATTAGAAATGTCCTTGAGAAGAGCTTCGGGTTATTTTTGAATAGCGTAAGCTGCTTACCGAGCAAATAAATATTAACAATTGTTGATGTTATGCGTCTAAAGTACCATAACCGCGATATGATTATAAATTTATGAGTGGTGTTACAGTAACGGGTTCCGAGAATGTCTACCACGTGCGTTCTTTTATCGTGACCTGAATCTAAACAACGGGTTTCAAGCATTTCCTTCTTCATAGAAAGTGTGGCTGCCGCGGCCAGTATTAGATCCCGTGACCTGCGGGTGAGCACTAGATTACCACAGTCACTAGATCACCATGACCGGTGACGTGCGCTTAAAAGAAAAAGCGTGAGTGCTTTGCATTTCACTCGCATTGGCATGCCTTCAGTGGCTGTAGCCGGGAATTCAATCAGCGACATATTTAGTAACCCGAAGTTCCAGTTACTGAGACACCTTGGTGTGTAACGATTACAAGAGACGGTGTATGGGGCCGGCTTTGTACTCGCTGAACTTGTATATCTTAGCCAGCGCAATACAATATACACGAGGACGAGACAAGTAAATTGAATGGGTGCTAGGCATTTCCTGAGAGTTTACCAAACGAGTCTACTGAAAGTGATCTTTCACTTAATGTCTAGAGCACATCCTGGTTACGTGTCTACTCGTGGTGCGTTTGTTTCCCTCTTGTTGCGATATATCAGTTAGGCTGCCACGAACTAGCCCAAACTTTAGCATTGAATAATTTGTGTTCACCTACAGACGTGGCACCCTTCCTGACGTCCGTCTTCGAGGAGCAGACGCTGCAGCCCGGTGCGTCGGTGTCGCTTCGGTGTTCGGCGGCCGGAAACCCGCTGCCGCAGGTCACCTGGACTCTGGACGACGCGCCGGTGCCGGACTTCCACCGTTTCCGCGTGGGCGACTTCGTGACTGCCGACTCTGTGGTCGTGAGCTTCGTGAACGTCACCGAGCTGAGAGTCGAGGACGGCGGCCTGTACGCCTGCGCGGCGGCGAATGCCGTCGGTGAAGCTCGCCACGGCGCCCGAGTGAACGTGCACGGTCCACCCGTCATCCGGCCCATGGGAAACGTCTCCGTTGTCGCCGGCACTACGCTAAGGGTGGTCTGCCCCGTCGCGGGCTACCCTATACACAGCGTCGTGTGGTTCAAAGGTGGGAAAGGAAGCGGTACCACCCTTGTATGAGTGGTTGGTTGTCCTTCTCTAACTTGTCGCAGCAGAGCGCGGAGTATCGGCCATGAAACGAATGGTACCTTGTTTTAGAAATCGAATTCTTGTACGTTCTAAGTATACTTCGTTTTAGTAAACCAATGTCATTGAAAATCAAGCTGAAATACGATAACCCTGACATTCAATTCATCTTGTCTCGCATAGGAAATAAACGTTCGACGTCGCAAACGTTCCTGTGGCGAGAACCAAGAATGGTAGCACCAAGTGTATGATACGGTGTTGATTACACATGAGAAAGCTGACAATCAAACCTGCCATTAAGACTGATCATAAATTTGTGGCAGGCTTTGTGATCACATGCAGCGAGAGTTTACGCTGGCATGTCATTTGGCTGCTATTTTTATTTTCATTATCCTACTCTGTCCACCTTTTTCGTTACGGAGTACAAAATATTTTATACCGTCGACCTACTAGTTTGTCGTATTGAAACAGTTAGTTTTTTATGAGCGGCTAAACTATTTCTTTGTGGTTGAAACGTTACTTTTTCCTGTGGGAATTGGCCTTTACGCCAACACATTGTGTATAGGGAGCACTCTAGTGCACAAAGTTGTCGTTAATTAGTAGTTAATCAGTATGTATCTTAGCGAATACGTTAAAATTATTTTATGTTAACGTTGTCTTGAAGCAAAGGTGTCTGTGAAGTGCCAGTTCATAGCTTCTTCACTTTCTCTTTACGTTCAATATATGTGGCCACATTTATGAGTCTCGCAATTCTTTGACGCTATGTACAATTACACAAGAAGTCAAACATTAATATAAACAAAACAATGGTGACAGCATTATTCGCTAATCATTCCTCTATAAACGTTGTAGTGAATAGGAGGATAGCGACGTGTATCTTTCAAGAATCACCCAACAGCCAGCGCATACATTAAACGCAGGATTACACCGAAAACTGTTCTCACTAACAAAGCTGACCTGGTTACATGCGACTTGTTTGCGTCATGTTGTTTTCTCTTTCGTGTTGGTGTTTGCACGATCAGTTTTCGTGAATACCTAATGGTATTTACCTTAAGATGTGTCCTGTGCTTTAAGTATGCATCTGGGTCTAGTTAATTAGTGGACGCGTTATGTAAGTGTCTACATGATCAGTGCAACATTGATGGGGGCAGGAATGGATGAAGAAGTAGCCTATCATGAGATTTAGGGCAGACAAGACATGAAAAACGTGAGGTTATACGACACAGGCGCTGTCTGTCATCTGAAAGTTTAACTAAAAAAAGTGGCATATTTTAACAGAAAGACTGGCACTTGTAAAGTTTTATCACTACGCATAAAGCTGTGTTACTTGAAAATCTGCCCCCGTTGTTTTTGTCCTAATTAGGCAGTGCTCCTCTGCACATAACACGACTGTACGTCATCTAGCTCCGCTCTCTAGTTATGCAACACGTAGGTTCCTGTTAACGCAGGTTAACCTTTGCCTCCCAAAATCCACCAACTTTCGGTTTATTTCCCTTTTTTCTTCGTGTTCACGCCCGCAGCCTTTTCGGGTGAAGCTCCTTTGCACGTTTTTCCCGTTCGCAGGCGACTCCCAGCTGCCGACCAACCACCGACAGCAGATAGCGCAGAGCTCGCTCAGCGTGCACAACGTTCAGCGAGCCTCTGACGAGGGCGAGTACTCGTGCCTGGCACGCAGCGGGAACCTCAGCGCTCGTGGCAACACCTTCGTCAGGGTTCGAGGTAATTACGCTCTGTACGGGCACCTCCGTCGGCCAGGTTAAGGGTGTCCCTTCCCTCTCGGTAAACCACGAACACGCAGAAAAAAAAAAGTGAGAGAGAGAGAGAAATATAGATAGATAGATAGATAGATAGATAGATAGATAGATAGATAGATAGATAGATAGATAGACAGATAGATAGATAGATAGATAGATAGATAGATAGATAGATAGATAGATAGATAGATAGATAGATAGATAGATAGATAGATAGATAGATAGATAGATAGATAGATAGATAGATAGATAGATAGATAGATAGATAGATAGATAGATAGATAGATAGATAGATAGATAGATAGATAGATAGATAGATAGATAGATAGATAGATAGATAGATAGATAGATAGATAGATAGATAGATAAAGAGAGAGAGAGAGAAAGACGTAAAAGTTGCCCGTGGCTCATTGTCTACCACGATGCATCTCTGTGAACGTACCTACGGAGAAGGTTCTGTCTTCCCTTGTAACTGCCCCTGCATACGTTGCGGGTCGACGAGAATGAAAAAAAAAGAAGAAGAGAAATGAATTTCGAAGTAGCGCCGGCACTCCGTAAATTATTCATTCCACGTGATTTGACAAAGGGGGCTAAGAATGTCCTGCTTGTTCCGTGCTTTATTTTTAATGGGATTAACGCTGTATGTCTCTCCTTTCCGAAATTGCTCTCATCAACTAACAGAAGCAAAAAAAAAAGCAGGCCAGGCGCCCTCGCTTTGATATGACGCAGGTGCCCCAATTTATTGCGAAGGTGTCGTGGCTTCCCTTCCTCCCGGATGTTGTATGACTCGCATAGTGGTAACAGATGTGGATTTTAGCCTTTCCGGACAGGAAGGTAAAATGCTAATGCACGGTATACATTTTTGTGCTGTTCCGTGAATGTGAGAGGAAGAGGTGCCTTTTTTAAAATCCCAGCTACTTTGTTTTCATTGTCGGGCACGCTTTTATGACTCCGCTTTATCTTCCTATACGCCCAATGACGTCAGTCGTCTATATACATCAAACCTATTTGCATACGAGAAGAGGAAGGATTGTGCAAGTTTTTCGCGCTCCTTTCTGACGCTAACTCTGATTTACTATGAGAACTTCTTATTAAGGTAGACTGGAGGTGGCACACAATGTAAAAATAATAATTTCAAACTCATAGAAGACAATTTGTTTAAGAGCAAAGTGCTCTTTTTCATAGCAGGTTGGAGACACATCTGCCAACAGTATATGATCGGAGAATTATTGATAACAGCGCTCTTTCTTATGTTCCAGAAATCACTATTGAGCAGCTGAGCTACCTCGTTTATCTATATTTATGTCTAAGAGCGCGTGGCATAAGCGTTGCTATAGTGCTCAGTTTCCGCAAAGCCTAATTCAACGCAGACATATCTAAATTCATATTTGCTTTCTCGGAGCAACAGCAGGATCGGCAACACGTTACTAGCGTGTGAATGAGCCTAAATTCCATCGCCTTTTTTTTTTGGTTGATTGTCGCCTTGAAGCTGCAGATTTAGATATTAGTAACGTCTGACGCAACGTGTAGGGCTGAGGATTAATTTTACGCCCTTCGCGTTCTCTAACATACAATCTTGTATATGTATATGAGCGCTATTGTGTTATGTTAGTGGAGATAACCAGTTCTGACAGCTAGAAATAGAACGCGAGACAGCGGGTAATCTGACGTCTTTGTCAGCTGGTACTGTGCTTCCCCTTTATATAGAGAAGACGTTGGCTTGGGCATTTGCGGAAAATAATGACTCAGCTTTGCATTATTGCTGTTGGTCTGCAGTGTTGGATTAAGTGAAGTTTGTGAGAGAATAAATATAATCTATTTATGTCAGTTTGCTGTTGCCGTATATAGATTGCATTTATCTTGATGCTGAGGCTCTAAGAAAATCATCGACACACTAATTGATCCGAACATGCAGAGCTTGAATAAAAAAAGACTAGATGTGAATTAAGTCTGGTAGAGTGATCAACGGGAAAAGGCGTTGGTCTCGGGTTGGACCACCGGACCAATGTGAATTTTGTCAACTAAACGGCTTCCTACAGTGGAAAGGTGTATAGATTTCTTTGCAGATTGGTGCTCCAGAAAGGTGACTCCCAACTTTCCATTTCGTGCATAGGCATCTGTAGAAAGCCTAAATTTTGCGTCGGATATCTGAGTCATTGTTGTGAATATACTCGTTAAACAGGCACCTAATCTTTTTCCGCTGTGCTAACTTCAATGTTTCTTTCAAATCGGTGCTCTCAAAATACTCCTGGGTCATCTGAGCTGCAGCACTTTGGTAGCGAACGTTTGTGAATGAGACCGAACTATTTACTGGCGCAAAACATAATGCTCGTTTCTGCATTCTTTTAAGTTAACCCTGATGTGCCACTCCCATGACAGTCTGCACTTTTGCTTTGCCTCAGTTTGCGTCCATTTCGGCCCTTTTTCTGTAGGCCCCTTCCCATTGCTCGTTACATAAGCAAGCAAACTGGCCGTTCGTTGGTTTAGGCTCCATGTCTCTCCCATGTTTGCTTCCACATTCTCTCTTAGCTCGGCATTCGCGTCTTGGATGTATTCTTTTATGCTTTCAGAAATTGCCCAGTTTGTAGTTCTTTAAGCTAACGCTCACCGTCTTTTTCTATAGTTTACACATTATGCAAGGCCGCTTCGAGAAAACGCGTTCGATGCATACGTGCCCGCATTGGCTTTCAACAGGGCACTGTGTATAGGCGCCACGTTAGCGGCAGCAAAGCCTGCCAGCTGCTTGGATACGCCGGATTTTCCTAGACAGAATCTCGACAAAAGACGTGCCAACCCTGACTTGCACGCATCCCAGCTTCCCGACGTTCCCCATAAAACATCACTGGGATGTTTTCTTATCCCGACTTTTTTTTCCACGTCGAAACCTTATCTGCGAGCGAACCGTGGCGATTAAAAAAAATATAGGCATAAGTTGCAAAGGAGTATGCGCCCTGGCAAAACCTCCCTATGCTCCGGATCTGTGCACACGCTTGCGATTCCGGGCGCTCGGCACGGTTAGTATACAGCAACCGCTCAGTATTCCGGTGCGGGTCAGCCTTAAACGACGGGAGGAATGGGGGCTTAATGCCACCGCTGCCACACAAGCAAGTAGAAGACGGGTTTCGAGTCATCGAGGAGGATGGGGTTGCATAGAAAGGGGGTACGAGGTTCCACAAGTTCTTTAAGAGGTTTGGTTCCTGTGGGAAAAAGAGAGGCCGTTTTGCCGCTCCGTTTGCCCGTTTCTTCTGCATTTACAGCAGCGCCCCCTGGAGGGCGCCTCGAGGCTTCTACGACGCCCCGTGGCTTGGGGATTTCGAAGGAAGCTTCGGACGAAACGTGAAGGCGTTGTCCCTCACTATCCCCGACCATCCCCACATTCCCTCCACACACCCACCCCCCTAGTGTTCACTCGTTGAATTACTCCTCTCCGTCAGGCCCCTTCCGGAATTCTTCCCATATTCCCTTTTCATCCTGCCACTCTTCCACGAGCCTCATCGCTCTTCAAACGGCACTGTTTCTTTTCCTTCCTTTTTTTTTTCTATACCTTGGTGCGAGTTAAGATCGGTTTCGAAGTCACGTTTCTCGTACGTGCGCGTGCTTTCGAACGATTCCCGAGCGAGATCCGAAGAAAAAAAAAACAAGCTGGTGTGATTTGCTCGGCGAAAGCGCTACGGCAGCTGTTGGACTAGACTGGCCATGTGTATCAAGCCTACTTCGATCTGTTTGTAGAATGATCGAGTCAGCGTGGTAATGTTGTTTCAAGGGAGATGAATAACCGGTGTGGAGAAGAACACTTCACTGTTTCGTCCGAAAGACATTGAAAGAAGGCACAAGAACTGATAGCGATACCAGTGTATTACACAACTGCATCAATCCGGGTCATTAGTTTTATCGGCCCCGCAAATCCCACCGAGCATCAGGGTTGAGATTATTGGCTGTCATGACCCGCCATGGCGGTCTAGTGGCTCAGGCAGTCGGCTGCTGACCTGTAGGTCGCAGGATCGAATCCTGGCCGCAGCGGCTGCACTTTTTATGGAGGCGAAAATGCTTGAGGCCCGTGTGCTTAGATTTAGGTGCACGTTAAAGAATCCCACGTGGTCTAAATTTATGGAGCCCTCCACTACGGCGTCTCTCATATATTCATATGATGGTTTTTTACGCTAAATCTCAACAATTATTACTTTACAGCTTACTGTCCAGAGCAAGCTTAATACGTACACTCACGCGTGACCTGGACTAGTTTGAGTGAAGCGAGCGGTGAAGCGCTGGGTGCTTTTGCCGAAATAGTATTTCGACACGCTTGAATAGTATGTCGGCATGCATGGGTAACAGAATCCAAAGCTACATGGCCCTAGTACCGATCAAACTGTTTGAGGACACACTGCTAAGCGTTTATATTAGGTTTTCTGACGACTGGACGTATATAATTTAACAAGCGTGGGTTCACGCGCACACAGGAAACCACGAAGATAAGTCACTCGCTCATTTGAGAAACAATATTTGGCGGTAGTGACAGTTAGCTGGCTCTGATGCGCACTGTCTTATCAGGCTCTTTCCATGTGATGAAGAGACTTTTTCTTTATTTCAGTGCCTCCGGTTATTGACAGCCAGATGCTTCCTGACGTGCTGACGGCGAACGAAGGCATGAACGTGAAAATGCTTTGCAGCGTGGTCCAAGGGGACCCGCCCATCACTTTACGATGGACACGGGGTGGTCACACCGTGGCGCGCAGTGCGTCCGTGTCTCTGCAGAGCCTCGAGGACTCCTCGGTGCTGACGATGAAAGGCGTGTCCATGCGGGACTCCGGAAACTACACGTGCGAGGCGTCCAACAGGGCATTGACTGTCAACAGAACCGTTTCCCTCGTCGTCAACGGTATGTATTCACTGGGCGCAACTACCTCTGTACGAACGTTGTACCTCAGGTGCTTGTTGCGATTCTTGATTAAGGTACACGTTCCTGATAAATAACTGAATCACGCTTGTCACTGTCGTGAATGAAGTACGAGAAACTTATTTTGAGGCACTTTTTTTTGCTTGACAAAACTTAGGCGAAGAAGTGGTTATAAGAGGAAAAAGCAGAGAAAGTGAGTCCCGTAACTGTCTGCATCAGCGTGTGACACCTCAACAGTATCTCACAAGGGATGGGGTGAGGAGGGATTAAAAAGATAGAATTAAAGGTATATGAAGAGAGAGAGAGAGATGCGCTGGGACAGCGAGCGAGGACATATGAGGGGATAGGAGAGATAGGAAAGATGGAAACACGGTCACAGGAGTCCGAGGACGGGGCACCACTTGCGAGGAGATGGCGTAGGGCAAGTCCAGTAGGTCAGAGCTATGCTGACGTAGGAGATCGCGAGAGCACAACCGGTCAGCATGGAATCCAGCGACACAGAGAAACACCCGTCAAAGTGGACAGAGAATCGTCTACCATCGTACATCGAATGAAAGAGCATTGAACGCGTCTTTTATTATTGTGAGTTCGGATCCCACTGACGGAAAAATGCGACCTTTTATCTTGTTTTAGTTGTCTTTAATTTATCTTACAGTTTCTGCAATACGGTCAAAAACAATATTTGACGTTTTCTACACTTTTGCCAGCTTACTTGACTGTTGTATCGCCTAAAACTTAGGCGATACAACAGTCAACTAATCTGGCAAAAGTGTAGAAAACGTCAGCGATACAACAGTCAAGTAGCTGGAAAAAGTATGGAAAACGCCAATTATTGCTATTTGAACATATTGCAGTAATTGTAAGATAATCTAAAACAATTAAAACAAAATAAAAAGTCGCATTTTTCGTCAGTGGGATCGGAACCCACAATATTAAAAGACGCGTCCAATGCCCTTCCATTCGATGTACGACGGCAGACCAATCCCCGTCCACTTTGATGGGTATTTCTCAGTATGTAATCCCGGGAAGTGCTAGTGTAGGATTTTGTTTCGAATAATCAATGCCGCTACGATTTCATGATCCACTGTTTAAGCCTAAAGAGAGCTTGAACAGTGGACCGGGTTTTCCAACAGTGATCTAGTCGCTGCGGCAACTGACTCCTCATCCGAATGACGCGGGTCCAATCCTGACCGCAGCAGTGGCATTTTAAAAAGGTGAAATGCTAGACACCCATGTATGGTGTGATGTAAGTGCAAGTTAAAGAACTCTATAGATTGTCCTGAATTTCTTAGGCCTTCCACGCTACGTCCCACGTCTTGACCTTATAATGGTTCTCGGACATGAATCTTCAGAACGTTTTCTATTAGGAATGAACTGTACTGCTATACTAATTTGTACAAAACTCATCGATAGCATTATTCGCGTGTTTAATTGTATTTAACCTAACGTTTGAGCCCAATTATGGCGGTTCATATACAAGTTCCCTCTATCTCCATCAGTCGTACCCTACTTCTCTCTAAACTAGCGATATAGGATCAACGCCCTCAGCCAAAAAGTAGCCGCAACCAGTGAAATGAGACGGCGTTTTCGAGTCGTCGCTCCTACGTCCCAGCGTATTTTTCTTTATCGATTCGCGCTGCCGCCTTTTTCACGCGTATATGTATGCCCCGCAGTTCTTCGCAACTTCGGCTGACCGAGCAAGTGACGCGTCAAGATGCCCAGACAGATAGCGCTCGTCGCGACTCTAGGACCAACGACTCACGGCGGGTCCTAGCCAAAGCTGAGCCCTACAAGAACAGCGTTTGTCCCTTCCCGCTTCCGAGCAGCTTCCCGGTCGTGGTCCGTTGGGCGGCCAGTGTGGCGGACCGTAGAGAATGGAGGAGGCGAAGGCGGCGGGGCTAGCTATCCTTCGGAGAGCCCGGCGAGGAGACACGTGGTTTGCAAAAGTGCGGTGATTTATCGACACAAATCTGAGCGCGTTCGTGCGAGACATGCCACCGTCTGTGCGTAGGTGGTGCGACCAAGACTGCCGGTCTTCTTCGCTCTCCTCTTCTTCCACATTCTCTTCTCCTCCCCTTTCGCGCCGCTGTCTCGCTTATTCTCCCATATTTCCTTGCATCGTTCATCGCAATTTGTTTCCCCATTTTCCCGACCCTCTCCCACCGTTTGTTGCGCAAACTCTGCACGTATACTTGAAGCTTTCCCGACTACTTCATTCCAGTCCCCTCTTCGTGCAGTGGTCCTTTTGTTCTCCCTAATCTTCTCTCACTTTTCCTAATCTTCCAGACTTGCCTAAACACCTCTGGCTTTCATTTCTCTCTCTCTCTCTCTCTCTCTCTATACCACATTGCCAAATTTCCTGGTCTTCAGTGGCGTTAAACCCCCTTTCCGCCCACCTCTGCACTCCCCGACCCTTTTACAGTTCACCCTTTCTCGTAGCGTTCCCTATAGTATCCCTCCTCCTGTTCCCCTGCAAAGCATTCGGTGTTGGTGGTTCGGGGCGACGAGCTTTTGTGGCCACGCAATCGATTGGAGCGCCAAAGTGGACGGCGGCGAGTTGTGCTCGGCGGCCGCCTGGCTCGCTCGATCTGTTCGCGTGTGCATGTGTGTGTGCGTGCGTGCAGCAGGACGCCAACAGCGTTCGCTCACTCGGCCGGAGCCGAGATAATGGTTCCTGGATGCCGTCAGATAAACAAGGATGGACGAACGAATGCCACGCGGCAAAGGCTCCTCCCCGAGTGGCATTGCATGCGGCCGGCCTATTTGCCTCCTTTCCTTTCACCTCTGACTTTTTTTGGCGTCGTCTATTTGTTCTCAGCACCCTTCTCATTTCCCTTCGTCGCTCGCCTGTCGGAATGTCTTTTATTTTCTTCCGTGTCTTTTTTTTTCTTCTTTCACTGTGGCGTCTTAGACGAAGAATAGTGTCCTCCATCTTCGCGGGGATGTAATGAGAAACGTTCGATTGGTGCTTACGAGATTAGGACGAAGGCCGGACAGAATTTATGGCTTGTCCAAGGCGGTTTTGACTAAGAATAATGAACTTGAGTCCGAGAAAGAGTTATCAGTTTACACACAAGCGAGCAAAAAAAAAAGTTGGAGTGAAGAAGCCTTTTTTTATATTTATGCTATATTCAGCTGCGATAGAAAAGTGTATTCGCTTATAAACACTGACGATGATGTGACTGCTACGTGCGCGTCTATGTGTGCCTTTTTTTCATGCGTTCATGAATTTTTAGTAAAGGAGTATAAAATATGAACGAGCTGTGATAGCATACCGCGGCACTCAATCGGATTACAACAGCGCCGAGCTCTCCAACAAGACTTCACTGGAAGCCTTCGACAAATTTCTCGTCCTTTAGTAATGAGTTTTATAAGTTAGGCGTATGTCTCTACGTCATACACAAGTATCCGTTTAAATTGATTAGAAGTGTGTTACGGCAATGATATATTTCACGATCTCGTTTGTAAGCCGCATAAGGACGGACTGGTCTTCTTTTGGACCGGACTTGTTTTTTATGATCATGCTTTATTTTAGAGTACCATGGTAAAGAAGCCTTCGAAGCCTTGAATTCTATTCAAATACCACTAGTTTGAGTTTGAGAGAGCAAGAATGTCTTCGTAGGTTTCTGCTGTTCGTACTGCTAGCTCAATGCATGACTGCTCTTTCTAACTGGTGTACTAAGTTATTTGTGTATGCTTATTAAATGTTTCAGCCGACAGTGCAGTGTGTAGATATAATTTTGGTCTTATATAAATAAGAATAACAAATATTGTAAGGAATTGAGAATGAGATTGAGAAAAGCAAGATAATGTACAAGTGTGGCACCTACACGTGAGGTAAAGGTATGGTGTTCATACCACCAGCTGCTGTACAATAGCACAGCTCAGTATTCAGCGTAGTATGTGTTTCGCAAATTGCTACCGAACAGAGACACATTTTTTTGTAATAAAGGAATGATAGTACTTTGTAATGATATCCTGAAAAAGGTATATGTTAGACGACAAATAATTTTTCTCGCGAGCGTGTTTGTGACGAATGGAGTTAGAGCATAATGACCACAGGTATTGCGAAACGATGACTGTTATAACTTGAAGAAATTACGTTGATTTCGTGGGACGGAGAGGAAGTACTGCCGAGGAATTTGTTTTTTTATTTCAATAGTTCAGTCATCAGGACAAATATTTATACTTCAATCTATGGCCATTACTGGCACATAAGACAGAAGGTCAATCTGTAGGCCTCAATGAGTCCGCCTTTTGAGTAATGAGCCATCAGTTGGTTCTCTTCACGGCAATAAGACCCACTGTTTGAAGGTAGTGTCATCGAGTCTGCTTTATGCAAGGGTAGAACCACAAAATATGTGTAATGATCTCAGAAAATGCTGAAGCCGGACTTCGTAAGCAGCTTACGATTCGTTCTTTTACAACCTTGAGCAGTCGGGATGGTGGCAATATTTTCTATAGTGGTGGCAATATTTTACGCAGTGGGCTGTTGTGAATGGCTCTGGCTAATGTTGCGCCAGTTCTCTCCCAGTGCCGCCCATGTGGACAACCGAGCCGTCGAATGGTAAGGTGGTCCTCGGAGGCATCGCAGCACTTCACTGCGCCGCTGATGGATTCCCGACGCCTCGCATCGACTGGAAGAGGGCCCAAGGTGAGCTTGGCGCTAAACACGCTGTAGAGACGTTGTGATACAAGAACAGACTGAAAGCGCGGCAGGAACAATATATAAGGAAAGACAAGCCACGTAGAGACACAGATATGAACGCCTATTTTCGAAACAAGGTTCCGAGCGATGCCCGGTATCTCCCAAAAGCGAGAGGGCTCCCATAGTACGGGAACCCTTTGTTTTTTTTTTTTATGCCCCATTTCATGTATCAGTTGAAATGCTGCGGAGGCTATGCAAAAAAAGTTCAGTCAGCAATATTTGAGAGTACATGCGTCACACGCTTGGCTTTCGATGCTGTTGTTGGTAGTGCCAGCCGAGCCATATAGAGAGAGGAGCTTCCGGCTTTGGTGGGTTGCTTTCCCCGACTTGTTCTCGGCGGCATTTCTCACTTGTCACGTGATCTTATAGGGTCGTGTAGAAGTCTACAGCTCTCGATGCAGAGGTTCTTTGGCACCTGCACTATTAAGTGTCCACAGAGCCCTTCGTAATTATAAACAAGCAAATTTAGCGTAAAGGTGCAGTACATATTGATGCGCTCTCTACTTTCTATGTAGATTGTTTGAGAAATAAGAAAAAAAATGCAGTTTCATATCGGTTGTCATCCTGTTTCAACTTCATCGCCTACCAAGTCACTGGTAGTGATGTCACTTATATTTTTCGCAGTCTCAAGGTAGATCGTTTTTTTTTTATCATACCAGCGAGATTACAAATACTGAGTGAAGGGAATGGTGGCTCATAGTTACTTGTCTCCAATGGTGTAAGGAGCTCGCGCGAACTCAATGCAAGACGCAGTGTGCACGACTCTGAAGCGCAATGACGAGATGGTATGTTAGCGAACCAATACATTATCATCACATTCAACTCTTCACGGATTGTTTTTCCGTAGTAACTCCTAAATTTTCGCCCGCCCACACTCATCTGGTAACCGCTGGGTAAAAAACTGTGCTTCATTGAGCCTGGCAGGAAATGAGATCTCCGCGTCGTATCATCCGACAGAGTATATATTTTAATCACGTCATCTGGCTACCGATTCATAACCAACATCCGAGACGTTTAGTCAGTGAAGTTATGAATCGGGTTTGGTTACTTGTTCTATTGTCAGCGTGAGCCTGTTAGATACGTTCAGATGAATCGGCCTTTGAATGCCGATTGCATTTACGAGGCTGCCATAATTAAAAATCTCGTTGTTAGGCTCAAGCGCACCTGAAACGTGTGCTTTAATAGCGTACAGTCTCTAAGTCGCGCAAGGATGGGCCATGGCATAGTATGCTCTAAGTCGCGCAAGGATGGGCCATGGCGTAATATGCTCTAAGTCGCGGCGCAAGAATGGGCCATGGCATAGCCATGGCCCATTCTTGCGCGACTTAGCTATGTTTAGCATGGCTATGCTTTTACCTCTCCGTCCTCTTTCTCACATTTGTATTTGTATGTGTGTATATTTGTATACACACACACAAATAAAATGTGTATATTAGTATTTGTATTTCTCACTGTTTCTACGCTTGTTTCTCTTGCTTCTCGTTCACCACGGTGGCATAGCGGTTATGGTGCTCGGCTGCTGACCCGGAAGTCTTGGGTTCGACCCCCGCCACGGCGGTCGCAATTCGATAGAGGTGACATGGCAGGGGCGCATGTATTGTGAGATTTCAATGCACATTAAAGAACACCAGGTGGTCAAAATTTTCGGAATCCTCGACTACGGAGTCCCTCGTAATAATATCGTGGCTTTTGGGATAAAAACCCAGGTATTATCATCATCATCATTATCATCATCTGTCTTTCCTTCTCCTTTTTTCTATACAATGGTTTACTCTCTCTCCTCCCCACCAGCCCTTGCCTTTCGCACCCCCCTTCCTATATTACACAATACATGGCTATCCTAAGCTGTTCTAGCTAACCTGGATAGCCGATCGGTTACGGCGCTCGCTTTCAGATCGCGTGTACGTGGGTTTGAATTTCGCTTCACCAATAGATTTTTCCCGCCAAAAATGTCTGCTTTTTTCTGTCGCTTTCTCTCTCTCTCTCTCTATCGTTATTTCTTTCTCTTACTGTCCCCTTTCTCTCACTCATGGATATTGCACCCCACACCGGAGAAACCGGAGCATGGAAGCGAAGCAAAGAGGAAGAAGAAAGTGCGTGCCGGCTGATGACGATAATTTTTCTATTTACCACACAAGGTGAAATTCCACCACATTAGATGTGCTGTGAAAATGTGGACAACATGAGCGTGCACCGAAATTACCGTCTGCGCCGTCTGCTGTCGACGGCATAGCTATGGCCGCGCATTCGTCGCCAGGACAATGGTGTATAGGCAAAAGGCAGCTCGCGACTAAACGGCAATTACGGCATGACCTTGCGTGACCCATATTATTTTGCGACCGACTGTACATATTTATCTGTGTCGTCTGTAATTTCATATAGCCGCACAGTGTCGAGTCGTCGGAATAACACCTTAGTTGATTAGTGGAGAAGGACATTCTCCCAAAGTAATGATTTCTAGCCTTCGGACCTGTTCCTTGATGATTCCTGCTCCGTACAGCGTAAATCGTAACTTCCCTACTGCAATTCATGACGTACACTTGTGCGCCTTCATGTTGTGATGCAGCACTCTCCCATGTATTGTCCATGTATTCAGCTTATGTAGAGTGGCAGATGACCTGCACGCTGCTACAGCGTGAAGGTTATCATGCCTTGTAATCGCCGTGAACTGCGCATGATTTTTTTTATCTTTCATCGTTTCAACCTTAACATTGAATCACAGCGTTAGCGCGGTAAGTACTGGCTATGTGCACTAGCTTAATTTTGCTTGCTGCGAGACCACAACCAATAACAACGACCATTGAATTCTGACCTCCGATCATGCTCCATTTACGTCTGGGAAGGCGGCATTTTCATTGAAATGGCATAGATAGCAACTGCACAAAAGTACACCAAAATGCATTTATTTCAAGGACCTCTCATAATGTGCTGATGGCATTGAGACAATCATTGAGACAAGTTCAGTGAGACAATCTGCTTACCGTTCTAGAAGCATTTTCATTTTTCATTACGCGCCTTCAAACTAGGCCCTCCAAATCCTTAATTAGCATGACTAAATTCGTACACAGCTGCTGGTATTGACAACTTAGTTGTTAGAAGTTATAGTGATAGTTTACTTTCCATATCAACTCGTTGGCACTCTCACACTGAAATACGCAAGCTTGCACTTTTACAACAACTTTTCCTGCTTGTACCCTTCGTCTACTGAACTTGAATTGCAAATCGATTGAGTTCACCGAATGCTGAGCAAACCGCTTACGCAAGCTTTTCTTTTTTTTTGCGAGTAATCGGTAAAACTTCCTAAAAAGATTTGCGGGAGTAAACCTAACGTATTATAAATATTTTTGAATCAGGAATATCTTTCCCGTTTTTTTTATGAGCTTGCAATAAAGATCAGCACAGAGATCTTCCAGCGGCGAGCTCACATAATTTTCCGAGCTGCCTCACGCGCCTTCAACCATTAATCATTCACAATATTTAGGCGAACTTCCAATCGCTCCCTGTATATCACACTCGAGAGAAAAGTATTACAGGCATCGGGAAATCAAGCTCTCGTTCTTTTCTTTTTTTCTTTCTGTTCGAGATATTTCATACCTCGGAATCAAACATCCTCGAGAAAGGGGACGTCATGCTACACTCGCTGAGCGAAACGCAATATGTGGCCTCCTTTCCTTTTTCCTTCTTTCTTTTTTTCACTTCTACTCACTTTTGACGCTCTCCATCGGTATTAATATGTAGTATTTATCTATCTCTCCGTCTTTTTGTTTCTCTGGGAGCCACCTCATGTTTTTCCCACCCCTTCATTTTCTTTTCCCTCCGAGAAAAGCGAGGGCGTAAGCGTTTCTTTGACGGTTCCGGTGCCTTGATTAGAGGAGCCGGAAAGATGGGGAAGGAAGCCAGGAAAAGAGCAGTTGTGTGAGCGCACGCACAGCAAACGAGCCCTCCCTCTCTAGGTGCCAGGATGTTCGCTGGATCAATGACTGAAAGGAGGAGGAGGAGGAGGAGGTAAGGGGATGCAAGTGAGATAGGAAGGAAACAAGGAACGAGGGTTCGAAGTCAAGAAACACGAAAAGGAAGATGCGGAGAAAAGTATGGTAGCGACGACGATATCTCGCGCTCCGCACGCCTTCCTCGCCTTGAAACTTCAATGTTTGGGGCCCCTCCCCGTCTTCCGCTGTAGCCGTGCTTGAGGCGTGAAAGATCAAGCGAATTACGGGTGTGGCGTGTATGAATGTCGGTTTGCAGCATCGGACGGCGTTGGCGCGATCGATGGTTTCCGGCAAGTATGCTCCTCCCGCCCTCCCTATTACCCTACCCCCGATTCCCTCCAATATACGGACGTACACTCAAGCTAGGCACTCATTGAAGCCTTCGGCGCTTGCCAGACATTTACAACACAAACGCATGCCCTTCTTCACCACACACACACTCACTCGATGTACGCACACACGCAGATTAGCTATAGCTCTCTGAAGGACAGATCGATCACGTTGTGCTACCTATTATCTGTTCGTGCCTTTCGATGCGTATTGAGAAATTCGTGCCACTCTGATAAGCGACGATGCGGGCGGGCGTGGGTCGCGCATGTATACCGGAGTGCGAGTTGCGCAGGGGGAAAGAGGAGAGCACAGGGAGAAGGGGCTGGCATCGTCGGCTCGAGAGCTGACTGCTTTTCTCGGTAAAATCTATATTGTCTAGGGTGTTAAATGAATGCGAATGCGCGCCAATCGATGGAAGCTCGGACGAAAGAACGAAGAAAATGTTCTGAGAAGACACGAAGCGCCGGGTAGTATAAAACGAGCTTTGGAGGTTTTGTTTCACTTTGTATTGGGTTCATCGTTGGGATCGATGTATTCAGAACGGCGTTGCCACCCCCTCCCCTTCAGCATGCACCCATGCAGTGCTGCCTCGTCTATACTTGTGAAATATGTAGGCTCGCCAGAACGAGATTGAAAAATTTCATTCGGGAGATAAGCATACTTCCTGAGGAAAAAAAAAAGAAGGCAACGTCAGTAGTATTGGTCGAAGCTCGCCGTAGCTTTGTGCTCATTCATTTTCGTCATTTCACTAAGTGCTACTTGGTGTAACATTGCCCTCGGTATTGTCTAATTTTAGACCCGTGTTGTTGTTTTTCCTTACGACTGTCGCGCGCCGAAAATTTACAGGAAGCGAAGGACGTACACATCGATTCTTTGCCCGTGTATATAAGTGACAATCGCATGAGCCGATATCAAAACCAAGACTACCTTTGGCGGGACATTGTTTATCTTCATATGGTAATAATCACAGGTAGAATGAATACATTTAACCTGACAGGCAGATTGACATTGAGCATGAGCGCTTACTGAATTGCGTGGGCCACGTCAGCAGCGACGCCCATTTAGGTAAATATGAAAAGCTGATCAGGGCTTTTCGGATGGCACATAGACTTTATAGCTAAAATACAAAAGTTCTGAAATAATTATTACTTGAAAGTGTACGATTTATTTTTGATGTATAGACGCTCAAAATTTAACCCTGCATTACGCTTTTTCATGCGTGTCACTTAATAACAACGAATGCAGAAAACTTTTTGGTTATAATTCTGCATTTATCTCTGACAATTGCTTTGATGTGATTATCAACAATTACGTGTACTTATCTGCGATGACTTCGTGAGCTTGTTCATATATACATCTTTATTGCAGCAGCGCATACAGAAGAAATCTCGGGACTACTCAGAATGTGATTTGTACGTGGTCAAACTGTACTTCTCCACGTCTGACTCGAAAGAAGCCATGCCTTCAGTCAATAATAGCAAAAGAAATGGCAGTAAACGCAGAAAGAACGGTAGAGACATTACAGAGCAAACATCGTTGGGCCGTGTCTAAACAACACAGCGTCAGCGTCGTGTCTCCTAATCTGGAAGCCTTGTAGCCGGGGGAATTACCTCGAGAGTTCCTGCCTGCGAGAACGCTGAGCCGTTTATGACGTCCGCAACGGCCTGTTGCCGGGTGACGTACGGTGGGCCATTCGCGCGCGCGTCCTGTACCACAACGAGTCCGTGGTAACTTCCAGATTTGCGCGTTATGCTTCTCCATGTCGTCGCCTCCGTGTTGTCCACGCCCCACGCTGGGAAGGTGTGCGCTCGCAACAACGTCGGCCGTGTCCGCATGCCGCTCGAATTAGGTGCTGGCGCGCAATAACCGACGCTGTAGATGGTCTCCATTAGTGACACTATAAACGTGCGCATAGCCGGCAGGCAAGGCAGGATGGCGGGCCGCCGGAACGTGTGGACACGAACAACGAGGAACGCGTGATGACGAGCAGCCCGGGGGGGTCGACCGGCTTAGGAAGGGCCTTCCTCTTCCCCCTCTCATTACGCGACGCACATTTGCAAATCGTTAACGAAAACAATGCGCGCCCTCGCCCCCCCACCCAACTGCCGAGACAGTTTTAATTAAAGAAGCTGTTCGCGCTGTCTCGTCCCATAGCCATGCAGTTGCGTGTGCCACTGCGTGCTTCGAGCGACGCATACGAGAAAGAAAATGCCGTCTGCTTCTTGTTTGCATTGCTCATGCGCAGGCGTGGATGGTGAATTCAGAGGTGTCCAAAGCGGAGAGGGAAAGCGTGCTGACCGACCACGGTTCGTATAAGAGCGAAGGTGGCGCTAACGCAAGAGAGGGGGGCGCGTGGGGTCGAGCGAAGTGAGGCATCATTGTATAATAAAGATAAGCAAGAAAGGTGTGAGAAAATTCGCGTTTATGCATGCGGACGGGTCCGTTGTTTACCTAACGTGGCTCTGAATCAGCATCTGGCTTCTGCAGCCCGCCGCGTCTTCTCTTTGCTGTACCGCTCGGATGTCCTGTCCGCTTCGCCCCTTTCCGACCTCGTATCTTGGGCTCTCATATGTTTGGCTCTTATCGTAGCTGTACTGTGTAGATTCTGTTTAGCGAAGTGCGTCCTCTGAACCAGCTGAACAAGGGAGCCCGCTTCGTGCGCGAATGCGCGGTCACCGGAAAGATGCTTCTATATTTTTCGACAAACAAGCAAAGTTTACTTTTTTTCTGGCTGTCAATAAAAGGCCTTCTCGAAGTCTGCTCATCTCTAGGGACCCTCTGTTGTGTTTGTAGCCTCGTGATATTTCATACAGTGCTTGCCAGTATGCTCATGTAAATGTTGTTTTAGCGTTGAGCGTACAGAAAAACAGTGTGAGCTATGTAGAAACCACTCAAACCTTTGAACAAATTACCCGCTGATTACGTTGTCCTTGGGCGGGCTGGCTCACCTACAAATAGGGTGTTCAGCAGGCATCCTAACTTGTTTCCCAACGGTAGGCTACGTTAGCATGCATGGGAGTTTCTAAAGTAGGAGCTTGTTTCGCAAGCATGAATGGATGCAAATAGACTGCAGCTTTCTTTCTCCGGTTGAGCAACCTTGCGAGAAGAAAGTTTGACGGAGGCGGAGGCATAATCAGCGCTGTGCGCGCTGGGCTTGTTTGGTTACATATACAAGGAAAATCGTGTACTACAAGCAGACTTTCACTAACGCGCGCTTAAGAACTATGAAATTGTACTCATTCTGCCGCATCTTCACAGGCAATGCAAAGTTAGGGACCGCTCTTGTGCGAGACCATCTCGATGTGAGTCATCTCAAGCGCCAACGTCAGCAGCCGGAAAAACAACTTTCGGTGCAGTACGCATGCGTGAGCAACGTCATTGGTGTCTGGCCGCTTTGCAGCGCCTCCTAACAAGGCTGTTGTTTCGTGAGTTAGCCCATGGCTGTTGGATTACGAACTGTCGAAATGATAAAAAGACCTACTGCTAACGAAAAACGTTGTTGTTGCGAAAATAGCTCATACATTATCTACCGATCTACACTGTTTGTGCATTTAGCTTCTCCATCATACAGTGCAGCAAGTCGTGCAGACAGATAAAAACTATCGAGTAATGAAGATCTCAGAATATACAGACGGACTGTCACGTCTCTCAATCCACAATCACTGCATTTACATTTCTTTACTTATCTAAAGGCTGAACTTGTCTGACATCAAGTGCAAGCACCATACGTGGAGGTGCTGCCACCCCTCTATAAAGTCGTTAGCGCATCGTGGCGCACTCGTGTACCGCGAGTAGGCCGCGGTCAGGGTTAACAGCCGTCGACCGATAGGTGGTACTGGGCTCGCGAGCGTCTATCACCACCTTCATCATCATGCTTAGCGCGGTAGCGCCAGCAGTGATGCCTGGCGTCGAAGTTATGTGGCGTTCGGGGGATGATCGGCTAGTCTTTTTGGCGGTTGACTGGAATGATTGTCTCCTGCAGTGAGTTTATAGGTGGCGAGTAAAGCGTTGGTGGCGCCGCCTTCGCGGTACCTTGTGTTTGTTCTTATGTTTAATGTAGTGTATTAGAATACTGTGTAAGGTTGCTTTAGCGTGTTGATCGCTAGCGATATAATCATTCGGCTGGCGATATTGTAATTGTGAAGTTAGTTCGATAAATGTGTTTGCTTGGCTTGGGTCAGACCGTGTCTACTCCGTCCGCTTGTTCCGAGGGCGTGCCTCATTTCTAGATGCCACACATTCAAGCAGAAGAAAAAATAGCTTTCGTTAAAGATCGAAGGCAGCTTCGTACTAGGACTACCAAGCCTGAACAAGAAGTGCTGGGCGGGGAAGCTTTATTTTGTTACTGTTGATGATAATTATGATGATGATCATAGCCTACATACATAGGGCTCACACCCACTCTGCAGGATTCACAATGAAAAAAATATTTAAAAATAAAAGTGATAATATATGAGTGCTAATGAATTATTGTATAGTTAGAGTAAATTAGTAACACTAACTTATATACCTAAGATTTCTCTTCGTTTTTTCTATTTCTTCCTGTCATTTTTTCTTCTTTTGAGCTATCATTTTCTATAGAGAACTTGGTTTCTATCTTGCACTTCTACCTATTTCTTCCTCTCTACTATGCTATTTCTCGTTTTTCATATTTTGTATTTGGTGTTTGCCTCTTCAATTTTTTTGTAATTTCATACATGGTTTCACCTACGTTACGCCAAGTGCAATTGGCTGCTGTTTGCTGATGACGAAAGGTGATCATCAGCAAGGCGCTTGAAGAAAAAGAAGAAGACGTGTCTTTGGCGTGCTCAATATGTTACACATTGAGTGTTACGTCAAGAAATGACGACAGCACACGACAGCATTGATCACTGTTCCCTAAGGTGCTGCGTAGTTACATGTCGCGAAGCCCTCGTGACTCTGAGAGGAACTGATTGCTTTAGGTGCATGTGCGCTTTCCATCAATATCGAGCACATGAGCTACAGGTCGAATGCAGCTGAGTTTTTACACGCATATGCTGATTCTCTGCGGTGTGTATTCCGAGCTCAACTGCGTTTAGAAAACAACACCGAAAAGTTCGGGGAATGAGCTCATATCCGTCACCGAGTGGAGCGGCTAGAACTGTACTTGTGCTAGTGACGCTTCGGGAATGAAAATGTTCGTAGGCGTAGCTTACAAACCATGCCTTTCGCAGCCGTGTTTCAATGCAAGCTTTATTCACTTGTCACGTCATCTTATTTATTTATGATGGTCAACCACTCACTTGTTTTTGTATCTTATCTGCGTTCCTGGCGGATCTCAACCTCGTGAATAAGAACAGCTCTCTTGTTGAGCAGTCAGTTATTGTTCATTATATATATATATATATATATATATATATATATATATATATATATATATATATATATATATATATATATATATATATATATATATATATATATATATAGAGAGAGAGAGAGAGAGAGAGAGAGAGAGAGAGAGAATAAACCAACATTGGTAAGAATAATGGGCATTAATAACCTGGACCTCGTTACGCCGTCGCACTTCTAAACCCGTAACCACATATTCAATCCTGGCAAAGCGAGCGCAATAAAAGAACTTGATTCCTGCAGCAAAATTTCTGTGAGTGTCAACAAACTCTCATGGTTAGGAAGAAATGTTTGCTTAGTTACTTGGTAATTTTTCTTCTAACAAACTGTGCTGAACAATCTAAACATGAAACTAGGCGGTAAAAAGTATTTTCTTCTCTCCCACTTTGGTGTATCTCACAAAAAGACGGCACACGAAATCTGGTCATTCATTTTTTTTTTGATTGAGAAAAATGGCATAGTCATGCTGTTTTAGGGAATAAATACGTGATGAGCATATTTTATCGCGAATGTCTTTCGCTTATATTCTGCTATTTTTCAAAATCCCTGAATATATCTTGTTACTCCCCAACTTGTCAGATGAACAGAGGCACTTTGTATTTGAATATCGATTATTTCGCTGTATTTTACTCGTACTTGCGTAATATAACGGACACTGTGCCACTGTGGACACTTTTAGTTCTCGAGCGACAAAAAACAAACGGTTCTCACTTTTGTGAGGCATACTAACTGCGCACGTATCTAAAGCACCTGAAACATCTTTCAGGCAGCGAACCACGGAACTTCCGTCTCGTCTCCGGGAGCTACCGAATTCACGTACACACCAACGGTACATTGGTCGTCCAAGACGCTGAGCTGGCTGATGGCGGATACTACCTCTGTGAGGCGCACAATGGCATTGGCGTTGGCCTTAGCCGAGTTGTGACGCTAGCCGTGAATGGTAAGAGCGTCATTCTACATACCTGTTTTGTGGACAAACTATACCAACGCTGATTATTTAGTCGCGTAGGTGTTTTTTGCGATGCAACTATTACCGATGACGATGTGTGTTATGATGACAGCGATTATGACGAGGATGACGATATCCTTCAGGCATATCCCACACCCAATATGGCATATTGAACAAGAAGGAAAGAATGAAAAGAAAATGAAGAGCCGCAGCAAATTAGATGGCACGAAGAAATGAAAATGATCGCAGAGATAAAATGGAAGGAGCTATCGTGCAAGTAAAGTAAATTATAGAGCTCCATTTGGAGATGATTTCGTACTCGAGTGGGTATCCAAAAATAAAGTGAAAATTATTATGACAATGACCCCTTCATTCTTAACATACTAAAGGCCCCCTCCTTCTGATAATAATATATATATATATATATATATATATATATATATATATATATATATATATATATATATATATATATATATATATATATATATATGTGTGTGTGTGTGTGTGTGTGTGTGTGTGTGTGTGTGTTATATCTTTCAAAGAAAAATACATTAAAAGAGGCCTTGGTTGCGCAACCTTTATATACACTGTACACTTAACTTGTTGAGCTGGTATCTCGTAAAACGTTCTTGCCTTTTTTTTTTTTTAGCTCGCGTAAGTTTTATGAAGCGTTGCATTTCCTTCTTTCATCACCAGTACAGGATAGCCTACTGGGCTCGGGCCTGGGTTATCTCCCTGCCATCAGAAGCGTCAGGGTGCGTGCTGGCTGATATACGTTCATATCAATAGTGTAAAATCAGATGGAACAAAAAGAAAAAAAGAGAGAGAAGCTACAAGACGAGTGCTTCAGTTTTCTTCGCTTCTCTCTTTTATTGAAATTTACAGAACTGATCTTTCCACCTATTCAAGTACATTGTCGTACAAAATGAACATTACCAGCGTGAGTAATTGCGACCCACAGAAAGTTGGTAAAAGAAGTCTGCATATTAGCTTTTAGTTTATATATTTAAAACACATGCTCATATTCTCGAAACTGAAGCCTAGCTTGAGGGTCCCAAGTATCACATAGCAGTTTTCTTTTCTTTGTGCAAATGAACCAACCATAACAGCCAGTATGCGGCTTACAAACTTTCGAACCTTCAAACTTTCTTCTTTGCGTAGTGCTCTTCAGTTATCAGCAGCTTAAGCGGTGCGGGGATGTAGTTGCCAAGCTTTTCGTCGCGTGTATTGCATGATAGAAATGTCTGAAACTTCCTGTCTAAGGGTGTTATTCAAACTCAATTCAAACTTTCTTGCTTCGTATTCAATGAAACTGGCATTTGATATTCTATTTATTACAACAATCGGAGTTAGAAATAGTTCTTGATTTTTAAAGACTAGATCAGGATTAAAATTTTCGACTGAATGGCTTGTAAGGCGTTTCGTTATATGGTTCTAACGCTCCTCCTAGATGCCAGGCTCTTAGTCAACCAATGCATATCCTAATCCAGTATGGTATTGATCAGTGCGGGTAGCTTCTAATTGCCTCTATCTATTTTTCATTGACCGTAGTGCCTCCAAGTTTTCCTTCGAAGTTCACAAGTCAGAATGTCAAGAGGGGCCAGGAAACGGTGCTGCGCTGTGAAGCCACAGGTGACCCTGTCATGACCATCACGTGGGAGAAGGACAAACACCCGTTGGACCTCACCGCCGAAAAGAGGTGCGCTCACCACTTTCAGCCTTCTTCGGAAAGCAACGTTTTTTGTAGAGGTTTATAAATTAGTAGCTTAGGCCTGATGGTTATCCACAGTTGATCCAGAAACAGCCCACAAGAAGAAAAGAGAGGCTACAAACACAGCTCTTCTTTTTTTTTTCTTGTCTTCGTTTCTCCACATAATGATGAATAATGGCACAGCGAGTGCTTCTCTACCTCATAAAAAAGGTATGGCTTATGGCGTATTGGGTACCTTGCAAGTGAAGGTGTAGTATCAGTCCTAACGGAGTTTGCAACAGGCTCTAAAGGAAGGCCGTTCTTCCTCGTTTCGCTAAGACTGTCCATCGTTTTCAGCGCATGCGTATAGTATTTTCTAAAGCGACAATCGCACGACTTGGTCTGAAGCCACGTCATCATTCGTGAGCGCTTTCGTTGGAGATGCGCGTGTTTCACATTTGCTTCATCTTTCCGGTCTTTCAGTGATTAAGAAAGATAACAAAAGACAACTAGCGTTCGTGTATCTCCCACTTGGTCCCTGCGAAAGCATCAAATCGAGGCGATTGGAAAAAGATAAAGCAAGCAAGCAATACACCGGCACAGCAGACGCCAGGGTATCGTTGACAGCCGTGAAAATCTTTCGCGAATCGGTGCTTGCTGCTTGAAAAGTATAAAAAGACCACCTTTTGTGTGCCTTGGCCTGCTAATATCTCGGAAAACGAAAGCCACGCAACAGCAAGTGAAGCTGTGGTTGCGCATAAATACAATGATCATCGAACTAGACAAGTGAGCAGTGTGTTAACCTTTGTCGATTTGCAAAAGGTAATAAAAAGTTGATTATATGATGAGAGATAAAACAAATTAGGGCCAGTATTGATATAGCGAGCATTCCAGGGTAAGGTGGTAATTGTGACAGATAAATAGTGGAAAATAATTTGCCAAATTCCAACGTTGAAGTAAAGTACTCACTAAAGTAGCTACATTGAATTTCTTTCGTTTTCGAGCCGTCTAAGGTGACCTTTTGAATTCTTGACGTCTTTTTTCTGGCAAAAAACGCATGGCTATTCACTCGGAAAATAGAGAGAATGGCGAACCGCGCTTCGCGCTATTTTCTCCGCGCTCTGACCAAGGTGGCAAGAATAATCTAAAATAAAAAAAAACGAAACTGCGGTACAGCAGAGAACGTAGATGCCACAGAATTTGCTTCCTTTCCATGTTCCCTGCACATAAGACAATAGGCACAAAACACACGCGTAGCGTAGAACTAGGCCATAAGACTTATCGTTGTGTTTAGTATAGTGGTTCAGTAAAACTCAAAATCACTATCAGACGTATCGCCGTTTGCAAAAATAAAACATGATGGAAAGCGGCGATACATTATACACCTTGACACATAGGTCGCAAAATGCGTGTAAAGCATTGATAAGCCTGATGTCCTCGTGAATAGTTTTGAAGCTGGCTTTCTCGGTATCTATTATCCGCACAAAACACTACGTTTCCCACGCTAATAAGTGGACACAAAGAGTTAACAATGAATGAATGATAAGTATAGAAACAAATGAAACAATGACTTTATCGACGAGATGACATGAAGATATTTTCTAAAGCGGACGCATTGTGTAGATGGCCCAAGAAACATGCAGGTGCCTTATTAATTTAAGATACCTTCTGAACAGTGCCACTTTTAAGCACAATATTCATAACGTAAAATATTTCGAGAGAAAACAGATGGTGTAATATTGTGACCAGTCATGCATTCAGCGAACATGCTCAGCAGCGTGAAATTGAACGCGCCATAGCAACGTAATTCCAGTCGTGAAACTCGCACTCATTTGTCTCGGTGCCCGAAAATTACGTGCTTATACTCTTCATAACTTTTATGTTAACAAACTTTTTTCTGACGCTCGAAGCAAACTTTGATTCCCTTTTAATATACACTATTCTACACTGCAACCCAAACATTCACCTCTTAGGAAGTTATCCTTGTATCTTAGGATATTGAAAGTTTTTTTGTACTCAGCTGAACTTTGTCACGCTTTTCATTACACTCACTAAGATGAAAATCACATAGCTTTTCTAAAAACTATTTGAAAACTGATCAGCCCTCTCAGCGTCATGACTTTGAGCATAAAGTAAAAGAAAAAAGAAAACTGTTAACGGCCAGTACACATAAGGGCGCGTTAATTTTCCTTATGTGTCATTTTTTTGTTATTTATTCAAGGTTCGGGTGGGTCATAGAAGAACATTGCTATTATTCTACGCGTGGTCAGTCAACTAGGGTAGTTTGCTTTTTTATGTATAAAAATCACAAACAAACGACAAACTAAATGAACGACTAATAAAAATGACCTTTTCAGGTTGTAATAATATATATGCATATGTTAGAGAAAATACTAGCAACCATGAGCGCTTCTCTCGGAATGACACTCAGGTCATTTTTTTCACGGTGATGTGAGGAACTGGGCAGATTAGCTGTGTTAAGTATATCTCAGTTAATTAGTTATCTTGCTAGCTATTGATACTTTAAGACTGAATTCAGAACTCCCTCTAAGCGTAGATTATGTATAGAGTGGTCTTAAAGCAACACGAGCCTATTGTTAACAGCGAGCTGCTTTAAACTCAACGAAAATGTATACGGATATCAAAGAAAAGAAATTAAAAAACCGCACCTTGCGTCTATATAGGTCCTTAAACTACCAATAAAAACAATTCTAAAAAAAAGGGAAATTGTAAGCACACTACGGTAAAGAATATAAATATTGCTACAGTTTTTTGAATTGATGGTACAGGATGAATTCGCACACTATAATGTGACTGCAAGAATAATAATGAGCAAATATCAACGTCTTTTCTCCACAGTGTCAGAAGATACTATAAAAAAGAAAAAAAAACACCGTAAGATGCTCCGTGGTACTTAGTCAGTTCTTTTTTTTCTCTCTTTTTGTGCAACTTTCGCATCACTTGATATCAGTTCTTGAACAACGTGTTTCAGACTTTTTCTTTTACCGCACCTCCATCTCACCAGGAGTTAAAGGCATCAGCTTTCAAGGAGGTTATACTAAAACATTTTAGTATAACCGCCTTGTCGGCCTTTGAGCCACTGGCGCCATCCAACGAAACTGCGCGCAGACGCCGAGTGGGTGTGCCATTCGCGCTCCTCGCTAGGAGGCGCTGTAGCGGGAACGATTCTCCGGATTCAAACAGTCCTTGCTCTTGTCCACCTGTGGGAAATACCCATTCTGGGAAATAGGCCAATAATTGAGTGGTTTTATAAAATATTGTGCATTTTTAGAATAATAGAGCTTATATCATAGAAAGATTACAGATTGCCCAGGAAATTATGGTGCTTGATCTAATGCATGTAAATATTTAAATAAAGAAAAGAACTTATTCTTATCTTAAATCAGAGCGATACTCTGACCTTTTATTCGTATATAATTTTGTGGGCACGTTGGGATAATAGCACTGATTAATTAGCCAACCGATCAGTTTCAATTACATAGTAAATGACAGCCACACTTGCCTTCACACTGGAGAAACCAGAAATAGAGGCTCCAAAAAACAAAAGTACAGGAACTGACAAATCCGTACGAATATCACCTAAAGGTAACTCTAAATGATTTTTTTCGAACTGCGGTAAACCGCCTGCAGGTCAAAAATAATTAATAGATTGTTTCCAGTTCACCACAGAACGCGCCCAGTGGCGAGGGTGCCCGAGCAGACCTGTGTTTGTAAAAATTTAGATTCAGTACCCGGCAGCGCAGCCTCGTGATAGCTACTTCTAGTTTACGAGTTTGACAAAACTATCTTCGCCAGAGACATAATAAATGGCGATGTTTGGTGAAGATTGTCAGTGTTCTGCCTCTAAAGACTTCCATAAGCGCACGCCCGGGGAATCGAGCAGCAGTCACATAAGCGGATGATGGAAAGTATGGTAGTATCGGCCCACTTATTGACGACCTAGCAAAGGAATTGGCCATTTCATTGAAAAACGAGCCTTTATGCCTAAGCACCCAAACTAGTCAGATGTTTCTCAAATGCACAGGTACAAGTGCACGGAACGCCTTTATTACATAAGATTCAGCACCAACAGAAAGTGCCGCACAGAGAGAGAGAGAGAATCTGTTAATATAACAGCTGATATAATTTCCGTACCCAACTTGCGTAAGGCTATCACTACTGCCAGAAACTCAGCTACAAAAATGGGTATGAAATCAGGTAGTCGAAGGGAATAAGACCATTCTAAGTTCGGCCTAAATATAACAACCCTTGACTTTTTTCACATTGCGATGCGTCTGTAGCCATAACAGCATTTGCTGTAGTACTGTGCAGGTGATCTTGTAAGAAATCGCCTAACAGTCTTCTCCGTCTGTTTTCTTTTTCTTTCTTCTCATATCACGCTATTTTATCTGTGAAGCACACTAAGCCAGTACACATACAGTATTTGTTTCTAAATCTGTTGGCAAAAAGCTCTAAGTTTTTTCTAAACGTCAACAGTTGCTTTTCTTAATCTACTTCCACCCGACTGCCATCGTTCAAGAGCTACATATTTTTTTTTTGCAAAACGCAGAAGTAATTACAGAAAATTTAAACCCAACTTCTCAATCATGATAATCTGCATTTCCTTAGCGGACGTTTTAAAGTGTCATCCTATTTTTGGTAATCAACCCAACGAGGCATAAAAACTTTTCATTCGGTGTAACTGTTTCAGTGATACTGTTTTGATAATAGTTGCTTTATGTCATTAAATATTTTTGTTGTTTGGTTACTCATGTATATAGTATCATTTATGTGTTGGTGTAACAGCGTTATATTTATTATGCTAATTAACTTGGATTGCAGGTGTTTTTTTAAAAGATATGTCCCAAAATGTTGAGATTGGTAGCTATCTGTACGTTTGCATGGCCTTAATGTCTAATAATATTATTTGCAATAAACTGACACTAAATTCTCAATGAGGCTACCTCTGCTCTAGCACTGATAAAGTGTCGAGATTTTTCAGGGGTTACAATCTTCTCACTCCCGGAAATGGGGCTTTAGAAAAGAGATCCTAAAACAATACCTCTTTCGTCTCATTACCTTTTATATGTTTCGCTGACTTATACAGTAAACAATAAATGAAACACGTGCATCATGTCATATGTTCTCCTATATTGGTTTGAACATTTAAAACTATAACAAATACTTGATGATTACAATTTGTTTATACTGTATATGCCACAGTGGTAAGCATAGTGATATTTTTCTTATCACTCTTCACGAGCTCTTTTGTGTCGATTAACTATTCTGGAACAATTTGTGTTTACGTGTATAAAGTGGTTAGTGTAGCCCCTTCAGTCACAAATTATGATGCGTGGTCAGAAACTCGTCAAATTCGCGTGGAATAATTCAAAGGCACTTAGTATTACATTCGAAATAAGAAAATAAAAAAGCGTTGCTCCGCCTGAGCTTTGGTTAATAAAGTTAATGAACGTGTAACTCAGTAAGTCAAAAAACTTTATTAGGCCTTAAGGAACTACAGAGTCGTAGTTACGGCCACGCCAACGTTGGGTCTTGAAGACCATGGTCCTTCGCTCATTCGCAGGCCCTTTGAACAACTCCTAGTTGTTTCTGGGGATCGTGGCTTCTGGGGGTCACAAAATAGTGAAATTGTATAAGATTGAATGTGTACATAACTAATTATCCAATGATTCTCCCACCAGTGGGCTTCAGCACGTGCATGAAAAATCCTCTAAAAGGCCCGAAATTCGTGCACAGTTTTTTTGTTTCATTTGTTTTGAGTGAAGAAAAAAATATTTTTCACGTTGGTCGTAGAACGCGTCACGTAGAGCAATCGTCGAACAAGGTAGCGAGTCCAGCAAAGCGATACTATGCAGCAATACGGAGCATAATGAAGTTAAATGATCACCATTTGTCCACTCAGGAGGCCTGCACAAATGTACACACCAAGTTTCAAGGCATTTTTTGTAACACGCGGTGTGTGACGTGCCATTTAAGTTGGCGTCTTCATTTCTACATGCCGTGACTCAAAAGATAGGGTTAGTTCTCAATGAATTCAAAGCAGCCGTCACTTCTTTTTACAATAACCCTGGTTGTATAAAGCTTAGCTTTTGTTGTCGAAGCCTTTCTCATTGTCTCCATTCACGCTCAACCTGGTGCGCATTTAAGCAGAATGAGAGAGAGTACAAAGGCGAGGCACTCAGACGTGTCCTATCGTATGCTTTGTATTCGCTAGGCAGAATGCATCTTCTTCTGATAAGAAGTGTAATAATAAAAAAAGCCAGCTTCACAGGAAGCTTACGCGAAAGGAAGAAATTCACAGGTGGTGTACGTCATTTTCAACTAGTTCAAATTTTACGCACACTAATGTGAATTCTTATAACAGGGATAGGCAGGCAAGGGTAAATTTGCCATAATGATTTACTGATAAAAGAGGAATTGGAATAAATAATTTGTTTTGTGGCTTTCTCACTCATATTTGTTGTTCTAGTGGAGTGACAAGATTGGTTCTCAAGCTTTTGAACTCGGACTGCGAACTTTTGGGCTTATTTGTTAAGGCTCAGGAAGTACTTACAGCAACTTGGTTTTGTGTGCATTTTGGTATCGGTGTTGCTTTCTTCCGCTAAGGGCTTGATTGGTTTTTTTTTTAGTTTTTATTGTATGTCAGAACAGAAAAGTAGCGTGCAACATTGCAAGACTTGCACGTGTTCTGGCATGCATGACTTAAAATTCACGTTAACCGCACTTTAAGTGAAAAAACAACACATGATTGCGATAACGCCATATTGAGGCGTAACTTAGCCGACACGTTTAATTGATGGTGGATGGTTAAGTATATATTATATAATAACGTACTCTAAGAGGCAGTGCAGACTTGTAGTGATGTTTGTGTGCTACTTTTGTAAAAGGAGCCAATTCTTTTTTGCTTTTTCAGATGAGTGTCTAACCGTTCAGTTATTTTCCACCAGGTACACCCTACTGACTGACTCATCAACAGGAAAAATGATTTCAACGCTCACGATTAAGTCAGCAGAAAGACGAGACGGGGCTCTGTATACCTGCATAGTGAGGAACCCATACGGATCGGACGAGACAAATGTACAACTACTTGTGCAAGGTAAAGGTTGCCTTGTTTTTGCGCTTTTTTTCCTTGATGACAAATTTTTTTTTTTCGCTGTTGTAATACTGATGTCTTTCTTTATATACGCTATATAGCACTCAAAGTTCCGGCTGAGAAATTCGCGCTGCTAAGCCACCTCGAGCTTGACTTCTGAGAAGAAAGTCGCGGGTGCTATTCTAGCCACGGCGGCTGCATCTTGATGAAGGCAGAATGCTGGATACACGCTTACCTAAATTTGGGTACACCAAAATTCTGGCAGTGAAAAAGTCTGGAGATCTCCTCAACGGCATGCTTCATAATTGTATTGTGGTCTTGTCTTGTGAACACCCAAAATGATTCCTAATTATATTACGAGCCGCCCTGAGCTCAGTCACCAAGCTGGCGTCTTCCAGGCAACCCTGTCATAGTGAGTGTTCCTGTCATGCATTAAAACTTATACATCAGTTTTTGTAACTTTATTAAGTAAAAAATAAAGAAAAAGAGAGGTCAACTACAGAGGCATCCACTCTAGTAATAAGCTCAGTTGAACAAAGGAGCGTAAAGCGATAATCAAGTGGAAAAAAATTATTCTTGCAGGTTTGCTTTACTATTTCGTCGATAAAAATTGTGAATCATCACATCATGGAAAGCAACTTTGCATAGCCCAATCTGATAGTGTATACATCAGAAATTTTTATTATATGGACCTATTTTGTTTTCGGATCAGGCTCTTTTTCCTGAACATCATGAAACGCAGCGCAACAGCGTCAATATATGCAAAAAGAGCATAGAATGCATCAAAACAATGACTCACTAGTGAATTTTATTCGAATATACTTCTGCAGTTACATCCTGACGACCTATAACCCATTTGACAGTGCTTCAATAAAGATGACAAAAACATGCATATGGACTACGAGACGATTCGAATGAAATATAGTCTCAAGTCAATGCTCTGATCTGTCTTATTCTCATGTCATTTGTTTTTTTTTTCGATGTTTCACGACGTTTCAAATCAGTCCCCTACTGTTCTAGTTGTGAACCTTTCGATGGTGTATTTCGTTCTCTATTATTGTCATTTTTTGGTGAAAGCTCATGAACACTTCGTTTGACTTTATTTTGCAATAACACGTATAGGGCCTTTACACTACTCGAGTGAAACATAATCAATTTGAAACAAACTGTTTGTTTGCTTTGTGATTATTAATAACTCGTATAAGGCCTGTACACTCCCCAAATAAAACATAAGCCTTTGGAAACAATATTTTCACGGTGAATAATAAAGTGTAACATAAATTATTGTGCAGAGCCTCCATCATCGCCTGCAGATGTCCGCGCCATGAAGATATCAAGCCGGTCGATAGAGATATCTTGGTCTCCTTCCTACAATGGAAATAGCCCCATTCGGAAGTACCACGTGCACTTCACAAACACTACAAGTGAGTTCGTTTGGTTATCGACCTTATCTTTAAAGGTATCAGAAACAAATATTCAAGGTACCTGTTTTCTTAAGCGCTACAAAAGCCTGCCGATTAGAACACCAAATCGCTAAATGATAACGCGGAACACAGGGCGAAACATTTACGATCAAAATGTTTTGACCTGTGGGGTCTGTGTATTCGTCTACATACAGCGCATGCTGTAAGCCCTGATAGGCTAACGCGAGAGCAGCTAGTGTTTGTGCGCGGTGGTTCGTGGCGCACGCATGCGCCGTGAGTCGACACGTTCCACTAGTTGCTGGGAAAACGGCGCTGCTTCTCAGCGTGCAACTCTTTTTACCTCGTAACTAGCAAACAATGGAGCTGGGATGGACGATAACAAACATGCTTTACATTTAGCAATGAATATGGGTCGAATGAAAGCGTCATCACACTACGTAAGCAAAAATGAACGAGTTCATATCTCATCCTCAAGGCTCTTTTTACAGGCGGAGCGGCGTACCTGTGTGTACCCCGCGCCGCCTGTGTGAACCTCTGTGTACCTCTGTGTACCTGTGTGTGTGTGTGCGTGTGTGTGTGTGTGTGTGTGTGTGTGTGTGTGTGTGTGTGTGTGTGTGTGTGTGTGTGTGTGTGTGTGTGTGTGTGTGTGTGTGTGAGTGAGAGAGAGAGAGAGAGGGACAGATACTTTATACGTTATTTATAATTATGAAACCTAGTGAGATCGCGAAGGAGATGCTTGAGTCTGCCACCATAACCCATGGTCTCTTCGCTTCCACCAGTGACCAATCACACGTTCGGGCCATTAGTTTGTCCCTTTAATGTTCCGCATGATACAATAAGTTGTAGCTTTCATGCACGTCGATGCTGCTCTCTCTCCAGACAGCTCAAGTTCCGCGTCTGCAATTAGTCCTATAGAGTGCGTTTTCTCAAATGGACGCCGCACTCGGCCAATGAAATCTCATTAGGCGTAACACAAAGGGCCTCAGAGTGGAGCTCGCGAAATCTGATAACGCTTTTGTCTGTGCAGGCTGGGACATTCCCGGCGCGACCTCGCACCTTTCGGTTCCCGGCACCGAGAATAGGGGCATTGTTTACAAGCTGCTGCCGATGACAACCTACAGGATAAAAGTGGTCGCTGAAAATGCCTTGGGCCACAGTGCGCCCAGTGATACACTCGAAGTGACCACCAGTGAAGAAGGTACGGAACACATCATTTAGAATTTTATTGCAATGAAGGCTTCAAAAGTTATAAATTTGGAGCTCATTCAGGGCTATAGTATAACACGCTTTGTACGAGGTGACTGAAGTTTTCGTGGTTTCACTGTGCAGGGGCTGTTCATTGAACAAAACTCGTTGTAGCAGCAACAGCATTGTGAAAGCTCTATAATGAGTTTAATTGCCACCATACCGCTTATTCATGATGAAATACCTGAAATGAAACTGCACGTTTGGGACTGTAATTAAATGATAACAAGACGTCCGGCTATAATAAACCCAGAACATATAAAATGATAGAAAAAACAATAGTTCTGTAGTTTTGAATATTTTTTTTATAATGTTGTATAGGGTTATGAAGAAGTGAATGAGGTAGCGCCATTTTCCGCCCCAATTTTCTGGCTATTCTTATTTATATATATATATACTTATCTGTTTGTGTCCTCTTCTGCAGCCCCCGGCGGTCCACCGCTACACGTAAAAGTTGAAGCCACTGGTTCACAATCATTAAAAGTGACGTGGGAGGTATGTTCACATTGATCATTCTAACACACTCGTCGATATTTCGATCACTTATTCTTCTCTTGATAACTTTGCAGTCAATCAATCGATTGATTGATCAATCACTAAATTAATCAAGTCTCTATTAAAGTTTGTACTTACAAGTATAGCGAGAATGCTGAGGAAAAAAACAAAAAAGTGTGCGTCTAAGAAATTAATAAAAATACCATAAATTTGCATTAAAACACTGTTATCAAGTCATACAATGAATAAACTACCTAAACAATTTTCTTGCAAGAAGAAAAAGAGTTTATTGTGAAGTAATGTGGCTAATCGAGCCAGATGGGACATACTCATGACGGTCAGTGCAAAAAATAGCACAAAAATGGACGCGATACAAGCGCTGTCTAACAAGTCAAAACCTCATGGGAAAAACCTGTCATATATAGGCATAAAGGAAGTCACTAAACATCTTATCAGCCCTAGTGTTGAGAAAATTCTTTAGTGCTTTGTCCAACGTGACTTTCTTGCACCTTTTCAGAAATGATATAGCAAACATTCGAGCTAAAGCCAATCGAGCTCATGCGAAAATATTGTGAAATAATATATTATAACTTATTCAATAAAAGTGGCACTTCTAGATTCTGTTTCTTCGTAAATGAATCATATCGTGTGGTGAACTGTTCACACTAGCTCAGTTTACCTCTGTTATTTAACTGGATGATATAACAAACTCAAGTTTCAGTCTGAGTTCCAATCACGCTAGGGAGCATCTTTGTTTCACGTTGTGTTACAATACTAAGCACACTTATGGTGGTAGCTTCGCACGTGGCGTCATGTATTTCTTGAAAGCTCGTGGTTACGCTAAAACCACAAGCAAATCAGTATAAGGTAAAACTTCTGAGAAACATGGAACCTTGAAGAGATGAAAAATTCTATGAACAGCTCATATTCTATAAAGTGCATTTTCCTCAAGATAGTGGCATCCTTAAGACGTTGTCCGCTTGCGGAAACGTTGCTGAAGTGACGCCCCATATTCCAAACATTTTTGAGCGAATCAGCGCTCACTTGTTAGAAGTAATTGGTCACCTTCTCTAATAAGGTGTACTTCACCCAAGTTCAGTAATCGTTACGTTGCTATTTTCACTTAAATTTCTTCGAAGGTGTTAACAATAACCCAAAAAACTTAATCTTGCTACTTTCATATCTTGTAATTCACTGGATGACAACATTTTGTTTGTTGTTGTTTTCATGTTTTTTTAGCAGCGATGCTATTTTTAGTTTAGGCTTGCATGTGTGGGAACCATTTATCTTCGATCACAGTGAGATTGACCCACAGAAGAGGGGTAAATCTCCCTGCAGACATATGCCACTCTTCTCGCCGCTCCCACAACTCACCACTACGCCCACAACGGCCCCACCACTCCTTCCACTTAATTTACACACTTCCTTTTCACTTAATTCTAACTTCATTCCCACTGCATATCGTTTCATTCCTACTTCACTCTCAGTTCATTCAACCCACTTCACTCAACGGGCCTCTTTCCACTTCATTCGATTCCACTGGATGCCTCCAGCTTCGCTGTTTCATTGGTATCCCCAAGCGGGGCTCGCTGAATTTTTCCATGCATCTCCAACTCTTCCATTTATTTCTCTATGAACTTTATTTTATTTCATTCATGCGCATAGCCGCCTCGCAAGGAGCTCCAGCACGGCAAAGTGCAGGGCTACTACATCGGCTACAAGGAGCAAGACCGTGACGACACCGAGTTCCAGTACAAGAACGTCGAAGCCCTGGAGACGGGTGGGTCGCGACGTCACCACATGAGTCACCTGACCAACCTCAAGCGCAAGACCACCTACGTGGTCAAGGTGCAGGCCTACAACAGTGAAGGGGCTGGGCCTATGTCTGACGACACGAGCACCACCACGCTCGAAGCAGGTGAGGTGTACCGCTTTCTCGAGCGTAATACAAGCGCTGAAGTTAAAATGTATTAGTTTTCACCATCAACGCAATACTAACCGTGATTTAGTTTCGCCACGTATTTAGAACGCTATAAATATTTTACAAGAAAGCTGTTATCTTCGAAACGGGAGAACAATGCTTGTTAAGAATAATGTTCAATATTTCAACTAAATATAAAAGTTTGGTGCAAAGTGATTAACAGAAAACGAGAACGGGCTAAAAAAAGTGCATACGAATGAGGAAATAACCTTGACTGTGTAAATTCTGTTAGTATCCGATGCTTTAGTACTCGTTTTGCTTTGTTCTTGTTTAAAAAATATTACAGAGTACTTTTATGTTCACACCAAACACTACTTTGTTTACTGTACCATAAATTTCTCGGTTATGTGCTTTTTGTTCTACTGTATAGGTTTTTATGCGGCTTAAATTAGTTTAGGTATATAAGCACACCATCCGCTACGTATTTCCTTTTGCTTTCATAATATAGCCAAGATGTAATGCTCACATCAGCCGGCAGTCATAACAAAAACATATATCGTATTTGCTTTCAAAGCTTTCTGGGCTGAGGATGGGCTACGCTTTTTGCGGACAACTGGCCTCAGAGACAGACTTTAGTGTCTTATACTCTTTGATGTTGCCTGTCCTCTGTCGCAATTTTTTTGTATTTTCTCTCTCTCTTCGCAACATTTCTTTTTACCATCTTTCATTCCCCTCACCCCGTTCCCCAGCACAGGGTAGCCAGCTAGTCCAAAAACTGGCTAACCTCCCTGTCTTTCCGCTTAAACTTTCTTCCTTATATCGTATTTGGTTATTTTACTTAAAATAAGATAGAATGTTTACTGGATTATGGCGTGAAGAATACTTGCAGCAGAAGCACAGGTAAATTTAGACCGTCAATGTCTGTCAAAAGTTATTTCTTCCTTACGAGTGGCCATCGCTACCATAATAACATGCATAGTTGTACTATCAGGTTCAAGTTCAAACACTTCAAGTCTAACGCGAAGTCAGTACTGTGCCCTCAGTGACACCTTATATATGAATTAAATATCATGGAGTGTAACCGTAAAATTTCCAATAATAATAATAATAATAATAATAATAATAATAATAATAATAATAATAATAATAATAATAATAATAATAATAATATCGGAATTTTCACGTTCCCAAACAATGTTATGAATATGAGCGACGTCTGAGTGGAGGGTGAAAATTTCGATAGTTTGGCATTCTTTAGCGTGCAAAGACATTGAAAATATATTGATGCTTTGACATATGACACTGGCGCCACCACCTCGGGCAGATGAATGTTTTCCTACATTCGTGCATCCCAACGGGAATAATAAGGTGACGAAACGTGCAATGCAGCAACCCGATTGTCTTTTAAAAGATACAAAAACTGCAAAAGTACTTTCTGTTGTGGTGGTACCGAAGCTCATCTGTAAGATAGTGTATGCAGATTACGGAGCTTGTCAAGATGGGTATTTCTTTAAGGTGAGTAATGTGTGCATTTAGGTACACTTTATTTTTAGTCGAGAGAGAGAGAGAGAATAAAATGAGGGAAAAGCAGTAAGGTTAACCGGAAATCGGAGCACCCAATTTGCTACCCTGCACTAAGGGAAGGGAGAAGGGGAAATAAAGATGGGAAAGAAAGCAAAGAGCGAAATAGACGTGCGAAAGAGAAAAGAAAAAAAGTGAGCGGGGGTGCTATAGCCTATTCGATAGGCCACTACCATGCAAAAAGTTCAATAAGGCCTTCACTGATTTGCTGTGCAAAGACAGATTATGTCGCCTTTCAAGCACTGATTGTTCTGACAAAAGTCTGTCATCAAGGCGAACTAACGCAGTATGTAGCTGCTGTTTTTGTACGCTATAACGAGGGCAGCTGTGACAGAGAACGTGCTCTATCGTTTCATCACTGCCGCAATGATCGCAAGCCGCACTGTCTTCCATGTTGATTTGGAAGGCGAAAACTTTGGTGAAAGCGACACCAGGCCACAGTCGGCAAAGCACCGTTGTCTCAAGTCGAGATAGTCGAACGGAGGCCGAAGTTGAATAGACGTGTCCAGCCTATGCAGTAGCGTGTGGCATAAGCATTCAGCGTTCGACTGGGATTTTACTTCTTCATTGGCGATTTTTCGGATTTTCATTGTAGCATCATTCTTAGACAATGGAATGGATTCTTCTTCACCATTATTACTTGAGCTTAGCAGGCCACTCAGCACGTTAGTTGAACTACTTACTGACTGTTTTCAATCTCCTACACTGCAGCATAATATTATTGACACACTTACAATGTGTTTCCGATGTATTATGTCTTGTCAAAGAGAGAGTTACTGTGCCACTCGTTCCACTACAACCATCGATATGTGTGAACTCTCTGAAGAGCAATGACGTCTCTCGAAATATTCTTATCTCGAGATGACAGCAATATAGAAGCAACCCAATGTCTCCAAAAACGCTTCCTTCCTTATCGCCTTATTACAACGTAGGTATGATGACCGGGAATGAAAACCATAACCTCGCACTCAGGAACATAACTTGATATTCGCCCCTTTGCCATTACCAAGTGCAGGGTAGCAAACCAGTTACTTCCTGTGGTTAACCTTGTGGTATTTCCCTTATCTCTCTCTGATAATCAATGAAGAGTTGTTGTGGGCATCAAGTGCAAAATGTGAGGTACTTCATATGTGTTATTGCAGAGTTTCTGTAAGCGGAACATGCTCAGCATTGTGTAGATACAGATATCGTTCGCCCAATACAGGTTTTTCGTTATGTTTTCTGTGCTGAGCACTGTTTTTTTTTCTGAGAAGACGAGTCATTTATTATTGGCATGTGTTACCGGCCTTCCTATAGCTTCTTTTTTCCGTATACTTTTAAATATCACGCCGTTCTATGAAAAGTTGATAAATATTTGGCATGATTTTTCCATACTCTGCTAGTGCCACCGACATCGCCGGCACTGATATTCAAGACCAGCACAACCAATTCAGTCACCGTTGAGTGGGAACGTTATCCGGATGACATGACAGTAAGAGGTGAGTCATGCGCGTGTTACCAGAGAAGAAAAGACACGAGAGCTTCATGTCTTTTCTCAGAACACTCTGAGCCTTGTAAGAAAACAACGAGGACATAGTTCCAACCATACGCCGGCACACGAAAGTGGAGCTTACTCAAGCTTACTCACTAAATATATTTTGCGCTTGGAGATCACTCCGACTCACCAATATTTACTGCAAGCGCACTCACTCAACTCAGGTTCATGGCCAGATCTGAGTCTGAGTAAGTCAACTTATGAGCGAGTTTGCCTATCTATGCTAACTCTTTAGTCGGTTAGAGATACTGAATATGCCAGGAGCGTTAAAGAGTAACAAGTAGCATAGCTATCACAAGTAATACAAATTCAAGTTTTCGTAATGGGGTAGCAGTATAGAGTATTGAGTACTGGTGAGTGTTTTAGTCATTTTGGTGCCTGAGGTACCTATTAAAAAAGATCAAAACTCAACATGTGACGTTGTTAAAAAAAAAAGGGGGGGGGGGGGGCTGTCCTTGTAGGACGAGTGGGTTCAGCTCGCTCACACCAGCATTAATTCTTTGTTTCGGTGTGGTAATTTTAAGCCGCATTTTACCTCAATACTTGTCAGCGTTTCCGATAAAAGCAGCAAAACTGAATAGTAACCCCCTATACTGCTCTGTTATGAAAACCTGCTAGAGGCGGTGCTCACGAATAACCAATTGAGAGTGTATGATTACCTTGAGAACATTGGCACGCTTACAAGCAACAGGTATAATCAACTTCGTTTCAAGTTTTTTTTTGTATTTAGCGCGCGCACGAGAATTGGACTGTTCTGTCCCGCAATCGAACTAGATGTCGCTTTCATCGCGGAGTTTATTGATCGATTTCAGGTGGAAGCTTTCACCCGCATCGTGTAGGTGGCGGCACTGATCATTCATGCTTTCTGCACTGCTCCCCCTCCCCGTTTTTTCTTTTCGCGCGGTTCTTTCAAACTTGGAGACGCAACGTTGTAAATTGTATTTTCTTCTATTTTTAACTATATTTATAATGCACGCGTGAAAATATCATAGGCAACAACTTTAATTTACTTGCGGAAATAAATTCTACATCAGCACTTTTACGCTAGTTGTTTTCCGCCTTACTAGATGACGCCCTAGTCACGATAAATATTGATTAGCTCACTACATGGCATTGCTAGTAGATGGCACCTCTAGTTCCTTGCGGTGACATCCTGCGTTCGTACTAATATCCGGAACAAACGTACACTTTCCAGCAGATTAGACAATTATAATCACCCGTTATACAGAACAGCTACCACTGCGTAACTGGGCATGAAAAAAAAAAACGAAATGTCTTGAAAATGGACTATATAGCATCAGGAAGCTGAAACATCGCCAGTATGGCACTCATGCTGAAAAAATGTCTTCACAAAAAATTTGTGTTCGAAGTACAACATTAAGTAATATCCACAAGAATCTTTTCATTGGCTCACTTTTTGCAATTAGAGCTCTGTAATTATACAGATGATGATGATGAACTATACACACGGCCTTAAATGTTTATTCAGAAAAAAATCTGTTTATATTTTGTTGTTTGAAGCTCCTGCTGTTTCGCTGGTGTGAGACAGCCTGGATCTATACCTAAGCTAATTTGACAAAGAGAAAATGGCGACTAGCATTGCACTCAGAGCCCTAGAGTAATGAAATTTTACGCTATACAAATACTGACCTGCGCATGGAAAGGCCTTCTTCACCCTTCAACTGCGATGTCATATTTTAAGCTTGTAATTTCGCTTCTTAGGAAATTACCATATCTGCTACATGATAACACTGGACATCACTTCATTAAAAACACGCCTGTTACCACACGTTCATTCTGCTCCAAGAGTCACTGCTTGACATATGAAATAACAATGTTGCAGAAAATAAAACGTTACGCCACATGTGATAATGAGCTGGGAAAAACGTTGATTTCGTCATTCAACAGGGAGGGTAGGGCGTGCTTATTGCAGATAACTGATGACCCCGACACGCCTCTTTAAAAATTACCATTCCGGTTGTAAAATGACACTTTGCGAAACTTCTGCCATTACTATTAAAATTTTCTGCCCTAAGCAGGCCTCCTCTCTGAAACATGTTCCTAGATCCTATATTGTAATGATTGGATGGTTGTATTGTTTAGGTTTTTTTATTGACAAAATACGTCGAACCACCTTTTCCAACGTGTTGGGTGATGTATTTTAATATCCGCTTCACTGCGCAATTATATGGCGGACTGCGAAAAAGTAGGCACATTACAACGTCATTACATAGCACTGAAACTTTTTATTATATAACATCGTATGGCACTAAATATATTTTTTCGGCATATTTTTTAAACAGTCACAGTTATTATCACAACTGAACATAGTTTAGCGTATGGTTATTCAAGTCCTTTGTTTTATGAAAAATAACTTAAACAACTCCTACGAGCACGTTTCACAGTTGACTGTTCACAGAGGCACTGTAAAAAGGCAAAGGCCAATTTCTTGAGAGAATTTATTTTTGAAAAAAATTCTGCTCTTAGAAATAACGTCTGGCACATGGATGCATAGACCTGCGACAGAAACTCTGTATGAATAACTACTCGTCACACTGAATGTGTATTGAAGCCGAATTGGAGAAAACATGGGGGTTAAATATATCTTACAGTGTTCGTGTCTTGTTTTTGTTTTTCTTCAGAAGAGTATTCTGCATAACAGCGGTCGAAACAAGTCGGGTACAAACTGCCCGTGCGACTCAAGTTTCTGTGGTGTCTTCAACTCAAAACACTTCATCGTGCTTTTCTCCCTCTCTTATTTGCTATTGCCGCACAGATTACGTGCTCCACTACCAAGCCGAAGGTGGCGAGTGGCAGCAAAAGGCCATCAGCACTAGCTCGAACAAGTTCACCCTGGAGGGACTCAAATGCGGCTCTCTCTACAGTTTCTACATGACGGCAACCAATAGCCTTGGTACTGCCGAGCCACGTGATATCATTTACGGCAGAACCAGGGGCGCAGGTCTGTATTGACCCATCCGTAGTATTGCATGCGTGCATGTAGCATAGTACTATTTCTCGGTAACCATAAGGCGACTTCCCTGTTCCTTGGGATGTTTTTTGTTTTTCGGGTCGAATACCTCAAAACAATGACCAGAGGTTGACCGTTTCACAGTGCCACGACATAAAACTTTCCAATGCATCTTAATTTTAGCTGCAACTGGGGGATGAAAACTAAGAAGTAAGAATTTTATTAAGAAAAAAAAAACATGCGAATATCAAGTTTAAGGAATATACATATTTAAATTCAGTTGCGAGTCAGCTCCATGGTGCTTTGCGCATTATTTTTTCTTCGCCCTCGTCCCCCAGTGGGCTGCTAGAATTAAGATGAATACGTGCCAACTTGCTGAAGTTTCATATTTCGTGCAACTCTCTTATGCGCTACGTAGCCTTGATAATCACCCTCTTCTGGAAGAGAGGGCTCTGGTACACTGGCGGAGTTTGCCCTCAGCATAGAAGGCTTTGAAAGCATTATTGCAGTTTTTGCAGACAACCGGTCTTGGGACAAAATTTAAGTGGTGTCTCACTCTTTCTGTGTTTTTATTCTATTCTTGCCGTTCTTTATTTTGTAAGCTTTTCTTTTTGTCATTTTTACGCCTCTTAACTTTTTCACTTGCACATGCACCCAGCTGGCCTAAAAACTGGCTAACCTTAATGTCTTGCCGCTTGTTTCTTGCTTTCTTCTCAGAAAGGCACATTCAACTATTCACGCACGATTATCTTCTCATTTAAAAATATCACTTCATCATTTTACGTTATTAAATGATATCAATATATTTTTGTGTTTTCGCTCGCCTTGATGTCCGTGAACTGCATGAATGTCTTTATTAGCAAATACAGCATCCATGTTTCGCGTAGCTTTCAAACCACTGTGCGAGCTAATGTATTCAAACCTGGCTTTCGTAGCAGCATTCGCTAAAGTACTTTACTTTTATGTTGGCGCTTGTGACGTACAGCTTTACTACAATAGCTAAAGAGCCAGTATATTTATTGTTTTTATGCAATTTTCCAGCGCCTGTATCTTCCAAGCGAGAGAACTTCATCGACGTGAACGCCACATCTGCGACACTGAAGCTGGACATGTGGCAATCTGGAGGCTGCCCGATCCTCCAATACGCTGTGCAGCTTAGGCCCATTGCCCCTGCTGGACAACCTCAGCAGCAGCAGCAGGCCTGGAAGCTCGTGTCGGACGTCATACCTGGCCACCAGAGGCACTTTGAGCTGCGCCACCTATCTCCCGGCAGGGAGTACGAGGTTCGAGTCAGCGCTCACTCTGACGCCGGAACCACCGAGGCCGACTACTCAATAAGGACGCTCAACAGGTCGCACATGGGTCAGTGCCATCATCGTAATCATCATCATCATCATAATCAACATCGTCATCATCACCACCATTATCATCTGTTTCAGCTCTTCCAGTACAAGAGAAAGAGAGAAAAATGATTTATTTGAAAGATGGAGGTGTTGGCCTAGCCATTCACCTTAAAAGCAATATACTTCAAGTGCTATAGGTGATGAATATGATATGGTATACACCAAGGGTGTATGCGAAACTTTCTTTGAGGGGGAAGGGGGTGCAGGCCCTTTTCTGATCTAGTGGGGGCCGGGCAGCAAGCACATAGTGATTTTGCCCTATGTATGTTATGGATGGATGGATGAACAAACTTTTTGGTCCCTCGGAACGCACTTTGGCACGTTGCGGCCCGCTCTGAAAAAAAAAAAAATCGGGGAGGCGGGCACAGGACCGGTGTGCCACGACCTGGCTTACCCGCTGGTGTCCATTGACACAAAATTGTGAACCAACGCATTAGCTCAACAAACTTCCTTTGTAGCGTCAGCCTCGCTTATTGTAAAATTGCGTCGTATCAAAGTAAAAGCAATCAATGAGCAAGTGTTTTTTGATATTCTTATTCTATTCAGTCCCGGATATTGTTTACTGAAGCTGGTTCTTTTTGCGCGTCATTACACATGCGACTTTTATGAAGTGTGTTTTATTTCTATTAGGCAGATTTGAAGACTGTCACAAATGAGGATATGCCAGCGCAGTTTTTCATACTTCAGCGCTTGTTACTTTCATATTGCTTTCGAAAGCGCAAGAATTCGCTGTTTGTAACTTGGCGCATGTGCTCAGCGCTGTTTGCCATGTTACAGCCTAGCACCAATGAGCCCGGCTGACGGCTATATTGGCGCAATATTGTATGCGAAGCATTTCATTGTGAACCAAAGGCACTTTAACTTCTTTTTTCTACATCTAGCCACCAACGTTCAGACACCATCATAGTCGTCTCCTCAAAATGGTATACACAAACATCGGCAGATAAGTATACGAGTGCAGAACGAGCAAGATTCACAAGTAATCACATCTATAACCTGAGTTGCCCTTCGCTTACATCGTAAAGTCCTTTCCACCAGTCACATGTAACCAACACTGTGACCCGTGTTATTCGGGTATGCACTACAGGTGATTCAAAATATACATTGTGCCCGAGATATCTTCAGCCAGAGTTTCAAAATATGCCGACAAACGCAATTGCGGTGCGACCAAATGCATGTTGATGACCGTTGCCTAGAGTTATTCCGACTATTTTTTGTGTTTTAAAATATTGTTTAACTACATCTGTTTACTTAACTAACTCTTGAATGAACGAAGATGGTTAAAAAATTTCAATAAGAAAGTTGTAGATCTGTTTGCGAAATGTCTGATGAGACAGTTTTGAATTTTATATCTGTTAATTACTAGTATTTTTCTCCCAACTACAAATGCCCACGAACTACAAAAAAAAATACCACGTGATGAACCGGCTCGCGTGCCAGTTCACACGATGATTCTAGTGCTCCATAACGTTCCGCGTATGAACGACCGTAGCATTTGCCCGATTGTGCTGGCTCGACAGGGCTTCGCTATCGGCCACAAAAGTGATAACCGCTTTGGCTGCTTATCGCTGTCATAAACTTGTGTGACGGAAGCGTATCATTCGTACGCGGAACGTTAGAGAGCACCAGAATCACGGCGCGCGAAGGCGCGCCAAGTGGTTTGTCACATGGTATTTTTTATAAACGATAGCCTTTCTTGTGGACCTTCTATGCAAAAATTTTGTTCTCTTTGTCTGTCTTTCTGTCTGTCTGTACATTTGTCTATTTATCCGCCCTTAACGGTACCCCAAACGGCACCAATGGGACCAAACGATACTCCAAACAGCCGACCCATTCCGCAGTGCCCACCAATATTGCTCAAGATTCAGCGTTCATACTTGCGCGATAGTCAATCAAAAAAAAAGCAATTATTGCGCATATTTGAGGTACCGTGACAGCACGTTAATGTTATGTATGTGTATTTTTTTTTACTGCAAAAGGCATACACAAGTAATTCTAAGGACCGTAGCGTTTATCACGCAGCGCTGACAATGCAACGCTTGCACGAAAAGGCAAGTGTTTCCAACGCTTTGCTAAGACTAGGGTCCCTACTTGCTTCATCTAGGGACCTTCGCTAAGACTACACGGTGGTGGCACCTACTCGTCGCCTTGCGTTCTACACCTTATCACCTCCGAGACGGGCGCGCACGCCGCGCGCTTTGTTTTTCAAGATAACTGCCAGGTAGCGCTCGTGTCTCACGTGTGACGTGACTTGATGCGCTCGTTCGCCTCAACTGCACGCTCTAGGCACTCTAACGCAGCGCCAGCGCCTCCAGAATACCATTCACCAATTTTCTTGCGCAGAACATTAAATACACGTTTTGTTCACTCTGTCCAGATGCAAGACTATCGTCCTTCGATGATATTTGCAGAGTAATATGCAGATACAGGGCCATTTTTTTTCATTTCACGGGCATTTGTAGTTAGCATAAAAACACTAATAATTAGCAGATGTATTGTTTGGAACTATCTAATCGGACGCTTTCCAAACCGATCTACGAATTTCTCATTGAATCATTTTGGCCATCATCGTTCCTTTAAAAGTTGGTTAATTAAATATATCTAACTAAACAATAGTTTTGAACACAAATATCACAGCATATCTACGGAGTGAATGATGATGAGTGGGGCTGAGTGTCCGTCAGCCAGTCCGTGCTTACGTCCGTCCGTTCTTTCTTGGTTCCGTCCGTCCGCGCGACCATCCGTGCATCATTCCTTGCCTCCGTCCGTTTGTCCATGCGTCTATCCATGAGTCCGTCCATTCATCTGTGCGTCCGCGTCCATCCGCCCGTACGTCCGTGCGTCGATCCATCCGTCCGTTTGTTCGCTAGTCTGTCTGTCCGTCCATCCATGCGTCTTTCCGTGCATCCATCTAATCAACACACCAAGTACCGCGGCATTTGTTTTTGGTAATTTCTCTCTCTCTCTCTTTCTTCGAAACATTTCTTTTATTATCTTTTATTCCCCCCATCTCTTTCCCCAGCACAGAGTAGCTATCTTTGCAACATTTCTTTTTATCATATTTAATTCCCCTCACCCCTTTCCCAGCACAGGTTAGCCAGCCGATCTAAGAACTGGCTAACCTCCCTGTCCTCCCACTTAAACTTTCCTCCTTTCTTCAAAGTACCGCCATCTCCCATGTCGCAACCCTTGTGGCACATACATACATACATACATACATACATACATACATACATACATACACACACACACACACACACACACACACACATACATACATACATACATACATACATACATACATACATACATACATACATACATACATACATACATACATACATACATACATACATACGAAGGAGGAGGAGGAGCGACAGACCCGCGCTATAAAGGGCTTCGCCCCTAAAAAATAATCTAACTTTAGGCAAGGGTCAGCAAAATGCATTTGGTCGCGTAGTAATTGCGTGTGTCGGCATATTTTTATAATTAAGATAACTCGGGCACCCTGTATATCAACCCAAGAGCAGCGAGAATACGCTAAGAATTCTAAAGGGAGATTGAAAACGAGCCTGAGCCGGAGAAAATGCGGTGCCGGCGTCGGCGGCGTAATTCGTGCTGGGAGGATTCATATGAATAAAAAATTAAAAACCTAAATCAAGGATCAAGCGGAAATTGAACCCGAACTTTCAGCTTGGCAGTCAAGTATTCTAACACACAGCCCCGGCATCGCTTTCAAGAACTTCGTAAGAGGACCATATGCAAGAGAGAGAGAAACGAGAAAAAAGGAAGGCAGGGAGGTTAACCAGATGCTAGTATCCGGTACGCTACCCTACACTGGGGTTGGGGAATAGGGGGTTGAAAGAGAAAGAGAGAGTTAAAAAATAAATGAGAGAAAAACACCGATACACACGCACACACAAAATCAGTCCACTCAGGCACTCCGACAGGCCAGCAGTTCGCAAGAAGCCCAATAGCGCTTGCACGGCTTTCTTCTGTGACGATGAGTCATGACGATGGCGCAGTATACTTTCTTCTGACAGCGGCTGGTCATCTAGCCTGTTTAATGTATTAGAAAGGTGTCGTCTTTCCAGGTTGTATTCCGGGCCGTCACACAGGATATGTCGCCTTGTTTCTTCATCTCCGCAGTGTGCACAGTCGGCGGTGTCAGCCATCCCTATGCGGAACGCGTACGCACGGGTAAACGCGACTCCCAACCATAGTCTGCACAAAGCAGTAGCGTCACCTCGTCAAATTTTTGTTGGAAACTGTCAGCTTAACGTTGGATCAAGGGATCGTAACCTTGCATGCCTAAAGAGAGGCTCATTCGTAAGAGCCATGGAGCGTTGGCGAGCAAGCATGCGGAGCCTCCTAGCAGCGTCCGTCCTTGAGAGAGGTATTGACTGGTTGTTGTCTTCTGTGTGGGCTGAACGGGCAGCTTGATCAGCATGTTCGTTACTGATAATTCCACAATGGCTTGGCAACCACTGAAATATAACGTGCTGCCCTTTCTCTGTTATATGGTGCAGCATTTCTGCTGTTTCAAATACCAACTGCTCATGTGGACCACGGCATAGATTTTACAGAAGTGACTGCTGTGCCGCCTTGCAGTCGCAGAAAATCGTCCACCGTTGCGTGCTTTGGTCGGTAATGAAACGCAGTGCAACGCGAAGCGCTGTAAGCTCTGATGCCGTTGCTGTGGTTGCATGAGCTGTCCTGAACTTGATGGTTGTGGCGTGCGTTGGAATAACGAGCGCCGCAGCTGAGCTGTTTGGCAGGACGGAGCCGTCGGTGTAGACGTGGGTGCAGTCTTGGTACTTCTCGTACAGCAGAAGTAAGGCGAGCTGCTTGAGGGCTGGTATTGAGAAATCTCGTTTTTTTCTGGATGCCTGGTATTGTCAGATTGATGACTGGCTGTTTGAGGTACCATGGAGGAATTGAAGGTCTCACCGCGGTCGTAAATCTAGTTGGTAGGGAGTCACCATGCGTAGTTATTGTTCGACAAAAGGAAGTATGAGGTCTATCCACTGGTAGAGAGGCTAGGTGGTGATGGGGGGGTCCGGCCCACATGCCTTATGTGTGTCCTCAAGGCTTCAATTTCAATATGAGTCTGCACGAGGTGGTATTTGGCTAAAGCTATAGTCGCCACTGTTGAGGCACCTTGAGGCAGACCTATAGACATATTCGAAGCGCTTGTGTCTGAACGCTTTGTATCATGCGTCGACTTGTTTTGCTGGCGTTTGATAATGCAGGCAGACTGTATTGCAAAAAGCCTAGAAAAAACACCTTGTACAGTCGTAACATAGCATTAGGCTGTATTCCCCAAGTCTTTCCAGCGAGAAACTTGAAAAGATGGCGTATCCCTGTCAATCGTTTTTTTTTTTTCAAATACGACACATGAGGGCTCCTTGATATGTCTCTGTTGACTAGGACACCCAGAAATTTGTGAGATCAACGATATGGTATATTTTGACCGTTAATAGACACTCTGTAATTCGACATGGATTTTCGCGTAAATGCCAGAAGAGCGCACTTTGCGGAGGAAATTTCCAGGCCTCGATTGCGGAGATACAAAGCAGTTGCAGTAGCAGCTCTCTGTATTCTCGCTCGTAACTGCAGGCGAGTTACCGCGGATGTCCATATGCAGATGTCATCAGCGTATGTTGATAGATAAATATTGTTTGGTAGGTGCGTATGGAGAGTAATTAGTATTAATTGAATAGCACGGGGCTCAGTACACCACCCTGAGGGGAGCCACGACAACTGAAATGTGCAGACGTGTTCCCGGCATCCGTAATCACAAAAAGGATCACATTTGGAGATAACCGCATATCCACTTAAACATTCGGCCACCCACTCCAATCTCTTTTAGTGCGGTAAGGATGGCTTCATGTGTAACGCTATCATAGGCTCCTTTGACGTCAAGGAACAGAGAGGCGCAAAGACGCTTATGGCCTTGGTCTCGTGTTCAACGTACGTTATTAGGTCGATGACGCTATCGATCGATGATCGACCATGTCGAAAGCCAGTCATGGCATTTGGGTAGATCTCATGATACTCCAAATACCACTCGAGTCGGCCGAGAATCATTCTCTCCATCACTTTACCCACGCAACTAGCCAATGCGATCGGGCGATAGTAGGAGAGTTCCAATGGTGATTTTCCGGGTTTTATCAGTGGTACGAGACGACTAGTTTTCCAACTTAAGGGGAAAGTGCCCTCTAGCGAACAATCATTATACATGTGAAGAAGAGCTATTCTCGCGCGCTCACCTAGATAACACAGGACTCTGTAGGAGATCACGTCAGGTCCTGGTGCGGAGGTACGTTTGCATGAAGCGAGTACCACCTTGAGCTCCTGAATGGTGAACTGGAAGTCCATACAAGAATCACGTTGTGGCGGACAACTGCTGGAAAGTGGTGAGCTGCTAAGTGCTGTAGTTTGCCCTGATAGTCCGGCGCAGAACTCTTCAGTAACGTCCACATCTGGTCGATTTTGGTAAAGGGCTAAGGCCTTGAATGGTGACTTCTGAATGGGAGATGACCGCTAACCTCTTAACGTCCTCCATATCTGCGATAAAAGCTTACGAGGGTCGATCGAGCGTTGGAATTCTAGCTTGTCCGACCGACGTTTGATCTTCTTCTGCATACGTCTAGCGGTCCGTAAATCTTCTATGTCCTTCGTGCGCCGGTACCTTCTTTCAGCTCGTCATCGCAAGGCTCGAAGCCTCTGCAGCTCTACGTCGATGTCCGTGATTCTTACAGGGCATGTAATTGTAAACACAGTCTCTTTTACAGTGCTCTTGTTGGCCTCTTGTAAATTGGATATGTGTTCTTGGCATTGGTCTTCTATACGAGACTGAAATTTTTTTTCCAGTCCACTCTTTTAACCATGTCGCGCTCTTTAGGAGGCGACAATCCTCTGATCTTGACGTATGTTGGAATGTGATCACTCCCATGCGTTCTATATCCGTAAACCATTAAGTATGTTTCACTAGGCTTCGCGAAACAAAAGCCAAGTCGAGACAGCTACTGTATGTGGAGCCACGTAAAAATGTTGGACTGCCATTGTTAAGTAACCAAAGTTTGTTGTCAGAGGCAAAAGACACCAAGTTTCTGCCCTTCATGTTGGTATTCTGACTTGCCCATTATGTATGATGAGCGTTAAGATCCCCGATGATAACACACGGGTCAGGAGTGAACGCTATGATATCTCGTAGTCTTTTTTGATCGAACCGGCTTGATGGGGATAGGTATGCGCCATCCACAGTGATGTTGAGCCTCCTCTTTTTTACTCTTAAGCATACGTATTGGTTTCCGTCATGAGGTGGTACAGGAAGAATGTAAGTAAGGTCTCGGCGAATGAACACCAGAACCTTGCTGCTTTCAGTAACAGTAGACGACATAAAAGGTTCGTATACCGAGAGTCGTATTGCACTCGATAAGTACGGCTCACAGATGACGATTACGGGAAACATATTGACGAACACAAATCGACGAAAGTCACCAATGCGCGATCTCAGTCCCCTGGCATTCCACTGCAATATTGCTGCTTTACGAACCACATCCCTGAAAGACTGTGATGGGTTAGCCATGGTCTACTCTAGGGCTGCTAGCACTGGACTAAGCGCGTTCAGTACTTGAAGGGCACTTTTGGCTGACGGTGTATTCATGTCGCTTAGCAACACGTGAATGGTGTCCACTAATGATCTTAGCATCACCATCACGCGATTATCTGGCTTCCCGGCCGTTGCAGCATCTTGTGCTTGTTCTTGAGGCGGCTTCTGTTGAGGCTCAACAGATCATCTAGGCTGAAGGGGTGGCTATTCCTTTGGTGAGGGAGATCTGCCAGCATCTTCTCCTTCAGCGAAGATGTTTACCATGCTAGGAGCCGCGCCTGTCGATTTCACCTGAGTTTCTGACTTTGTCGTCAGATTTTGCACTGTCCTTCGTGAGGACCTTCGACGATGACGGTACCTTCGCCATACTTTTTGCACAGCTTCTCTGTGAGTCGAGTTGTCTCGCACCATTTGCCTCAGAATATAAATCTCTTTCTTAATCTGGGGACAGTCTTTGGAAGAGGCACTGTGAGCGCCGTGGCAGTTGGGGCATTTCAACGTAGTTGCCCTACAGTCGTCTTCTGAGTGGTGTTCAGCGCATCGGGGGCACACTGCGGAATTTCTGCAAACGCCCTTGACGTGGCCGATCTTCTGGCACTTGAAACACTGCATAGGCTTCGGAATAAATGGGCGAACCTGGTGACGAAAATGGCCAACCTTCACGTAAGAGGGAAGACAGTCATTCTTGAATGTTATTCGCACACAACGAGAGTTGCCTAGGCGACCATCTTGCACAATGATGTTGTTTTCACTCACTGGTTTTATCAGTCTAGAAAATCTTCGTTGGCGATTTCAGTGACTATATCATAGATAACTCCTGTTACGGTGTCACCCTTCGCTGGTATGATGGATAGGACTTTGATGTTTCCCAGCTCCAACACATGCTGTAGCGTGTTCAGTGCACTCGGGTTCATAACGTCGATTGCCAAAATATTCTTCCTCGTGTTTATCCCGATGTCTTTAATCTCCTTAGGCACAATGTTTTTAAGGTACAAAGACAGTGCTTGCCTGTTGAGGATGCGTAAATTTGGCAGTAGTGGTCTGCGGCACAAACAGAATGGAGTGAGGTCATCGCTGAGGCGCTGCTCTCACAGTGGCTGTACTTGATGCCGATGATGCGTTCATGATTATTCGTTTGGCCTTGCGGTAGAGCACAGGTTCGAAGTCGTCTTTCGAGGACTCGTCATCTGATGCAGAGTACAGCTCGGTGTCCTCGCTCTCACTAGATGCATTGCCACGCTTTATTGAAGCAATGCCCGTGGATGAACTGGTAGAGGGTGAGATCTCCGCGAATTGTACATCCATCACCGCGATGTAGGGGGCTGGAGACCCCGCTGTTGCGCTGTGGAACGCAGAAAATACAGCACAGACCGTAAGATGTGTTCCTCGAGAGAAGCACTTCGTCTTCTTTCCAAGAGATCCTTTCCTATGCAAGCTTAGAAAAAGGCGAGGCAGCTGGGTTACCAGTTGGGGCTATCAGATTTTTAAACAATTTTAACAAGCGTTACTTATGAATCCATGTGACTCCGCAAGCTATGGTGAGCTGTTACTCGAATACACCGAGAACAGTCACAAGTGACATGCATCTCCCACAACAGCAGCGTGCGCTTCGTTGCGGTAAGAGTGACATCTCTGCCTAATGAGAATACGTCATAGCATTAACCCTCCAGGTATATATATACATGACTCCTCGATATACATATTAACTTTGACCCACCTCTTACCGCGTGGATAAAACGAAAAAAAAATCTGGCTTAGACTGCGACATATTGACTGAGTCGCATAAAATCAATTCCCACAATGCGTGGGACGTGCTGAATTTTTTTTTGTCACACTCTGTACCTCGCAGAAGTGGCCACGCATAGCCAAAAGACTTCATGTATACTTCGTGGGATAAGTTCCTTCTTGTTTACGCAGCCGGAGTCAGCTCTACCCATGGATCATCCGGGGTCCAGGCAGGAGAGGGTAGCGATGTGCCGCTCTACCGGAACCTGTCCATTCTACTTCCGGTCAGCGTTTCGGTGCTCGTGGTCATCGTCGTCATCGCATTGGTCATGGTGTGCTTCCGGCGGCAGAATGACGCCTACAGCACCGCCAGTGCCGCCGATGAGAATCACATGGGTGAGCATCTGTTTAGTTAAACATCTTCAAAGCCATATCAGTGTTACCACTCACTACCAGATGTCTTAAGCCAGCTCTCCTACAAGTGGGGAACAGGCGGCAAGTGGTTCTCTGATGTAGGCCACACATGCAAAAGTAAAACAGAGGAATAACAGTCAGCGCTACCACTTTTTTTTTCGGTGGCGCCCTTCTTTCTGCATACACTTCTTCATGCCATTTGCTGGCCTCTTCATCGATTACATCCTAGTGACATTACTACATAGGTGTTTATAAAATCGAATACACAGTCAAAAAATGGAAGTACACAAGCGCATAATAGATAAGATCAAGTAATTCACACAAAGGTCAAGCAGTGGTTTGCGTAAATTGCTGCTTGCATTCCGACATTGTTTATAGACCGTGTAGCGCATAAACATCATGGTTCCATGATAGTGCACCATGCAAATTATATTAGGAAGGGGCAATATTGGATGTCACCTTTGGTTGAAGTGTACTTCAATAGTTACGTTTGATATAGATCACGTCATGTATATGTAAAGGTTAGATAAATTTAGCTTATGTCTATTTCGGTAACGTCAGGCACTAGCTTACATGCGAAGCTGCTAGACATTCACCGAACACTTGATACGAAATTAGATAACGCCAGCACTTTATGACGCAATATACTAGGAGTTGTCCGCCTTTGTCGAACACTGGCTACAGTGCCAGTGCGCTTTAAACAACGCAACATTGTCGAAACCTTCGGAACCCTCCACTGTACGTCGTGCATAATAATACTATCATGGTTTTGGTGCGTAAACCACTACGTATGATAATGTTTTCAACGATGTGAACCGAGGAAACAGATACCTTTAAGTAGGATGCAAACAGGCATGATGAATGAAAGAGCAAGAATGAAAAAAAAATCTGCTAGCAAACTCCTCCTTCTTTCCATAATAGAGTTTAGGCAAAGCATTACCTGTTGCGGAGGAGGCACATTCCTCTGTAACGTAGACGAGTACCACGTGAGACGAAAGAGCGCGATCGAGCAGCACTTGCTTTGCGTACCAATTTTGCAAAAGCCATGCAGTGAGCTCGACTGCAATGGATGACGTTTATCACTAAGGCTTAAACGTTATTACTGATTCTTCGTCCTCGGAGAATAGCACGTGCAATATTTAAATGTTGTATTTTCAGAATAACCCAGAGTAACATTTGTTCTAAATGCATGACACTGCGAAACTAACTGGCTTGTACAACACTGCTAAAGTGTTGCTCAGATAAAAAAAAAAGAACAAACCGTCATGCGTAGGCAGAATCGCCGTCTGACGTTGTTGCGCCAAGCCGGGCTGAGCGTGTCGGAGTATTTCGTGCATCAAATATTCACGGCACTCCGTTCGAACCGAGCAGCACGTTTCGAAATGGAACGACAATCTCAAGTAGCTCAGTGCGACGGAAACGCGACTCTCAAATATTTAGGGCTACAAGCGTCTCCTCCGAAACTGCATGGCAACAGGCGCAAGGAGACCAAAAAATTCGATACATTACGTACACAACTGCTTAGCACGCTTTTCTGTTTTCCATGCCTCACGGCTACACGTCATAAACTTTAACTCACTTTAGACGTTCGTTCAGTGACTTAAGCTGCTTCTCGAGCATAGGAAACAAAAAAAGCCCCGCCCCCTTCGAAGCACTTGGCTCTCTGATTGAAGAAGGCGAACGCGTACTCGTGATCGTATACCAGAGAAAGCTCTAGGGCAAGCGTATAGTAAAAACATCTATAGGAACAATCAGCAAAAAGCATTCGCTGACGCGGCTTTGCTTCTTTGTGGCGCTCAATGCCAGTGACATCTTCGGCAATGTCGCATCTTCAAAAGCCAGTTACGTTCGTTGCAGAGGCTGTGCCGCGGGACACGTCTCGTCTAGTTGACGTGCCCTGTATTCGCTCGCTGAGTTGAGCACGCGAAGAATTTGCAACGCCGTTGCGTAAACCACGGCTGCGAGCCTAAATTTGATTCTGCGCTCGCGCTCGCTGCACGCAGGAGAACACTGTGGAATGGCTATATAAAAACTGCAGAGCTGAACGTCGGCTGTAAGAATGCCAGCGACTGAAGCATTCCGACAGCTTTGTAGTGAGGATGTTTTTTGTTGTTGCTGTTGTTCTTTAGAACAATGATGGCGTACGAGTCTAGGACAGGTGCGAAACTGGTTTAAGTTCTTGCACTGCTTTCGAACGGAGTTATTGATGTCTCGAGTCACGTGCAAGGGGCCAACGCACGCACAAGTTGCTGTTACTAAAACTTGGAAAACTTGATAATGTAATTTTAGGCAGCCTTTGTTCCTTACACAGCTTGATTTCATTTTAAGTTGAGCCACAACGTAGTGCTACTTCCATGAAATATTCCTTCCACGAAAGTCTTTGTTTCAGTGCACAATTTTTTGTTTTTAAAAGAAAATTCGTATGTCAAAGTAGTGGCCTTATTGTATTAATACAGTGCAGTGAAGTTGACTTCACGACCTTCATGCGGCGTCAGATACTAGTACTATCTATAGTATTACAGCTAGCTGTAAATATCTCAGACTGTTTGTTCAGACATTCAATGATACCTCTATAGGATCTTTATACGACGATATACGAATATTGCTTGATTGGGGTGTTATCATAAGGGTCACTTGACGCGGTAGTCGCATTTACCACCTTATACTTCGTAGATCTCGCAAACCTTCATGTCATACATGCATAATACTGTATATTGCAATACAACAACAACACACGAAAAGCAAAAGTAGGTACACGAAGTTTTACAGTACCAAATATCTGTAAACAATGTTTCAAGGATACAGGTTGACCCAATACGTACATTGACTTCTTGTTTGACGTTTCACAACAATAAACGTACCGTTATACTTACCACATCTTCAAAAAAATTTGTCAGTCATTTTTCCACTGTAAACATCATGCGAATATAAAGCCGCCGTTTTCCCAGCTGTTTTGATATTCTCTAAAAGGCCACAGCTTCTAGCATCGAACTGCTACGTATCAGTGTATGTGCTATCACGTTCTCATGCCGGGTGACCAAGGCTGTGTCCTTGTAGCGAAAGTAACGATGCTCATTCTCCTTTTCCGTAGTGGTATTGTTAATACTAAAATAATATTAGAAAGTTAGCCTTATTTATATTTATTTATTCATTCAATTGCATACACAAAAGAAAGAGGGAAAGTGCGAGTTGGCAACTGCCACCTGGAGAGGCACAATGCTAACTTAGCAAAGGCTTGTCACTTGTAACGTCTCTTGCATCTTCTTCTTCTACTTTCACAGGCTTGACCATCTTTTCGAAGTTATTTGAAGGTGATAGGCGACTTCAAAAATATTGCCACCATAATTATGACAACCGTATAATTCAATATTATCTGGGGCTAGGGTTTAATGGTATGACGTAGATATAGCGCGAGAACAGAACGACGACAAAGGGACAAGAAGGAGAAGAGCGTCCCTTTGGCGTCGTTCCATTCTCGCGCTATCTCTACCGTCATTTCATACCAACTAGCCCGAACCGCCACACTTGGGTTTAACGTCGTAGAACCACGATATGGTTATGAGAAACACTGAACTGAAGGGGTCCAGAAATTTTTACCATATGTTGTTCTTCAACGTGCACTGACATTACACAGTACACGGGTTTTCTGCCATTTCGCCTTCATCAAAATGTGACAGCCGTGGCCGGGATAGAACGCACGACGTTCGGATCAGCAGCTGAGCACCGTAACCTCTACACCACCACGGTGGGCAGCCGTGTAATTTGCTGGTGATATTCTTGTGAATAGTAAAACAATATTATTTTGAGGGACATTCTCATTGGCCTAAGTTCACGTGACGGGAGAATGGTTATAGATAAGCGCGCAAATATACAGATTCTGGATAGTGCGCCAAGTGACCTATGAAAACTATTTCTCGTTATGATTCATTCTCATGACAATGGTGTTTCAAAGAACATGACGGCAAAATTTCATCTTGTATAAACGCTCACGCTTTTTAAACCTTCTGCTGGGATTATAGGGGATTTTCATAATGCTTGCTGTCACGCAACAATGGGTGCCTCCAACATTTTTTTTTGACGGGGAGGGGGGGGGCACCCTACTTACCAAAATCCAAAATGATTCGAAATGATGATATTATTGTGAGAGACGGCTTAATAGAGGACTCCAGAAATTTCAGCCATTTGGGGTATATTAACGCGCATCTAGAATGAAGGACACGGGCCCTTACTCTAGCCCTTCACCCCTGGTGAAATGCGGCTGCTGTGGTCAGGATTCGACCCCTCGACCTTTGGGTCAGCTGTAAGGTACTACTATCTCTAGGACATCTTGGCAGGTAAATGCAGTCTCTTAGTTGCAAGCAAAACGTGCCGTGGACTGTTCTCGGTGCATGTGCAGACGACCCGCTGCGCAAGTGCCAAGGCAGCACAGATTCCATGAGCATGACCGAGTTCTGCGCCAAGAAGGAACGGCTACAGCAGCAAGACGCCTACGGAAAGGCCACCTCGTACTACGCCTCGCCAACACGGAAACCTGTTCCTGTTGCATCAGGATCAAGGAGAGGTAAACTTTCCAAGTCTTCGTAGCTGGGAGATTGGTGCACACTTGCCCGGCTGGGGAAATACATGGATTAAATTAACACAAAGTCGACCAAGGCCCAAATAAATTCAAAAAGACGTTTCGGCTCCCATACAGAGCCTTGTTCACAATGAAGCATGAGTTGTCAGTTCTCTTAGTTATAAGGTCGCCTAGCCACACGTTTCAGGCAACTCGTTTAAACAGGCGGAAGATTACCACAGTTTTTGTTCAGCGTGTGCGCAGTGGTTTGAATGAAGAATTATTCGAGATGAAGCCATGGAACGTGATTCGTTTCCGTGTTGATGAGAGAAGAATCTTTTGCCAGTGGAACATATGTCTGGTGCATATATACATGTTCTGCAAGTGCATGTGACGCCAACTTCTCGCTTTTCACGGCATTACAGTGTTTGCGTAACCTCCTCTTGAAATGACTGCTTTCGATTATATTAACACCTGGGCAAACCGAACATGAGCATGGCATACCTGGAGGTCGTAGTGACGTAATATTCTGGCAAATGCCTCACTAAAGCCCGGCACATACGGCATCGACGCTTTTTTCTCTTAGTTAAAAAATTGTTTGGTTGAAATGGCCGTGAATGTTGACTGTGGTCTGAATTGTTGATTGAGGATTGGTAACCCCATACGACGAGCTCCTGCTGGGCAGTCTCCACGTCTCTACGTGCGTCTTCTTTTCTTGAGTGAGTCCGCTGAGCCCGTTGCAAGTGTTTCGAGACGACAGAACACTTGTGAAAGGAATGATTTAGCGATCTGAAAATCAAGGAAGGGCCAGTATGTGTGTTTTTCCTGTAGACAGAGAGCTTCAAGCGCTGTATGAATACATGGGCGATTGAAACATAGTTGCAATTTTAGCTACCAAGCTTTTAAATATGCAGCACAACACTGCAATTACAAAGTTGGTACAGAGTGATTCACTTTTGTTCTTTCCTTCTATAACACGTAATGAATGTTTTGAGCAGCCACTTCTTCTTGCTGGCGTTCAAACCTGATATCAATGGCCCTAAAGTAGAACGACAAAATAAATTGGGTTAATATTAAATTCTTAGTTTGAATGTGACGATTATTGAAATCACAATTTGTTAGAACGCTTATTCGATTTTTTTATAATGAACTTTAAGAAAATATTCAAGTGCACTGCACCGCCCTTTTAGTTTTGATCCTGGCTTCATCTGTTTTCAATCATTATGGAAATTGATTGAATAGAAATGCTCTCATTCGTTTTTGCTTTACGTAACATACCTTAACAAGCCATATTTCGCAATGTCGCGTGAACGCTTCCAAAGAGCGTAAAAAATTATTGATCCCGCTATTTTTTTATCGACGAACACGTAGCGGTGTTTTTTTTTTATTTTACGATTGGAGGCCCAGCTTTTGAGGGTGCCTGAAGGCCTTCATTAGTGTCAAGTCTGAGACCACTTTCATCGATCCCTCTCGCTCTTTCGCTGCTGCGCAGAACGACCTCTTCTATCTTATAGTGATCTGCACTTTCCGTGTAAAGGTAATGTTCGATGGAGAAAAGCATACAAGTGAAAACTTTCCACGAATCAACTTTACGCGATTCACACTGTGACTGGTTCTGGGTGTTATTCGCAAAAGTTAGAAAATAAACTTCCAATAGCAATGACGTATCAAGGACTTAAATATGATGTCGCCATCGTGTTTTGACAAACTTGCAGCACATAAGTATGTTTATCAATGATTTTATTAAGCGCAATATGTAGTGGGGTCATCTTTACACTGCGACTTGTTCGGGCATACCATGAACTAAATTAGTGTTTCGAAGGACGCAACTGATCCGCTACACGCACACTGCCAAATTATACCTATGATCAACAATCCTCCTGATTAAGAAAACTGCTCATAAAATGAAGCTTTGGGAAAGCATTTATTTTAGAGTGCAAGTGTGTTTCACGCCACCGCAAAAGTTTTCTCTTTACACGAAGGTGTTCTACGCTAGAGCCCACCACGGTTCCGCTGACATATTTCCGTGGCCCCTAATCTTCTAAACACATAAAGCTGGCCCCCCAATCTTCTCGAACGTGCCTTGTAAATGTATCTTCATTCAACACCTGGATACATATCTTCCATCTCTTCTTCGCAGCGCGCCGAGGGGAGGAGGGCCACGAGTACGCCGAGCCTTACGCCGCTCTTCAGGCGCAGCAGCAGCGGCTACTGGCGGATGCCGACTGCGCTGCCGCAGTGGCGATAGCCTACAGGGTGAGGCAGCGCACATTTGCATAACGATGGTTCCTCGCTTTCAAAACCTCGGCAGGCGTTATCCGGCAGACGCCGCCCAGACTGCAATGTGCGATGCAATTACGTTCCGTCGATGAATGCTCCCGCACGGCAGATATAGGCGAGCCACTGCACCGTGTGGCCTTTGTATCGTTTGCAACGCGCACGACGACTTTGCGAATGCATTGAGGTGCATTCGAATGCGCAGAATTCCTTGCGTCCTCTTGCGAGAGGCGCTCTGAATTTGGCCATAAGCACGCTGTTGCATTGTTTCTCGGCAAAAAAACGGATAAAGAGTTCAATGGGCGAAGACATTTCTATATGTCTTGCCAACTTGTTGTGTGGCGCGATGCTTTTGTTCTTTCTGACACGCTGTCAGAATGCGCCGAGTGAACCAGAGGGTTGGCTCGTTGCTGCAGCAACCGAAGCAACAATCGCAGTTGTATCAATTATCTTCACATGAATAAATTCGCGGTGCACGAAACAAAAGGCGCTAATCCTCGCTTTCGTAAGATAAGAAAACATGTCCTAATTATGCCTTCAGTGTGTGGCATTCTTTGGCTACGTCGAAAACGACGACGAAGTGTCTCTTCATAGAACGCTTCTGCTTTCGGCTCCGAGCATTGTTATCAAGTTTTTCGCTTTTTACGGGAGACGCTGCTCCCTGCCCCAAGGCGACGGACGCGGAGTCATCCACTGGTCCGCCCAGCCAGAGGTCTGCTATGGCGAGCTCCTCGGTAAATCAGCGCGCCTGGCCCAGAACCAGTGAGGCCAACGGTGATAGTCACTGCATCATGGCTGTGGACGTGGAGCCTTCTGCGGCTCTGTCCGACCATAGACCACCTTTGGCAAGCTCGTCGCGGAAACGAAGCACCTGTTCGAGCGCCAGCGAGGACACGGAACTGTACTCGGCCACTGGCGACGACTCGTCGGATGACGACTTCGAGACCGTGAGAAGCAGGAAGGCCAAAAGAAGAAGTATCAAGTCGTCTTCACCAGCAGGGACATTAACGTCTCAGTCAAAAGGAGAATGCTGGCCGCACACCATCCTCTTCATGCCCGAGGACTCCACCATCAGCCTTCGAGCAGTAAACAGGCAAGCTCTCTCTATGTACTTTGAGGGGGTAGCACCAAACGACATTAAGGATATCCGGGTGAACACGCGGAAGAATATTCTAGCTGTGGACACAATGACTGCCAGCGCCATAGACAAGCTTCGCAGAGTATCAGATTTGGGAGGCATCAAAGTTCGACCGGTTATTCCAATGGACGGTGCCTGCACGGCGGGAGTAATCTACGACATTGATTTGGCCATAGCAAATTCGGACCTCCCAACTCTCATAAAACCAGCGAACGAAGGAGTTCTCATCGCGAATGTACTTCGCCTCGGAAACACCCGATGTGTAAAGATAATGTTCAAAGGAGATTCCATTCCGTCGCATGTCAAAGTGGGACACTTCCGACATCCTGTTCGACCATTTGTCCCTAAACCACTCCAGTGCCATAACTGCATGAAAATTGGTCACATCAAGAGTGTATGTACAAACACCACAGCATGCCCCCGATGCGCTGAGCCGCACACTGCAGACGCATGTCGGGCAACAAGTCTGAAGTGCAGAAACTGTGATGGTCCGCATGATGCTGCATCCAAGGAATGCCCTCGGATTAAGAAGGAAATCGCCATTATCAAACAAATGGTTAGGGACAATTCAACCCACAGAGAGGCTGCTGAAAGGGTACGGCGGCGACGTAGTCGCCGACGGAGGCGTGTAGGACAGAGTGTTGCGCATAACCCATTTCCTCCGAGCACGAGTGAAGTAGTAAGCACGAAGCGAAATGAAGTGGAGAAGCTCACAGCTGCGGATGAGTGGCCTACGCTTCCGCGTACGCAGCCGGCAAAGGAGCCTCCTGCGAGGCCTCGCCGCCCTACACCTTCCACCGAGTCTACTTCCGTTGAGGATGTGTCAAGGGTCGATCGACAGATCATCCCGATGTTACGATCCCTCGTCGCTGTCATGGCAGACATACTAAGAAGCCTGGGAACTCCAACCGCTCGAAGCGGGTTACAGGTGTTGGACGCGCTGAGCCCAGTCCTCGCCTCCCTCGCGTAGAGTCATGGCAGGAGATCAACAATCGTTCCGCAAAGACGTCAGAGAAGCATCAGTCATCCAGTGGAACGCAAGAGGACTTAGATCACGGATTTCCGATTTTCGTCAGTACGTGTTTTCTAACCGTTTCCCAATCATCGTAATATGCGAACCGAAATTATCAAACCCGATCAGGCTATCCGGCTACGAATCAATCCCGTCCAAAACCCGAAACGAAAGCAGCAAGGTCATTGTGTATATTCGCCGGGAGCTTACCTACATCATTCAACCTGTGTCGCCTCATGATGAGAACCAATATATTTGCCTGACTGTGAAGCAGAAAACCCTCACCTTCACATTAATAGGTGTCTACTTATCTCCCTCAGCCCGTTTTGATTGCCAAAGACTGGATGACATTCTTTCGAGCGTCCCGGATCCGTGGATAATTATAGGAGACTTCAACGCCCACCACCCAATCTGGGGAAGTTCAAAAGTCAATACCACGGGCCGGAGGCTGGCTTCATTTGTATCGACTCATGAACTGTCTCTACTTAATGATGGGAGCCCTACATTTCTGCGAGGATTAACGTACAGCAGCTGTTTGGACTTGACGTTCGTGTCACGTCGCTTCGCCACAAGCGTTAAGTGGTTTTTAGACATCGAGACACATGGTAGCGATCACATCCCCAGTTATCTCACCATCGAAGGCTTTGCTAGCAACCACCCGCCGAAAACCGTACGGAGGATCGATCTTTCAGCATTCACAACCAACATTGAACACGCTTGTGAAAAAGGCTTAACCTCTGGCATTGAGCAAGCGATCAAACAAGCAGCGCAGAGTGCGATGCGCACGCTGGCATATTCTTCAAGGCCCTCAGAAACGGACATGGAGTTAGAGCGACTCCGTGCGATTCGTCGGCGTGCGGAGCGTAGATATCGACGCACAAAATCCATTCAAGATCTACGGATGGCCAGGCGCATGCAAAAGAAGATCCAGCGTCGTATAGACAAACTGGAGTTTCAACGGTGGGCGAAATTTTGCGCGAGTCTAGACCCTCGCAAACCGCTTTCTCAAATATGGCGAACCGTTCGAGGCCTACGCATATTTCCCCAACAACGTTTTCCGTTTAAAGCCTTGGCCCTTTTCCAAAATAGAAGGGATATCGAGGTAGCGGAAGACTTTTGTAGGAAGATTGCGGGCCCGCCAAATTGCACAGAAGCCCTTACTGCTGATTACACGCCACATTCACTGGACCCGCACCTGGACCTGCCTTTTTCAATGGAAGAACTGAATGTGGCTCTTGCTTCATGCAATCGATCGTCATCGCCTGGACCGGATGGCATATCATACCGCCTATTACGCAATCTCGGTGATCGAGCACGAAGTGCTTTGCTGGAAGTATTCAATGAGTCTTGGAGAGATGGAACGGTCCCCAGAGAGTGGAAAACAAGCCGGTTGGTTGCACTTCTCAAACCTGGAAAATCGCCTCTAGAGCTGACATCATACCGCCCAATAGCGCTGGCTAGTTGCGTAGGGAAGCTGATGGAGCGAATGATCCTTGCCAGACTCGAGTGGTTCCTAGAACGCCATAGAATATATCCAGACGCCATGGCCGGTTTTCGTCGTCTTCGGAGCTTCATTGACAATGTCATTGACCTGGTGACCTACGTACAACACCAGAAAATGAGCAGACGGTTATCTGTCGCACTATTTTTAGATGTCAAAGGAGCATATGACAATGTTTCTCACGAAGCCATACTTGACGCCCTCGAGTCAGTTGGTTTGGGTGGGCGAGTGTACCGCTGGATCCAATGCTACCTACATATGAGATCATTGTTTATGCAAACTGATGATGGGCCGACTTCTGAACATTATACACACCGTGGTGTTCCTCAAGGTGGTGTATTGAGCCCCACACTGTTCAACCTGGTTCTGATCGGTCTCGTTGAACGCATACCAGATTCCGTGCAGATATCTCTCTATGCAGATGATATTTGTGCCTGGACATCAGGTGTAACACGTCCTCAGGTACGTGCGAGACTCCAGAAAGCAGCGAATTCAATATCGGCGTACCTTAGAGAACAAGGCCTCGAGATTTCTCCTGAGAAATCGGCGCTGGTCGCGTTCACGCGGAAGGCAATGACGTCATATCCCATCGCCATCGATGGACACAGTGTCTGCTACGCCAGGACCCACAGGTTTTTGGGGGTCACGATCGATCGAAATCTCTGCTGGAGTCCCCATGTGGCCACTCTAAAGAAGCGCCTAACGGCCATCGCACAACTTTTCAAGTTCCTCGGAGGCAAAACGTGGGGCACATCAGTGCACGCGATGTTGCATTTGTACAAAACGCTGTTTCTGGGGTACCTGCGGTATAGCTTGCCGGTTCTGACGAACGCTTGCAAAAGCAATATACGCACAATAGAAAACGCCCAGGGCCAGGCACTCAGAGTTTGTCTTGGATTACCACGCTGTACATCAACAGCGGAAACCATCGCAATCGCCAAAGATCATCCGGCCACAGTGCACATTACTTTGGAGGTGCTTAGAGCTCATATTAGACACCTTGCTCGCGCCCCTGCCCACCACCTAGCTTCGCTTCCAGAAGATCGACCGAGTGCCTCCTTCTGTAAGAGAGTATTGACTTTCCGTGAGTGCCTTCCAACAGTCTACACGCCTCCGGAACGGATACTAACACCTCCTTGGTGCTTGGACCGACCAAAACTGCGCTTGACAGTGCCGGGGATTCGCAAGAAGGCGGAGCTCTCGGCGCCAGCTCTAAAGCAGATGATTCTACTCATGCTACACGAAGAATACAAAGATCATGTCAAACTTTACACGGATGGCTCGACAACTGTTGGAGGATCTGCAGGAGCTGTGATCTTCCCAGCAAGAGCCGAAACCATCCAGTTCAGAACGTCACACAAGACGACATCGACAGCCGTGGAGCTCGCGGCACTCCGCAGCGCACTCCGCAGGATTGACCAAGAGACACCACAAAAATGGAGCATTTTTACTGATTCGAAACCAGCTCTCCAATGTCTACAAAATGCTCTACGTCGTGGACCTCAAGACCAATTGGCGCTCGAAATACGACAACTGTACCATCACCTAAAAGACGAAGGACATGACATATCTTTTCAGTGGTTACCAGGCCATTGCGGCATCATCGGTAACGAACATGCCGACAATGCAGCTAAGAATGCACACGAAAATGGAGTGATGGAACCTATTCCACTATCAAGAAGCGACGCAGCAGCAAAGATTAATACGCTTGCGCAGGATGTCGCAAGGTCTATGTGGAATACGCCCGGTTTTCTCCACACCCGTCTTCACCGCCTGGACCCATACCTACGACTTACTATTCCATCTGGCCTACCCCGATCCGAGACGACCCTTCTCTGCCGTATGTGGCTTGGGGTGTCTTTCACGAACGCTTTTACCTGCCGCATCGGAATGAGAGACAGCGCTACATGCGACCATTGCGACAATGACGAAACAATTGAACATATTTTATGTCAGTGCCCCCAGTACAGCTCTCAGCGACAGTCCCTCTCAGCAGTGTTTGCTCGCCTCGACGACCAGCCATTTTCTGAACAGTCAATCTTGGAATGTCGGAAAGATCGAGCTTCACGCCAGAAAGCAACGAAGGCGCTGATGAAGTTTCTGCGAGCGACCCGCCTCGTTGAACGATTGTGACACTACTGTGTGCGAGTGTGTGTGTGTGTGTTTGTGCTTCTCTTCCTCCCTTTCCCCTTTTTTTTTCTTGTCTCCCCTTACCCCTTCCCCAGTGCAGGGTAGCAAACCGGATATGTTTTCTGGTTAACCTCCCTGCCTTTCCGCATTAAATTTTCTCTCTCTCTTGGCTACGTCTTTGGCTTGGTATGTGTACGTCGCGAGAAAGATCAATCCCCTTTTGACGAATTGTCTTAAACCTTCACTTTATTATATTTTTTTTGCAGGCACGCTGTGACGCTGCCCCTTACGCAACAATCAAGCGTAGTCCACCTAGGTCCCATATAGCGGGTTACTGTCAAGGTACGAATAATTTCTGGATGTACTTGTAAAATATTTATGAATAGATGGCACCGGGTTTTATTCTCGAAGTTCGCATATTAAGATGCAATAGAAAAAAATAACACGTTTGTCCATGTTTTGTCATAGTAGGCAATTACCCAAGGATGCTTTTATTTGTTCTTTGGGGAGTCAGGAAAATAGGTCATAGCACTTACTGGCATGGTTGCTGCTAGCATGTTTCAGTAACTTCGAAATGCTCTTTGGAACCAGTCAGTTTTATGCCAAGGTAAAGCTCAATGTAAAAGATTTTACGTTTTCACGTACGACGCAGTTTTTCTTAATAGGTTTGCAAAACGAATGAAGCGTAACGTTTGCGACATCGCTCGCAGTCCTAGTACGAGAGACGGATGAGTGCTTAAATTGTTTCAACTGAGGTCCACTAAAAGCTGCAGTAAATTATTGGCAGGGTTACATAATAGCTTGTTTCCAGCTGACTATAACGTTAAAACTGACTTGCCTGTGCGTGGAACATGAAAAGTCTAAAAGCTAATGAACTATTATCAAAGTAGAAAATATATTTGTTATTAATAATATTAATATTATTATCACTAATTGGTCTCATCACACAAGGACGTAGAGAAAATATGAAGCGAAAATGCTGCCAACTGCCACCTGAAGTGGTACAATGCCTGCTGGCACTCCTGCGGGAACGCGAAACACAGAGGAAATGAAGACAGTAGGCCAGAAAAAGAAGGAAAATAAGATAGTATAACAAATAACACGAACGGGGACAAAAATAACGGGTAATATGACAAAATGTCTATGAACGTGAGGTCAAATAATTTTTGTTCAAAGAAGTGAGCGGGACTTGATGGCTGTGGTCAGGCGGAGCATCGTATCGTCTCGAAAGCAGGAAAACAGAATGGGCCGTGCACTTCAGCCCAATAAGGTCGTATTCATTAAAACTTGCCGCTAGGCAAGTTGATTCATACATTGAAGGAAATATATCTGTGCGTATATAGGGATTGCAAACAAACATAAAATTTGTTGAAAGTTTGTGCTCGTCTGTGTCTTCTGTGTCCTTGTGCAGTTTGTGCGCAGCCATCTTTTCCTTACACGTCCGTATTTCTTGGTGCTGACAAACACACAAAGCAGTCCCACCAGGTTTTGGTTTTTAAGAATTGTCAAACATATGACTTGTTCCGGCTGTGATTACATGATTACATGATTAGACATTTATTGTAGTTCATAGCTGTAGGAAGCAGAGATTCGTATGCCCTTCGGCGATGGTGGCCATAAGGCCTTAAAGGACATGCGCAGCAATATAGATAATGATTGCAGCGATTTCCTTCACGCTGTTAGAAGACAACAGAAACTTTTCCTACAACATGGAAAGCCTGGTGTACCCAGAAGAATATTCTATGATATAAAATAACAGTCACCGTTTCTATTACTTATGATAATACTTATTGCCCATTATTCTGGTCCAGCAGGTACTAATATCATATTTTTCCGTTTAAAACTTTGATATATAAGTTATACATTGGTGTTTGTGGTGCGCAGAGGTATCTTGACAATGGGACACCTCAAGCAATGGGGCGGTGCAATGCTTGGTCTAAGTCAACCAGGGTGAAGAGACGGTAAGCAACATTAAACAATTCACACTGCAATACGATTATTACGTTTTCATTACTGTAAAACCGTAATAACGAAGATTGCTGCTTTTAACAACATCGAATATATGTGTGTATGGGGGAGGGTAGGAGGCGTAGGGGTGTCACTTTGACGATGAAAAAGTGACAGTTTCATTTGAGCATTAAGGATTAAGTGTTCCATGCGCTAAGGGACGCTATTTGTACGAATGATTTATTTCATGCCCATGGGCCGTTTTAGTCAAGCAAAGCTTAGTACTTCAAAATATCCTGTTAAAAAAAGAGAAAAGTTTACAATTTGCTCCTAGAAAAAACACTTACACATATACATAAATATACATTGATATATCTGCTTATATGTGCCTGCACGCACGTAAAATTGAAGTTACATACCATAACTATGTGTACATAATCACGTGCATATAAATTCAGTCATACTAATGAAGGGAAAAATATAATAAAATATCATCTACTATAGGAGACTCCAAGTGAGTAAGAGTCGTTAACAATTTCTTTGCAAAGGGGAATTTCTGTATTCAGAGTACCCAATGTAGGAAACGTATTACATGATAGCAATGCATTCTTAAAAAAACTTAAAATGGGCCTTATAGCCATATTTCTTAATATCCTTGTCCAGATCGAGTCATCAGCATCCCGGCCTGTTCTGTTATCGAAAGTACGATGAAGAAGGAAGTGAAAACGGGTGGTTTGTTCGTCGCCTTGTATATCAGCGAGCCACCCCCCGGACACCTCACACTGTTGAGGACTTGTGTCGACATCTGTGTTACTGACGAAACCTCCTCCCCGTGACGGTACAAAGGACGACGCGTATTGTGTGTTTACGTCAACGCCAGTGGCGTCCCATTATGATGACTGCTGCCAGAGGCTGCCGAGGATTGGACCAGTGTGCTGTTGTGTTTTGGTACGTGAGGCGTAACCCATTAAGTGAGGTTGGTTATCTCTGATATCGCTGGTTGTCTATCATTATCATGATCGACATTCCCTTTTTTGCCACTTTTTTCATCATCACTTTTCAGGACTGCTGTTGTGACATATGAGTGTCATGGCATTGGCTGTGGTTGCTACAAATTACGAAAGGTAAACCCACCATATACTTGGCATTAGCACACAAAAAAGATCGTTAGTACTGAAGATGGTCGGTGTGCGTTCCCACTGTTTGATACCATTAGTGTCTTACTCACACGGGAGGTTTTCGACGTGTGGGAATACAAGGAGCAGAAAAGACTTGAACTTCTGTCAGTACTAAAATATCAAAATCTAAATAATAGGTGTTGATTGAATTATTGATATGTGGGGTTTAACGTCCCAGAACCACCATATGATTATGAGAGACGCCGTATAGTGGAGGGCTCCGGAAATTTCGACCACCTGGGGTTCTTTAACGTGCACCCAAATCTGAGCACACAGACCTACAACATTTCCGCCTCCATCGGAAATGCAGCTGCTGTAGCCGAGTACATTAGCCACTAGACCACCGCGGCGGGTCAAATACTAGGTATACAAAAGACGTGACACATCGTAATACGCATACATCTTACGTTCGGGAGTGGTGTCAAGGGCAACCCCGCGTAACGCGACCAGTGGCACGTCACTGTATTACGGCACTTGGGAGAATATGCCGTCTTCTCTTACTGTGTGAGCGCTGTCATCTTCGAAAAGGTATTTGATTGATCCCATTTAAAAGAGGGTTAAATACACTCAGTACTGTTACTGTTATGCAGAATTGTGGCTCTCTTTGTTGTCGCTTCGATGAGCTGGTGGTCTTTGCAATGTGGTAGTAAATGAAACGAGGTATGGGCGTCTTCTTTAAAAGAACTTCATTGAGCTGTGATAACAGACTTGTTTCTCGTAAACGCATATATAGAGAGGGTCAATATATCATGTTATCAATAATCCCGCTTTTCGTGAACCTAAAGCAAGAACTTTATGAATTTTTTCATCGGTATATTGCACTTTAATGCCATTGGGTTACTACACATGCAATCGCGAATCGCAGACGTGATGACGCTATTTCGCTCTGAATATCTTAACCCAGTGTATGAAGTGTAGTTCACATCAGTCTCGCTGTAAAATGCCGGCAACGACATTTTAAAATGTTGTAAAGTTTTAAATTCACTTCATTCATTTGTTTATTTTCTCAAGTGCCTGGGCAACTGGCTATGAGAAGCTGTTGATGTTCGCTGATAGGGCACATGTCTTCGTAACAGCGTATTGCGCCATCAGTTGTTTCGAAGGAAAAGGCTAGATTTTATTGCTAGTTAACACTTGACACTAAATGGTCTGGTGCCCTGCCAATGAATCACGCATAAGTTTTTGTTTCTGGGTGCAACGAATCTTTGAAAGCTTGAGGAAAACTTACACTGTACTTTGGGTTTCTTGGCCAAAATTATTTATCTGAGTGAAAGATAGCAATTCCAATCGACAGAGGAAAGAAAAAAAAAAGATGAAAAAATAGTACAAGTCAGAGAATATGTGGATATGTGGCTGTCATGTCATTAAAGAAAATAATTATGCTTGATTATTATTGTAATCTCTGAGAATATTTTCAGCTTCAATTGTTTAAATTCAATAAAGGCGATCGTACTGGCTCATTTGATAGCATTATTTATCAAAAATATTGCGTGTGCTTAGCAGAGCAGCGAAGTTTTATGACGCCTGTCTAATATTAAAGGCTCGATTAAAAAGTCATCACAAGTCTGGTGTGTAGAAGGGTAATTTTATCCAATATGGCAATTTTAAAAAGCTCTGTTATGGTATCGTTGACAGATATCAGAGTTTTATATACGAAGGATATTTATCAAAAGGGAAAACGTTAGTGCTTATGCTTGCGCAGAAATTGATGAATCTTAAACTTAATGCGAAAACTTTGTTTATTTTATTTCAACTTTGTTACAGTATGCGTGGCGAAAAAGTAGACAGAAACATTTTTCTGAAAAAAAAAAACTTCTTGAATGTAGAAAAAGCTATTAGGCTAATCATTGTTTTTCATTTGATTTGCTGCTGTTAGTCTTAGACGGAGCACATAAATGCTACAAAAATGCTTTGTATTTTCCTAGAAAAGACTAAGATACGTGTTTTTAAAATAGCTGAAGGCCACAAACGTTGCGTGACGTTCACTTCGAGTCAATGTTTTTATGTATGTTCTGGCTCGTATTGAGTATATACTCCATATTGCATGAATAAACAATCACGGGAAACTCGTTTACTGTGAATAATGAACAGCTCCTTGAAAGTTCTTACTGGAAGACGTGTTTTACTGTGGCAATGAAGTTTATGTATGTTTCTGTAATAGTTATCTGCAAACGTTTTTCGCGGAGCTAGTGCAGAGCAACTGCTCATTATTTGGTGTTTTCGTGCCTTGTTGACTCCGACAGAGTTATCAAAACATATTCTGTGTAGACTGTTATTTCATGGTTTGTTTGTTTACCTTGTGCTCCAAGGTTGAAACTTCAATCTGTGCGCTTGGAAGGACACCTAACTGCTGCACATGCTAACAGCACATATCACAAAATGTGTTTTTGTCAACAAAACCTGCAACTAATTAAATACTGCTGACCCATGTTGGCCCATATCTAAGCCAGAGCATGCGTTTCTATGTATTCAGTATGTCGCAAAACTATTTGGGGGGGGGGGGGGTGCAGGATAGCAATCTCGCTTGTGCGTGGTACAAGTGCAGCTAATTAGAAAAGGGATAATTATCCAGTAGACATACTTTGCATCTTCGACTTCGCAAAGAACGCCAAGCTTCAACGATATATCGGTGCGCCAATGTTATTCACTTACAACAGTTCAAGTACTAACCCCATTTGCTTAACGGCTCCATCTGTTCGTAGTTCACCAGCAAAAGTTGGTAAAGATAGCTGCGTCCAGCCGAATTTCAGTAGTTTATTTATTTATTTTTTTAGGTACTTATATAAAGATTTATTTTCAGGATAGTTTACAAGCAGCTTAATTTTTCTTTCCTATTGACTTTTGAAATAACACAGAATGTCAATTTTTATGAAAAAAAAAGTTTGAAGGATTTTAAGAAATGGAAAGATAAAGGACCCAATCCGGCTTTCTCGGGAGACAAGCCATACTTATTAAGACTTTTTTTTCGTCTGTTCCATACGAAGTCATGTGGTCATCGAAACTCTAAAGACTTTGCGGACACGATGACGTGATCTTGGTAACGATTTGTTCGTAGCAGTTTCAGCCAGTAAGCACCCCCGAGAAAACTGTGAGAAAGTTGGTTTTGACATTCCAATGATTTGATGCAAGCGTTCAGCGACTCTCTCGTGATTATGGTTTTCATATCTGTCACCAGCGTTGCTTTTTTTTTTGGTACGCGAAACAGGTTGTCCGAACACAAAGATGTACATACATTGATCACAAAGGATCATGACAGTCTGCTTTGTCGCGATCTTGAAATGGGTGCTAGAATCAATAGTAACCCCGAGGAGGAGAAAAAAATCTTGACGCATACTTAGAGGCATGCATGTACAGTAAACTTTTCAAACGTTTTGTCAATAAATAATTTTTTTATCTCAAGACTGGCGTTAGAACATTGTTTCAGATTGTCTTCATTCGCCAGATATATATATTAGAGGACAGTGGAAAATAAAAAAAACTGTTTCTTTAAGAACAAGTTGCTCAAAGCCACTGGTGTAAATAACATGGGGGAGGGGGTAGGACATTTTGTATTGCTGTCCGCACACCCAACGATGATATTACTTTGCACGTGTATATATGCAAGGACACATACAAGCATAGACATGAATGTACTTACAAGGTCGCTGAACCCCACCATGCCCTTCTACCAACAAATACTCTGGCCATTCCCCTGCTGGCAACCAGTCACTGAATAAATATCGCAGTGGTAGTAGTACTTTTTAACACAACAGAAATAAAGACAAACCATGTAGGCAATACGCATACAGACATTAGAGCGAATACATAATAAACAGTTGCACTAACAAACTTATTTTGTTAATGCATCGCAACAATCCACGGAGTATGACATTAGCCATGACATTTCGTTGAAATTGACATCTGCTTCTGCACCGAAGTTTACACAACATGTTTTCTCTCGATGGCTCTTATCAGATGATTCATTGATTGATATGGGAGTTTAACATCCCAAAACCACCATATGATTATGAGAGAAGTCGTAGCGGAGGGCTCCTGAAATTTCGACCACTTGGGGTTCTTTGCCGTGCACCAAAATTTGAGCACACGGGCCTAGCTCTTATCAGGTAAGTCTATGACTGTGAGTTATCAGGTCCAACAAAGCCAGTATAATGCATCGCACGTGCTTTATTACTAGCAATACAGTAGAATCCTTTTACGATTAACTGCACTCTGGTGTCGATCATTGATCATTCCTCAGTAAGAGCTTACATGCTGCCGCCTTTTTGCGGACGACGCTGGTGAGACAGTTGTTTAGGTATCTATATAAGTCTATATCTAAATGCAGTGCTGAACTAGGTGAATAAGTGGATAGCCCGTGAAAAGATCACCTTTGACAAACGCATTTTTAAAGAAGTGTAACCGACATGACTTCTAATTCGGGTTGTTCACACGTCAATCGGATAGTTTTTTATTCTCCGAGTTAATTTTGTTGAAGTCCATATGAGCTAATGATATGTTTAGGAATTTTCGAAAAGAAACGATGATGACTTTACTGCCTTGATGGTTAACGGGATTAACACAGCTTCCGTCTTCAAACAAAATGATAGGTCACCTTAATACGTTCCTCTCAGCAGCCAAATGTATCGTGAATGAGGAGCACTGATGGTAACTGTTTTTGGCCGTGCCATTGGCGCTTCCATTTTAACAGCAACAGTTGCGCAGTACAGCTGTTACTTACAGTAAACATCACTTAGTACGCTGTGGGATCACGGGACGTCACGCTTCATAAATAAAACATTGGCCTTCGAAGCAGCAACCAGACCTTCGATCTTGGAGGCCATGGCAAAGGGTTCGTATTGTTTTTTTTAATGACTCAATGCATTGATTAGATATATAAACAGCATTAGCTACTTTACTTTGGGCATTGAAAACTCCCCAGTTGCTGCAAATTGCTGCAATTTGATACATTTGTGCACTGTTAAAACAAAAAAAAGTATTGAGATGTAGTAACTTAACTGAGGAGTTTTAGACCAGACGCGCTTTTTGTGAATAAGTATTCTGCGAATTGTTGGACATCAAAATTTTTTGTGGTTAGGGACAACAATAAAATTCGGAAATTTTCCAAATACTTTCGACACGTGGTCGTCACGTCAATGAAACCAGCAGTCGGTGCGTCAAAAAAAAAAAATCTATTTGGCCAAACTTGCGGCCGGTATATAAACGGAAGGCTCAGATTACAGCGACAAACACTGCCACTGGTAGCGGCGAACAGAGCGTCGGCCGTCGATCAGATGACGTCGGCATTTATACCAGGGCCGTCGAATGTTTCAGCGCTGTCGCTAGCAACCGCGTATGTTCCAGAACAATCCGAACCCCCGTATTCACAAACGCTCCTCGACTCGTCTTACACCCTTCACTTGACAGAGTTGAGCACTGCGCCACCACTCGGCTGAAAAGGACGCTGCGCTATTCAAGGATCGCAGCAGATTATCGCTGATATGCAGTGACTTGTCGTGACTAGAGATGGCGCTCCCATCGGCTTTTTCAAGTGAAGGTGGAGTGATGAGTGAAGGGACGTTCTAGAATACGGGGGTTGATGTTCGCGGTCCGCGCGTGATCGCATCGGAAGGTTCTAAAATTATCTCGGTGAATGTTAATCTATCGGTGCGGTTTGCGCAAGGCAAGACTGACTCATGTAATCAGGCTATGACGAAGCTCGACAAGGGGTGTGTCACTATCACGCTCCTATTTATCGAACAACTTATTGTGTTTCTAAACATGCATCGATAAAATCTTCCCACCACGTCAGCTCCAATAAAACTGTTTTGCTTTTATACTTCGGCCTAAAAAAGTAAGGCCTTAGCCTTTGAACTAGCTTGTCATTTCAGTGTCAGTCTATCAGTACAAACAGCTTTTTCAAAGCACGGACGTCTTTTCGTGAACCACCGCCCGCGGCTTACTCAATCATATCAAGCATATGTCAAGCAAGATGCCTGGCTACATTGCTACAATCTCCTGGTAAGTGTTCGCTTTTGTTTCTGTTTGCTCTAGCGCAGCGTGTCACTCTAGCGCAGACTTTCCATCATCATCAAACCAAACCAACTTGGCCATCTATGTGCCTTTTTAAGTGTGCACATTTCTAGAGTTCAATGTATCGAGTTGTGTTTTGCAGCATCGTTTGCAGTGTACCCCCCAAACGTCGAAATACCTTTACAATCGCCTTTGTTGTGCGTCACTTTGTAGTAAAAACTCAGATTTGGGTGCACGTTAAACAACCCCAGGTGGTCGAAATTTCCGGAGCCCTCAACTACGGCGTCTCTCATAATCACATGGTGGTTTTGGGACGTTAAACCCCACATATCAATCAATCAATCAACTTTGTAGTAAATGATAGAGTTATGAAGCATTTGAGCAGATTTGCGGCTACGGTCATTCCCTTTTGCATGAGTGCCGAAACAATTCTATGCGTGCAAATACGATTCCGCCCATTGAACGACGTGGCACCTTTCTCGGATTACAGCCAGAGGGACCCTATGACGTGCCTCAGATTATTTTGCGGTGAACTAATATTCAAGGCTTTTCACATATGAAAGAGAGGCAAGAGTTGCATTAATGACATTTGCATTTCTGTTTTTCGTAAATGAGATACATCCTTAATAAGCCAGTGGTATTGCACATGGCCGGTGTGGAAGCCCGCCTGCGCGAATTGTTGCATTCTTCTGGCATCACTTGTCGAATAAACAGTCGAAGTTTCGCGTTTGACCTTTCTGCTTCCTCCGATTTTTTTTCTTGAGTATTTGTTTTCTAGTTCGCGCTAAGATGTGCTCTTGATATCAGCCAACTCGTCCAGCATCAACTCCTCCTCAAGCTAATATTCCTCGCTGCGCTACTAGGGGCTTAGGTGTCTTATTGTTCGCCTCCAGGGAGCAGTGGTTGCATTTGGCTGTTGACCAGAAGTCATGGGTTAGATCATGGTTTCAGAGGTCACGTTTCGATGCAAACGAAATGCTACCGTTGTACTGTCTCAACGGAGAAAGATTGGCCCAAGTGACTGGTTGACAGAGCGGCAAGATTGCTCGCGCGGTGCTCTTGTTTCTGAGCGCGTTGATATTGAAAGTGCCAAGCACATTCCATTTTCTAAAAGGGGGGCAACGGACGGAAAACATTCGAGAACAGCTTTTCGCAGGCAACTGCGAAGATACCGATACTCAAAATTCCATAAAAAAATCGCGTGTACAGCCACATTTGCCAATAAGCAATGTGCAAGCGCTTCTCTAAGATATTTTCGCTGATCTGACCCCCTCCACCCTCCACCCCAAAACACACCGTGCTTCAGAATCTGTAATCTTCTTGGCAATCTTGCTATCGGTCTGCTCGTGAGAAACAGCGCCGTTTGTTGCAATTTAGCGGTTCCGGCCACCAGTAACTTGTGCTAATTTTTGTCTGTTGCGAACGGACGTAAAGTAACAGCAGATCATCAATATTTCTGGAGCCTTGCACGCTAGTGCCAGAAGTACTCTGCACACCTGGCATGCTAAAAGTTATGTGCACAGCCCAGTCACTTCCGTCAGCCTGTAACGGCGCGCCAAGACTACAGAGAACCGCTGGCTCTATGTTGAACTATATTGCGCATTGGTGACCGGTGGCAGCCATCACCCGTCAAGAACGCTCTAGCCGTCGTGCTGTACTACAGTGCAACAGTTGACTTCCACCCGCACCCATTGGCAGCGCTCCTTGTACCAGTGCCTGCGTGCTCCCGCTGTCGCATTTCAATCCGTGAGTACTGTATACTGTCGCAATGGTAAAAGGTCAACAGAAGAGGCTGCTGGACGAAGCGGTGAAATTGCGAAACACGGCGCTGTCGTGTCCGAGCACGCTGGTAGCGAGAGTGCCAAGGATGAACCAACGGCAAGGCGGGAAGATTTCTGCCGGCCATTCCTGCTTAGGAAAGCGGAATGTCCTTGCAAGAAGGTCATGACTTTGCAAGAAGGTTAGCTGCAGATAACAGTTATGCCGCATCATTGCTTTCGAGACATAAACAAGTAGCGGCGGGGACCGAAGAGCACGTCGCGTTAAAACGTGAAAAATACTTGCGTCCAAACAGAAAACAGGCAGGCCATCGATTGAAGGAAGGATGCGTCTTGGCCACTGCGCATTTGTGAAACACCGCTGACGTAGCGGAAATGTCGCTAAAAGGTTCCTGGCCACGCGCTCGCATGGTATGGAAAATTTTGTGGTTGACTGTACAGTCACAACGTAAAAATTATCACCAGTTACTGGGGGCCGGAGTGACAAGAGTACGACACGCGGCGTAGTAGTTTACGAGAACACCTTGAGCTAGCGCACCAAGCTCATTCTTTTTTCCAAAGCTGGTGGGGCCGACCAGAAGGACTGTCACAAACATCTTTTACGGAGTAACTGTTGCGAGAACACGGTTGCTAGGAACTCCAGCAAAAAGAGAAATAAAGAAAGAAATGTGAATAGCTTCACCTCTGTCGGAAAGGAAATGCGCAAGCATTCATTTAAGATGTGGGCTTTCGGATGGGCCAACGGCACGGCGGGAAGCTATCTGCCGGCCATCCCTGCTTTGGAAAGTGGAATGTCTTTGACAAAAAGTTTTGCAAGAAGTCCGCCCTGCCGTGGCCGAGACGCATCCTACCTTCAATCGATGGCATGTCTGTTTTCTGACTGAACGCAAGTTTTTTTTTTTTTAACGTTTTAACGCGACGTGCTCTTTGGCCCCCGTGGTTACTTGGTTCTGTCCCGAGAGCAGTGATCCGGCATAACTGTTATCCGTAGCAAACCTTCTTGCAAAGAAGTGAAACCTTCTTGCAAATAGAGCCATGGATCGGCAAAAAGTGAACAGCTCACTCGGACTCACTCCAGAAATATACTCTGCCCTTCGGATTCACTCGAACTGAGACTCACCAACATATTACTCTCCCGGACTCACTCACGGCTCGATCTGAGTATGCCATATCACCGTAGAGCTGTAATGTTCGAAGTTTTCCGTGGGTCGCACATAAAATAGGGAGCTAAAGAATAGCGTTAGCAAACATTGTGGGCATAGCGGGTGCCATTTGGGTTTGAGAATAGCGTTTGCCCTTTACGCAAGCCCCTATGCACGATCGCAGCTACACCATAGCCTCGACACCAGCGCTTTGCGGGCCGCACGGGCCGCCCACTTTTTCGGATTTTCTGCGCGAGGACAGCACGCGCGAACGGCAGGCAGCCTCGCGTTACGACGCCTGCGCTGTGCCACCGACCACACCGCAAGGACTTGCGGTGCGCTATTCGACAACTATCTTTCCTAAACCTCTCTAATATTATCATCTGTAACCCCCCCCCCCCTTCTGCACGCACCCGAAGCTTGCCCTAGCAATCGCTATAGACGGTTAACAAGAGACGCTGCAACATCCGATCCCTAGTCAGTCTTCACCGCTCATGTGTCCTCGTTAATTTTAGGCAACCAGTGTGGTCAGTATGGGATTCACCCAATTTTTATATTTAGCATATTTTTACAGCGGAGCTGTTATGGCAGAGAGAGGGAGGGATATATTGAAAAAGGAAGCCCAGTAGGTTAAGCAGATATTGGCATCTGGTTTGCTACCCAGCACTTGGGGTGGGGAAATAGGGGCAAGAAAGAGGGGTAAATAGAGAGAGAGAGAGAGAGAGAGAGAGAGAGAGAGAGAAGAAAAAAAGTACGCATGTACACTCATGGGAATACGAAAACACAGACAGGAAGGACGTTCTGGATACAACCGTCCAGAAAGGCCGGTCGATCGCAAAAAGTGCAGTAGCGCTTTCGGGGCCTTCTTCTGTGAAGTTACATCTTGTCGATATTGTAGAATTCTTTCCTCTGACAGAGGTTGATTATATAGTTTGCTCAGTTCCTTGCGAATGCATGGTCGTCTACTATACTCTAGGCAGTCACAAAAGATATGTTCGATGGTTTCTTCTTTGCCAGAGTGGCCACAGGCTGCGCTGTCGGCCATCCCAATGCGGAAAGCGTATAGGCGTTGGTAAACGCAGTGTCCAACCAAAGCCTACATAAAAGGGCCTGATGTGCTCAGCAAAGCCTCGACGGGACTTCAAGAATTAACGTATGGTGAAACGAGTATAGTCGGGCATGCTTGAAGTGCGGCTGATGGCGGAGATTTGCCTTCTGGCTCAGAGAGGACGGCAATAAAGAAGCAGTGACACCAAATTTCAAACTCGTGGCGTTGATTCAATTGCTTGATGCGCACGTTTTTTTTAAGCGAATCATGTTTGTAATGTAGAAGTTATTCTATTTCGAGCGCAAGAAGCGTTCAAGGCACATCAGGACGTTCCCGGCTATGAGACATTACAGTAATTTTGACGTGTTTAGCAAGCTCCTAGGCGACGCCTCAGTCGCAGCGTGACGATGAGTGAACAGCGATGACGTCGACAATTTTAGTGTTGTCATCGAGGTGCCCACAAGTGGTACCATCTGGCGGCGACGCCTGGCTGCCTAGCAACTGCTTCACTTAGTTTGTTTCGCTTGCTTCGTGCAGCTCATTCATGTGAATCCTGCGTTTTCGCTGTGCCGGTTCGGGTGATTTGTCAGGGAGCACGAATGCGATCATTTGAAGCTACTGTTATGGCGAACTAGTAGCGCGCACTCAGCCTTCATATGTCTTAGCAGCTAGTGTGGCCAAAGCGTGCTTCTCCAGCTGCCTCGTTGGTGCTCGGCTTAGCGTAAATTTCAGAATCACTGCTCCGAAGAAGATATAACTGAAGATGATTCACCATACCACGAATCGCTGCGATTCTATATTCCTCAGTGTTTTCACCATTCTTTGTAGACTATAATGACGGCGGTGACTGCAATGGGGGTGGCAAAAAGATACCTACGCACGTGCGCGCCAAGCAAACGAAATGTCAACTGAAGATTACGTCACCATTTCGTTATCCACGGTATCAGATGGGACGGGACGGCGGAAATTGACAGGTTGGGAACACTGGCAGCGTTGAAAAATGGTGGACTTTGCACCCGTTTCGAATTGGGTTTGATACCGCTCATACTAATTGATATTACACATACTAATTCGCCCTTCTGTTGCATTATTAGTGCCGAATCGTTACTATAGGGGATCGATAACTACGCGTTGGCGCAAATAACGCAACATGCGTCAAGTGAATGCCATTTTTCCTTTAAAGAAAAAAATTCAAGGAATTGAAGGAATAGCCCTGTATAGCATAGTTTAACAAGGGGCGGGAAAGGTACAGGTGAGGGGGTAAAAACCTAGGCAAGTCGGGACAACATAGATTTCCGTCAGCGCTGATGTGACCCAGCCCTGCATGACCAACTGCATGTTGCGTATTTTTTTTTTTCATATGCTCTAACGTTTTGGGCCCCAATCCCCTCTTTATTTTTCGTTTTGACGTTTGTGTTTCGGAAGAATTTGTCTAAACCGGAGAGTCATTCCATCATTACACAATGAGCTACACTACGGCCGGTCTTGGGGGGCGGCACGCGCGCAATCTAGACCGGCCATGGCTACGTGTTGCTTCTTCAATAAACTGCCGATTGCGAGTGTATACGCCTGGGTCGTCCGATTTTCTTCATTTCTCCCAGTTTGGATGAATAAAGGGTGAACTCATGGGCTGGTTTTCTTAGTTATGCCAAGGCATTATGTCAAGGCATTATTATGCCAAGGCATTATGGTTTGGCAGACAATTTTCTTGGCATAATTGTCTGTCAGTTCTCATTGTTTCTAGTGAAGGAAGGGAGCCCTTAAGTTTACACTTCTTTTTCCTAATTCATTAACGAGGGTCTCATTCTGGCAAACTTGGTGCCTTCAGGTGGTGCGCGAGGGATTGTTGGTGAGCTGCCAGCTCGTAATGCGATCACGTGATACGTGATGACGCCAATAGGCCAAAATGGGTGTCGAACACTTGCCGCAATAGCAACAGGTGGTGCTGACTGACGTTCCTACGTTTAATGCACATACATGCCCCATAAATGTGCATGGGGGGTACAGCTGCCGTGGCAGCTCAGTAGGTTGAGCATCGGATGCGTTATTCGAAGGTCGCAGGTTCCGTCCCTGCCCATAGCAAGTTATCTTTTCATCCACTTTTCTTTCTTCACATTTACATTAGAATTACTTCATATACTACCCCTATACCTACCTTGGCAGAATTGTCTGTCAGTTCTAATTAATATTCATTTCCGTTTGTTTAGTGCACCACATTTTATGCATTAAAAATAACCCCTCCCAAATGGCCCAAATGGCTGTTCTGGCTCTCTGGCTCTCTTCATCTTTCTATCGCTCTCATTTATCAAATTTTGCACATCGCTCAAGCTACAGTGACACGCTCCATCAAATCTGCACTGTCGTGCTATTTGAAAATAAATGAAACGCACACATCTCGTGCCCTCGTGTATGCTGTTGCGACTCCGGCAAGGCACCATAATCGAAGAATACCAGGATGTTCAACAAAATGTGACACAGGCAACATCGCTCGACATCACGTACAAGTTACAATGACTGCTGTACGTCGCCAAACAATTATCTAAAAATATTACCAATAACCACTCACGGAAGAAACTTTTGAATCTGTAGCTTACACATGCAGCGTTGCTTGCCACGATCGTGTAGCACGCTTCGTTCCTACTTTTTTTCTTATCTCGTGGCTCTTGGTTCATTAAGGCGATACAAACTAGCACATTTCGCAAGGCCCTAGCCCAAACCAACTGCCTGTGTCGCAAATCTTTCCCGCGCAATAAGACATTGTGCATAAAGCGAGCAGGCTTATAAGTGCACCCTACAGAAGCCTAAATCGGTCACACGCCCAAGCAGAAAGAACGTCGAAGTTTCTCGCCTGCAGGAAAGAGGATAAGATAACGACAGCCATATGAAACGCCACAAAGGGAGGTGCATTCAATGTTTTTCTTAACACTTCTTTTTCTCAATGCTTTCTGAAGTGCACCGCTGCAAAGCTCCGAGACAAAGTGTACCAAGACTGAACGCAACAAGACCATCGTTAGCGCTATGCGGCAAGAGCCTCGGCTCGTTTAACCCGTCGGGTCCCTCTTTCTCTGTCGCTGATTTCTTTCCTGTTTGCGCATTGTTCCCGGATACGTACCAAACATGGGCACTTGTTCGCGCGCACGCGTTATGCCACCGAGTTTGATGGCTCGCCCTGTATTTCTCCTTTTACCTTTATTCCTTTATTTTGGTTCTCGCTGTTGGAGCGTATCAGACAGAGCTGGCGAAGTATGTGGCTGGGAAACGGAGGGAAAGGGTACTCACTCGGTCTTCTGCCATTTAGTTCCACGTCTAAAGGGCGGCCGAAGGGTGGGTGAAACTTAGCGAAGGGAATGAAGAGAGGGTGATGGAGGACGGGGTTCTCAAGGGGTGACGCAGATTTTCGAACGGCGAGGAGAAGTCATGCACCCCTCATTAAACCGACGAGACGCCCCCTGGGTTGGCAGCCAAAATAAAATCGGTGGCGGCATTGTGCGAAGGCACAGACATTCCCAAGAGGAGCACAGAGAAATGAAAAGAACAAACTAAGAAGCGTGTTCACGATGGCCGGCAGTGTGAAGCTGTGCAGTGTCCCGTTTTTCTTTACGACTAGGGGTCGTTTCTCCGAGACGTCGTCCATGCTCGGTGGTGTTCGGAACGCTGAAATGACGGTGAGGCGAAGAGTACGGGGCCTTTTGTTTGACAGCTCCGGCGAGAAGAGTTGCACGATGCCGTCTCCCTTTCCAACGAGAAGCTTAGTTTTCTTAGCTCGCCTCCTTCACGTCCCGACGGTACGCCTTTATTTTTGTTCCTTTTTTGCGTTTATCGTCATCTTTTTCTTCTTTTTTTTTCTCGTTATTAAGGAGTTGGACATCTACGCCACAGTTCAAGAACTGGAATGTCTATGCTAGCTGGCATCCACCCCAATTGGTGCTTCTAGAGCTCTTTCCGGTCCCATCGTTTCGTTCCTTATTTTTCACCTTTTCTTTTGTTTACTGCTTGTTCGTAACATGTCTGTTGAGCTCTCATAATGGACGCATTTCTCTATACCGCGCATTCCGTGCAGTGAAGTAGATACTGCGAACTTGGGAGAACGTTGATGCTTATTCACGAGATAAAATATGACGGTGTTTCAACAAGCCTCAGAAATAACATCTTTCAGTCCACTCTTAAGATAATGGGGAAAAAATGAGGTAGGCGTTAACGTGACAGTCGGGTGGCAGTGATGCGCAGCTAAACAAGAACAAGCAATGGGGAAGTAGTGTCAGTGTCGCCTGTCGTTTCCATGTGTTCTTCGGTTGTCTTTTAAACGGCGAAGCCGAGTTTTCGGTTGACTGCACTGAATTAGTGGAGGAGAGTATCGGAGGCGAGCGGATCGGTAGTCATTTATTCTCTGGGCGGGAGTGACACGTCGCGTCTTTGCCGCGGGCTACTCAGTTTGGATCTCTCTTATGGCCTCGATGTCAAGACCGTGCGTCACAAATTTTTTGAGATAGCCTTGATGGCGCGACGCCAAGTGTTTTAAGCCAGCACACTCAAGCGAAAGTTACTTTCGCACCAATCATTCATCGTGGGGCGCAAGCCTTGCCATATAGCCTGCTTTTTGGTTCAGAGTGTTCATTCAGACTGACGTCGTCTTGTTTTTCTGTCTTTTTTTTTAAAGCATAGGTTGTATCACAGTAGCCTCGTTCTGATGATTGAGAAGAAACTGGAAGTTAATTATATCCTGGTGAATATTGCGATAACCTTCATTATTAAATTATTGGTGTTAAGCGCCCAAAAGTGCCACTTTGCCGAAAAAAAAGAGGCCTTGATGGTATACAGACAACACACAAAAGGAGCTTTCTGGGTGGTGAATTCAAAATACTTCTAAATAATTGTAACATGACTTTAGCATCATCTAGTTAATATAAGTCAACTGACTTGTGACCGACCATCTCAATTTCTTATTCTTTTATTTTATGATGAAGTAGTACAAGAGATGATGCAAAATGTGTGATGTCAGTCCTTTTATCTTGCTTGTCCAGCGTAAATATTGGTACAAGCACACAAATATTACAGATACGGTGGGTACTCAATCTTTCAGTATGTCAAAAACGGTGGACATGGTTTTCGTTTTTTATGTATGTTGTACTAAGTAATAAGTTTTGTTCTAACAGACGTCTCTTCAGAGCAAAGGCTCTTCTCAGCATTGTGTCACAAGGTCTTTCATTCTGACACAAAGGCCTTGAACAGTTATAGTGGCAGTAGCGGCACCCTATGTGATAAATAAAAAATAAATAAATGAACACTAAACGAACAAATAATAAATAAATAAATAAATAATAAATAAGCATCTTCTGCAGAGATACGTCACATCTGCCCTCGCACGGAGCCTTGTCTAAGTGGTATCATTTGACGCTGAAAAGCTTCAGCGGCTGCTTCGCCGAAGCTTGGTTGCACAATCTCACCATGGATGGCAGGCCGGTTAAAAAGTCTGTGCATACGCTTGATCATAAGTGTCAAGTTGAATTCAACCATCAATTACATCTAGCTAGATGGCTAGCTGCAAAAATTTCCAGCAAGGGCGAAATTACCTAAATAAGCTAAATTTGCCGTCATGGGTAAATATTTGGCTTACCTTGAGACCATCTTCACCACCATTCCAGAAACGTAAATACAGCGTCGCATTTGAAATAAAGGCCAACTTTAATGAAAGACTGTGCGCACGGTCTTTACAAAACCAAGCCCAAAATATGTTTCGCCTGTGGTAACTATATTTACAACAACCGAAGCTAAGCCGATTTTTTGTGTATACTTTGTGTGTCGGAAAAGCCAAGGCACACTGATGTACAGAGAGAGAGAGAGAGACAAATGAAGAAAAATATCACTGCCATACATATCCACAAAGTGAATGATGTTAGAGGAGCTTGCTCGGAAGTGCACGGGGTGTTTCTCGGCGAAGCCACATCTGTAGGAATACTTGTTAACGAGCCGGCGCATGATGTGCGCGTCAAAGGCATCGTTGTCGGGCACGTTCCGCGGCAGGCACTGCACAGTGTTGGCCACGTCAATGGACACGTTAACCACCTGTCACTTCATGCCATACTGGCCACTGCCGTGAGCCAAATGCCTGACGCTCATAAAAGGTAGACGTGGAGTTATCAGGCGTTCTTCAACGGGGTTGAGAGGAGGTATATAGGTGAGGAGGCTTGGGAGGATATTGATACCCGTGCGTAACACTCACCATATATGAACTTGTCACATGCTGTCGTCGCTAGGAAGCGACAAGAACTAAGTGGACGTAGCCGGGTATCGATGGCGCGGGCCATCGAAATACGACTACTTGAGTGGTGGTGCGTCATCTAATTAACATTATTGGAATAGCGGAAAGGGCGTCGTGAGCGGTGACCGGAGAATTGTACACTGGTGTACACGTCGGCCACTGCCACCGGACAATGCGAGGGAATAAGAAGCTTGCTGAGCAAGCTCCTAAAAGCCGAGTTTAGGAACAGATATCCAGTTTTCTTGAATACACAAGGGTGGGGAGGAAGAGACACCAATATTGAAATGAAAAATACATTAAAAAAAGACACCTTACACAGACTCATTGTGGTTCACAAGACAACATATGATAGTTCTTTGTTTTCGTTTCGTTCTGTCCCAGAAATAGCACTAACACATTCGTAGACCTTTGCTGAAGTGGCTTCTTCGGAATTGCTCTGAGAACACGCTAACAACAAAATTAGTCGTTCGCAGAACGAGATTGTTAGCGCAAGGGAAAGGCTAAAGGCGGTATAGTTATACGAAGCACTCATACCTATAGACTTCAACGTGAACAGAAGTGTTTTACACGGTGAACACGTATGTACTATCTAAGCAGCTCGTCAGTGAGGGCCGCAACCGAGGTTGTGTCGAGACGGGTGGATTCGAATGCCTGTGCTCGAGAGATTCCAGGTGCCGATCTGAAAAGAGCTCTGTTTATGTATACACGTTCGGTGGTTGCTTTTTGCCCTCGCATCACGGCTTGCAGGTTACACTGTTTATGGCATCAAAAAGTCGCGGTGCGCTAAGGAAGCAAAGGCTAGGCGAGCACCGCTGTAGGCGCCGTTTTATCATCCCTGAAAGGTGCCGAGTGCTTCCCAAGTTGCCCCTCGCGTTTCTGACAGTGATGGATCGCTCACGCCAAATTTTCGCGCCGCCGCCAAGTGCATGTGATGCCACGGTGGAAGAGCTATTGCACTTGGCCGGCTTCTGCATCCTTAGCCACGAGAGAGCTTGGCATGCGATATATTGCAATGTCTGGCCTGAATTTTGAGAGCGTTTGCGTTGGAATCCTTTTCATGAAAACATCTCTGACACAGCGCCCGCCAATGCCACGATCGTAGTCTAATCCGTGCTTTTCTTCTTTGATGTTCTTACGCCTTAGAAGATAAGAAAATATTGTGATCCGGCAGTGATGCCGCTTGAAAGGAAGACACGCATCTATCATCTCCTACAAGCGAACATTCGCTAAGTTTAAATTTAAGCGTCAGAAATTTTGACATATGTCCTACAACTCCGTCTTACGTTATACATCGTTTATTAAGGAAGATATTGCGGTAGAAAATTTCTTCCCTACCGCGTGCGTTCATGTAAAAAAAAATGTCAGTCCAAAAAATGCTGACGGCAAAGAATTTATGATGAGAATGACTCCTGTCCGCCCCTGTTTTATTTTTATTGAGATTTACCTTACCAATATTGTAGTGTAAGCCTCCTAAAGAAATTGAAAGAAATGAGGTCGGCACGACATACCGCATACAGTTCTGCAAACAGCCATCTATTATTTCCCAAGTGTTTGTCCACACTGCTCACGCGTTAGTGCGCGTTTCGGGGCACCATGCACGTGTTAACAGAACTAAGGCTGCTGCCATGTATAGGAAGAAGATAGGCAGAAGTGCACACTTTATCCACTTAATTCGCGAAACGAGCTCAACGAACATGCGTTGTTTTGATGTTGAGAAGTATCCTGCTTGGGACTGTCACTACGAGCAAGCGTTGTGTCCGCCGTGGTTTAACCGCTTCCTGAAGTTTTAGGAGCGAAGCTCCCAATTGTCTAACCTTCGTCAGGCGGCAGTATCTCGCGAACACTATAATAGATGACGCTGTATACCAGAAGTACATACAAACTGTAATTGAGTGAGCATATTCTAGATGACACTCTACCACTACTTTCCGATTGACTGCTGCCCGGACTGCGCCTGGGTGCGCGGGGTAAAAGCGCCTCCCACAGTCTCCTGGATCATCACCGTACGTGTCGGATCGTTGGTGGAGCATGGACGAAGTGGAGCGGCGAACACGGAAGGCCATGGCGGCTCGTGCTCGTCACCAGACAGACGGACGGATGCATGAACGCACGCACGGATGGACGGACACTTGGACAGATGAATGCTTTGCTTCACTCATCATCGTTAATTCCATGGATATGCTGTGATTTGTAAGGCCCACGCAAGTGTAGCGGAGGCGAATCTCCTTGTGCGATTCGAAACCTGTTTCCCAAAATTAATTATATATATATATATATATATATATATATATATATATATATATATATATATATATATATATATATATATATATATATATATATATATATATGAGTGGGAAGAGTGTGAAGTTCAGTGGGTCTGGTACGTGTAAGAAAATAAGCTGGTACACGTACGAGAAAGCAAGCAGTTCCTTTATAGATTTATGAAGAAACTGCTTGCTTTCTCATACGTGCACCAGCTTCTTTTCTTATACAGATAGATAGATAGATTAATGTACAGTAATCTATTTCACTCACACACATTCAGAGCTTCATGATACTCGTCGCGCAGTTAGGCACAAGTCGTTATTATTGCAAAGCACTTTTGCGGAAGCCCGCTAGGTGGCGAAAAGGTTACAACAAGAAGAGCTGACAATTCACCCATTTGTAGCTTGAAGTCACCACTTTTTCAAAAAGAAGCATTTTAGTTCAAACAAGCATCATCGTCCGGAGTCCAAGCCCGGGACCGATGCTTTTACGGAGTGGTCACTCTTCTTTTCCGCCACTCTGCGCGTTGCCACAGAACTGATTTAAAATGTTCTTTGTCCCCGTGCTTGGAGTTGCGATCACTTCCACCTCGCGGTGGTAATTTATAGCGCCTTGGGTTATCTGAATTGGTAGAGGAGCCACCCCGGAAAGGCGCTGATAGCGTATTCGAATCCCGGGCCAGGACAAATATTTATTCATTCAAGATGCCTTCATATGAGAAATTTATGCGAATTCTCATGTGGATTCTTACTACAAAGAAACCACAAACGGCTGATTGCTAGGCGTTCCTTTCACAAGGCCTTAATTAGTTCTGGCCTTTTCTGACACGAACAGACCCAACAAGATCCTGCAACGTTTTCGCAGAACGCGGACTATTATTGACCCACGGCACCATAGTTCCTTCCACTTATTTTACTCAGTAGCACCTCAGTAAGCTTTCAAGAGCCGAAGGGATATAAGTCACTTGAGCATATTTTTTCTCTTAACCCCGTTCAGGAGTGTTCTTTGCTTGGTCAAAACAGGTGCGTCATAGTTGTCTTGCTAACTGGAAAGGTGGGTGTGGGGTAGGCGGATTGCGATAAGAATACCAGGAAGTTTCGTTGTTGTACTGTTCGCATCAACGTCGTTCCGCACCAGCGCTTACGTCTAGGTGCGTTTACAACTAGAGCGCTTGAAAGTCAGTTATACTCGATGGCGCCCGTAAACTATTTTGTCCAGTTACGTTCCTTGTAGCACGCACTAATGAATCCCCGATAATAACAATAACTCACAGACCAGCGTCGCCAACCGTTTTTTCTTACAACCTTCGTTACTCTCTAGCAACGCATAGTGAACTGTGAGGATGGATTAAGTTAAAGCGATAAAAGCGATTCGTTAAGTAAAGCACATTGTCTGGAGGACTTCCTTGCATTGCCAGACGGCACGCTACCTCATCACGGACTTGGAAAAGCACCAAACGGGAGGTAGCGAGAGCCAGTTAGCGGGCGGCGATATCCTTCGGAGGGTATCTCCCCAAATGAGCTTCCTTCGATTGCCTTCGCTCGCACAGCGTCCCTAATTATTATATTCGGAGTGCTGCTGATTGCTGGTGAGAAGACAGGTTCGCCTTGTTTCCTAATGACTCCCCCACCATCTTCTGCGGTGGCTGCTCCCGCTTGTTAGCGAAACGGATACACAGGCCTGTTCCTAATTTCGGGAGGATCGCTCTACACGGCAATCTATCTTTGCCACGCCGCGCGGTCAGTCTCGTAACAATTCCAGACTCGCCTCGCGATGCCCGTTCGGTTGGTGCTTTATCACCGCATAGCTAGGTCTGACGCGAGAACCTGTGTGCCTTCGTGGTATGCAGTCGCTGTAGCTAGACGCCTCACATTGCTTCTTCGGCGGCTTACAACTTACACGCGCAGAGTGTTTAGATCTGGCTGTATAAGTGAGCGTTGAATGTGTTCATTCTTTTTTGTGGCGTTGTTTTGCATTGCACTCAATCTTGGTCTTCCCTGTCCTGTTCAGTGAACATTAACGCGCCGAGAGCAACTGTCTGGACGCTACGTACTGTAGGGAAATTGAATTATCATGATCTTGCTTCGTTAGATAAAACTAGTTCGGGTCGTGGTATGGTGTTTCCTTACAAGCTTCTCAAAACTGTACATACCCTTCTGGTAATGTCTTGCAACAAAAGTAGTAATCAGTCTTTCATATGCTTATGCTCTATACTTATCGAAGTTTGTTATTGTATAGTCATGAAGACTTGTAACGCTGATCTGAGAGTATATCGAAAGCGCTGCGTCAAAGAAATGTAGTGAAATAAACATAGATGATAATTCCCGATGGAAGACTCTAATAGGCGCTTTTTTTGGAATCTGCACTTTTAGCTCTTGTTGTAATATGATAAGATATGCGGAATATTAAGCACGATTTATAAAAAATGCATGAAAAAAAAAGCGCGGATCGTAATTTCGCCATCACATTGGTGGTATTTTCTTTGCAAATCGAAGCCGTAACAAAGGGCAACAGGCAAAGAGCCCGGAAGAGTATAAAATGTGATGCTTGTAGAACTCAACTCAAACATGGATGTGACAAGCTAAAATTACATAAATGGGAACTACTAGCCAGCTTAACCACGATAGACACCGATTACCCTACAATCACAATGCACGCGTGCTGCACACTGCCAACTGTGGTGCGGCCGCGTCAACAACCTTGAGTTTTTATGTACACATGATAAGATGGTACCTGTTTTTTTAGTGTTTGGCTCCTTTTAGGCGTTATTCTTAGTATGCCAATACGCCCAATGACAACCTCGTCAACCACACGTAGTAAACCCGGCAAATGTTAATAATAATACTATTATTATGGGTTTTAACATCCCAAAAGCATGATATGATTTTTAGAGACGCCATACGGGAGTGCTCCGGCTATCTCGACCGTTTGGTTATCTTTAGCCTGCAGTGACATCCCACAGTAAAGAGGCGCCTAGCAATTTGTCGTCATTGAAATGCGAGCGCCATGGTCTTGGTCGAAACAGCGACCTTCGGGTGAGCAGCTGAGCGCAGTAACCTGTTTGATTAGGGTGGATCACCCTGTATAGGTTAGCTAGTACGTTTAATGTACATGACGGCCAGTACTGAACGCTCTCTTTTTATTTCATTTTTTGCCTATAGGAAAATGAAATGACGCATATATGCGTCAAGTAATAGGCGAGGTTTGTGAGCGTGCATGCGGTTAGCTTATCTGGAGAAAGTCCTTGTATGTTACCCTAAGACGTAAATCATGCCACAGTCAAGACGGTATTGTCGCACAACGCTACACTGTGCTTGGCTGTAAACTAACGTGGCATATATACGCTTTATCAGCAAGAATTGCCCTTCACGCGAACATATTTGCTTTTTCGTTCTCGTGACACACTGTCTTTCTTCCGTCTCTGTATGCAGCTTCATGTTGGATGTTGTTTTCTTTTATAGTGGTCTTCTCTTCTATACTCAGCATCAGGAATTAACCGTTAAGCCAAGGATAGATATATAATGTAATAAAGAGAGGCTCGGGGAGAGCTCGGAATATATTGCTGCTCGAGAGTGTGAGGCTAGGAGGAAGCCTGGCGATATGCCGCTGATTTGCATACACCATGAAATTAGCCAGCAGGCTCCTATTAACGTGATGTGAGTATCTCGTTCTAGTCAAACGCTGCGCTTGGTGATTCCCGTGGTGTAGTAGCGCGCTGGAAAAGAAGGGCGAAGAGGAAGATGTCTAAAGTTACTAATAAATAACTCATTTGCATAAATAATTGAGCTTCCTGCGCTGCACATGCCCACGCTGTGTGGCTCGGCAACGTAATAGCTGTGCGCAGAAAGATTGTACTTGATTAAGTGCTCGCGCATGAACCGACTACAAGAGTAGTCAAAAGGCAAGGGCAACTAACGTAAAAACAAAAAAGAAACATATGAAAGAGAGAAGCAAGAGGGGAAGCCAGCGATTCTTCCTGTCTTGCAGCTGCCGCTCACTTTTAGATCTACTGCGCTTCCCAACGAAACAAACGTTCATTATGGAGAGATAGAGGGAGAAGAGAGAGATGAAATAAATGAAAATACAAAAAGAGAATAATGCGCAAACATACATTCGTACCCAATTAGGCCTGCTGCCGGTCCGCACAGACGTAGCACAGAACCACGCGATAGAGTGCTCCAACTCGCTCGTTTGAAAAACCAAATTTGCACGGTGAAATGCGCATCTAACAGGCTGAGTGCCTCTCTTATTTTGATTGCTCAACTAGGTGTATTGATGCTTTTCCTTTCTCTCTCTATCTCTCCTCGCCCCGCATATCTCGGAGAACACCAGCGTTTCTCTGATTTGGTGCCATACAAAGACTTAGTTGGCGCGGTTACTTAGTTTTTTTTTTTTTGCGGAGGTTAGAAAATTTTATTAGGAGAAACGAGGGCCTGCTGTGGCCCATCTGGTCGTCCCTGTATGCGAGGCCACCAGCACGGGCGTCCGCAAGAATGCGTTCCAAACGAACACCGACAAACCGAGCGCAGGCTTCCGGGCCTCCGGAAGACGTGGGCACTCAAGAGGCCCAACCACGCTGTTCTCTCTATTACTTCGAGTTATTTTTACTTTCCCTAAATCAGCTTTAACGGCATGCGTAGATGAAGCCAGTTTTGCTGTTTTTTTCGTTTCCCACGGGTGTTGTATTTTAATTGTTTCCAGCCCTACTCAGAAGTTCGTACTTAATGGTTGGTTTGGCAGAACAGTTGTTGCAAGAGAAACATATTGATTTAAAACTAAAAGTGCATATATCCTTATGTGGAGCGGAAATGGTATAGCGGTGTTTAAAAAAAAAAACTTTTGTGAGTCGTATTTGATCATAGCACTAAACACAAAGGGTACATTTTTGGCCAATGGCTTTTTAATTTCAGAATGATTTTTTGTCATACAAAGTATTATAAATAATATGTGGTTTTCTCTCCTCGATTACGTGATCACAGAGTGGCCGTCTTGTGCCGTGTACCCCAAAAGACTGCTGCTCTGCTCTGCTCTGTGACGGTGTGTGTGTGTGTGTGTGTGTGTGTGTGTGTGTGTGTGTGTGTGTGTGTGTGTGTGCGCGTCTGTGTGCGTCTGTGTGTGTGTGTGCGTCTGTGTGTGCGCGTCTGTGTGTGTGTGTGTGCGTGCGTGCGCGTCTGTGTGTGTGTGTGTGCGTGCGTGCGCGTCTGTGTGTGTGTGTGTGTGCGTGTGTGTGCGTGCGTGCGTGCGCGCGTATTCACGCGGGTGCATTTGCACGTCTTCTTTTTACTTTCTTTTCTCTTAATCTACCAGTTGCTTCACTCTGTACCGGTTAGCACAGTGGTTATACTACACTAGTTAACACCTTTGCCTTTCCCCTCTTTCACCTTAGTCTTTCAACTCATATTTATTATAAGATGTGGCTCGTTGTGATGGGTTTTCTCGCCTAATTGCGAAAGAGAATGCCATGAATGGGGCTGTTTGGAAGTTCTGAACTTGATTTTAACAGGGCTTAACGCTTGTCTATTCTATTTGCAGTCGGTCACCTGCTGAGGTACACTGTACGCAACAAAGTAATATACATTACGAAGTCGGTACTTGGCCTCACTTTCAACAATGGCCAGTTATGCACCATTACCACGACGACCTGTGATAAGACACGTGCTCCTTGTTGTGCCAATACTTTATTTCAGGTGGGTTAGCCAGACCTCGCTTGAGAAGCTTCTTTGGGTGGCTCCTGTTGAGATGATGGCATGTTCATCATTCCTGGAAGCCAGAATCCCACACATAAATAGTCATCCACTCTGATTAATTTTTCTTACAAGAGTATAATGCGTGTCTTCTTGGTGCCACGCTCTTGTACAACAACAACAGCTACAAGAATACTTCTATTTATATACTAGCACATTCTTTACAAGCCACATACGGTATATTTATATAGTGTTTTTACTTTTTTGAATTTTCCTATTACCTTATTTGTTCTAGTTTGCTTGCTTTTCAGCTTGCATGTTTCCTCAATACTCTTATCACGTTGATGAAATATTGTGCTCTAACGTAGCCCATCTAGCTAGGTTTTTTTTTAAATATATAAACACGAAGAAAAACTTCAAAGCCAACATTAACATCAACAACAAATAAAATATAACCACAGCCGTGGCATTACTCACGTTGTAACTGAAGCGGAAAAACATGGCATAACTACCATACAATGACAGTACCTAGGATGTGGCCTGTACATAACACTAACGCATTAGCTAGCATGGGTCACTAGAGATATCTTAAAAAAAATGACGGCTAGAATTGAATACTCTTTTGTGATTTGATGTTAGAATTTATTGCAGTATCTATTATAAAATCTAAGTAAGCAACACGCATATAGCTAGAGTTCTAGGTATCACGTAATTGCTGCTCCTCAAGCGCCTCATGTTACCATCATATACAGTTTATATACTATTTATAGGAGGCATTGGTTCCCTGAATCGACATCTACTCCACGCAGTAGTTCACAGATGCCCACCAAATGACGTGAAAAATAATCGTAAGACTGAGCTGAGCCAACTCATAAACATAAATAAAAAATGCAGTCTTAAAAATTGAAAATTGGGAAATTAGGCACAAAAACAAAACAGTACTGACACATGAAATCGAACAACATTAAAACACGAAAACTGGAGCCTTTCAGAAAGCTCAACACAAGTTCAAGTAAATGTATTACTTATTGTTGAGCTCTGATGGCAAATTCGTCATCAACTTGCTGCAAATTTCGTCTCAACTGTTAAATCAACTTGAGAACTTAAGGAAAATAGGCGAGGAACACTAGTTACCATCAAAGTGTAAAAGCATACACCTTGATCAAGATGCAATATTGATAACAGCCTCACATCCATAAAATGCATGTCTGGAATTTCACGAGAACCTCGGATTAAATTTATGCTTTAAAACAGGGCTCGGCACTCTGCGGCCCACAAAGCAGTATTATATGTCCACCGGCAAAAATTTACAACCTCCCCACGCCACCTTACCCAACCTTAACTAGTTAATTGAACCCCCTGACCAAGCAACCAACGACATTCTGAATCTGTCGGTGAGAAACCTTGATGCAGACGTATCTGCGAAATGCGTAAGAATGTTCTGCAACAAAAGTCTCATTGAAAGAGTCGTTTCTTTGCTTATATTTTTGTGTTGATAAATTGCAGCCTTATGACGTACGTGGTGCTAATAAACATGGCTCTTCTTCCAGTTTCGTACAACATTATCGTCAATTCTTCTGATATTTCACTTTGGTGCAAAGCCGCCCCCCTCCCGTGTGGCCCCCGGCTCCATCAGCTTAATGCGATTTGATCATTCGCCTTAAATCGTGGTTGGTAAGCCCAGCTTTAAAACATTAAAGTACGTCATAAACGTGCATTAGGTGTTCATTTTTACAAAGTAGGGCAAAATATTGACACAGCATTAATGTCATCGAAAATTGAAAGCATTCACTAAACATAGTCGTGGTTTTCATGCACCGAGTTTCCAAGCCCTGAAGAAAAAGCTGTCCTTGAAGGTCAATAAATGTTTCTTAAAGTATGGTAATTGAACAGTTGTTTACAGATTACACTCATGCTGGCAATATTATTTTACATTTTTTATTGTGTTTGAATGACTGGGTATTTTCATTTCGCAGTTTTTTATGGCTTTAATTTTTTTTCGAATAGTATACGTCTTTCAGAGCTGATCGTGATCCGATATTGTAGACAGTGCTTGAGAGTTATTGTGAAAAGTAGGTTTTAAAGCTTACCCATAAACTGACGAGGAACTTGCATGAACTCCACTTGAGAATAAAGAACAAATGTGAAAAATGATTATGAGAGAAATTGTGCGCTATTCAATAAAGTGGCATACGAGCCGTAGCAGGCCAAGGCGAACAAGGAGCAAGGGTGGTAAAGGCTAAGGGATGATATAACATACTATTACATAAAATAAGGACAAAGCAGCTTTTAGCACCATAGAGCATGGTACATGCAGAAAAACTAATGTTCTGTTTCTTCATGCACCTTGCCCGTTTCACGATTTCATGTTATCTCGTCACTTCTGTTGCTGCTCATTTACAAACATTTAAACAAACCAGTAATTCATGTGCATTGTCTCAGAAAAGCAATCATGCTTTGTTTCTGTGACTCCAAAATGTTACGAAATAAATTTCAGTAGTTGCGTGCACACTCGTTTTCTTCTGTAGAGATATAAAATAAGAATTCATCTGCCCTCTGTTTTTGCATACCATACTTTGATACCCTGCGAAAAACAGTTGGTCGAATTTCTATGTATCTACGCAGGAACGAGTGATACAAATGAGGTAATTAGGCGCCTAAAGTACGCCATTATGCAGTGTCTCGTCTTAATAAGACAATCGAGGGGTCCGTCCGCTCCGCTCACTGATCGCACAATTCGCTGCCGAGTTGATTAGAGTCTGTGTGCAGCACTTATACGAAGGTAACTCAGTTTGCGACGCCTGGACTACTTTGAAGTTCACAACAGACGTCGATAATAATTTACATCTAATTTTACTTCCTTCCTACGGAGAATATCTAGAAGACTTCTTTTTTCTCGGATAAGCGAGGTTCGCGACAGAAAGATTGGGAGAGATTTTGTTAATGAGAATATGGGGCACCTGATTTGTGCGCAGATTACAACTAATTCTTTAAGTAGCCGTGAGCTCGGTGCACTCAGTCTGTAAGTTCATAAATTGATGTCTAATGAATGGAACGAATAAAAATAGACGCATGAGCTATCTTTCGTGGTGGACAAAAGAATAATCAAGGTTGTCTCCTCCGCTTCTTTTTCATGTGAATTTTCTGTCTCTGAAAAGCCGTTCTTCCTATTCCCGGCAGCGGCCATCCTAAATCATTGCACTTGTCGACAAATTTTAAATATCTTCTCTCTCTTCTGCTACACGTGCCGCATTAATTATTTGAAAACCTGTCATCTTTGTGTGCATGGCAATGCATCGAAGTTCAGTATTAGGCTGCTTTAACTATTATAACACGTGAAATAGGGTTCCAGTACTTACTTGGAATCTTCTGAACTGAAAAAGTTCCAAAAAGTATTATTCGGGAGTCAGTGAGTGTGGAGTGATACCTGATGTTCATTTTATTAACTTCGAGTGTATAACACGTCATTTCAAATATACGCATATAACGGTATAGTTAATTTGACGATATTACCGAAAATAGCTTTAGCTATATACATGCAGTGAAGCTCGCAGCAGCCTGAACTGCCGAGCATATTTCTCGACCATTATAACGAATCCCTTCATGTTTCTTTTGAGAGAATACCTTTTATACTATCCTTTACGTTTCAACTTTCTCTATTTTTAGGATGGTGCTGTAAGGCACGACAAATTCCTTGGCAGACCAGTTGAACAAGCTTCACATTTCTTTGACATATTTTAAAAAGGGACTATTTATTTTGACGAAAATCTGCAACTGTAAAACGGCAGGTTCTCACTATAGGCTTACCAAGCCTGCATCAAATGTGGAGCTAGACAGCCTTTCATGTTTCTCTATGTTTTTATTTAAAATCATACCAATAACAAGTAATCGCTGAAAACTCGGGTACACTTTATTGGAGTAAAGCTTCCTGTTAGCACAAAAAAACCTCATGTTTTCATGCTCAGCGGTATCCCAATTCTGAAGTTCTTAATGTGCTCTTCGTTTTGGAATATTTGGCCAGTTATTGACCAGACTTTTTGTTGAGCTTTTGTTTTGGTATAGTATAGCATAGATATAGTATGACATAGAGACTGAAGAAAATTAAGGTGAAAGTACAAAAAAAAACATATGGGGTTAGGGTTAAATAACAAGTGTATTTAGAGGCCTCTCTGAGAAAGGCACGACGTGCTGAAGAATATATATATTTCCCGTAATTCCAGCACTCAGTACTATGTTCTCGGAAGAACTATACCAACAATCGCGGTTCATCAATAACATAAGGTGGTTACCTGAAGAGCTACAAGTACAAAAAGCAACTTTTCTACAAATATTTTTTGTTCCTTATTACTTTTTGGACAAAAACTGCACCGTTAGCATTTAGTGTGGCTTAGTTCTTGAGATTCGAACAAAGGAGGGTGCAAAGCTACGCTGGAAATGAATTCAAGTTTTCTGAGAGAACGTTTGTGTATTAGTTGATAGAATGTCGCGTTATTATTCTTTTTGCACAAGTTGGAACACTTAGAGCAACAACGGTCATACTTGTGTTGTCCTTTTCACTGTTCGTTAATGTGTCAAAGAATAAAAAAACAAATAGAGAGAATTTTCTCAGCGACATGGAATATGCCAAGAAACACCAGCAAGTGCAGCACAAATAATATTATTAATTATACTGAAACACCAAGCATACATTTTTTTCGCAATGTATTATAGCTAATTGAGCAAATATTATACCACAAAACTACATATTTTCAAGACGCTATGTTTCAAAAGAAGTTAAACCAAAATAAAAGAACAAAGGGATGCAGTGACGTACATGCTTTCATCGCTTCGCCCAAGCCAGGAATTCCCTGAGCTGCAGAAAACTCCGGGATGCATATCACCGATGCGAACACTGGAAAGGCAGCGTGAAGTTCCAAATTATGAGCCTGACATTTTACTGCAACTCTAGTAGAAGATGAGATTTGAGGCCCATTTGCTAAGATTTAGGTGAAAGTTAAAGAACACCAGGTGGTCGAAAATTCTGGTGTTCTTCGCTACCGCGTCTCTCATAGTCATATCGTGGTTTTTGCTAGTTAAACACCAGATATTGTCGTTATTGTAGAAGAGGACAAAAATTTATGATTGACATATTGCACTCATACGTTTTCTCTACATCTATATCCCAAACTTTCCTACCCCTTTCCCTAGTTTAGACAAGCATACTGGAGTTTCTACACAGGTTCCATCCTCGACTTTCTGTTTCCTGTTCCAATCCTGGCTACAAGTGGCCACATGCCACCTGAGTATTTAAATGCAATTTTTAAGGGCGAAGATTGCATTTAAATACTCAGGTGGCATGTGGCCACTTGTATGCAATTTTTAAGGGCGAAGGGTAGAAGACGAAGAAGTGTGTTTTGAATAGGAGCTACTTCTGCTAACTCCGGCGTATTTCAGTTATAATTTAAGTCTGTTGATCAGCTTTCGCTGCTTCCTTGGAGGGGATGGAGGTAGACCACCCCGGGCTCCTGCCGGCACCAGCGGCGTCAGCGGCGGCCGCCTCCAGGAAGCGGATGGGACAAGAGAGTGACAGCGACAGTGAAGATACTCATGCTTACTATCTCAGCAGTGAGGACTTTTCAGATGACGGTTTCCAACCTGTGCTGAGCCGCAAAGCGAAGAGGAGGAACATGAGGACATCCTCATCCTCAGCTATTCAAACTGTAAGTGAAGCGCCAAAATCGAACACTTATACCATCCTGTTTCTGCCTGCACTTCCTACCGTCAGCATGAAACGCCTTAACAGACAGTCTGTGTCGTGGTCTCTGGAAACGCTCGTGCCAAATGAGATCACGGACATAAGAGTGAACGCCAGAAAGAATATACTGGCTGTGGACGTTTTGCACGCAAGTGCGTTGGGCGTTCTGCGCAGTGTAACTGACTTGGACGGCAACCAGGTGCGCTCTCATGTTTCTTTGGGATGTGATGTAGTAACCGGCGTGATCTACGACATAGATGTGGCTATTTCCAATAATGACTTACAATTTCTTGTCAAGTCAACAACTGATACACCAATTGTTGATGTCACCTGGCTAGGCAAGTCTCGCTGTGTGAAGATTGCGTTTAAGAGCACATCACTCCCCTCTCATGTGAAGGTGGGGTACTTCAGACATGCTGTGCGGCCTTTCATTCCAAAGCCTCTCCAGTGCTGTAAATGCATAAAACTTGGACATGTGAGCAGCGCCTGTGAGAATTCGGTGGTATGCCACCACTGCGCCGAGACCCATGAAGCGGATAAGTGCGTCGGAACTGTCAAGAAATGCTCTAATTGCAATGGATCCCATGAAGCCACATCGAAGGACTGCCCGCGGATTCAGAAGGAAATTGCCATTTTGAAGGAGATGGTGCGCGATCACTCATCTCATCGAGAAGCTGCAGCTAAAGTCAGAAGGCGTCGTTCACGTCGACGTCGGTCTTCAAGGACGCCCGCTACCTCCTCGACACGTTTGCCAGATCCCTCATCAGTACCACCTCCTTTGCCTCCCAGACCACATGCCGTGGGAAAGGCTGTGAAGGACAAAGCCAGTCAGCATACCATAACTGCGACAGAGTGGCCTGCACTGCAAAGGGACGCAGCATCAAGCTAACCGAAGGAGTTTCATGACGGCCAGTCCGCGATCCCTGTTCGAGATCTTTCCAACGAAGACAGGCAAGTGACTGCAATCGTGCAATCATTAATTGCCACGATTCGCACGCTACTGAGCAGCATACAATCTCCGTCTGCTAAGAGTGCGCTGCAAATACTGGATGCACTGAATCCAGTTCTTGCTAACTTCGTATAAGCACAATGGCTCAACAAAATCTCATCTTCCGCACTGAAGTTAAAAAGTGCGTCGATTTTTCAGTGGAATGCCAGAGGCATGAAGTCCCGTATCTCGCACTTTCGCCAATTTGTCCGGGCCAATCAATTCCCTATACTTGTCATATGTGAACCAAACGTATCAACGCCTTATAGATTGTCTGGTTATGAAGCTTTTTGCTCAGTCGCTTGCGAAGAACGAAGCAAAGTTATTTACATTCGCACAGACTTGACTTATCTTTCGCACCCAATAAGTGCAAATGACGACAATCAGTACGTGTGTCTTCGTGTAAAGAAGAATGCAGTTTCGTTCACGCTTATTGGTGGATATATATCTCCGTCATCGCGATTTGACTGCGACAGATTAAAAGACATCCTAATGAGGACCGATGGGCCTTGGATCATCACCGGTGACTTCAACGCCCATCACATGCTTTGGGGGAGCACTAGGACGAATGCCAGGGGCCGGAACATTGTTACATTCGCTTCCGATTACGATCTTTCGATTATGAACGATGGTACCCCCACGTATCTGCGGGGTCTCACGTATGGCAGTTGCCTTGACCTGACATTGGTGTCAAGGTGCTTCTCTCACAAAGTTAAATGGTTTTGCGATATTGAGACTCATGGGAGTGATCACATACCCACCTACGTGACGGTCGATGGTATCATAAAAAATTTCTCTTCCGGTGTTGCGATTGGCACTGACTGGTCGATGTTTACAACGCGTGTTGAGGACGCTTGCCAAGAAGGCCTCGCCTGCAGCCTGGAAAATACCATAGCAGAAGCTATGCAAGCGTCCAAATGTAAATTACCATTTTCGTCTAAAATAACACAGTTTGACCTTGAACTAGAAAGATTACGAGCTATACGAAGGCGTGCTGAACGACGATACAGACGCACAAGATCAATTTACGATCTGAGAGAAGCAAGGCGGCTCCAGAAAAAGATTCAACGACGCATTTACAAGCTGGAGAGCGAACGCTGGAAAACATTCTGCGAATCTCTAGACTCTCATAAACCGCTGTCATATATCTGGAGAACAGTTCGTGGTCTTCGCCCTTCTCCGCAACTAAGGCACCCTTTTAAAGCTTTGGCACTCCATCATGGAAAAACAGAAATCGAGGTGGCTGAAGAATTTTGTACGAGAGTTGCTGGGAATATTATGAACGAGAGCATCGACGCCGTGATCGTTCCTGAGACGCGATTACCAGAAATGGACATTCCATTCACCATGGAAGAACTGGAAGGTACTTTAGTCGCTTCTAAGCGCATGTCATCGCCAGGTCCTGATGGTATTACTTATAGTGCGTTCGGACACCTTGGACAAAAAGCCAGAAAAGAACTTTTAACATGCTTCAACAACTCCTGGCTCAGCGGCAGTGTTCCCCGAGAATGGAAAATAAGTCGATTAATACCACTTTTGAAATCGGGAAAATCACCATTGGACTTGACAGCGTATCGCCCTATTGCCCTCGCAAGCTGCCTCGGAAAAGTGATGGAAAGAATGGTTCTATTTCGTCTCGAGTGGTACTTGGAACGATGCACCAAATACCCTTCTTGCATGGAAGGCTTTCGTCGGGGCCGCTCCTCCATCGACTGTGTGCTTGAGTTATCGACATTTGTTCAACAAGAAAAAAGTCGCAAGCGCATATCAGTGGCACTCTTTCTTGACGGGAAGGGTGCATATGATAATGTAGCTCACGATGCCATCCTCACATCTCTCGCAGCAATGGGCATTGGTGGACGAATGTTTCATTGGATAAAAGATTATATATTTGGCAGGTGTTTCTTTGTGCAAACATATGAGGGTACAACTGCTGAACATTACACCTACTGCGGAGTACCTCAGGGAGGTGTTTTAAGCCCCACATTGTTCAATGTTGCCCTCATTGGTCTGGTGAAGGTTCTGCCAAAGTCGGTGTGCCTATCCATATACGCCGATGATATTTGCCTCTGGAGTGCTGCAGTTACTCGCCCTCAGGTGCGTGCACGAATACAGCGGGCAGCAACCCTCACAACAGCCTACCTTCAGAAACAAGGCCTAACTGTATCAACTGTGAAGTGCGCGTTGATGGCGTTTACACGCAAACCAATGACGCCATACCCTGTTTACATCATTGGAAGAGTGTCAAATATGCACGGACGCATCGTTTCCTGGGCATAATAATCGACAGAAGTCTTTCGTGGAGCCCACATTGTGCGTACGTGAAGAAGAGACTGCTATCTATTGTGCATATAATGAAATTCATGTGCGGGAAAGCATGGGGAACTTCTGTGGCCTCCATGCTACAGCTGTACAGGGCCCTATTTCTGGGTCTATTGTGCTACAGCTTGCCGGTACTGACTAACACTTGCAAATCCAATACTCATTAATTGGAGAGTTTGCAGGGTCAGGCACTGCGTATCTGCCTAGGACGGCCCCGATGCGCTTCTACTTATGCCACAATCATGCTTGCCAAAGACCATCCGGTCAGGACATATAGAGATGTGGATTGCCTCAGAGCACACATTCGACATGCTAGCCGTGTCCCCGACCACCACTTGGCCCTTCTACCCTCTAGAAGACCACGTGCTACGTTTTCAGACGTCATAGCCAAGCACCTAAACAGCATTCCATAAGGATATATGCCAGCTGCGAGAATGGCATGTCCTTTGTGGTGCCTCGACCAGCCGCAAGTACGTCTAGAAATTCCGGGAGTCAAAAAGAAAAGCCATCACTCGAGAGTAGCATTGAAGCAAGCAACACTGCAATTTTACATGAGTTGTACTTAGACCGAACGCAGATATACACTGATGGGTCCGTCTCGTCCAGCAGCTCATCAGGTGCCGCTGTAATTCCGGCAGCAGCAATGAAAATCAAGTTTAAGTTGTTGCATATGACTACATCTACGGCATCAGAGCTTGCTGCTATAAGGGCTGCTTTACAATATCTCGTTCAAGAACGTCCAGGAAAATGGGTCATATTCTGTGATTCGAAGGCAGCGCTTCAGAGTTTTCAGTCTGCCATGCGTAGGAGGAGTCATGACCAATTGGTACAAGAAATAAGACATTGCCATCATGCAACTCTAGCACGAGGGCATGATATTATATATCAATGGCTGCCTGGACATATCGGTATTACCGGAAATCAATTAGCCGATGATGCAGCCCACACAGCCCATGAAGGAACCCGTGTAGTCCCGATTCCTCTATCAAGGAATGATGCAGCAAGACAACTTTACCTGCTGGCTCGAGATCTCACACGCACGTTCTGGTCGTCTACCAGCTTCCAAAGGTGCCAATTTTATGAACTGGATCCTTCGCTCAAGCTAAAGCTACCATCGCAACTTTCCCGCTCCGATGCGACACTGTTATGCCGCCTTTGGTTGGGTGTTGCATTTACAAAGGTGTACTCCTTTCGCATTGGTATGGCAGACACTCCTACATGCGACTACTGCGGAGCTGAAGAGACCATCGAACACGTCCTGTGCAGCTGTGCTTGCTACGACACACAGCGATGCCAGCTCCGGATGGTTTTGAATCAACTTGACCCCGGACCATTTTGTGTGCAGAAGATACTAGGACCTTGGGCATTTGCCTCAGTTGCGCAGAAAGCAACTAAAGCACTGCTAATTTACCTAAAGTCAACAAACCTGAGCGACCGCCTGTAGACTGTGTGTGCTCCCCGAGTGTGCTCGTGATTGTGTGTACCTTCTCATCTCTCTGCAATCTCTTTTCTCCCCTTTATCCCTTCCCCAGTGCTGGGTAGCAAACCGGATGTGCGTCTGGTTAACCTGCCTGCCTTTCCTTGCATCTTTATCTTTCTCTCTCTTAAGGGCGAAGCTCTTTAAGGCGTGGGTCTGTACATCCTCCGAAGTTGCCGTACGTAGCCACCGGTGACACATAGCCGCTCTAGAGCGGGTATGTGCCCCAGGTGATACGAGACGGGAGATGGCGGTACTTGGAGTATTCACTAGATGGACGCATGTACGGACGGACAGGCAGACTAGCAGATGGATGGACGCATGGAGTGGGTGTGTGCCACAGGGGATGTGAGAGGGGAGATAACGGTACTTGAAGTGTTCACTAGATGGACGCGCGGACGGATGGATACACAGACTAGAAGATGGATGGATAGATGGACAGATGGGCGGACGCGCGGACCTAAGAACGGATTGACGCACGCACGAACGAACGAACGACTGGACAGACAGATGGATGGATGGACGGACTCACGGACGGGCGCACAGACAGACAGATGGACGGACACGTGGATGGATGCACGGATGGTTGCACGGACAGATGGAAACAAGAACGAACGGATGAACCGAAGCATGGACGGGCTTACGGACGCTTCGCCCCACTCATCATCATTCACTCCGTGGATATGCTGTGATTTTTGTATTGCTTTTCTGTCTTGTAATGTATCTGAAGCTCATATAAGCTTTCGTAACTTGCAAACAAGCAATCAAGATGCACTAAGTTATTGCTGCGGAGCTATCTATAGGCTATAAGCCTATGTGTTACCTGAGGCAGGGGTCATCGACTGAGATCTTAAGAGTAGGAAGTGGGGGGGGGGGGGGGGACTAGGAGGGAACGTTACGTGACAATATTCAAGCGCAGCTATAAAAACACGAAACGAGAGCATGCTGGGAATTGTGACACGAACAAGGGGCAGTATATCGGCTCCAGAGGAGGTTACCTTGTGATCGCGAGGGTCACTCTCTCCGCTTTTCTCACCTTTATGACTGATATGTTGTAACACAGCAACATTCACATTATTCCTGGATTAGTGCACATGTTTTTTTTCACATTTGTACAAACAATAGTTTCAGAATATTGCACTAATGGCAAATATTTTAATATTGTCTGTTGAAGGTGCAACGCATGACACTTTTGCCAGCCTGGTTAATACATGAATTTTCCTAAAAATAGTTCCTTCAGCTACGGGTGACTTTTTTTTTAATTTAAAAGTGCCTATTATTACCAAACACTAGCGCTGTATAATTTCATCGTATTCACTTTTCTTTTTCTTTCGCAATTTAAACTCAGTTTACGAGGTTCAGAGTGGGTCTTTTTTTTTTCAAAGTAAAAGACAAAAACACTACAGTAATCACCACTGCAAGGGTGTTCGAAGCTTCAAGCAGCAAAACAACTGGGAAAAGGCATGTGCTAAGGATCATTTCCGCAGTGGCTCATCCCCAATGATCGAAGTGCCCTAATTAATTCTAGTAAATATTATACGAAGTTCTGTAGTGCAAACAACTTGTCGCCCCACCGCGGTGGTCTAGTTGCTAAGGTACTCGGCTGCTGACCCGCAAGGCGCGGGTTCGAATCCCGGCTGCGGCGGCTGCATTTCCGATGGAGGCGGAAATGTTGTAGGGCCGTGTGCTCAGATTTGGGTGCACGTTAAAGAACCCCAGGTGGTCTAAATTTCCGGAGCCCTCCACTACGGCGTCTCTCATAATCATATAGTGGTTTTGGGACGTTAAACCCCACATATCAATCAAACAACCTGTCAGGAACCTGAAAGGCCTCTTTAAAATTCCATCTGTTCATGTTTTGTACACGTAAACTGCTCCATGCTGCTGAGAGTGGTCATTACAAAACTTGAAGTAATCTGCGAGTATTGTCACAATGAATGCTGTTTGGTTGTGTACTGGGCAAACTGCAGCGCACTAATTTACAGCTCGAAATACATGCTTACAAGCAAAACATGCTTACGAACAGCTCGTATAGTTTAAAGAATTTGTATAGTACTGCTTGGCCCTCAGTTCTTAATTTTTGTATCAAACTATTTTGTAACGACTCCCTTTTGTAAGGCATTGGCCCTGGGCGTTCAATAAATAAAATGAAAGACGGCTCCCGTTTACTCAAACTTTTGCTCCCTTCTGTGATTCGCTGGTGGCCACATGCGCGCCGAACGGGCTGACAGAGAGGTCGCACGCGCCGATTGAAATGCAGTCACGCCCTGACTTCTGGTGCATTTCAGTGGATTTAATCCCTCGAACGACAGAAAAGTGTTAGCCTACCTGTTACGCTTTTAGGCGCGAAGCTCCTTATGATCTAGGGCAGTCCCACGTCCCTTCGTCGTAGACAGCACAGCATATCCACAAACAGACAGACAGATGAAGAGACGGACGGACGAATGGGCGGACAAATGGATGGACGGACGGACAGACAGACGCTTCACCCCACTCATCATCATTCACTCCGCGGATATGCTGTGATATTTTTCGTTCTACAGACATGAAGTGTGTTATTTGACGGCTACACTTTCGAGCTCTGGCACCTGGAAACCATCGCGAGTTTAAGTTAGCGCAATCCCGCCACAATCGCACACAGCTGCGCCGGAGGTAATTAACGTCGATACAAGCTGACGTTAAACACGGTGGAGATTAAGAGAGAGAAAACTGGGGAGGGACTTACGCATCGTCAAAACGGAGTACCTTGCGCAGGATCCAATCGCCATTTTCGCCGTCGTTTTCGAGACCTCTCGGCAGCAGCGTAGTCGACTAAAACCAGCGCACGCGTTCGGGATTCGTGTTTAGCTCGAGCAAGTCGGCGGACCCTGCGAATGATCGACGTTCAGCGTGTCGCGCCGCTCGCTGCGCTTTCTCTCATCCGTGCTCTTTATTTCCATGGCAGGGCGTGACGCGATTTCTAGCAGCCATAAGCTTCACCGGAACAGAGCGTTGGTCTTTGCAGGAGATGTACCGCAGAGAGGGAGGAAGGGAGGGAGAAAACACTTCTGTTTCACGCTCTCAATCAGCATACGTTTTCTCGCCAACTGCTTCCGTGATGGGCAGCGCGTCAACGAGAAGGCCAGTTTGGGAGAGGGGATCCACAAGCGTTCCTTCGCACGAACCTTCCCCTGCAATTCCTCCTCTCCATCTTGCTTTATATATGTTCGTATTGGCCGGACGTTTCCCTCTCGTTGGCCTCCCGCGGTTTCTGTCGGCGGCTCGGCTTTGTGTTGCTCACGGCTGTGATTGCTACAACTCGAATGAACTGAGGAAACCCGTGCGTTCAAGAGGGTCCGAGCATTTCGTGATGCCCGATGTCAGACGGAAGCCGTTCATCTACCCTTGCGGGGCACGCTTTGTTCCGCGTTTTCTTCTCTCGCCTCTGCCCGTTGTTATTCGCGCGTTTATCAAACTGCACGCCGCGTTTTTGCTTGCGGAATAGAAATCGCTTGTTTTCCTCGCTTCGACAAAAGCTTGACGCGCCAGTTTACCGCCTGATTAACTCGATAAAATACGAGTTTCGTAAGAAGACGCTGGGCGGACACGGCGCCTGAAGTGTGAAGGTGAAGTGGGCGTTTGAATGAAAGAAAAGGGACATAAGGTTGCTGTTCTTTTTTTCTTCCTTTATTTATGAAATCACGAAGTGATCTCCATACACGTGCTGCGAGGTTAACACGACACGACGTTGACATGTGTCGCACTTAGTTAGCTCGGCATAATCAGCAGTGGTTGCGTTCAAGTCGCGATGTCTCGATCCCAATGCGAATGATGTCAAACTTGTTTTTCTGTCGGTTTTTTTACGCTTTTTGTGCGGAAAGGAAATAAGCGTTTAGTTTACTGCCGTAAACAAGAAGTGGGGGTCATGTTTTGTGTCATAACTGTCATTTTCAATAAAGGTGAATAACAAACGGCACCTGGTCTGTCTTCGAAAAAGGTGTCCAATTCGAAAGCTGCCTAAATTAAGTGCATGGTAGGAGTATACAGATGGAGACGCTACCTTCTTTTTTTAAGTTTTTTATGCTCGTTCAATAGTTCACTGCTGCGGTGCTTGGGTTATGGCGCCTGGCTGCTTGCAACGTAGAAATGTGTATTTAAATGGGGGTGAGCAGATTTACGTCGAATTAATAGTTGAATTCAGTTGATTTTATGACTTGCACCATATGTTCGACATGAAGAAACTCTTTTTTAAGGGGCCTAAAACTAGCATCAATTTTAAGATTTGTGGCTAAAAGGAGCATGTCCCTAAGTAATTTCCGAAAAAGCCTTCTTTGGCCACTTATGTCAGCTTTTACAAATTGTGTTTGTAAATGTTTCAACAATCGTGAGATATCAGTGTAGGTGAACACACATGGGAAGAAATCTCCATTACGCACACGTGAATTTCAACGACAATAGCATGCTCTGGACGCAATCGGTTGTTTTAAAAACTAGTGGGTTTCAGATTTGCGCCTTTTCACATGCAGTATCATAACGCTAGTGTCAGAGTGAAAGAAAACTGAAGCTCATGAAAAATAGTCTTTCGACGTCTACCTTGAATGAGAAACGAAAAGTGATTGCTATTGTCTGAACAGGAGTTAATTAGTTAATCGCACTGTCACGTAGAGAATATTACGCCGACTGCGTCATGTTCTGCTCGAAGGCTTAGGTTTGGTAACGTCATCACAGCATCACAGAAGCCAGAACGTAACAAGTCGTTGTACCGCTACAACAGAATGCGAATAGTTGAACGCAGGACAATTGGTCCAACAAAGAGCCTATTGGGAGCCAGCTAAATCGTAAAACAAGGAGACAAGTGAGAACACTTCTAGTGACTGGCCATCGTGGACAAAGGTTCCAGCAAAAGGCATCGAATGCAGATCTTCATTAATCGCGAGCCACCGTCCTTGAACGGACACGCAATTACGCCGTTGAGAACCTCGGTCGATAGAACAAGCTTTCGGGACTAAAGGAAGGCGCGAAAGAAAATATCTTAGCCACGTGCCGTAATTGAGGCGTAAACCGTTCGCTTCTGTTCTCGAGTGTCCGACAAGAGGTTTACGCAAGAGGAGAGGAAATGAACAGAGGGAGTCGCTGTAGATCCGGTGATCTTGTAGGTAACTTCGATTGCGTGGACTTAAGAGATCGCTGTTGGGACGTTAGCTCCCACCTTCTCGTCTGCGCAAACATCTTTGGCCTTAATTAGTCGACAGTGCGGCGCACTTCTACCTCGGAGATGGACGAGGCTGTAGCCTAAGGCAACAACTCTTTTTCAGTGGTCGGAAATTCCTTCTGTAAGACTTCCAGAAAGCAGGAAATTGTAAGGGCTTATTTATTTGCTGATACAACATAAAGAAAAATCCACAGATAATGAAGGCACGGACGGAGCGTATACACAAGCAAAGCCAGTGCAACTTTGGTGCCTGTCGACCAAGTTGTACCATAACGACAACAACCCCTTTTAAATTGCTACAACACAGTTGCTACAATACAATTCCAGCGAATGTTCCACACTCACTGTCATGGCTGTTAGCGGTGCTGGCTAACGCTGGCAGGTTTGCATACACATAAATAAACGATAGAGGAGACGAAATGACCGCCACCGTTGCTCAATTGGTAGAGCATTGGGCGCGTTACCCGGAGGTCGCAGGTTCGAACCCTGTTGGCAGCAAGCTGTTTTACGTCTGCATTACTTTCTTCTCATACGTACTCTAAACTTTTTTTCCCTTCATTTTCTTTTCGTTTCATTAAGCTTTTATATGTTTTAGACACAACCTAATTTCACCCAAATACAATGAAAAAAGGGGAAACATAGAGTGCATTAGAAACAGTGTTTTAGTTGTAGTACACTAATTATCACATAAATGGAAATCAATTAAAGTACGTGGGAAACGTACTTCCGCTCGTCACAACCGAATCACCCGTCCACACCTTCGGATAACACGTTCGATTCTCTATCGATTGAGCAACAGCAGCGAATATATTCCCATCCACTTTTATTGCGAATGTGCGTCAGCACCTGGAAGTGTTCGCTGCACCGATATTCTTAACCAAAAAGCCCCTAATTCGTTTTCTTTTTCGTGTTAATATAACTGTGAGGAACTGAAACGCTGTCACTGTAAGTTACAGGGCTATTGTGAATACCGAAGATTGTACACACTGTTATGGAAATGTGGAACTTGCGTGTAGATAAGACACGCATTTTAAGTACTTTCCTGTGATTGCCTGATTTAACGTGCATTTTCACTGAATGAATACCATTCGCAACATTACATTCGATGTCTGTCGTTAGACAAGTCGTTCATTTATTCGAACAAAGAGATTGAAAAAGACAAAACACTGCAGGTAATTAACGTTTTCGGTGTAAGTCTGCTTACTGAGCAATGCAGCACTGAGGTTGACGTAATCACGGACGGTGCCCAAAGCATCGCAGCGAATACAAACAGAAAAGACAAAAGTGCTCGCCTATAGGCGAGTAACTATAGCTAAGTAAATTACCTGAGAACAAAGCTACAGGTAGTATGGAATTATGAGGTTAAATTTGTGCTAGACTTGGAGCCTACTAAGCAATATAATGACGGTGTACTCAAGGACAAACGACCCCGAGATGTTACGGAAACACACGTCATTGTGAAACTTCAAGCAATTTATTTCACCCTTTCCTTCTGTGTTGCTAAACGAGTGGTAGATTTCCAGCTAGCATTTCGCTCTTCTAATGGTCTAAATATATATCTTAACAATTATTTACGCAATTCCAGGTAAAATGAATCTTAGACTACAAATTTTGCTTCAACGTGAACAACAATATTTTAGATGCGGAGCATCTAATACTCGAGGCTTGTAGTGCGGCGCCGTCCGCAAGCTTCCTCCTCCTTCTTCCACCATCTGTGCATCCCTTCCTCCTCTACACACCGCGCGCGCTTCACTCCTCCACCATCTGTGCACCCTTCCTCCTCTACACACCGCGTGCACTTCTCCTCTTCACGAACATTCGCTAGCTGTATAATGTAGCGCGCATGCGCCGTCACGCTTCGAGAACATCGGCAGCTGACGCGCGCGCATGCGCCGTCGCGCTTCGAGAACATCGGCAGCTGACGCGCGCGCATGCGCCGTTGCGCTTCTCCCCCTTCTCGAACATTCGACACCTGACAGTGCATGCGCCGTCGCGCAGTATATATACTCAAGGTCGGTGCTCGCTCGCTCAGTTGCCGCTCGTCGGCTGGTTTGTACGGCGCGTCGACGTCCGAGGTCGCAATGATCGACGTCCCTTCGACCAGCGCCGGCCAAAGTGTTGGCGGAACCGCAACCAAGTCGTCGTCCGAAGACAAGGCAGCGCGGAGAAGAGCTCGCGACGCCGAACGTAAACGTCGGCGTCGAGCGGAAGATTCTCAACTTAGAGAACGTGAAGCCGCTGAGAGACGTCAGCGTCGAGCAGCAGCACCGGATTCGGCCGCTTTGAAACGTAAGCGTCGACAAGAGGACCCGGACTTTCGAAAACGGGATACGTGTCGTACGTGTTCACTCATTTAACATCCCTCCTACAACCACGTTAACCAATTTAGCCAGCGACCCAAGTAAGTCGCAATTTAACACCCCATTTCACAACCACGTTAACCAATTTAGCCATCGACCCAAGTAAGTCGCACTTTAACACCCCGTTAACCAATTATATGCTCCGCATCCTCCTCAGTGTTCCCCCGAGGGAAGCTGCGGGCAATTTTTTTCTACGGTAAGTGGCTTTTAAACATATCGCAAAAACGGGGTCATTGCCTCCTGGGCGGAACTGTGTGCTGCCGCTGCAAAGCTTGTGAATGCTTATATTATGCAATAGTAAATATTAGAAAATTTATGAGAAAATTCATCATCACCATTATCTATATTACGCCCACTGCAGTGCAAATGCCTCTCTCATGTTACACCGATCAACCTTGGGATTGAGAAAACAATGAGCGCTTATTAATTGCATTCGTACACTTTGCAGGCCTGCGTGAGAGACTTACGTAATCTCCTTTTCTTTTTCACTGTTATACTCACACGCTGTGCTTTAATTGCGTAAGTGAAGCAAAAAGCCTAAACTCTCACTCCGCATGTCTTTTTTACTGTTTATAAGTGAAACAAAAAAACAGATACACAAAGTGGCCCATCGCAAAGTGTTACGGCACAAACGCGAACTATTTATGTGATCGTACTTAAAACCAACAATCACTCAGAATTTACAACAGTAAAACAAAAGAATAGGATTACGTAGCAACATCAAGAGCGTTGCAATATAATTAGCTCGTCTTTCAAAGCCCTTGGAACTTTGAGAGCGTGTCTCATTTGTTTCTTCTCCAATCTCCCCATTACGACACTTCGAATCAGTGCGGGCGTTTCCACTCCGCGATGCACAAGTGGCCTGACGTAACGCGTAAGACTTTATCTTTCAGAGACAACTTCTGACGAATGCGCGATGGCGCACTACAAGGCCGCACATGCGATGAGCGCTAAGTGTCACACCTTGATTCTACGAAGGTGAAAAAAAAAGTGACACAAGTTCTGAGCGATTCAGTTCAGAACCGCATAATTCGATGTAAACGAATGAGATCTGAGAGTTGCGCGGAGCAAGCATGATAAAGGCCATATTCTGCAAAGCAGTAAGATTGAACGTGTTTAGTTTTGCTGCTTCGAAGTTTCTTATCTGCGCTGTTATACGCTCCATACCGGGCACCTGAAGGGGAGTTGGACATCATCTTTTTTCGTTTTCTTTTTTGTATACTCATTTTCCTGCAGCTATTTTCTTCCGCCCTGGGGCTTTCAATCTCCATCGAATTCCAGCAGTGATAGCGTTATGCACTCCCTGGTGAGTTTCTGTTTGGGGCAGCTGTCAAAAATGCGGCAGATGCGTCGCGAGCGAAATCAGCAACGGTTTTTTTTTTTGTTTGTAGCGAACTGTGCTGGAACAGTGGTGGTTTTCCACGAAAAAAGATAAGGATATCTCGCACTATGGCGCCAACACCCACCAATGCGGACGCGTAGAGTATATAGGTGACCGCACTGTGTCGATGGTAAACAGGGAACCAACCGAGAACTTCGATCAAGTCGCCATCGTATTCTAGAAAAAAGCCGCAACATCTCTTTTCATCGGTAACGTTTTGACGCAGATTCATTTCTCTTTCAGACTTTTGCTGCTTTTTTTTCCTCGTTCGAACGTGGGCTGATATCTTCGAGGCCCAACTTTTCTTTACTTCCTTTTGTTTGGTTCGGGCCAGTGAGGCGACTTCCTGAGTTGATAGCGAAGCGATACGCAGTAAGCTCGTCGAAAACTGCCCCGCCCGATGCTCCTACGCCTTGATGGCTCCACTATTTACCTGGCTTCTCGGCAGCTCCCGGACGGTCACTCGCACCTGTCACTTCAACGTTTGGATTCGCTCGGGTGTCTGGTGGCAGGGAGCGTAAATATACGGAGGCTTGAGTCGGAACTGTTTTAGACATATTTTTTTTATCTTCACGTTCAGTCACTGTGAGTGTGAACTTTCAGAACAGCTCTTTCGTAGTCTAGTAGAAGGTGAGGAACTTACTGTGTTTTTTAAAGTGAACGAAATCTGGCGTGGGCGGAAAATTATTTGGAGCGTATTTCTTCTTGGCGCTATTTTCATCGTGTAGATGGTGTAGCAGGAACAGAAAGAAGTATTATGAAGTCTTGGTCTGGATTACCTTTTATTAGGCCCGAGGAACCGGCAGCCGACAGCTACGATGAATGAGCCAAGATGATGATGCTACGCGACAACGATGAGGATGCATGAGCCACACATGATAATGATGATAATGTACCGGTGAAGAGGATGCGTATACTAAATGCCCACACCCATTCCCCCCACGTGAAAGCGGCCAGCCTGGCCGCGGCAAGTCAAGGGGACAAAGAACGTCGCATGAAGGGCTTCATACGGGAGACATGGACGACCTCTGTAGTTCGATAACGGCGATCTGCTGGGGCTACAAGTGGCGTCACGCGATAATTCACTGATGAAGTCTCTTCAAGAACGGTGTACGGCCCAATAAACCGAGGCTGAAATTTGTCGCACAAACCAGGTGTGCGAACAGGCGTCAAAAGGAGCACTTCGTCTCCAGGTTGGAAGGATACATCACGATGCGATTCATCATAAACTAGCTTTCTGTCTTGCTGGCGGGCTTCAGTGTTTATACGAGCTCGTTGGCGGCACTTTGCGAGTCGTGAAACGTATTCTTCTGAAGAGGATGGAAGGTGGATTCGCTTGGCAGGTAAAGAAGGAGACGTCCAGGAAAGAAGTTGGGGAGCGTCCACAAACTAGGCAAAAAGGCGAGTAGCCGGTTGTTCGCTGAATGGCCGTATTGTAGGCAAAAGTGACGAATGGTAGAACAACGTCACAGTTTTTGTGGTCTGGTTGAATATAGGCGGCGATCATGTCAGCAAGAGTGCGGTGGAATCGCTCAGTGAGGCCGTTAGTCGGGGGATGATAACTAGAGGCAGTCTTGTGAGTTGTGCCGGAGGCCTGAAGAAGTTCGTTCACTAGTTGTGAAAGAAAGGCCCTTCCAAGGTAACTGAGCAACACACGTGGAGCACCATGACGCAGTATAATGGCTCGGAGGATGAAATCGGCAATCTCAGAAGCTGAACCTGTAGTAACGGATGCCGTCTCGGCGTAGCGCGTCAAATGGTCAATGGCTGTTACTATCCACCGGTTTCCAGCAGCACTGACTGGGAGGGGGCCATAAAGATCGACGCCTACAACTTCGAATGGTGTGGCTGGGCACGGAAGAGGCTGTAGTTTACCGGCGGGAGCAGATGTTGGTAGTTTTCTACATTGGCAGGTAGTGCAGGACCCGACGTACCGAGCTACACTAGTGGTAATGCCTGGCCAATAAAACCGACTTCGGAGGCTATCGTAGGTTTTATGGCAACCAAGGTGACCGGCAGTCGGATGGTCATGAAGTGCCCTGAGGACTTCGGACCGAAGCGATCGGGGTAGAAGGGGAACCCAGCGCTGACCGTCAGGATGGTAAATTTTGCGGTACAGCACCGAGTTGTCCAGCTTAAATTGCGAGAGTTGGCGACGGAGCCTTGCATTAGGTGGACGGGAACTGCCAGTGAGGTAGTCTATAATACGTCGACAGTATGGGTCAGCCAACTGTCGAGAAGGAAAATCGTGCTGGTCGTCCGAAGGCAGCTGGTCCATAGAGGCGAGAGAGGAAACCGCCGTAGACGTGGACTTTGAGGGTGTGTTGTGCAAATTGATGGCGGAAACCCCAAGTGGAGTCGCTGGTAGTGGGCAGCGAGAAAGAGCATTGGCGTCACTATGCTTCCTGCCACACTTGTACACGATCTCGAAATCATATTCTTGGAGGCGTAGAATCCAGCGTCCGAGGCGTCCCGACAAGTTCTCGAGTGTCGAAAGCCAACATAAAGCATGGTGGTCGGTCACAATGGTGAAATGGCGGCCATGCAGATATGGACGAAATTTCTGTACTGACCAAACGATGGCGAGGCACTCCTGCTCGGTGATCGTGTAGTTCCTCTCGGCTGCGGAAAGGACGCGGCTGGCGTATGCAACGACTCGCTCTCGCGAAGAGTTGTCGCGTTGCAGGAGCACGGCTCCTAAACCGCGGCCGCTAGCGTCTATGTGCAGGAAGGTCGGTGCATCATCGTGAAAATGAGCAAGTACAGGGTTGGTCGTGAGGGCACTCTTCAACCTGTCGAAAGCCGATTCACATTCCTGAGACCACTGAAAGGGCATACCGGAAGCAAGTAGATTATGAAGTGGTGCGTCTATGGAGGCAAAGTTTTGTATGAATCGCCGAAAGTAAGAGGCGAGACCAAGGAAACTTCGCAAATCTTTTGGTTTGTCAGGGCGAGGGAAGCGAAGCACTGCAGCAGTTTTATCAGGGTCTGGGCGAATTCCGTCCTTGCGCACAATATGACCGAGTACTTTGATAAATCTGCTGGCGAAATGGCACTTTTTGGTGTTAATTTGAAGACCAGCGCCCGCAAGACAAGTCAGGACCTCGTCCAAGCGTTGCAGATGTTGAGGAAACGTCGATGAAAAGACAACAATGTCATCGAGGTAACATAGGCAAGTCTTCCATTTCAGGCCACGCAGCACGGTGTCAATCATGCGCTCAAAAGTTGCGGGCGCATTGCATAGACTGAACGGCATAACACTGAATTCGTATAGGCCGTCCGGGGTTGCAAACGCAGTTTTTTCTTTATCATCTTCGTGCATGGGGATTTGCCAATAGCCGGAACGCAAGTCGAGGCTCGAAAAGTATTCAGCACCCTGTAAGGAATCTAGGGCGTCGTCGATGCGTTGCATGGGGTATACGTCCTTTCTAGTGATCTTATTGAGTGCTCGGTAATCGACACAAAATCGTACGGAACCGTCTTTTTTACGTACCAGAACGATGGGCGACGACCAAGGACTGGTTGAGGGTCGGATTGTCTCCTGTTGGAGCATATCGTCTACGTTTTCTTCAATGATTTTTCGTTCAGCTAGAGAGACGCGGTACGGACGGCGGTGCACAATGGATGTTCCGTCGGTCTGAATACTATGTGCTGTAGCAGTTGTCTGGCCCAGGGTGGATGAATGAACGTCAAAGGAGTTTGCATGCTTTTCCAACAAATCAAGCAGCTGCTGCTTCTGTGAGTCATTCAAGTCTTTGTTGATGGCTGCTGTAAAGGCCGAGGAAGCAGCATGATCTGCAGGATGGCCTTTAGTGGAGACAGGGGTGAGAGGCACAACGCATACAGGCTGCAGATCGGCAACGCAGGCGACAGTAGTGCCCCGTGGTAGTAAAACTTTATCTTGTGTGGTGTTGGTAGCAGCGAGGACAGTTGATCCATTGTTGAAGCGAGCCACACCCGATGCCAGAGCTATGCCTTTATTAAGGCAACACGGTGACGGAGTGACCAAAATGTCACCAGAGTCGACATCGTCGGACAAAACTGTCACTAATTGATGTTCGTTTGGTGGTAACTCGATATCTACTGCAGCGATGAGTCGTGTCAGTAAGATGGACGACACGTTGTGCACAGCAAATAGCCGCAGAAGCAGAGGAAAGAAAGTCCCAGCCTAAAATGAGTTCATGGGAGCACGGGGATAGCACAGCAAATTCTATATGATGAAGAATTTCGTCGATTAGTACACGGGCAGTACAGAAAGCGGAAGGGCGAATCATTGTTCCCTGGGCTGTAACCAGTGTCGGTCCATCATAAGGCGTCGTGACTTTTCGAAGACGGGCACACAAATCAGCACGAATAACAGAAAACGCAGCCCCAGTGTCCACCAAAGCATCAACGTCCACTCCCTCAACTGTGACCGCAATCATATTGTAGGGGCGCGCTGGAGGAATTGGAGTCCTGTGTTGGAATGCAGTTTGTCCTCCAAAAACTGCATCGCTTAGTTTTCCGGACGCCGATCAGAAGTAAGGGAAGCAGGCTGAAGAGGAGAAGAAGAGCGCCGGTAAGGCGACGGTGAACGGCGTCGGGTTGATCGGTGACTACTGCGCAGTTCACCCGATGCTGGCGGAGATGGAGACCGACGCGGCGGTTACGAATAACGGCGACCCTGGTACAAGGCTCCTGCGGTATAGTCCCGTTCGCGTATGTCATACCCTCGGCGCTCGTCTTGCTGGCGCTTGCGGCAAAAGCGTGCAATGTGACCACGATAGCCGCAATAATAGCACGTAGGCAGAGTCGATCGATGAGGAGGGTAGTAGCTTGCGCTAACTGCACCAGGAGAGAGAGAAGTAAGAGGGACAAGTGACGGCTCACGCAGTGGTGATGAAAAGCTCGTGGAAAAGCTTGTGGGAGGTGCGGCAGCAACCGACGCGTACGTTCGTGGCGGGGACGTCGAGCTGAGAGACAATGGGCTGCAGGTTGGCCATGTGGGTCATGGACGTGAGCTCTTCCCTGATGACATCCCGCAATGACGTTGAAAAGGACTGAACGGGACACACTGAAGGTAGTGTGAATCCCATTGATTCTAATTCTTCACGTATAATCGCCCTTATCGTGTCTCGCAGGTTTGGATCAGTCGTAATACGGGCCGCGTCACTGTCTGATTGTAGGCGCATAGACTCAAGTTCTTCGAGGCGCTGACAGGTTGTCGCAACGTCAGCGACGGTAGCCGGATTCTGGATTGCAAGGGCATTGAATGCGATGGGTGCAATCCCCTTAAGAAGCTGGCGCACCTTGTCTGATTCTGTCATTGGTGTGTCAACCCGGCGGCAAAGTGAAAGAACATCTTCGATGTAGGATGTATACGACTCCCCGATGTGCTGTTTCCGAGTCGCGAGAGCTTTTTTTGCGAGAGCCGAACGAACAGCCGGTGTGCCAAAGACATGGCGAAGCTGATCTTTGAAGGCTGACCAGTTGGGGATGTCGATGAAGTGGTTGAGGAACTACGTGTTCGCGATTCCCGTGAGGTAGAATGACACGTGAGCGAGTTTGTAGGCGTTATCCCACCGGTTAGCAGCGCCGACACGTTCGAAATCGTCCAGCCATTCTTCTACATCTTCCCCGCGCATACCAGTGAAGGGATGGGGCTCACGCTGGAGGCTGTTGATGACGTGAGAAGGCGCGGCACACGGTGGTTGAGTGGGAACGGCTGCAGCACCGGCCTCATCTTGGTGCGACATATTTCCGGACACCTGGCCCAAGCGGCGACCTGAACGTAGCTCCAGGGGGTAGAGTGGTCGAGAGGATGACGAGGGATCTAACAGCACGCTCCACCACGTATGAAGTCTTGGTCTGGATTACCTTTTATTAGGCCCCAGGAACCGGCAGCCGACAGCTACGATGAATGAGCCAAGATGATGATGCTACGCGACAACGATGAGGATGCATGAGCCACACATGATAATGATGATAATGTACCGGTGAAGAGGATGCGTATACTAAATGCCCACAGTATGTCTGGAGAATCTCTGTTTGGAAAAAAAAACAAAGGCAAGAAAATAAATAATTAAACACGCGCACCCGCATCTCCAATCACACTCCCCCCCAAAAAAAGAAAAAAAAACGAACGTCTATTTTAGTTATCAAAATTCTAGCTTAAAACGAGCATGTACAATAGGTTGTCATATATTTATGTGAAACACTTCAATAAAATATGCACATTTGCATTCATTACCTTATTTGTCTGGCGCAGGAAAACGGAAGTTCGAGATGGATAAATGTGGTCCTCGTCTTTCAGTGCACTTAGAATACGCTGGTGATGATCATGTTCACAATGTTTATCAAGCAGAATCCACGTTGAAACACACCAGAGAAGATAACATAGTCATATATATTTGCCAGCGCGAAAATCTTCCTCGTATAAACATTTATAACTTTTAAAAGCATTTGGTACAGTTGCCAGTTCCCAACAAAAATAAACATGGTTACTCTATGAAGGTTTTTCCTGCACACAGGGTAGGATAAGTTAAACATTACGTTATGTTCTGACTGGTGTTGCGCAAGCCTGAATAGATTAGAGTTCGACGCACGTGTTTGGGAACATTGTGTTATAGAGTGCTCTTAAAGTTACCCTTGAAACGAAGATTGCTTTTATTACCTACTTATATCTTTAGCTTCATCCTCCACGCTCTCTAGTTCAGAGTAACAAACTCGATTTTCAGTTTTTAACATTCCTAGTGCGTTACTATTCTTCTTATCTATCTCTGAAGTGATGCATGCAGATACAGATTTAGATATATGTAGATACATATATGAACCTTGCTCAGAAGTTATGACACTTCATGCAATATAAGAAATAAAAAAGCAGTGTCTTTTGGGGTCCCACCACTCTTTGACGACAGTGTAAGGATCTCTGAAGAGAGTTCATGTGTCTCTCTAAAACGAGTACATGGCAAAGGTCGAGACTCACAAAAATAGTCAAGAAGTGTATGTTACCTGAGAGCTCCTTCTGGTTGCAGAAGCGCCACCTGAAGGACGCTAGTCACTGAACTTTCACCAACTTCGGGAGCTCCCAAGCAGAAACACTTCCTCTGAAAAAAAGATAAATAGTACCAACTTCGAGTGCCGTCTACACACGGTGCTTTACTTGTGGAGTTCTCGGGAATCAAAATGATAAAATATCGTCCCTGCAAGCACTCGGTGTGCTCTCTTCTCGGGCGTGTCTGCACCACATTAGAGGAAGAACGAGCGAGATAGGTAGGTGTGAAATAGAATTAGTGAGAAAGAAACCCACAGGTACGTGCCCTTCTTCATTATTGTTATTTTTCCCAACTTTCCCTTATCACTCGCAAGAAACAGTAATGGCATGAAGGCGATAATATTTCACTCGCACCTGGACACCATCTAAAAAGGCAGCGTGCCCGGATTTCGTCGTTTTCTTAAAGTGGCACGGCTTGCGTTCTGGCGGCTGGATAACGCCGAAGCTGCTGCTGCTGCTGCTGCTGATGCTGCTGCTGCGTCGGGAAAAAATCAAGCGTCAGGCCGCGTTGGCTCATTGCCGCAAGGGAGAAGGCAGTGGCGGCAATAGTGGTTGCGGCTTGCACGCCATGGAAGAACTCGATCCCGGAAATGCTTTGGGGAACGCTTGGTCCCTAAACCACCACCAGAACGAAGCCTGCCTTTACTTCGTGCTAGCTGCATCGCTTTCTTTATTCATTTCTTTCCTATTGCTCATACAGCTATTGCCTTCACCCGCTTTCTTTGTTTTCGTTCGCTTCGCATCCCTTTCTGGCTGACCAAGCTCCAGACGTTCCTTCATATCTTTTCTTCATTTTCGCATCGTTGATACCACGTTTATCCATAAAAACACGTTACTTTCGCGCCTCATGCTTTCACTTTCTTATTTCGACCTCTTATGGTTCATCTTCCCCTACAGCAAGCTTTGCTGATACTTTTGCCGATGCCCTTTATTGCTGTCTTCTCTTTGCAACCCAAGCAGATCCTCTCTATTTTCTTTTTTTTTCTTTCTTTCCACCGTATCCTTCTCTCTACGCCGTTTTTTGCTAGCCTCCTGCTATCTCCATGGGCCTTCCGAGCAAGCCACACTACATCCCCCAAAGCTCCTCGGCCTCAGTCCTATCCATGACCATCCCGACACTGCCTTTCACAGCCTCGTGCTGGTTTACGGGGCCTCGTCGATGTGAGCCTGTCGCACTTCTTTGTGCTCTCATAGAGGATTACGACTTTCACTACGTCATGTATTGGCGCTCTCTCTGTTTCTCCCTCTCTCTTTTTTACTATTGCTTTTTTGCTCATCATTTGGCACTGCACCCAGGCTCTGTCGTGTAGCAGAAGCACTCTCTTTAGCGGTCCTCTGTTTTGGACCTTTCCTTTTTTCCTCGTGTGTGTTGCTGCTTTGTTTGTTATCCTCCATCTGAAGGACCAAAAAAAAATAGCACGTGGCTAAACAAGTCACACAAATACATACGCACAAATGTTGCGTCGTAGGCACTTCCCAGTGGATCCTCGGTTGTCTTGGGTATCGTCGTCAATGTCGAAATAAAGAGGCGAAAGGACAAATAAACATGATAGTGTGGGCGGAGAGGAATGTGGGAAGAAATCGGGATCTGAGAAGCTATCGGATAATCAAGGCCTATATGCTTTCTCCTTTTATAGTGTCCCTGCCAGAGAATATAGCGAGGCAGAAAGAAGCGAACAGGGGAGGGCTTCACGAGCTGTCGATCTAACCGGCGCGGTTTTGTCGCATATCCAACAGAGTCAATCGGTGGGTTTTCTCGAGAATCCAAGCGTTGCGGCTGGTTTTGTCGGAAGTCGTTCTATGCGCTATCTATCCCACATTCTTGTCGTGTCTGTCACTGCCTTCTTTTATCTGGAGTCAAAATCATGCTTTATTGCAAACAAATAAATATATGCACAGTATTTTATGGTGATTTGGAGAGATAAAAAAAAAAGCTTTGCTAGAATATCAGTCCACTTCAGGCATTGCCTGAGTTACCTTTTGCCTTCCGCTGGAATCTCTTGAGACACAACAAGAGCTGTTTAGAGAAATTTATTCTCACAGACAGTGAACATCAATTACAATCCAACAGAACATTTCGACAGAACACAACATCCACAGACACACCAAAAGTTGTTACAAAAAGATATGTGTACATGCGTAAACGGAATACAACATACACAACTTACCTAACTAAACAGGAATTGTTACAAAAACAATGTCTACATATGCACAATACAAGGTAAACGAAGAACACACAAATGAAATGTAGAGATCAATATGTCAGATATTTACATAGTATTTACAAGGTATTTGTATGAGTACTAAACAAAGATTAACCTACCAATCCCAGGCAGGCCTGAAAACAAGCCTTACACGTCTCTCACAGATGAGCACAAAACGGCAGGACCAGTGTCGAAGGAATTCCTCCTCACCCAGAAAGAAGAGTTCCTCCGACAACACAGATATTATTTATTTGTACAGTCGCTCCAAAATCGGGAAGAGAGCACGGCGGCGACGACCTGCTGCAACAGCTTCACAACGGTTACGCCAAAGACAGTAGGCACCAGCAACAATGAGAAGGCAGGCAAAGCAGCCTCGAGAACAACGTCCAGAAGAAACAAAGCGGTTTACTCCGAGGCCACGAAATCCTGCATGCACAGCCCTCCAGAAAACACGAGCGACGACACATTGCCTTAACACATGCTGTCTTGCTGGGCGTTGGATTCTATGTTGCGGAGCAGGGCCTCCCACGATTGTATTGTGTGCGAATCATCGTACTTTCTCGGACATGTTCTTACCATGTGGACCAAAACTGCAGCCTTGTCACAGAATTTGCTGAGTGACTGCAAAACTTTCGGAAACCATCGGCTGTAAAGCACGAGCTTTTTAATTCACGGACATTCTCAGTATGTAGACTAGTATTTAAGAAACAAGCTGAAACGTTTGTGTAGCGTGCCTCGCGTAAGTTAGGGTTATGTGGGTCTTCCATTTGTTCACAGCTGCCATAAGCACCGGGTTGAACTTTCAAATTCTGAGTTTAGGGGTTACGCGGGACTCGCATTAATTACAGGTATTCCTAATGCGAGAAATATTTGTATCTAGATCGAGTCATTAATGGAACTGCGTTTTAGAACTGTATATTCAGCAATTCTATGGAAGGAGAATACAAACAATATTATATTTTTGGTTACATATACTTTCGTAAAGCCATTTATTATATATATCTTCTAAATTAGAGACACTGTAATAAAAACCATACCAGCTAGAGGGTTAGCGAACTCCCGGATCCTGCGTAGTATGACATTTCGAAGGAAGGAGTAGGCTAATAATATTATTGCTACATGCATGTTGATATTTTGTGGGACGATGCGCGTGTGTGCCTGACGAAGAGGAAGAAAGGTGCTCTCCGCTCGTTCGCTGGTGAACCGGTTACGCCATTACTGCTGGTTTTAAGTAAATGTCATCCACAGCCTCGTCGATACGACATCGTGTCTTATTCGTAACAATATATTACCGCGATAGCGTCAGAGCTCATTTCGCAGAAATTCCGACCTAACTTTCGACGCCGTTGGTTCTGAGCGAAAAATCATCTTTGCGTAGCCAAAAAATCGAGAAGGATGCAAATAAAATAAATATTAAGAATTCTGGGTGTGAGTGGGGAGGCAGTCACAGTCACCCCCTACAAAAAGAACACACGCTACTGTACACTTAAGGCCACGTAGTGGGTGCATAGCAAGTTCGAAAAGATCTCATACCTTAAGTATTTTAAGTATACGCACTGGAAACACAATATCGTCATCGCGTCCAACTCATAAAGTAGAAGCTGAAGGGTCCCCGAATTTGTCCTCTTGTTTGTAATTTCTGAGGTTTCTTTATCACAGTTATTATGTTTGCTGTAGAGACATTATTATTTAAAACACTGTGTGGAAAATTGTTTTATTTACATAAATTTAATAATATCATTACAGTAATTTATAGACCGGCAAAACTTTTGGAGCTCATTCAGACTCAGTCATGAAATATGTTTTCTCACTCGGAGCCAAACTCACTCGGAGCCAAACTAAAGAAAAATTTCCTCAGCTGAAGTTACTCAGAGTGAAACTCACCAAAACATTTCTCACCCGGATTCACTCAGACTCAGACTCATGGCTTGATCTGAGTCTGAATAAAAGCGAGTTGAGTAGATGCATGAATTCGTCGGCCTACAAATATCTGCTTCGACAATGATGTCAGTGCTCTTTCACCCAATATTTCATGTACTGGGGGCTTTACTTGGCGCCGTTTGATATAGTACTTTGAATTACGAGCTATGAGTGCACGTAAACCAGTATTATTAGGTCATTTTTCTCTAAAAAATCGAAACATGAGATATATTGAGAAGCTCTTAGAAATGGTTGGCAGAGGGTGGAGGGGCTCAAGGCTTTCCCCTGTGTAATTTGTGCCACTCATGAATAAATATGGAAATGAAGTATGAAAAACACAGCATTGTACCACGTGTGAGTGGACGTGAGTATAAACGTGGATCAAGGTAAGGCTGACAGTATTGTTCAAGCTTAGTAGATATGATCATACGACGACGACAAAAGCGGAAGTCGCTAAAACTCGCTCAAGAAATATATCTTGCGCTTTGGACTAATTTGGACTCGGACTCACTGAAATTTTTCCGAGCCGAACTCACTTGGACTCTAACTCACGAAAAATTTTTTTTAATCTGGCTCACCTGGACTCAGTCAGACACGCAGCTCAATCTGAGCTTGACTGAGTCGATTGAGTCGAGTGATTAGTGAATGCACTGACCTATGTATTCGTGACTTGACAAATGCTGCTAAATATCTATTCAGCTAGCTATAGGTTGTTGTGCGATTGCACACTCCGGGTTCTATTTCACTCAGCTTTATCTAAGAAGGCGTCAATTATAGGTCAAACACTGGAACTGGGACACTGCCGAAAAACACTTTTTCACCCCATATTTCTGTAATATTTCGAAATAAACACTGTTACGGCCCCGCTAGTGGCTATGGCACTCGAATTCTAACCCGAAGGTCATGGGGTCGAATCCCGGCTGAGGTGGCTTCATTTTTGATGGAGGCCAAAATGTTTGAGGCCCGTGTACTTAGATTTAGGTGCACGTTTAAAGAACTCTAGGAGGTGAAAATTTTTGGAGCCCTCCACTACGGCGTCTCTCATATAATGGTTTTGGAACGTTACAATATTAACGATAGTTATAGCGTGAGAACAAAACGACGACACAGAGACAAGAAGGACACGAAAGTCCTTCTTGTCTCTGTGTCGTCGTTTTGTTCTCGCGCTATAACTATCGTCATGCCATACCAACTAACCCAAGCTGCCACACTTCTAAGTTACATTATTATTACACAAATGTTCCGATTACAATCATTGGACCGAATATATGATTCGAAGAACTGTATCGGCTGGGCACATAACCCGTTAGGCCGCCATGGTGGTTCAGGGGTTAAGGTGCTTGATTGCTAACCTGAAGTTCACAGGCTAGACCAATGCCGTGGCGGTCTCACGTTTGAAAGAGGCGAAAGTGACATTAAGCCCCGTGCTAACTTAGATTTAGGTGCACGTTAAGGAGCCCCAGGTGGTCGAAATTTCCGGTGCCTATCCTTACAGCGTGCTTCATGATGACGTCGTGGTTTTGGAGCGTGAAACTCAAAGAACTGTTACTATTATTAGCACTCCAACGCATCTGCATCATTCAGACTGTCCGTCCATCAAAGGAGAACTGACCGGGAGACATTTTGGACTGCAATTTACTAATAGCCTGCTTTCATGAATTGTGGTAAATATTGTTTAACATCTTTCCCCTAATATGTATAAGGTTGGCACTGCCTCGAAGCATTGCATCGGTGAATTTTTCAACGATTAATGAAACACCGCCAGTGGTTCACCCAATGTATGGTAGAAAAAGCAATCTACCAAAAGCGCAAGCTCTACGCTGTAGGTGCTATTGTTCGCCAAGTCACATCAATCATCGAGCATTGCCAGCGTGGGGCCCTTATCTCCAGCGTATTCAAATCTCATTAAACTGGGCGCCTTACATACGCCATGCTAAATGGTCGTGCTTGGCGGTAATTAGGCCAGTTCAACTCTTTCTCTTTTTCTTCCAGGTTGAGCGATCTTACTATATCTCGCTTCATGTAATATATTTCATAACTTTCTTGCTTGACCTTGTCTCTTTGCTGACCAAGATTTCTTCCCCAAGAAATTTTTTCGCTGCCGTCCAACTTTCACTCCCCGCACGTCTCACGTTAATATGCTCGTGGCGCCTTTGTAATGCGTCAATCCCATCGGCCCCTGTCTTCGGAACTTCTAGGTACCATTAATCATTGCTCTCGCTTCATCGATTTTTGCCGGTCGCCGCACCTTTTTCTGATGATGAAGGTACCGATATATGACAGGTAGAGGCGGGGCCCGCACCCTTTCACCTCGCTTGACCTGTTGTTCGTTCGCAGCGTTCCGGTCTCGCGGTTCGTCAATATTAAGGTCTTACATTGTGTGTTCTACCATATCTTATACGCTCACCATCAAGAAAACAAGTGCGTAGGAAAAATATTTGCAATTTTTTTGTTTGGAACATTTATCTTGGGGCTTGTTAGCAGTAATAATTAAAAAAAACAAAGCGACAATGTTATATGGGGTGAGTGTTAATACTCACAGGGGCGGTGGAGAAGAGTAGCTGGAAAAACAGCTGCAATCTCAAGTCCAATACGCGTTGGTGGGACCATGACAAAAATATGAAGACAGCACAGTAATGAAAAATTGAGTCGGCTACATGGTAGCCCACACAAAATGATAGCTTTGTTGTATTTATTTCTTACTCTTTTTTTTCGCAGAGCTAGGTTCTGTGGCTTATGTTAATAAAAGCGTACATAACCTGTTTTATTGGTAATGTTCAGGAGTGGCTGGTACAGAAGTCCATGCGTCCAGCTCCTAACCCTGGTAGTCACCCTGATTGGCCGGTGGGTCCGCGAAGGCGATAGTGGCAGGCGGCACCAAGGCCCTGAAAGCCCCAAGTAAGTGGTTCGTTTTACTTTAGCCTGGCGGTTTTCAGTAAACACGCCCTCCTCGTTCCTTTTTCAATCTGTGTTTTCTTTTTTTTTCGTTTAAGATCGAAAGATGCTCCTACTGAGTTCAAAACAGGCATTAAGTGCCTATAGCCCAGTCGTTTCTCTTTGTATATTGCACGTTCATATATTATTTGAAATGCAATCAACTAACTAGCCCTGGCAGTGAATTCTGCCGGACCAAACCAAAGGTGTCAGCATATTGGTATCCCGTAAGGATTGAATTTACTCGCGTGCCACATAACCCGCCCGAAGTTAGCAACCATATCACGCCATGCAGAACCAATCAAAAGCCATCGTTACTACGTGAAGCTATATAGTTCTCGTCTGGAAGTGCTGCCTTCCTTCCTTTGCCTTCTATCGCCAAGAGACTACATGCTAACGCCAGCGCCATGCACCATCCTCCACATGCTCTTTTATTTTAGCACGGCTACACTTTTTCCAACACCTTTAACGGAGGCCGTTACCTTAACGACGTCGGAAATCCATGGCAGGCTCCAATGTGTAAGAAGGCTTTCTCTACTTGAACCTCAAAGCGTGCTTGGGGTATCCCGCAGAAAAGCTAAAACTGTAACTAAAGAAAAAGAAACAAAAACTTGAAAGACGCGTACCCCCAAGACATTCTTTCGAAGGGGCCTTATCCGGCGTTGAGCTGCCGAAATCCCGAAGTTTCAGACAACGCCGAAGCATGCGTTTGGCATCGTGAGGCAGGCTTTTACGCTGGCGACGTTCTTAGACCAAGCCCATGGTTGGGCTCTGTGTACAGGAAGAAAACTACGACAGGAGGCTTTCAGCGTCATGCTAATGAGGATGCCCGCGTAATGGATGTTAGGATACTCGTAGAGCATGGCCGCAGAACTTAAGCCCAGCTGGCATGGTACGTTTTACGACCGTGGAAAGAATACGTAAACGCTGATGCATACGGCTACTTCCGAAGAAGGGTGGCTCTTCTGGCGTTGCTTATTCGTTTTACAGGTGTGCTTTCGATTACGCAGCCAACTTTCAGCAACTGATGTTTTCGCCTTTGGTAACAAGGAACTTTTACGATTACAGACGCTGATGGTGTAAAGGCTGTCGTGCACATGGTATTGCTTGCTTGTTTTGTGCTATTCTCAATCGTGCAGAACACGCTAAGAAGCAAAAAAAAAAAACATTCCCAAATGAGACTGAAGTTACGGGCACAATTTAGGGCCGTTTCTACTATAATTTTTGTGATCCAAGTTGCTTCTATATCTCACCAGCATTCACACTTCGTCAGTGGTTGAAGTGGCCCTCCACCTGAGTATTTAATGATGCAGTTTAGAGCTCCTCTTAACATTTAAATAGCGCCTAGAGATAAGAACTGTGATATTCTACTATCCAAAGTCGACTTTGCCTTCTTAACATGTTCTACAGTAATCTTATTTCGTTATCCCAAATATTAAAAAAAAAACGTCACACAGCAAACCTGGCACTTGCGATAGAGATCAATGATTGACAATTCGTAGAGGCGAATCCAAAGTCTGGTGCTTATATTCTCTCTGAGGTTCAGTCAGGCAGGTTGTTCTTGCTTTCCATCTGAAGCTCTTATTTATTGTGAAGTGTTTAGTAAAACAAAAAAGAAAAAGGGTTTCATTCTTTAATGTGAGATAAGAAACTGCTTCATAAAAATACATAATAAATGCAGTAGCCTGATGTATAGTGCTCCAGCACCGCATGTGACCGGGGACCAGGTATTTTTTCGGAACGTGGTCTGAACTACAAGGTTTAGGTTAGTCAGCTTTAAAACTCTATTACGACACGGGCATGCCCTGAAGTCGGCGTTTAAATATAGTCATAGATACGTCATAGCCATAGGTATGACTCAGCGTTTCAGTGAAAACATGTGCGCAACAGGAGTTGCAGCCTTCCCCCGCACCTACAAAAACGCATCTAGGCATTTTTTTTTTTTTTTGCGGCAGATGATATCTAAGCGTTTAAAAATGTCACCTTCATATGCGAGTGGTTCAACAATATTGCTTTGTAGTGGAACAGGCTACTATCAATCTATTTAATGAAGCTGCTCTTGATGCAGTCATCTAAATACCATTGCACCAGCTTGAATTTGTACCTCTGAGTATAACCTATACCTTTTGTTAAAGGTAGGAAATGTCAAAATATTTGTGTTTTCGTTTTCTTCAGAGGATCTTTACTAACACAATAAAAAAAACAGGAGCAGCCTTGTAATTCAGAGACAGAGTGAAACATCTTATTGCAGCGAGCTAAAAGAAACCAATAAAAGGCTATTGGCTGAGAAAATCTACAAGTGCTTTTTCAGCGAAGGAACTCAGGACGCGCTTTGTAGACATGTGATGGCTGAATGTAATTTTTATTTTTCACAGTTATACTTTTCGAAATTTCACTGGTGAGAGTCAATTGTGTATGATTTCCTGTCTACTTGTTCATTGACTTTTTGTTTTCATTATTATTTTAATATTTAGATATGGTTTTGTACAATTGTGGGAACATTTACTTTATTTTTTAGGTTTATAATAATGTTTCTATTTTTTTTAGGCAACTGCCACATATTCCTTGTAACAGACCATCTGCCCAGTCAAGCTGTTTAAGAACAGATTTTAGCCGATGGTATCCGCCAGAACCTTTAATTTTTTGTAAGGTGGAAATAACTGAGTTAGCGATCTAAGTTGTTACAGAAAATACTCCAACAAGAAAATATAGAAAAAATTATTCGACTCCAAAAACATGATAGGTATAATGCCGTTTACAAATTTCATAACACAGCCACCAAACCTATAGTGCAAGGCGTTAACCTTCAGAGTTTTTTTTATATACAATGAGTGCCTTACTGAGCAGAAATGCCTTTTCGGACCAATTTCACTGCTTTGTGACCTCGCACTTAATGCTGGCCCTCGCAAAAAGAGCCGCGTTCAAGCGCGAACGAAGCAAGGCAGCCGTAACCGCACTCTTATATACAACCGAACCGGAGCCATCGCGCACTGCACGCCTGAACTTCCCGAAGCTTTAGAACACCACGCTCCAACCCCTTTCAAAGAACGGCGGATCACAAATAAAGCTGAGCGAGCCCACAAAAGAGAAGAACATGGCGTCCGAGCAGCGGTGCTTGACTCCGGAGTACTTCTTCCCGCTCGCCCGTGGAGGTTCAGTTCGTCGAGAAACAACAGGCGGCCCACCATTTTCTATAACGCAAACAGGCCTCCTTTAGCAAGGAGCACAACTATCGAGGCCATATAGAAAGTCGGAAGCGAACCACAGAAGCACTCGCTGAACCGTCGAAGATGATAAAACAAAAAAAGACAAGCGGTGGCAAAAGAGCACCGCAATCGGAACGGTGGCAAAAAAAAAAAAGGATGAGCAAACACAGACCTCCGGCGAGCATGAACATCGCGGCTCTGTATGGTCGCGAAGTGGCCCTAATTCGAAGAAACCAAGCAGCAGCCACCGCAGCTTTCACGCGAGCATCTCTCGTCTTTTTTGACCGCAAAGAGAGCTCTGCGTGATTGCGATAAGGGCGGAGTAGCCGGAGGTAACTACGGACAATGATGACCGAAGGGAATGCCTCGAAAGAAAGAGTAAAGCTCGAAGTAGGAGAGGACAATATCGTGTAACGATGCGCAAGGTACAGGGGCGCTCACATGTTTTTGAGCGGGTTGTCATGTTTGGCGCTTCTCGCGGGATGTTTTTCAGTGGCCAGCTCGTCCGAAAGCTCGCGTTCGCACAAAAGTGCTTGCTAAGGTTCTGCGAAAGTTGCCTCCCCCCGGATCATGGATGTTGCAACTGCAGACTCCCCCAGTATAGCCTGGGAGTCGACGCGCGAAAAGGTCCATCATCCCTGCAGAGAGCGAAGCCGTGAACTCACGGACGTGCGCTCGCTTATACGAGTCTGAATGCATCGCGGAGCACCATCCCCGACCAACCACCTACCTCCGTTCGCAAATTGATTGCGTTACTCCACTCAAACGCCACCACCACTGCGGCCGCTTCGTGTGCCAGCGCCTCGGCTATCTTTGTTGCTTCAGCATACTCCTATGAACAGCTGACTCTATTCGGGTTTGCGTCGAAAAAAAAAGTAAACACTGCGTCTACAGAAAGGTAGGGACGGCATAAAGGTGCAATTAGTGACCACTGCAGTTGTAAAGAGAAGGAAAAGGAACTGCACACGTAGGCAGCTGATGGCACCGCGTACAGCCTCTCCATGTGCATTGTGTTTGTTTACCTAACACGTACGTGTATCACTGTTTCCGCAGCACAGTCAGTTTGCATCATGTTTCGTTCACAATCGTTTAGCTACTCAACATCACGCATATATTCGTTTGTGTAAACACACCGATAGGTCCGAGGGGGACGAGTTATATGTTCTTATTTGTTCTGTGCCTGTAGGGCTCACTTGAAGCACATTATGTAATACCCCTGTCCCATGACTACGCAAAACCTCTTTTACGTAAGTGTTGAAAAGTTGAAATACCTATAGTGAAGAAGCGTTGGCTCGCAGACACCACGCACCGATTATTTTTAGTGTTTTCTTCGGATCGCACCACCGAAAGAGTGGCGTTAGCTTTCCAAAAGAAGCCAGGCGAAACAAAATTACGTGTATCAATAAGATACAATGTGCCTATCCGATCAGTGTTGCTGTTTTGCTTTTCTTTGTACCTCCACCGCCCTCTATGGTCACTGCACTCTATTGCTCCTGCAGATGCGCTGCGCTCGAAGGCAACTTTGCAGCTGCAGTGGCAGTTGTCACGTGACCATAGAGGGTGAGGATGAGCTTTGGGCTGGGTGGAGCCTACGTGTCACGACGTCGCTACAAGCTTCGCAATATGTCGTTGGCACCTACCTCTGTTTACGAACATGGAGTAAGTCTATACTAAGGGGTTGGGAAGTGAGGGGTACGCTCGTGAAAACCTCGGAGAATTTACACATTTATCGACAGGCGCTCTCCTTTGGCGGTACAAGTTTTCTTAGCGTACGATTTTTCTAAATGGTACGAGTTTGCTTAGCGCTACTAACTTGTTAGCACTCTAAAAATGCTTGGCCTTTTCCTTCGATCAGGTAGATAATTATTGTCAGTCCTTCCAGTTCAGTTTTCGATTATTTAAAAGCGTGAGGCAATCGCAGCTGTTTGAACAGAACAGCTTTGACTCTGAGGTTGTGCCATAAAAGCTAGTGTGCCTCGATAATTTTTATTGCAAAAAAAATGCTTCCATTTTCTGAGGCTTAACTCTCCGCATATTGAAGTGAATTGAATGGAATGTGATATGAGGTAAAGGGAAATGCCATTTGAATAGCTTGAGGGGGTCTTTCGCCCCCGTACAAAGACAGCAGCGCAGTTTAAGGCATGTTCTGAATATTACGACACTAACACTGACATTAACACTTTAAAACTTCTACTGTAATATTGTAGCACTTAAAAGGATATTTTTAAACTGCATTTATATAAGGTCAAACTATTTTGGGTGAATACAATAAGTTAAAAATCATGTAAATCAGAAAACTTCACATTGCGAATATCAATTTGCTTAATGTTATAATTATTTATTAAACTCGAAAGCCTATTATGAGCCATTTGTCAATTGCAATCAGTCTGACAATGTGAAACATTTCATGTCTTGGTTTTTTGCGTGTTGCAGACACAACTTTACTGATCCCATCAAAAGCCTGAGAAACCTGGTGTTCGCAATGTATTTGATATTCATTGAGCAACCTGTACACCAGCATGTCTTGTGTTTTATTTTTATTTTTTTAACATTCTAAACAGTTTTTCAGAAAGATGCATAGTTGGTTCATTTGCAATTCTTCTAAAAAATATTTTTGCTTAAGTAATAGCCGCAAGAGGTTCGATTCTGTAGTAGTCCCCCAAAACCAAATTGCAGTATTTCAAATACGAGCCGAAAAGGCCATTTTAAATCAATAGTTTCACTGGCTTTGGGATTAGATAGCGATTTCTACTCACAATACTAGTCATTGCAGCCCACTTTTGTAACACCACACTGACGTGCTCATCCCACTGCAGTGATATTGAGAAATGCTCACCAAGTGCCTTAATAGATTCCACCAGCTCTATCTGTGATCCACAATACACAAGGTTATTTTTGCGGAAACTTCCTTGCCAACAGAATGAAAAATCACGACCTCTGTCTTTTTGTATTTATTTTTAACTGGTTAGTGGCTGCCAATGTGCTTAATTCTTCTAACACGAAGCTAGCTTTGTGAAAGAGATAGTCACCTTATGGAGAAAAAAACAATATGATGGTGTCGTCAGCTTAATTTACAAGCATGACATTCGAAGAAGTGTAGACTATGGTATTTATGTACAAATTAAAAATTAAAGGTCTGAGAATGCTGGCCTACAGCAATCCTGCGATAATTTTCTTTCGGTCTCATACCATTTTGTTGATCAAGAAAACTTGACACCTTTCTGAAAGGTTGCTTTTTAGTAGCGTTAGGGGAAGTTCACGTATGCCGTACTCGTCGATTTTATGAAACAAAATTTCATGATTTATGTGGTCAAAGGTTTGCGTAAAATTGACAAAAATACTGAGGACGAAATGTCTTCTTCGTAGATCTTAAGTATTTACTCCTACTGGTCGAGAACAGCAAGTTCTGTTCAGCGGTGTTTTAAAAATTCATATTGCCACTTCGTTAAAAGGCGCACATGCCACAATAGGGATTCGGTTATAAATAATTTTCCCGTAATTTTTGGAAAATATCAGGAATACTTACAGCTGTCTGTAGTTAGGAACGTTGGTTCCACCCTTTTTTGTATGGCGCCACTACCCGAGCAACTTGCATTCTGTATAGGGAAACACCAATTGATATATATATATATATATATATATATATATATATATATATATATATATATATATATATATATATATATATATATATATATATCATCATCATCAGCCTGACTACGTCCACTGCAAGACAAAGGCCTCTCCGATGTTCCACCAGTTAACCCGGTCTTGTGCTTGCTGCTGCCAATTTATACCCGCAGACTTCCTAATCTCATCTGCCCACCTAACCTTCTGTCTCCCCCTAACTCGCTTCCCTTCTCTGGGAATCCAGTTGGTTACCCTTAATGACCAGCGGTTATCCTGTCTACGCGCTACATGCCCGGTCCATGTCCATTTCCTCTTCGTTATTTCAACTATGAGATCCTTAACCCCGGTTTGTCCCCTAATCCACTCTGCTCTCTTCTTGTCTCTTAAGGTTACACCTATCATTTTTCTTTCCGTTGCTCTCTGCGTCATCCTCAATTTAAGCTGAGCCCTCTTTGTAAGTCTCCAGGTTTCTGCTCCGTAGCTAAGTACCGGCAAGACACAGCTGTTATATACCTTCCTCTTGAGGGATAGTGGCAATCTACCTGTCATAATTTGAGAGTGCTTGCCGAATGTGCTCCACCCCATTCTTATTCTTCTAGTTACTTCAGTCTCGTGGTTCGGCTTTGCGGTTATTACCTGCTCTAGGTAGACATAGTCTTTTTCAACTTCAAGTGCACTATCACATATCTCGAAGCGTTGCTCTTTTTCGAGGTTGTTGTACATTACTTTCGTTTTCTGCAGATTATTTTAAGACCCACCTTTCTGCTCTCCTTGTCTAACTCCGTAATCATGAGTTGCAATTCGTCCCCTGAGTTACTCAGCAATGCAATGTCGTCGGCGAAGCGCAGGTTACTAAGGTATTCTCCATTAACTCTTATCCTTAACTGTTCCCATTCTAGGCTTCTGAAAACCTCCTGTAAGCACGCGGTAAATAGCATTGGGGAGATTGTGTCCCCCTGCCTAACACCCATCTTGATTGGTATTCTGTTGCTTTCTTTATAAAGCACTATGGTAGCAGTTGATCCCCTATAGATTTCTTCCAGAATGTTTATATATACAACATCTATGCCCTGATTCCGCAGTGTCTGCATGACGGCTGATATTTTTCTGAATCAAACGCCTTCTCGTAATCTATGAAGGCTATGTATAGTGGTTGGTTATACTCTGAGCATTTATCTACTACCTGATTGATAGTATGAATGTGGTCAATTGTTGAGTAGCCTGTTTGAAATCCTGCTTGTTCCTTTGGTTGATTGAATTCTAATGTTTTCTTTACTCTGTTAGCAATTACCTTTGTAAATAGCTTGTATACTACAGAGAGCAAGCTGATCGGCCTGTAATTCTTCAAGTCCTTGTCATCTCCTTTCTTATGTATTAAGATGATGTTATCGTTCTTCCAAGACTCTGGTACCCTTCCCGTCAGGAGACACCTCGTAAACAGGGTGGCTAGTTTTTCTAACACAATCTGTCCTCCATCTTTCAGCAGATCTGATGTTACCTGATCCTCACCAGCAGCTTCGCCTCTTTGCATGCTCTCCAAAGCTTTTCTGACTTCTTCTATCATTACTGGTGGGGTGTCATCTGGGTTACTGCTAGTTCTTATAGTATTAAGGTCGTGGTTGTCTCGGCTACTGTACAGATCTCTGTAAAACTCCTCCGCTATTTTAACTATCCTATCTATATTAGTTGTTATTTTGCCTTCTTTGTCCCTTAGTGCATACATCCGACTTTTGCCTATCCCAAGTTTTCTCTTCACTGCTTTGACGCTTCCTTCGTTTTTCAGAGCGTGTTCAATTCTCTCCATGCTATGCCTTCTTACATCGCATACCTTACGTCTATTAATCAACTTCTAAAGCTCTGCCAGTTCTATTTTGTCTGTTGTACTCGACACTTTCATGATTTGACACTTCTTAATCAGGTTCTTCGTTTCCTAGGAAAGCTTCCCAGTGTCTTGTCTAACTACCCTGCCTCCAACTTCCACTGCACACTCCGTAATGATACTCGTCAGATTATCATTCATTGTATCTACGCTAAGGTTGGTTTTTTCACTAAGAGCAGAGTACCTGTTCTGCAGCGACACTCTGAATTCCTGTACTTTCCCTCCCAGTGCTAGCTCATTGATGGGCTTTTTGCGTATCAGTTTCTGTCGTTCTTTCTTCAAGTCTAGGCGAATTCGAGACCGTACAGTCGCGGCCACTGTGAGAGGGAACACGGAGCGGGTGACCACGCTCCGCGGAGCGCCACGACAGGCGCCGTGCGAACTATTGCGGCGCAAGCGCAATAAGTGCCCAAGGCGGAGTTAGCTGCGCGTCGCCTGCTACGGTGCCTCCCACTTCGCCTAGAAACCTAGATTGGGCGCGCTTTGGAATACACAAACCCTGTAGCAATGGCGCGTCAATAGATACTATTATAAAGCAGTTATGAAAGCACGCAGGCATACTGCACACCTAAATATTAACTGCGCCTTTTACCTCTAAAAGTTTCGTTTGATCACAGAGCGTGGGTTTCATTATTGGCATGCTAAGGAAGTAAAAAAAATCACACGACAAACAAGACATACTAATAAATCTGTGCTTCAGATTTATTATATATATATATATACGATGAAGCCAAGACCACGGCTGCAAATGAAGCTTAGATGATGGTCTCCTTCCTTTCGGAGACCATCGAGGCAGCAGGGTGCAATGTCCGAACTAATGACGAAGGCGAATGTTAACACCTGGTTGCATCTCCCCCGGAGGCAATCGCGGCAGCCTTCCTACGTGGCAGGGAACTGTATAACGAATCCACAAGGGTGGCATCCAGCTTAAAACGTTCACATTCAGCGTGGACTGCTCTCCAAAGGCTGTCCCTTGACATTCCATGGAGGGGCTTGGGTGCGTGTGCCGCTTTTATTTGGCCCCAAATATTTTCAATAATATTGAAGTCTGGTGACTGGGGCGGCCACTCTAAAACGGCGATGTTGAGCTGGCGTAGTAGGGCTTCAACTTTCTTCGAAGTGTGCACAGGCAAACGGTCGTGTTGGAATACAGGACCAGCCCCGGAGAAGTGCACCTTTGCAAGTTCGCGATGGGCCACTGTGGTCAAATTTTCGCAGTACTTGTTCGCTGTGAACTTACCCTCGATTCTCACAAGAGGTCCGAGACCGTCTTTTGTGATCATGCCCCAAACACCTACAGTTGACCTTCCGCTTTTCGAGACTCTTTGTAACTTTGGCTGGTACCTGCATCAAGGAAAAAAAGAAAAGAACATTTGGGTGTGTAGACTACCGATTGTGAACGCATAAAATAAGGAAACGTACAGATAGCTGAAGCCGTTACGAACTTGTTCAAGCTATGTCTAAACATGCAGTCTTTGAAATGCCTTTACGATTGACCGCAGTCTCATAAGTCGTCACTGCGTTCTTCTAAACAATTTGGGTGCACGTTAATGATTCCTAGGAGGTCAAAATTATTCCGGAGCGCCTCCCCCCCCCCCTACGACGCGTGGCATCGCCTGTGTAGCGTCGGCCGTTCATCCTCATAATCAATAATCATCATGAAAACGAAAGCATCCGGGAGTCTCGAGATGTGTGCATGCAAACGGAATGACACACCCATTTAAACGTATTCAATTGGAAGCCCATGCTGGAAGGACATTTCTTTCTTACGAAAAGCACGTTTCCAAAAACACATTGTCGTGTAGCTTACCAGGTGTTGTCAGGGCGCCAAATACAGGCTTGCTGGTCGCACGATGTAGTGAACGTGCACTCGTCTGTGAAGACGACTTGCTTCCACTCCTCAGTTGAACGTTGCGCATGCTGTCGAGAAAACTGCAGCCGTTTTTCTTTGTTCTGAGCGCGAAGAACAGGCTTTTGGGCTGCAATTCTGCTCTTCAGACCCGCTTCCGGAGGCGTCGCTTGACCGTTGTCACGGATGCTCTCAAGTCGAGGGTATTTTTGATTTTCTGAGCAGAGAGACCTAGCTTCACGGCTGCCACCGCAACGATCCAAGCATCTTCTTGTTCATTCGTAACTCGAGACCTCGCCTTCCGCGGAGCATCCTTGATCCGGCGGCAAGATTTAAATGCTCTTACGATCTTGTTGACTGTCTTGAGCGTTCTTCCCGTCGCTTCGGCGATTTTTCGCTGCGACCTACCCTTGAAATAGAGCTCGACGATTTCCCAGCGCTCACTCTCAGGAACTCTGGCTATGCCGGAAGGTATTGCTTTGACGAAATGCCACACTAAGAACACATGCAGCCCCTTTTAAACTCATAACGAGCAGAGTTTTATCAAATGTGGGCGTAACTTTCGTCGCCTAAATGCGCTGTTTGACATGCGAAGCATCCAAGGCACACTCTGTTAATCTTATGCCACGTGCTCTATTTCCTTTTGCAACCAAGTAAAATTTCAGCGACCAACTTCATTTTGCGACAAAAATGAACGTCTGAAATTCGAAGCCGTATACTGGGTGTAGCATGAACGGCACGCCGAGATAACCCAGTTCAAATAAAATACTTTCTATCCAGCTCCATAGCTACAGTATTTTGGACCAGAGCGCGTGCGGCGAAGTGGGAGGCACCGTAGCAGAGGACGCACAGCCAACTCCGACTCTGGCGCTGATTGCGCTTACGCCGCAATACTTCGCGCGGCGCCCGCTTGGTGGCCCGTAGAGAGCGGCCACGCGTGCCGCGTTCCCTCTAACAGTGGCCGCGACTGTACATTCTATGGTCACTGCATCGTACCTTGCCAAGCACTTGCACATCCTGCACAATTCCTGGGTGTGCACTCATTATAAAGTCTATTTCATTCTTATTTTCGCCATTAGGGCTCCTCCATGTCCACTTGCGGTTTTCTCGTATTCGGTAGACGCTATTCAAAATCCGTAAATTATTGCGTTCTGCGAATTCCACTAGTAGCTCTCCTCTGGCGTTTCTAGTACCAATGCCATAATCTCCTACTGCCTGGTCTCCAGCCTGCTTCTTTCCTTCCTTTGCATTGAAGTCACCCATCACTATAGTATACTGTGCTTTTACCTTACTCATTGCCGATTCCACGTCTTCATAGAAGCTTTCAACTGAAGCGTCATCATGGCTGGATGTAGGCGCGTAAGCCTCCCAGTTCTCCCACTCCCAGTTCTTTTCTGTCTGCTAAGCTCCAATAGCAAAGGACGTGCCCATTTCGTAGCACCGTATAGGCCTCATCTGTCCTCCTAACCTCACTGAGTCCTATTAATATCCCATTTAACACCCTCTAGCTCCTCGAATAGTACAGCTAGACTTCCCTCACTAGATAAGGTTCTAGCATTAAACGTTGCCAAGTTCAGGTTCCAATGGCGGCCTGTCCGAATCCAGAGATTCTTAGCACCCTCTGCTGCGTTGCAGATCTGACCGCCGCCATGGTTAGTTGCTTCGCAGCTGCTGGGGACTGAGGGCCGTGAGTTATTTGACGTATGCACGTGGGAGGTAGTGGCCAGATACTGCACCAGGGTGGCCAATCCTTCTCTGGTGAGGGAGTGCGTTTTCGGCGGTGGTTACCGGTTAGGCCGCCCCCCAGGCCTCTTAATGCAGTTCCATCAACACGCGGATTTTTTTTTAAATCTGGTTGGGAGCTGCGTGGCGCCTGGATTTGAACCACGGACCTCTTTCATGCGAGGCGGATGCTCTAACCACTACGCCATCGCCGCACCTATATATATATATATATATATATATATATATATATATATATATATATATATATATATATATATATATATATATATATATATATATGTTTTCAAGCAATCTTTCCAATAACGTTTATTTATATGTCTTATTTGCAGGCCGTCCTCATCAGAACTGCGACTGTTTTTAAGACTCAGGAAAACTGCTCAAATTTTGTGTTCTACCATTGCTTCTGAAAAAAATGTGTTTACATTACCAGGCTTTACACTTGTGTAAAAAGCACGTGGTCCGATGTCAGTCTCGGTACACAAAACACTCGCTGACCAGATTCACCATTGGATTGCCACTGATAGACTCCCCATCATGTGAAATTTCCGTCACCCATTATTTTATTGCAATATGAATTATATAGACACTCTCGGCTGGATTTCGCTGCTGGCGTCGGTTTCAAGCACCGTATATGTATACGTATATATATATATATATATATATATATATATATATATATATATATATATATATATATATATATATATATATATGTATATATATATATATGTTGCATTTATATGAAAGCACAAGAAAGAAAGAAAAAACAGAAAGACTCCGGCGCACGGAATTGAACGTGAGACCTCTGCGTTGTTAATGCAAGGCGTTAACTACTGAGCCACCGAGAAGTACCTTCTCAACGCTTAAACGGCATGGTATTTATATCTAGCAGTTATCGCTGTTGGCAGGCATTTCGAAGGGGGCGGAAATATCGTGTTTTCAGTATTATCAGCAAGATGGAGCAGTGAGCGCGCGGAGACTCTAATCTTTCATACGTACTTTGGCTCGCGTAGAGAATATGGATATGTACGCTGAATCGCGCGCCATTATGTTGCAGTGGGGAGGATCGTACGTCTTGGCGAGCCTTTCGGTTTCGCCGGATCGATTCTGTTGTAGTTACCGGGCGCACAAAGGTCACTACAATCGTTGCACATCCTCTGTTTGCGAAAAAGCACGCTTTTCAGACACAGCGAGGTAACAACTAAGATGCTCATTCGTGTTTATATGTAGCTGTGAGTACGTTTCGTGTGTCATTCGTACGTGAGAAACGTGGGGCACGTTTCGATGTGCTTGCCATTCTGCGCGTGGCCTTCCAATTTGTTGCTATCACAATAATTGCTTCGCCTTTGCGGCAAAGTTGTGACTTTTTTCTTCTTCTGTCAAATAAGTGAGTTCAATTTGTTTCATAATACATCTATTTGTTTAGACAAGCAGAAAAAAGTATTAAAAGGCAACCTGGTCAGTTTCAATATGCGTGCGCATTATTTTCCTATATGAACCATTTTTTGCGAGTTATCTCAGTTATGAGTTACTTTTAAAGAGAGACGTGAACTAAGTCCTTATACTTTCTTCGGAAAGTCGTGGGACCCAAGAGAGGGTTAGGATATCACTTTGAAAACAATCATATACGTGCCTGTAGTGTGTACTCAGCAAAAAAAGAAAACGAAAGACAACCTCGTCTCATTTTTCTTAAAGAGCGTAAGCTTCGCTTCCTAACTGCTGCGAGAAACATAGGTCCATACTATGCTTTGCTCCAAGAAGTGATAAGTATTGTGATGATCAAACCTTCAGATTGATGAGAAGTTTTTAAGAAGCGACGGGGTGCATCTTGAAAGATTGATGAATAATGTAGCTAGAACAACGCAATAGAAAATTTATACCTGTGTCCCCACTGAAGGGGAAGTAAACTGAGTATTTACAAAAGCGCCACAAAAAATTAAGAGATACTCAAGTCCGAGCCTTGCTAAAAAAAATTTACGTGAACCGAAACCTGGCTTGCGATGCATTTCCATAGCAAGGTGTTTTACTCGGAAAAATATCGAGTCTATGATAAGCTACCCCTGTGCGCTTTGGCTGCAAGGTAGGTTCAGGTTGTAGTTCGCTTTTGCAAGACGTATGACGGCTGAATGAAAAATGCACTGTTGTCTTATCAGATCGATGGGATTCATAGAGATCGATGTTTTCCACTCAAGCATATTTTTTATTCTTCCTTTTTTTTCCTTCGTGTCAAAAGCAGCTTTACGTGACCACGGCACAAACTCGAGAGCTAGTGCCGCCTTCAGGCGAAACCAAACACGGTAGCTCAAACACTGTCATCTGGGTTCGCGTTCTGCGTTCTGTTCACTGATGTCAACACTTCACGCCGACTTTCTGTACAACCACACCACCAATAACACCGCAGTGCTCACTGATGACACGTTATGATGGACGGCCTTTTCAAGAAGATACAAGTCATGTTTGTTTACTTACGACAAAATGATTTTTGATCGATCCTACTCGGAGAACAAAACAAAAAAGCGGTTTATTTGGGTGTGTTTGTTTTTTAGTGTGTTTCACACCGTACTTTTTATTTTTCATGGTCCTCGTAGCAAGCCGCATCTTCGATGTAAAAGAAAACGGAAAGGAAGCTGAGAGAAATGAGAAGGTGGTGACGAAAATTGAGCAATATTAAAATGAATGGAAATTGAAGTTCCGTGGGCAGGAACTGTCGGTTCCTACCGACGGCAAGTTATCTTTTCACCCACATTTCTTTCTTCACATTAACCTTACAATTTGGTCTAATAACCTCTCTATACTTTACTTTCCTTGGCAATATTGTCCGACATATATATATATATATATATATATATATATATATATATATATATATATATATATATATATATTACAATCTCTGTATATTTAATTTAACAGAATAACAAACAAAACAATTTCAAGTCACTTTCAGCTCAATTTTCACCGTTCGAAACAATCGATATAGGAACGCACCATGTGTATACCTAATAAATAGCTCAGTTCGCGCTCCCTCTTTGAAGCTAAAAATCTATCGACTTTATACCACAGTGCTCTAAACTTTGGACTCCTTCAGCTTGGCATTGTGACTTTATAGACTACTATCAGTTGAATCGATTCATTCCTTATGCAGTTGGTAACTGAACTTGTTCTAACCACTCGCAGACGTAACTACGAAAATTTAACCGCTGCTCGAAACCCAGAAAGTCCTCATCGCCAGTTTTGTTGGTGTGCTTGTATATCGCGTGGCAGCCGTCAGTTTCAACGTACCGCTCGGCTAATGTCAGTCGACGGAAATCAATTCAAGGCCACTCAGTAGAGAACAGAAGATACGGCTTCAAACACCACGCAGATTGTTTTCCAATAACTGGTGCACTCACCATTAATACGTATATTGGAAAAGAAATCCACCATTCTCGCGGCTCTGTCGCATTTGGTCCGCGTGCCCACTGCAGGCAGCATGACAGAAATTGAACAAATTCTCGTTTTTTTTCATTCACTAAAACTAAATAGATGAAGATTTGGAAAAAAATTGGGGTAATTTTCACAATTTGACGAAGTAGCTACGTAACCTGTGAAAGATATTAGGTATATTGGATTCCTTTCGCAGCGTACTTCATACTACAACCTTATTGTCTGTATGGGCTGTTGGTATTCATTCAAATGAATATAAGTGAGTCACTTCTGTAGGCACGGTAGTGTGGCAGCTGAAAATTGTCTGCCTGCTGAGCTTATCTTGTTAAATGCGAACATATTTGTTTGATTTAATGGCGTGCCTAAGCGAAAATTTATGCACGCCTAACAGGCGGCATTAAACTGTGTTGTATGCTGATAACGTCGATGTTAACATTATTGTACGCTCCTTAAATACAAGCATGCTTTTGTAGCTCTGTCATAGCTGACGTTGATTTTAGAAGTCAACAAAAGACAGGTGCAGGCCGAAGAAAGGACTAGTATGTTCCTCCTTTAGATATTTACCCAGGATTCAGCTGTCACTGAGCCAAGGCAAGCTTTAAGCTTTGTCCGAGCTAAAACTTGCAAAGTTGCAAACTCTTGATAAGTTTAGCAGATTAGCAACGGAAAAGCAACGATGGAATCGGCACGCCACTGATGTTCTTACGTGCACCCAGAATTTTAGTGCTTTTACACTTTTAAGTGCGTATACAATCAGTCATATTCAAAAAATTAGGTCATATTAGAAATATAGAACTCGTAATTAGCGAAGGCTACCAGCACGGCGTCGTTAAAATAACGAATAACAAATAGTTTGAATAGAGCATCTACATTATATGGGCCAGGCCAAACCACTTGGGGAAGAAAGGTCTGCGACACCGTATCATATTCCAATGCCGTATTTGTGTGTTGGACATTAAATTTTTTAAGGAATTGTAGTTTGTGATGTTTACTTTCGAGAATAGTTTACGTTATGTGTCTGAGTGGTTAAGAAAAGAAAGTACACGGACTACTTCCTGTAATTAACGGACCATAGGCTCACGTTTCCAGAGAGCCCCATAATTGCACTCAGTAAAGCAAGAAGTGCTTCAAATTCACTTCCGCCAATTTTTCATCATTCACTGTATTGCTATTTTGTTAAAAGGCAATTTTGATCACTGATGTACGAACAATATTTCAAGTTAGCTATACCAATGGCATTAATGTCGAAATTGCATACATAACAATAGTCTGTATTCTCCACAAATGCTTATTGCACCTGTATAGCTGGGTGTTTATAGTTTTTTTAGATGCGGAGCATCTAATACTCGAGGCTTGTAGTGCGGCGCCGTCCGCAAGCTTCCTCCTCCTTCTTCCACCATCTGTGCATCCCTTCCTCCTCTACACACCACGCGCGCTTCACTCCTCCACCATCTGTGCACCCTTCCTCCTCCACACACCGCGTGCGCTTCTCCTCTTCACGAACATTCGCTAGCTGTATAATGTAGCGCGCATGCGCCGTCACGCTTCGAGAACATCGGCAGCTGACGCGCGCGCATGCGCCGTCGCGCTTCGAGAACATCGGCAGCTGACGCGCGCGCATGCGCCGTTTCGCTTCTCCCCGTTCTCGAACATTCGACAGCTGACAGTGCATGCGCCGTCGCGCTGTATATATACTCAAGGTCGGTGCTCGCTCGCTCAGTTGCCGCTCGTCGGTTGGTTTGTACGGCGCGTCGACGTCCGAGGTCGCAATGATCGACGTCCCTTCGACCAGCGCCCGCCAAAGTGTTGGCGGAACCGCAACCAAGTCGTCGTCCGAAGACAAGGCAGCGCGGAGAAGAGCTCGCGACGCCGAACGTAAACGTCGGCGTCGAGCGGAAGATGCTCAACTTAGAGAACGTGAAGCCGCTGAGAGACGTCAGCGTCGAGCAGCAGCACCGGATTCGGCCGCTTTGAAACATAAGCGTCGACAAGAGGACCCGGACTTTCGAAAACGGGAAGCCGAGTGCAAGCGTCGGCGACGAGAGGCCGATCCCGATGCTGCCCGCGAGCGCAAGCGCGCCGAGGTAGCGGCGTGGCGCGCCAAGCAGTATGCCACGCCCAACGCTCGCTTCAAGCGCGACTTCCTCGACCGAAGCTTCGGCCACACCTGCAAGGTGTGTGATCGTCTTTGGTTCGATAACAACTTAACTCGGATCGGCAACATTCAGAACAACTCCAAAGCGTTGTCGGTTCTTTGCGATACGTTTGGAAAGGGCACCGACTATGCCGACTACGTCGTGTGTGCTACGTGCAAGCAGTCGTTGATTGCCGGTCGAGTTCCCTCGGCTAGCGTGAGTTACGGCTACCGCTACCCGCCCCGACCCGAACATCTACCTGAGTTGAACGTCGAATACATGGCGTCGCGACACTCGCTGAAACGCGCAACGCACGACGACTGCAAACACCACCAGCCGACCACCAATCGCGGAACCTGCATCGACCACGTCTTTGCAAATTTCGACCTACGACCGCTGCAACCCGATCCACTCACTCTTCACTTTACCGACCAAAAAGCCATCGTGCTCAAAGTTCGTCGCAATAAATAAACAACGCCCTTTCGCATACGTGTCGTACGTGTTAACTCATTTAACACCCCTCCTACAACCACGTTAACCAATTTAGCCAGCGACCCAAGTAAGTCACAATTTAGCACCCCATTTCACAACCACGTTAACCAATTTAGCCATCGACCCAAGTCAGTCACACTTTAACACCCCGTTAACCAATTATATGCTCCGCATCCTCCTCAGTGTTCCCCCGAGGGAAGCTGCGGGCAATTTTTTATTTGCTCTACGGTGTGGCAATGTTACCAAAAATATTTGAAAGCTATAATATAAAGAGCATCGGCATACTATATTCACAGAAATATGACCTTCTCTCTTTAGTAATGTACGTCACCAACCAAATCTTTGTGTAGCGGTTACAATGCTATTTATAAAAAACGTAAATATTATCTACAATAGCTTGGGTAGCGCTATAGCTATTTAAATTATGGCATGTAGCGATTATCCCCATGTACCCTGATTCACTTGAATGAAACAGTAGCTCAGTGCTGTGCCAATTCTGGGCTGCATTCCTAGTTTTATGGCTAACCAAAGCGTGACTGCCCTAAGCCAAAGATCGACGAGTATATTTTCACAGCGTCTGTACGGCTCATGACCTCACCACGTCTAACAACCTCGGTACACAAACTCTTCCGAAAGTAAACGTACCGGTAATGGACAAATATCCTTACGCCATGGCTGCGTGGCCAGCGGTTTGCGGAAGGAAATGAATCAGCGGCATCAGATGACAGCGGAAGCGTGCGTTTTCTTCGAAGCGGAAGTTAGGGTCATCTACTTCCTGTCAGGTATATTTCTCTTATCTGCCTGCCAACGTGCTCACGTTTTTATTCTTTCCTCAGGCACGCTGCAGTGTTCACAACCAACGCCATTCAAAACCCACGAAGCGAAAAATGGCACTTTTGTAGTTGTTTAAACTAGTTCGTTGATACTTGTATAGTTGAAGCTTTCTGTTGGTTCAAACAGTCATATTTGTGCGCGCAATGCTAGCTATGATAGTGTTGGCTGAAAATTAGCAAAAGCTTTCGCCTGTCTTTCTGTGTTATCTGCATGCTATGGCTGCCCTCCCATAGATTACGAGGGTGCATACGAGCGTGCAGTTATTTCACGTGCTTTTTTTTTCTTTTTCCTGCAAACATGCCTTTTCTTACAACAAGCAAACATAAATAACATCACTTAAAAACCTGCGAAAATTTCACTTTGTCCAGACGCAATGAGTTTATGAAGCGCAAGTGGTATTGCGTAATACTTAGCTGCTCTGGTGTACTAAATTACCGACCACACGCTAAACAACGCAGGTAAAGTATACTGCGAGCTTGCTCAACATATTCTTTTTTTTACAGACACCGACTGGTGACGCTAGAAGCATAGAATGCCCAATGTGGGGCAAAAAAAAACAAACACGAGAATTTCTTGCGCGTTTAGGTACACTTACCTTCAAGCCATAAATCTTCCTCGTAATTATAAACCATAAGTTTGAGAGCACTCAAGAACCTATTGTTAACATTACTTGCGTCTTGAGCAAGTGTGCTATGTTCCGGCACTCAAAACATACATAAGATGCGGAAAACATGTCCTCAAGTGTTTGTGAGCTGTTGCGGCACGTTCAAGCTTTTGTTAATTACCCCAAGTTTCTCAGTCTGCTCCTCAAGGCACAGTTTGTGTGATTTTGTATATAAAGCAAATATCTAAGTGCACGCTTTTACTGCTAACTTTGTTACTGCTTCCAAAAGCATGCTGTTGTCGTTTCAGCGCTGTAATGACATCAAATTTTCGGCAGTACGACGTTGTTCACAACAAGAAGCGATTTGTCCTGGTGACTTCCAAAATTGAAAAAAGTAAAATTACTTTTCCTTATTTTATTTTTTAGACAATAACGAACAATCGTTATCCTAATGCATCCAGCGCTAATTGTTCCCCTAAAGAATGCTATAGGCTACAATGAGGCTCCACAAAAAACTTTCAGTATACACATAGCATCGTCTTTAAGAGTAGAACGTGACAGCGTAGTTGCACCTCATACGCGTCACCTTCTCTATTGCTAGTTTTTCTTCGGTTATAGGTGCATGCTTGAACCATGTATTTATAGAAAACAAACGGTGGTGTGCGTAACATTGACTGTATCAAACTATCCGAGAATGCCTGCTACCAGTACAGTTGAGCAGTGCTCGCTATGCCAAATTTCTTCCTTTTGCGAGTGAATGAAGGGCACGCTACTCTTCCGCGCGCGAAACAACGCAGCCAGTCACTTTATTACGTTTTGCAGTTGATGGGGATCGAATAGCTCTGCACTCTTCGTAGTGCACCTTTAAAACACCCACTGGTTGCTCACTTGACGTGTTTTTTTACGCTTAGCGCGATTCTGCGTTTCTGCCACTCAGTATTGCACGGACTATAAGGAGAGTCCTTCCACAATATACATGAAATTCATATAGTGTTTTTTAGCAGTTTAAAGCAATGATGTAGCTCTTTCGTAGAGCATCTGCTTGCCAAACAGAAGGCCTGAACGCATATCTCGCTGAAAGTGAACATTCTTATTAATTTTCTTTGGACCTGTCTCAATGTTTCGTTCAAGGACAACGCTGATTTTTCGCTCACAACCAGCGATACCAACATCGGCGCCGGAATTTCCACAAAACTAGCTCTTGGTAAGTTTACTATGAATAAGATAAAGAAAATCAAAAGAAGTACATCATGAAAATGCGAAAAGCGGCGTGGGTGGTCTAGAAATATTAAAAATTGAGATTCAACTTGCAACAACTCAATCTAGAGATGAATCCAAGCTTGTTCGTAAAATTAACTGGCTTTCAGCGACAAAAGTAGTTCAACAGCGTGAATTAGGACTCCATACTCCTAATGACCTCACTAAATTTTCAAATTTTATGACCCAAAACGTATTAAGCAATATGCCAAGTCGATAAAGCATGAGGCTTGTTTATGCGATTATGATTTTTGCGAGATGCTCTACCCTTATTGCAAAAATTACTTTGTCAAACCCATTTTTTTTCACTGTAATGATGAAGGAAAGCTTAGTTTAAAGAAAACAGACTTCATTTGTTTAACCTAACTACCAAATAATGCGCGTTTTCATTAGATATCTTACTTTTTTTAACGTGAGAACAGTTTGGGGCGGGGGGAGGGGGTAGAAACCTGACGCATGTATGCAGCTTGAAGCATTAGCGAATGGCACGGCAGGAAAAATGAAGCAACATGTCCAGGTCAGTTGCGTGATGTGATTACTTCGCTCATGAAATTACACTCTAAAGTTGTATCATATAATTTATTTCATTTTTTTTACTTCTCTCGCATATCTCTTTGTCAAAACCTGAAAAGCATAAAAATTCTTAAAGAGAGAGCGTCACTGAAGCTGCAGTTTCTTCAAGCGATATAGTTTTCTGATGAAAACATGACCACTTGTCAAAAAAATGTTTAAAACAGCGACCACCCCATTTTAAGGATATTCATCTCTTCACGCGTCTATCTCCTCCTGAACCTTTTAATTGTCAAAAGCTTTGACGTTCTACATTCCATTGCATGCAGTTTGTTTACTCTAAACTCTACATTACTGTCAACTACGTAGACAGACTGATATGTTTGTCCCCAAGCACCTCTATGACAGTGCTGAAAAGGAACGTAATTATCTTGCTCATAATAAAAAAAAAGTTCAGTCTGCGGTAATTTTTACGATGATAGATATGGTTATAAACGTGCGTAAACAAATTCCAAAACCATTCGCAAAAATTAAAAAAAATGTTAAAGTGAAGATAATACACGAAGAAGGAACAAAACGTCACGGGAGCAATTACGCCATGCTGCGGAATGCGGGTCATTTTTCTCTCGCCATCTTAAACGATGCTTACGAGCACTTTTCGGAACGCGTACGTGCAGGCATCCATCATGTCAACGAGCGTGGAAAGATAGCACCCTATTTTTTCCCTTCTTCTTTCTCTTCCTTTCTCTGTCTCCCCTATTTTTTTTACGTTACGCATTAGTCCCTTGCTCAAGGGTTTGATGAGAGGTTGGCGTGAGGTCTTGAATTATGAACAGCATTTAATAAGCTTAACCCCATTGTTTGGTTAGCAGCAGCAAGTAACGTCAAAACTTGTTTGATGACGTTTCGTTGCGGATGGTTAACAAACGTACATTAATGAGTAGACAAGCTAAGTTGGAATAGGCTGTCGCTAGACCATGTTACGAAAATTTCAGCTTGCTCTCTAGAAATGAACCCGGCAAATCTATAACGCAAATACTTTTCTATCAAATGTGCTTGTTAAGACAATGCATGGCTCATGACCACCTGGCATATATCGTGTGTACCTTTTCAATGTTTATATTCTATCTATCAGCGTTTCGATTGCGATCCACCAGAGGTTTGGGAAAGATTTTATATGTATAGAATCTTCAATTACTTATGTTCTCGCATCGCTGTGTGAGCCTCACACGGTGAACCTGACTAACTTTGATGTTTGCATTTAAGCATCGTCTGCAAGCTCTTATGATTGTACGTATTAAACATCGCATGACAATGAAGTTATTATTGGTGTGTTGTGAAGGAATAATCTTAGCATGTCACATATTACACGATATGAAAACGAACATATTTGTTCTCGTCGTTGTTGAATGTATAGGAGCTATACGCATCACCAAAGCACATCATCACATCTAAATTGTTGCAGGTGTATTGAATGAGCGTTTTGTCCTTAAGTAGTTTTGAAACCTATTTTACATCAAGTTAAGCGCCAGCACTCTTCAGAAAGTTGTTCAGTATATGTAGAATTTGCAGTGCAAGCGCAAACTGAATATAAAAGTTACTGATGCTACTTCAAGCACTTTCTAAGAACGTAACCATACTGCTGACGTGGAGCTTCTAACATCATAGAAAATAAGAAGTAAAAGCTCGCGTGCTGATTAGAAAAAAAGAAGCAAAATAAAAACAATAAGGTTTTGCAATTGCGCAGTGTTTACACAGAAATAAGCCACGGGAAAAAAAAAGAAAAACGAGCATACGGCAGTACTTGAGGTGAGGTACGATAGTGTTTGTTACTAATGAAACACAAAATCCAATTTTCTGATGCAGGCCTCTCTAATCTTACTGCGCACTAACAACATTTCTGTCACGACTGTAAAACAAAATCACGTTTTCTGCGTGCCCCGAGCGCTTGAGCATGTGAGCAAAAAATGTCGAACTTTGCGCCCACTGCGTCCCCAAAAGGCTGTTTACCCTTTGTCGCGTATCACAGGTTTTACGCTTCAATTACAAGCATGGCTTTATAGAGGAAGAAGCTAGGTTTTTGTTACTAAGCAACATTATGGTAAGGCGGATAACCACGCTTCTTGCTCAATATTTACACTGCAGCGTGTTTGTAATATCAACATGGCGCGTAAAACGCCCAAATCACTTGGCATATTGCTTAATACATTTTGGGTCATAAAACTTAAGAATTTAGAAAAGTTTGCGCTAGGCCACGTAGGTCTTGGAACAGTAAAACTGGGTGATTCTGAAGACTAATATGTTTTTTTCGCTGTCATGCAATTTGTTTCTTGGTTGCTTCTACGTTGTTACTACGCTTTAGCTAGGTGACGCTACGGGTTGTTTCCACGTTGATAATAGGTGCAGAGATGTTCGAGCTAAACCACAGGCCGTCACAGACATGACATGGGTTTCGAAACTCCACAGACCAAGAAGGGCTTCTAACACACTTCAGCCAGTGAGCCACGATCCCGAGATGTCGTTTCGCGAGGGACAAGACAGTGCAGAAGGTAGAAGTGTGTGTGTGTGTGGGGGGGGGGGGGGGGTTAAGGGGGAGAATTTGTGCAATTTGTCAAAAAACTTTGCCATTTCAAGGAAAGGCTTTCCAAAGTGACTAAAATCTGGACGCCTACTCTGAAGCATCGCTTCTGTTTGACGCTCATATTTTATACATCATGACGTAGTTAGGTGACGCCCCGCCGCGCTGGTCTAGTGGCTAAGGTATACTCGGCTGCTGACCCGCAGGTCGCGGGATGGAATCCTGGCTGCGGCGGCTGCATTTCCAATGGAGGCGGAAATGGTGTAGGCCTGTGTGCTCAGATTTGAGGGCACGTTAAAGAACCCATAAGCACATGCTCAGGTTTGGGGGCACGTTAAAGAACAAATCAATCAAATCATCAGAGAAGCTGAAACGTGTTCACCAGCTTTGTTGTTACCCAGCCTTGGGTGACTTGGTCAAAACTTCTCATGTTTCAATTTCTTTTTACAACAGAGCTTCTTTTGCAGTCATTGGTTGTAATTTATAAACAGGAAATTAACATCATTATTAACAGGCACGTGCTATGTTTGCCCTCTTCGTCATCTTCACCTTCGCTCACAGAACATGTTCAGCGCTCTATTCGTCCTCTCAATCCTGTTCTGCTTCGCTCACCAAATGCGCACGCCGATTGCTCCGATGCACAACTCTGATAACTCTTCTGAGCATGCGCGGTACAAGCGCTATTGTGCGTGCTATTGTGAAACTTGTCCTTGCATTCTTTCTCTTCTTATTTATTCTTTTCTTCCCATTTTCATTCCCCTGTGCAGGGTAACAAACCGGATGCAGCCTGGTTAACCTCCCTGCATTTCCTTTACTTTTCTCCTGATATCTTTTTTCATCTGATGAGTGAGAAAAGGAGTTCACAGAGTGAGAGAAAGAATCAGTCAGAAAATGATATAGAAAGGAAGAGGTATATATGAATAGGAAGAGAGAAGTTCTCGGCCCTAAATAATTTCAGATGAGACGGATTCGAACTCGGGTACTCCCGATTTGAAGGCGAGCATCGTGGCCAGTCGGCTATGCAGGCGGGCTAAGAGAGCTTACTTAGCATAGCCTTCTACTGTACCGAGAGGGTGGGAAAGAAAGTGAAAGTGAGGAGAAGAGTTCTGAGGGGAAAAATAGGGGCGAGAGTAAAATGTAGGGAAAAACCGTGTTTCGTGCCCGTTGAACCAGGCTTCGCTGATTCTTAAAGAACGAAATAGATTTTAAATAAAAGGACAGAAATGTAGAAAAGTTATAGAAATAGAATAAGAGGAAGAAAGAAAAAAAGTAAACAGAGACAAAGAAGGCAGCGCTGCTCCACTTTTTTTTTTCAAGCTTGGCACCACTCGTGTGAAGTTGAGGTTTATTTTTTTTTTAATTGAACTTAATCGGAAATGGCGTCTGCAATTTTCGGCTTCTTTCTTTATACACGATAACTTGCGAAAACGTCCACTGTTCGTAGCATATTCAAAAGTTGTGTATGCAGCGAGAACTGTGATTGCATAAAGGACATGAAAAATTACGAAGTAGCCTTTGGCGTACTCAAACGTTGAAGAAAAAGTAAAGTCCTCATTGAATAAATAGCGTGCACCCAAATACTTCTAATGCGCATGGCGAAAAACATACAGAAAAAAAATATAGGTGTTAAGGCCTTCCCTCCTCCAAATGATGTTACCTCTTTCGAAACGAGAATTAAGCTAATTTAAAAAAAGATCTGAGCCTACCCTTAGCGGCCAGCATTTCAAAGAGTGCAATAAAAATGGCAATGCTTTTCACATTTTTGTTCTGTTCGTGTTTCTGTCGTACATGGCTAATGAACATTCACTGCAGCAGATGTTTTTATTAATAACTGTACTACACTCCGGCACGGTGTTGAAGGTGTCGCGTGCCTTTACGAAATTAGGACACAAATCAATAGTAGTTTTCTTTTATTCTCCTTGGTTTTCCCGACCATGGCACACGCATGAGCTATAGTGTTATATCGATACTTTTTTGTTTTGTCTGCAAGTTTTCCCCGCTCCTACTTTCACCTGTCACCCTGAGAAAATTAGTCCAATCCATAATTTTTCCAGCTGTCGCTGCCTGTTATGCTTGTGCGTAGTTGTTTTTATCATACTTTGAAAAAGAACGAACGTGAGCCATTGGATTACTTTATCGTTGTTTTTATCATACTTTGAAAAAGAACGAACGTGAGCCATTGGATTACTTTATCATTGTCTTAATGCTGGTGAAAACTTTAATAACGGGTCTGAACGGCTTCGAGTTTAATGAAGTGCAAAGCTGTGGACTCGGAACGCCCCTGGAAAAGAAAGAGGATGGGGGAACTACTGATTGAGCGAAGCCAACGTTGTACTGTGGAGTTGATTTCCTTCGAGGGGATCCTGGGTGAAATTTTCACGTTCCAGAGTGGAAGCATCAAGACTGTTTTCATGGCAACGACGGGGGTATGCACAGCAAAGCAAGCCGGTGCTCCTTATCTCAAGTTAGGTTCAGCATTCTCAGAATTAGCTGTCGTTGCTATGATAACGCCTGATGGTGTAGTTCTTCAAGATATCCATTTTTGTTACTACAACATTTAACCGAAGAAACGATCTTCTATGAATGGCTCCGGGCAACTTCAGTACTTTTGTCTTATAGACACGGTCCCTTTCTTCGGGAATAACGTCACATGGCAGCCTATATTTTTTTTCATTTCTCAAAGTATAAAACAGAGATACGCATATAAGTTTGTGTTCCATTCCTGGTCCTTGTCAGGGCTCTAAGAAATCACCGATAGACTCAGAATGTTTTTACTTCACAGTAGGCGTAATCAAGAGCGTAGCGCATATACTTACTCTTGTTTTTTTTTTGTAACATCTCTCTCCTATCAACTTTTATTCCCCTTTCTCCTTTTCCACAGCACAGGGTAGCCAGCCGGTCTGAAAACCTGCTAACCTCCTTGTCCTTCTCGTACTTCATCAAAGAAAGAAGGGATCTCAGGCAATTTAGAAATGGTAACATAAATGCTCTCGGACTTAAATATTCAAAGTGACCTGTTTCTCACCGTGTTACTGCTTGGCGAAAAAAAACTTAAAGCAAACCAGAAAATTCATCGCTGTTCGCTTTCCAATCTGTTCCTTATTGTCTATCTGGATCTGCAAAGACCAAGTCTCGTCGAAGTCGTCACGTGTTTTCGAGCATTATTCGCCTGAACCAACGCCAAAACGTGGTGCGATTCTTTTTTTTTTACTTCCTCCCTCGGAGAAGACGTTGAAAGTTGCATAAATTTTCTGCCTACACACGTACCTTGCTCCTGATGAATTGGCGGCAAATTGCCGCATGACAAGTCACCACGTATTCACGGAGGGTGGAGAAAAAAAGGCTAGAATATTGCGGAACAAAGAGGAGCAGGCCCGTCGCTGTCTGACTTGTCGCGTAGCCTCGTTAAATCGAATCCCACCGCCATCTACTGCGATTCCCTGCAATACAAATGCACCATGAGGTGACGGCAAGACTTCTTTTTGGGAGTCTTTCTGTCACTGTTCAGAAGAAAGACGAACTCGCGAGAGACAGGAGACGCGGATGAGGAATTTATTTCATTCCTGCGTTATTCTTCAGATGTTTGTTTTTTTCTTCTTCTCTCACCTTGTCTTTATACCTGTGGCTTTCTAAGAAACCTTGGTTGGCACCGGCAGTGACAGGGCCGTGGGCTTTCCGGTTGCCCATTCGCACCACCGCCATCGCGTCTTCCGACGTACTTCCTCCATCTAATCACGGAAGAAAACCAGCAGTGCCCCATCCTTTCAACTTTCTTATTTATCGAACCGAAGATAGTGTGAGGGGGTGAAACAGGGAGAAAGTGTGCGAGCAACGTGGCGCTCGCTCTCCCCTCCCTGATAGAGCTTCATCTTATATCGTCCTTCGTCTTCTTCCGGCGCCCGGCCAGCTCTTTCAGACTCGGCGCTATCCTAGACTTGGTGCTTTTTTCTATTTTTTTTGCGTGGCTAACCTCCTCGCTCTTGTCTCTTCCGTATCCGCTTCCCGTTCTTCTTAGCGGTCCTCGGTTTCGTGCGTGAGCGTATGTATGTGTCCGTTCGTACAGACACCAAAAGGAGTGCGGTTTCTACGCACATACGTGTAGGCCCCCCTACGGCGTGTCTTTGACGATTTCTAGCGCGTCCGGTCACTCGTCGTTCCCTTCCGCATTGGAATGCTCCCCTCTTCGCCGCAAAGCGCCCTTCCTCTTCCGGTGTCACTTTCCCTGAAGGATCCCTGCTGCCCGTCCAAATTATTGGTCTTCTCAGGGATCTGACGTATATCACGGCATCAAAGGCGCGTGTCTTCCGCTCAGCCATGCCACTCTCACTTTTTCTTTCTCTACGTACCCTCCCGTGTCAGCTGAAGACCTCCTGCCGGCTTTGTGGATCACCTTCGCTCAGGCTGACCGATGGCGACCGTACTAGTCTTGGACGTTTGCTCCCGGGTAGAAAGGATACAGTGTGCAATAAAGCGATCTCTCCCGTTTTCCGCATCACCCATCTAAAGATGGCAGCTGAATTCTGAGCTCCTTTGAGGTCGCAGAGGTCTCATTTGGTTGCGCTTCTGAAGGATTTACGACCACTAACTTACATATCGTTACACTAAAGCTCGCACACGGAACATAAGTACGCAAAAAGGTAAAGCAGGCTCCTCTTGTGCTTCTTGTATAAATGTGCCTAAGTGCACAATATGTCATTTAGTAAACATCAGCTTCTGCATTTACGCGTTCTTTGGTAGTTAATTAAAACGTTATCAGCAATCTATTTGACCTAAATGGTTAATTCAATAGCGTGCCTCAAAAACATAATGTCCGTCTTTTTGTTTCTCTTAGAGTTATCCGCCACAGTGGTCTAGATGTCATGGTGCTTAACTGCTGACTTTAAGGTCGCAGAAGCACTGCCGCGGTTAGATAGCGCCAAAATACTAGATGCCTCTGTGCTTGGATATAGGTGCACGTTACATAACTTGAGAGCTGTTAACTTCCAGAAGCCTGCAGTGAGATGTATCTAATCATATCGGGGTTTAGGAACATAAAACCACAACAATGTATATACTCGTGCAATTACCGCATCCAGAACCTTGTTGTTGTATACACCCAAAAATATATTTGAATAAATCCGTCATTTAGAAGTACCTCTAATATTTTAGGACACCAGCGTTATTCGTCTGCGGTGTGATAATTTCGAAGATTTATTTTTCTTTTCGGCAGCTAACGCAAGATCGCATGCGGAGTTCTCGGTGCCTCCAGGTAGAAAATGCAGAGCATTTAAATGTACCAACTCTCTCCAAGGTACTGGCGTCTACCAAACAGCGCCAACTGAACAACTTAAAAGGCCATGCATCCCTTTGTTATAAGTGTCTTTGGATTTCCGAAGTGTGGCGTTCGGTTCCGTTGAGGACGGTGAAAAAAGGCCTTGGGTGACGGTAACATCGAAAAAGTTCGATGAAAAGGAAGACGACTTCATCTGGGACAGAGCCGATATTGAAGATGCGATAGGTAAAGATGAGGAAGAGAAGTATGATGATGACCAGGACGCGGAATAGCATTCATTTAACCACGTGAAAGTCACAAAGTTTGTTTCTCGCTTCTCCCATACAAATCTAACAGAAAAGAGCGTGGCTGAAAACATTCACGCAACGAAAATGTTCTCAATTTTTCACCGTGTAATGTCAGCACCCACGATTTTTATTTCAATTTTCGGGGGAAGAACAAAAAAATAATAACAGCGGCTAAATATAAGACGTTTGTGGTGGTGTTTGGCTGCAAACCAACAAGTGCAGGTTCGACCCCGGGCGCTGCAGTCACATTTCGAGGAAGGCGAAATGCTAAAGCATACTGTGCGCTGTCACTGCACGTTAGAGAATGAAGATTTCCGGAGCCCTCCACTGTGGCATGCTTGGTAAGCAGGCCGTAGTTTTGGCACGCAAACGGAGATATTATTAGGCCTACTTAGTCTTGAAACTGTTCTTATAAGAACTCTCAAGTTCCATTGATTCTTATCTCCGCCAACAGTCTATTTAGATTCAGGAGAACTCCAGTGATACGCCGCACAATTCATGAAACAGTTTATTTAAGGATATTACTGCTGACGGCACCAACGTGCCTACTTTGGTGCTTGAACTCATTGAAGTATAGCGTAGAGAGAATAACCCCTTTGGCGAGTTTTAATGCGCCAAATCTGTATCGCTATGAAGCGCAATGAAAGTGAAGAAAGAATGAAGCAATGGATAAGAAGCAAATATGCGCTAAACGTTCTGTGTTGTTTATACTCCTACGCTAAGCAACACGTATCTCGTTGGGCAGCGTTTGAACTCACGATTGCTGCATGTGTTTTATAACGTCCCCGATATCCGTGCAATTCACTAGAGCAAGCACAAAACCCGGGCGTAGAGTTTCCCTGACTTTGCTACGAGGCTTGCTCACATTACTAATAAGTTAGCGAAATGGCTCATCTGAAGTGCACGCTGACATGGTGTGAAAATGCGCAAAGCCATTACGTCATGGAAACTTAACGAAATAAGTTTATTTGTTAAAGTGAACTTCTTTATGCTAGCCAAGAGGTGTCCGGGGAGTTAAGAACGGATCTCACTTAGCTAATGCGCCGGCGCTAACGAGAAAATTTGTGGAACGAAGCGGCAAAATGCTCGTAACTAACACAACCCGCGTGAAGGATCGTATATTACATATATTTGGTCTCGAAGGATGGGCCTCACCAAAAACAATTCAGCCTTCCTTCGTCGACATAGACTACAGGCCACATCGTAGACGAGGCAGCAGCGGCAATGCTTTACTCGGATCGTTCGCCGTCATGTGAGACAAACTGCGGCGTATTGGAATTCCCCTGGCGACCACTACATAAGCGCCTCCCATTGAAGCGCACACTCGGTGCTCGAAAGATAACGGGTCGTAAAAAAAAGACGTGGAACGCGCGATGTTGCGCAAGTCCCATTGGAGAAGCGTGTTCAGGGGGGGGGGGAGGGGGGTGTGGAGAAGCCTTTCCTACTCTTTAGAGTCAAAATGTGGGGGGTAAGTTCCTGCGTCAACAGTCGATCGCGGTGAGTCCGGCTGGAGAGTGCCGCGAGGTCTTCGGAGACCTTTTGGTAGCCATGTTTCCCCCCCGCAGGGAGCACCGGGTAATTCTCACCTTTGTAATGCTTGGCGCGCGGGATTCCTTTGTTTCCTTGTGCGGGTCGCTCTCCCGGGCCAACGTCGAGCCCTTTGTTGTTGTTTCTTTCCCTATCGCTTACTTCTCCATAGACTGTCCGCTGTAATTGTCTCGGCTATTTCTATTTATCTTTCTTTTTTTCCGAATCTCTCATTTCTTTGCGCTGACCTTTGTGTGTGCCACATTTCTCTTTATTGTTGTTGTTCTCGGGTAGCCTTTGTCTCTTCTATCAACCCTCCTTTAATATATTTTCTTTCACACTGTTTTGTTTCGTACTCTTTTTTTGTGTTATACCTTTGCACACGAGTTCTTGCTTGATTCTCGATTTCATAATTTGTTTTTCTGTAATCTATTCTGGCTTCGACATCTGTTCATTTTTGTTTCTTTCTTGGATCGGTACCATTCGTCATCACTTCGCCCGATCAGGCTCTTCCTTCTCGCCTGTTCATCCTCATTTTTGTCACTTTATTGCTTGTTCCCACGTACTCCAATCATTTCCTCCCTTTATTTTTCTTGTCAGTATTCTCCTCTATTCACGTGTCTTTTCTCGCACCATGTGGCCACTGGCTCCTTCTCTCTGGGCTGCCTTTGACCTTCTTTGTTTTCTGGACCAAAAGGAACCGGAGGTGAAAGTCAATCTTGTCCATCGACAGACCGTTTTTCTTTTTTGGCCCGGGCAATGGGGGTGGACAAGCAGAAACAACAAGAATCTGAAGAACAACAGAAAGAAAAGTGGGCCAGATCCCTTTTAGCTCAGGTCACGTAGGCTTCCACATTACCTGTTGGCGTCTGACGTTGTCTTAGACTATTCTTTGTGATCATCGTCGGCTGCAACGCCTGCCCGTACACAAAAAGGATGCGACGTTCAGGATGGATGACCACTCTTCGGGGTCTTCGGCTTCGTGCATCGAGAATCATCTTGTTTTGCGAGCGGTGGATTAAGTAATCAGATCAACCCTCACGGGGTAGCCTTAGCCATTCTTACCTGCTTGGGCAAAGATGCCGTACATAGGGCTTTCTCAGCGGGAGGAAGCCATCTTATTGTCACTTCGGTAGTACGAGATAAGTACATATATACGTAAGTGTCACGGCGTCGAGTATATTTTAGCGTTACCTGCTGTGGAAAACAAGGTTGGGACAAAGGACGAGTCAATGAAAAAAGATCACGCGCTTGTCCGCCCGACAAATGAATATTTCATGGCACAGACAGTAGGCAAATCTGCATTCGTTATTAGTACTCTGAACTCCCTAAATGTTTTCCTTTAGTATGTAAGTACAAGTGCAGCTTGTCGTTCCACATGATGTAGTTTATACAGCAAATAAGCTGAGTGCAAGGTTTGAAATATTAGGATCCGTGGAAGAACAACCAGCTAGGGGAGACATGGGGTGAGCTGTTTCACGAGCAACTGAATTGTATTGTAAATTAAGGAATAGGCCTTCATACGGCAGACACACAACAATGATGATGATCAAGATGTTGATGTTGATGATGAATAGTTATTCTTCAGGTAGTGGAATTTGATTACTGCATTGTTCTGTAATATTGCTGAGAGATGTGATGACGTGTCCGAATGCTACATAAAGAAGACTCAAACAAAGTAGCCGCCGAGTTCAGCCGATCATTTTATCTTATCAACTGGTGACGTATCCGTCAGTATTCTAGAGCATCTATACCGCACTGCCGCATGATTGAAGGAGAACTAGAGGAGGGGAAGGGGTGTGCAATATACGTTACACAAATAAAACTTGAAGCATACATCTCCCAGCACAGTAAAGCAGCTGGCAGCATTTTGTTTGCAAGTCGCAGTTAGTTAATTTTGAATAAAGAATGAATTCAAAAAGTAAGAAACTCTGCAAACCTCTGGAAACTCTGCAGGTGGAGTGCTGCTTCACGGCGTCTAGAGACGCTATTTCTTGCATGGTAATAACTGCGCTTAGATTTGGATCAGCTGAATAGTTAGGAGAATAAATCACTTGCCCATGTTTACAAAGAGCCTATGATATTAGAACTTTTTTTCTAAATAGGTAACAGATAATCGGACTATCAATTGGGAACAGCTCTTAATTATGAGGTGAAGGCTTTGAGAGTTAGGTTCCAATTCGTCGTTAGTGCACTTTTCAGGACCCTTCCTTGATATGTTAATACTGTTCGTAAGAGAAAATTCTCCGCAAATGTTCACGTCGGACATATCATCATCTAGACTTGCCGACAAGCCACACAAATCACTTAGACACAAAGACCACCATGAATTCAACCACCGACGTCCATACGCGCTGCCTCAAAAGTTGTTTGCTTCTACAACTAGTTAAAATGACTCTAACGAGATAAGCAAATTTTTTCGTGAATTAAAAGTTTAGAACATTACTCTTTAACAATGCCAGTTTACATTTACTACGAAAGACGCATGGTGAGTGAAAAAATATTAAAAAAAAACATGATTGACACACCACTTCGCGATTCCCGCATCAATCGTCACTACGTTATAGATTCTGACGGCGTCTACCAGAGAATACCTTGTTTTTAATCACTAAAAACAAGAACAAGAACAAAAACAAGGTCTTCTGAGGGGGTCAGACACTTAGCATGTCAAGTCTCATTAAATTTCATTGAGCAAAAGTTGGGACAATACCAAAGATACTCTTTGAAATCTGTAACGGCACGTATGGACATTTTGGCCAGGAATGGTAAAACAAATTAACTTTGTTTTCAATTTTCTCCGCTATTAATAAATCAACGGTGGTAAAATAAACACTGATAGAGTTTTAGGAATAAAGTTCATCAATATAAACCAATTCTTCGCATCGCTTTAGTGCAATTTTAACGCACCCAATTGAAAATGAAGTACCAAGACGACAAAAAAAAAAACACTGCCTATTGACCCGCAGTTCCACTCTATTTCAACAGAAGCGGCCGAATGCGGTGGACACTGCTATATCGAAACAGCGTGCGCGAGAGAGCGTCACGTCACCGAAGATGCCTGGAAAGAGGCGGCAGTTAACACAAGCGCCTAGCGCGTGCTCGCCGGTGTCAGCCTATCCATCACCGGAAAAGCCAGAACGATTGTAACGTGTCAGGCGTGGGGGGTGGAGGCACCCGTGGCGACAGACATGTCGAACAAGGCTCTTTTCACGTTGAGCCCTAAAGTCTCACGCTCTCTCGCAGCGTGGCTTCTTTTCTTTTTTAACCGAAAGCCGTGCTGTTCTCGAAGACGGTGGCGACACGCGGGAAGGTACACTCTGCGGGCGTTCGGATCTCGCCACCCAAGTGAGCGCCCATTTCTCTCGCTTAGCGAGTCAGTTCGTCGGGACGAGCCGTGAAAACACCGTCGGAATCCTTCGTCCGCCGGACAGGACGTCACGGGAAGAATAAATACAAGTAATAAAGCAACGCTCGTCACGACAAACACCTGAAGAAGGAGGAAGAGGCCCGGCGGCGCGGAGGTGAAAAAAAGCGTAGGAAGAAGCTTCGTCTCATCAATCTCGATTTGATCCGCTTCGAGGGATTTCAAGAAAAACGCCGCTGGCAGCAGTTCTCGGGATTAAGGTACCGCTTTTTTTTATTTCCTCGCCCTTCCCAACGTGCTTGCTTTCTTTCGCTTGCTTTAGCACTCGCTTTGGCTCTCGAGCGCTGCCCGCGTTTGGGGTGGAGGAGGAGTGGGGAAGGGGAGCCTCAAGACATCACGTTTTCCTCGCTTCCGGTCCCTCCTCTTACCCCCTTCGATGCTCTCTACGTTTGACGTCTTCTCCTTTTTGCCGATTCTGTTCGCGTCGTTCGAATTTCTCCTCTACTTACACCTTTCGCCCGTTCCGTCACTGACCGCTCGAAGCACCGACCTGGGAGAGCGCTCTGGTTCGCCATAGACGGCTGCCTTACACTACGCCCTCGTAGCCGCGCTGGCTTGAAAGTTCGCGGACACATCTATACCACTATCCTTCGCCTACGTGGCACTTTTACACTTTTCGATGCGTGGCTACCGACGAAAGAGTCTCGCTCGTCGAGGAAGGTCTGAGAGGTGTTGAGAGGCCTGAGGTGGCGAAGCAAGAAAGATGGTTTTCTCGTTTGAGCTGCCGAGCGCCTGCCCCCTCTTTCAATGGGCTAAAGCGAACGGTCCGGGATCTCGAAGGTAAGGCTTCATGACATGGCAGCAGTGTCGTGAGAAGAAGCCGACACTAAAAAAGGTGCAGCTAAAGATTTTCAGAGCAGCCCTCTCAAACGTTTTCAGAATGAGGTTGTACATCGTAGTTAACGGATCGGAGGCTTCCTTGAGCGGGGATCGGTGTGTAGTACAAGAGCGAAAAGGTGAGAAAGAGAGTACGCGGGGTGAGTTGGGTTCGCAGGTGCACCGCGGTGGAGCTTCCACGCTCCCAACGTTTCAACCCCGATTGACGCGCTTTGGACTTTCGCACGTCTTGCTGCTGCTCCTTTGCGAAGATTTTTTGGGGCTCGATCGAACGTGACCAAAAGACTAAGCTTCAAGTGGTGGGTGAGCGGCTCAATAAAAGCGATGACATCGTTCGGAGCATTCGCTCTTTACACTTCGGTTCGCCCATTTGGCGATGGGCCCTCGGTTGAATTGGATGAAGTGCCAGGATTATTTACTTTGCCGATAGGCTTCGAACAGACTCCATGCTGCTTCACGCTCCGTCTTTGCCTCGCTCTCCTCTGGTGCTCTCCAAACGATTTGAGCGGCTTTTCTCAAGTGTTTCTAACTAAAGTTACAAGATTGCCGGTATTAGTTTTTTTCTAGTCGCGAAACGTGCTTACGCTCTGTTTAAATGTGCGATGAGAAAACGAAATGAATGTCTACGCGCTGTTTTGTAACTCGCTTATACCGGTTTCTCGGTATGAGACTTTGTACCTGCAACGAGAAATGTACTTTTTTTCTCTCCAGAAACGTATCGTCGTATGAATCTTGAGAGACGGTGCTGTTTCGTGTGGCTCAAGAGGCGATGTGATATGGCGACATTATCTTCGGTTATGCGTATGCAATGTAGTTTGTTTCGCAAGTTATAATCGTTATTGAATATAAGTATTCGCGACTTGAGGTCTTTCCCCTTTTATCGGAATTCACATTCCTCAAAAGTTGAGCGACAGGCTGTGTTCACGGCAAACATAATCCCTGATAGTGTTACCGTTTTCGGTAGATTGCCACACGCGTCCGTCCTACAGCGTGCTCTCACAAATTATTCCTCTGCGTTTTCAAAAGAAGCTCGTTACCAAGTGATTCTTTATTTCTCCTCGATGGCCGTGTAAAATATATCCACATTCCTTTAATGATATCTTGGGTTTTATGTCCCGAAGCCATGATACGATTATAAGAGACACCGTAGTGGTGTGCTCGAAAAATTTTCACCATCTTGTCTTCTTTACCGTGCACCTACATCACACAATACACGGGCCTTCATAACTTGTCCTCCATCGAAACGCGATTGCCACTGCCGGGACTGAACCCATGACCTTCATGTTAGCAGCCGAGCACAATAGCCATTGTTCCACCACGGCATACAAAGGTAATTCTTTTGGTCACGGCATTTATTATTACAACATGCTTATCTGCACGACTGCTTGCGGAACTACCACAACTGATGCTAATCAATCAATCCTCGTGTATTTTCGTTTGTGTCTCGTGTTCTTGCGTTTTTTTTTTAACTATGAACTGACATCAACTAACCCAACTATCAGCGTTACTGAATGTTAATCATAATCAAAAGTGGCTAATACCTCCGGGAAACAGTTCTGCGAGTTATATAGCAGTGTACACGGCAATGAATAAGAAATAACAGTTTATTCAACATTGAAAGATTAGTTTCAGATTGAGGAATCTTAGTGCATGTGAAGTTGAGAGACTTATAGCGATTTTGTGGGTTCTATCACTAGATGTCACAGCAATCTGACTGCTGCACGTGGATGGCTGATATTGTCTCGTTTCAAAAGGCAACTTTCTTTTTAGAGGTGAAGCATAGGGTGTAGGCTTGTTCGTTGCTCCCTTTCCGTTGTCCGGCACAGCACATGCAAGGTAACCACTAGTCCCCCACCGTATTTCTATCACGACACAGCCCATGGAAGGTACCTAATGTACGCTCATTGTAGCTTTCATGAAGTATAGGGAGCATGTTGGCATACATTATTCCAACATGCCATTTGTCAATCTGCTGATAAGTGAGGTACCCGCTACACATCTGTAAGGCATTACGTGCACTTTGTTTGTCCTGTGGCTGATGACAGTGAAGATTAAGCGCGTTCCAGGCTACACACTCGCTTTCTGCCGTGGATTGAAACGAACATGAATGTGCTTTCGCCCACGAAAGACAACGCCAACACAGAAAAATGGCAGCATATCCACAGAGTGAATGATGGAGAGTGGGGCGAAGCATTCGTCCGTCCATGCGTCCGTCCGTGTGACCGTCCATGCGTCTGTTTGTGCGCCCGTCCCTGCGTTCTTTCATGCATCCGCCCCTGCGTCCGTTCATGCGTCCATCCATGCATCTGTTTGTGTGTTCGTTCGTTCATCTATTCAACACTCCAAGTCCCACCATCTCGCATCTTTTTATCATATATTCCCCATATAGAAGCACCGCCATCCAGCGGACATTCCAAGGACTAAACGAGAGGTGGCACACGCACACTTTCTTACGGCCTGCGCTTTGGGTCCACTTCCCACCTTTAACCACCTCGAGTTCATGGTATATTCTAGTTTACTGTATTCATGGCACTGCGACCAAACGCTCGCTAAACCTTTCGAAAACCAAGGAGGTTACGCCCAGCGAGTATAACGTAGCAACCTTTCCCTGTCAGATAGGGCTCAATTTACATGCCAATGGCTGCTAATGAGAAATGAGAGACAGGAGAATTCGGCTTTTACTTTCTTACGGCTTGCGCTTCGTATCTACTTCTCATTTTTAACCACCTTGAGTTCATTCATGGTATATACAAGTTCATTGTATTCATGGCACTGCGGCTCAACGCTCGCTAAACCTTTCTAAAGCTAAGGAGGTTACACCCAGCGAGTATAATGTAGCATCCCTTTCTTGTCCGATAGTGCTCAATGTACATGCCAATGGCTGCTAATGGGGATCGCAGCGTGCGCGTTGACTAAAAGCCGAATGCTCATATCTCTCATTCCCCATTAGCAGCCATTGGCATGTACATTGAGCACTATTTTTTATTGTTAAACAACGCACAGAAGAAATCTCTCACTGACACCACCTTGGAGGTCAAGTGGTATACCTATTTCGGGTATGTGCCACTGGTGGTTACGTACGAGGGACGCCCAAGCCACGCCATAAGGAGCTTCGCCCCTAATAAGCCGGAGGCATGGTGTACAATACAAACAATTGTTGGTATCTTACACCATGCCCGGGGGCCAAAGTTCGTGAAGTGGCGGCAAAGTGGCATTGCCGGACAGAACCTGTTCCTTCAGAAATGAGAGCTCGGCATGCGCTGGCGCTCTTTCCATATATCCTCCTGACTTCCGGGTTGGATTTTGGTCCACGGAATTTCCTGAAACTTTCACAACTGGGTGTGTAGGTGACGAAGATAAAAAGTGAAGCTTATTATTTCCGTTATGCCTGTGCTTTAGGTATGGCGTGATGTCCAACTAATTGGACGCTGAAACTTAATTAAAGCGTTAAGTAGTGGGCCTGAAGCAACACAAAGCAAGGCTACTGAAGAAAATTGTGACAAATTCCGGAATAACTGCAAGCTATTATTCAAAATGTAACAAATAATAAAAAAACCAACAGAAAAGTGGACCTTAACTTTCGCCGTTTAACTTCTAGAAGATTGCCCTGTTGAACGCCACCATGTTTTCTTCTTTGTTTCGCGATCTCCTGGCGCAATTTTGACAAAACTTCATGGAGGGCGCCAGTAGATGTCCAAAATATTGGACAAGTGGTTTTTGAGGAAGAAAACATGCTGAGATCTTTGTAGTGATGGGGTATTTCATGTCCAATATTTTGGACAAATCCCCATAGCTGGAACTCAGGAGGATATATACGTCAACGCAGACATCAAGCTACAGCCCACAGCCGAAAGCTTAGGAATAAGCGATCATTCACTCGGCGATTCCCGTTCATGACCATCAGGTGTTTAAGGCATGGAAATGGGCAGTACGGAATCAAAGGTCAAGGGGGTAACGTCCCGACAGACGTTCGGAAAACAGTGCATTGCCTTCCTAGAAGAACACCCGACGACGCAGCCATATACGTGCACTTAAAGTGAAAGCTGGTAAGCAAGCCCCCGTTAAAAGTATGGTCGAGTCGAGAAACGAAACATCATGGTTGAAGTATACCTAAAAGACTCAACCCTCTAAAAACGCCTAAATGTAAAAAAAAATGCGCATGCACTTCGTCTTTGCCGACTTCAGGCTAGATTCAATTGAAGAACTAGTGGCTCTACACTTCGTGGACCACAAAGCAGTAAGAATGCAGTCAAAGCGGAACGCAGACCTCAACCCAACATATGAGTTGTGACCAATAAAACATTCTATGGGCTGTGCACACGCATCGTTGCTAATTTACGTGCGCGAGTGGGCGGGTGCTTGAAATCTCTTATGCTTCGCCCACACGTCACGATTCTGTTCATGGAAATGCGTCAATTTTTTTTCTTTCCATCTCATGTTCTTCCATGTAGACACACAAAAAGTTTCGTTGAATGCTACTGAAGCTATATATAAAACAACGGTCTTTTTACTTAACGCATTGAAATTAATTAACATCAGTGGTATTCTCTATAGTCAGCTTCAGCACCGAAAGTAAGAACTACTCGGGACATCCTCTTGAACTAAACAATTACACTTTAGCTAACGTGGTTGCTTGAGCCAGTTGGTATGACATTATTCACACAAAAACAGCGCCAATAACGAGGGACAAGAAAACAAGGAGACAGACAGCTTTGTTAGAACAGGATAATTTGTTAGAAGAAATCCGGGTAGAAAATAAATTCTTGATGCCATTTTCACAGCAATCGCACCCATATTCTGCCATCGTGTATCGTGCGAAATCTTGCGTCGAAAGTGTCGCTCTGGCGCAGCAATAGCTAGCCAAGTCTAACCATGCTAACCCCGCCAGTGGCAACATTACCACCAACAACAATCTTTATCTTCGGAAAGAAAAGATCCACTCGAACTAAAGATGCTGATGAAAAACTTGGTGTATGATTGACCTTCGCCTTCCGGAAGAAAAACGTGATAGCGCAATTGAACCCATCTGCGTCACAATCTCACTTTCCAGGCCTAGCTTTGTTATGTCGGTAGAATGCCCAAACAAGGCTCCTCGAAAACGAGCGTCTGTGTTTATACCATTCACCACTGAAGCTATCCTTGAATGTCAGCTGCGAAGGATGAGTATAATGATGATGATGATTTTGATTATGATGATGATGACGACGACGACGATGATGATGATGACGATGATGATGATGATATCTTTTATTTGATGGCGCTCACACGAAAACGAATGGACGGCGAGTATTTTTGCGAAAAGCTCACTGCGCCATAATTCTTTCTTTAGCGAATCGTGAAGAGCCGGCCGCACCTCTATTACACCAACACGTGAACCTACGCAGCTACTGAACTCGCTGACGAATTTGCTAATGATTGGGATTAACATGTCCGAGTGCTTGATGTTGGGTGTGTATTTAGAACCCCCAATAATTGTGCAATACACATGTTTTGAGGCCAGACTACATTCTATGCTTTTGCTACGCAATCTTACATGTGTAAAGAACACTTCCCCGACTATATGACATTCATATATATATTTTTCGAAGCAGTTTCAAACAATGGCGTGGCTCTAGTAGAGCACCTGCTTGCCATGCAGCACACCAGGGTTTAATTCAAGCACGAAGCGAAGATTTTAGTTATTGGTTTTATTTGCATCTTTCTCAATTTTTCTCTCACCTACAACCCCGATATTTAACCCAGTCAACGACGGCGACACCAACGCCAGTGTCGACACCTGTGTTTCTGCTAAACGAGTTTATAACGCTGTCGCGGCAAAACATTATCTTCCGTGGCAATCTGGATATTATTCTTCTAACCGACCCAAGCCTGGTTTCCTTGTTTACAACATAAAACCTGACCTTTAGTTCTAGTTCTTATATATCCCGGCCTTCTTGTATTGCTCTTGAGTGCGTGTTACCATTCATGCTTAAACACCTTACAGCAAGCATTTTAACGTGATAGTGTTACATAGCTTGTGCCGCACAAATTACGGCGTCGGCGTTGTTGGTTGTGAGCGAAAAATCATCTTATGCGTGACCAAAAAATTGAGAACGATGCAAATAAAATAAATGAAAAAAATCGTGGGGAAGAATAAGGATCGATCTAGAGTCATTCAGGTTTGAGAGGGGATTGAACCCGGGTAGTTTGCGTGGCAAGCGGATGGTCTGCTTGTGATGGTCTGCCTGGATGGTCTGCCCGCTTCTGCTTGTGAATACAGTGAAAAGAACTTCATCTGCTTGAAAACGCAGTGAAATGAGTTTTTATGCTTTAAAATCACATGCATACTGCATACGTGCTTCACAATGAAACATGAAATATTGATGTAATAATGCGTGAGTCAAGCACCCATTGCGAATGGGTGGCAGAACATGTGATAATCATAGTAGCTTCGTGGTTTAAAATCGGTCACGACTATAAAAGGCACACACGCTACTGCGCCTATTTTCTTAGGGCCACGTAGTGGGTGCACAAGTTCGAAAAGGCTTCATGCACTAAGTGTCTGAATTACGCACTATAGCAACAGAATATCGCTATCGCGTTCATCTCCTAAAGGTGAAGCTTTGGGGTTTCCTTTTTTTTTTGTTTCCTCCTTTAAGAGCCCTGACACATGCAAGAACGTAAAGTGCTTATTCGCGGAAGTAGGCCGCACAAGAGCGGCAGCTACGTCCGCATGTAGCTTGAAACTCTGTGTCTTCACACTCTTGTCCTTCGTATTTTCTTCCTTCAATCTTCTTTGCACAGTAGACTGTGGAATCATAAAAAAAGTGAGCGTGCAGCCTCTTTGGCGAATTTTTCTCTTCATACAGCACGATTCCAGAAAGCGAAGCGTGCCAAACGAATAAGTACTACCGCCTCCGGTGTATAAGCACCCTCGTTTTCGAGATTTACAACTGGTTCTAGCCGAAGTTCAGGATTTAACAAAAGTTCTTTGAGGTATATATATATATATATATATATATATATATATATATATATATATATATATATATATATATATATATAGTCCAGTAGATCCTCCGTGAGCGGTCACAACGTGGTTTATTTCGACGTTAAGGCCAGACTCTAGGCCGAAACGTCGAAATAAACCACGTTGTGACCGCTCACGGAGGATCTACTGGACTATATGCAACGCTACGGCCACTCAACCACCATGCCTGCCTACATATATATATATATATATATATATAGATAGATAGATAGATAGATAGATAGATAGATAGATAGATAGATAGATAGATAGATAGATAGATAGATAGATAGATAGATAGATAGATAGATAGATAGATAGATAGATAGATAGATAGATAGATAGATAGATAGATAGATAGATAGATAGATAGATAGATAGATAGATAGATAGATAGATAGATAGATAGATAGATAGATAGATAGATAGATAGATAGATAGATAGATAGATAGATAGATAGATAGATAGATAGATAGATAGATAGATAGATAGATAGATAGATAGATAGATAGATAGATAGATAGATAGATAGATAGATAGATAGATAGATAGATAGATAGATAGATAGATAGATAGATAGATAGATAGATAGATAGATAGATAGATAGATAGATAGATAGATAGATAGATAGATAGATAGATAGATAGATAGATAGATAGATAGATAGATAGATAGATAGATAGATAGATAGATAGATAGATAGATAGATAGATAGATAGATAGATAGATAGATAGATAGATAGATAGATAGATAGATAGATAGATAGATAGATAGATAGATAGATAGATAGATAGATAGATAGATAGATAGATAAAGAGAGAGAGAGAGAGAGAGAGATAGATAGATAGATAGATAGATAGATAGATAGATAGATAGATAGATAGATAGATAGATAGATAGATAGATAGATAGATAGATAGATAGATAAAGAGAGAGAGAGAGAGAGAGAGATTGTTGCACGAATAGAAGAAGGAAAACAACCAACTAGTAAAGAAACTTGTCAGGTAGAGAGCTCCAAAACTATGCATGTACTTTCACTCGGCATACTTTAGAAGAACTACAGCGGTAAAAAAAATAACACAATATTCCCGCGAGAATGACGTCGAAGAAGATAAACTAGATAAAATCATCACGAACGTATTCCAGTCTCAAATTCGAGAAGTAGTGGCTTCGTTACCTTCTTGTTTTCTCGTCAAAGGAGCCACTATTGCACACCACGATTCCCATTTACTGGCTACGCCAAAGTGGCCTCTTAAACAGAGAATTCAGGAGGTATAAATTAATCGCTTATTTTTTTTTTTTCAATTACAAGCCGCGTAACAGGCCGCGAAGAACGATGTGCAATCCATTGTTCGGGAGCCTTAGGCCTAAAATCTCTCGCCTCTATGCGAACGCAGTCGGCTGACTATTGCATTGTCTCCAGTGTATCTCCTATAGTTCGACGTTTTTATCTTAGCTTCGTTCATTTTTTTTTTGAACTGACACAAAAAGACTGCTTGCTTCTAAGCGTCCTGAATAGAGGCGAGAAGAATACTTTCGAGACGGCGCCTCTTCTAGAACGACGACCTGCTTTTGCCGAAGCTTCGTGGCGAGCATGCGCAACCCACCCCCGCTTTCACTCTAGCGCAGTAGTTGTCGGCGCATTGAATCGGGAGCGAACGTGCCACGTTCTTTGCCATTGATTCTTCTTTTTTTTTTGGAATCCCGGCTGTGAATCAAATCATTCAAGTGCGCAGACCGGGCTTTCAAAAAGCCTGCTGTGATGTTGCTTCCTCTTTCATGAGAACTATCAAGCGAAGGATGAAGAAACGGTGGTTCGGATGTGGTCGTGCCAAGTGAGCTCACTCTGATCTTTGAGCGCTGAGACGGAGTCTGAAAACGGGTGGGATCTCGCAGCATCCGTGCAACTCGTGCTGCGAGGTAACCAAACCTATGAAAGCGAATGTCTTAGATGCCTCGGAAAACGGGTAATAGGCCATCGTCGTCAACACGAGTCATACGGAAAATTGTCATATCCTAATGACATCACCATGAGGTTACACATAGAAAAACATTGACAGATCCCACGTACAGTGGAAATCGATGATTTGCGAAGCACGAATGAGAAATGTTGATATGTAAATTTTAAAATAAGCACAACGTTACGAGGCGGAGGTAAATGATGCCGTACATGACTACCATATCATGATTATCATGTTTGAATGTGTCGTTTGCCTTCGTCATCTATTCACTTCACGTGATACCAAATTTAGTATATGTGGAGACAGCGAAACAACCGTGAGCACGCTATAAGCGTGGTATGTTGTCATGTTCTTACATGATACCCGTCTCAGAATTATCAAGTTTGAACCAGTCATATACTTTCGTTATCCATTGAAATTACGTAACACCAAATTTGGTATATGTGAAGTTAGCGAAAGGACCACGAGCGCATAATGAAGGGCCCAATATACGCCAATGTAGCGTTGACGCGCGCGCACGCTGGGCACAGCAGTGACGCTACGTTATCAACCGCAAGCACTCTTTAGTGTGACGCCAGGCGCGACCGACGCGACTGGCGCGACCAGCGTCCGTCGGCGTGGCCCGATGGTAACCGGCGCGAAATGCGACATGCTGCATTTCGCGCCGATGCGTTACCCAGACAACACTACGTCTCGCTCGTTTAGTGACGGAGGGACGCCGGACGTGCTGCAACGTGCATGCGTCAAAGCAACGCAGCGCGGCGCGCGCCTGCGAATATATGGCAGGACGGACGGATGGACGGAAAAAAACTTTATTGAAAAAAAATAAAAAACCCTGCAGGGTTACCGTCCCGGGTTCAGGCTACCCCCACGTTTTGTGCAGTGAGGCGTAGCCTTTCCACTGCTGTCCGGGCCCGCTGGATTGCCCACAATCGGTCGTGCAGATCTGAGTATATAGTCAGCGCACTTAGCCAATGCTCCTCGAGAAGGTCTAGTTTTATATTGTCTTTTTGGTGACCTGTGTGCATTGCCATAGAAGATGTGCCATATCTGGGTGTTCGTGCTTACAGAGGGTACAGCTTGTTTGTGGGTATTGTCTGGAATTTACTCTGTCCGGGTGTACTGGATTTGAAAAGGTTCTGGTTTGCAATCTTCCCCAATCAGTTTCTTGAGATCTGTCTAGCTGTTTGTGTGGTGGTGGGTATTCTTCGCGTTGTCGCTTAGGGTGTGCCAATATGTCATGGTACGTGGCCAGTCTGTCTCTGTCGTCTTATATCGCATATTCATTATTGTCATCACTTCCATCGTCCCCATCGCCTCCACTGGAGTCGTCCCTCTTCTGTGGTGGGTGCGGAGGGATGACACGAAGGCTCGGACAGCCGTCGGTGTCCGAGCCGTGGTGGGTAAGCTCTCGCATGGTTCGGTGGGCCTTCTCGTTGAGGTTTTGAGTGATGGTCGTGTCTTCGATGTTTATATCCTCCATGTGCGCCTGGATCCACTTGAGGTATTTGGGTACAATTTTGCCGTTCCAGAAGTATTCTGATCTGCGCTTCAAGATTTTGGCTGCTTCGGCGGAGACCCATCCCTTTGTGAAATTCCTAACGGCCATCTTGGTGTCATGTCATATTTTCGACCATTGACTACGGCCAGTGCAATGGCCATTTCTTCCGCTGCCTCCGACGGTTTGGTCCTTACGGGTACCGCGGTCATGGTCTTCCCTTTTGTGTCCATGACTGCTATTGCGATGAAGGAGCCATGCAGAACCCTTTTACTGATGTCAATATTGCGGGAATGCCGGGCGGCGTCTACAAAAAGCACACGCTTCCGCGTGCCATGGTTTTTAGGGATCGTTTTCGTGTGGCATTTTCGTCTCTCAACTTTGTGTACAGGGTGCATATTTTTTGAGATATTATCCGTGATGATCATGGACTTGACGTCCGGGTGAATTTGCGTCTTGGGACGTTTCATTCCGTGGTAATAATGGAGATCTTCTCCATTATTTCTCAGCCCGCCATGGTTCCAGACAATCGTTCGCGTTGCGCTACCCTCTGTGCTTCAGTGATCTCGTCCAGCGTGTTATGTACTCCGAGTTGTAGCAGCTTTTTGTTCTTTGTGTATTGCGGTAGACCCAGCGCAGCTCTGTACGCTTTTCTATTCAGCGCGTCGACTTGTTTTTTTTCGGCTTTGTTCCGGTGGACGTACGCCGCGGCGTACTCGACGTGGCTGATCGCGAAGGCGTGGACGAGTCGTACAACGTTTCTTTCTTTGACGCCCCTTCGTTTATTGGATACTCTTTGTATCAGCCTAACGGCTGCCATGACTGTCATTTCCAGGCGCCTTATACTTTCCTCATGGATTCTCCTGGCTTCGATACAGAGACGCAGGACTCTGATCTTCTGAACCAAGGGTATCGCCATGCCATTTCTAGTGATTATCCTGATTCCTCGCTGGTGCAATTCTGCTACGTTTCTGCAATATATGCCAAGTCCAATCTCTTGGGTAGGTATAATAGCAGTTCCAATTTGCCCGGTGAGAATTCCAATCCGGTGACATCCAGATGGGTCTCGACTGCATCCACCACCTCTTGAAGTCTATTCTCCATCTTGCCTTCACTGGTGTCTTGCGTGGTCCTAATCGTAGTATCATCTGCATAAATTGTGTAATTAATGCTTTCGATTCGCTCTAATTTTCTTATAATCCAATCATGACGAGGTTAAAGAGTAGGACCGGTGCCTGGCGTGGCAACGCTAGTGTGACCCGACGAAATGAACGCCGGTGAACACGCGCACCGCATCACGTCGAAATTTATTGGCGCCTTGACTATGGCATGTAGTCATGTTCTCACATGACATATATCTCATGATTATCATGTTTGCACCAGTCACATACCTTCGTCTTCCATTGACATCACGTAATACCAAATTTGGCATATGTAAAGCTAGCAAAACGGCCGCGAGCGCATCGTGAGTGTGGCATGTAGTCATGTTGTCACATGACACGCATGTCGTGACTAGCATGTTTGTATGTGTCATTCACCTGTGTCATTCGTTCGCGTCGCGCAATACAGAGTTTTGTACATGTGAAACTATCGAAACGGCCATATGCACATCATGAGCGTAGCATGTAGTGATGTTGTTACATGACACGCATCTCATGTTTATCATGTTTGCACCACTATCATACCTTCGTCATCCATTGACGTCCCATAATACCGAATTCGGTATTAGTGAAGATAGCGAAACGGCCGCCAGCGCATTATGACCATGGCACGTAGTCATGTTGTTACATGACACGCATCTCATGAATATAATGTTTGCACCAGTCACATACCGTCGCCATCCATTCACGTATCGTAATACCAAATTTATTATATGTCACGCTAGCAAAACGCCCGCGAGCGCAACATGGGCTTGGCATGTAGTCATGTTGTTACATTGCAAGTATGTCATGATTTTCATGTTAGGGTCTGTCACTTGTGTTCGCCATGCAATCATGCCATACTATAACAGTTTTGCAACATGCCATGTGAACGAAACTACCCCAAGAGCTGCAGGACCATGAAAAGTAAATTATAACATTTATGACATACATGTTATCAGTTTAATGTTATGACTAGTCAAATATGTTCTTCATAAAGTCATGTTATGCCATACCAAGTTTGGCATTGATGTCATCATCGAAACGGCCAGGAGAGCTAAAAGTCGTAGGTGGCTAGATAGATAGATAGATAGATAGATAGATAGATAGATAGATAGATAGATAGATAGATAGATAGATAGATAGATAGATAGATAGATAGATAGATAGATAGATAGATAGATAGATAGATAGATAGATAGATAGATAGATAGATAGATTCAATTTTAAATGCGAAACATTTCTTAGCAAGCTAAGGAATGCTTTGCATTTAAATCTTCTAACGTCATCATGACTTCACTAGGACGTCACACAACGAGACGTCACATGAAGACGTCATTCCATGACATCGTCTCTGTGAAAGGATCGGTTGATCAGAGAAGGAGTGCAAATGAGGTAATTTGCTGAGCACTTGCAATGAATCCGATCATGGCGGCAGTGCCAAAGCATGTTGGATACGGAAACTTTTGGTAGAGAGCGGAGAAAATCACTACACCGACCGAAGAAAAGTGGTCACATATTTGCCGCAAAGGCGAAGCAATGAACGTGATAGCAACAAATTTGAAGGTCACGCTCAGAATGGCAAGCAGACAGGAACGTGCCCCGCGTTTCTCACGCACAAAGGATGAACGAAAAGTACTCGCAGGTAAAGATTAACGCCAATAAGTGCCTCAGTTGTTACTTCGTTGTGTCTGAAAAGCGCGCCCTTTTCGCAAACGAAGGCTGTGCAACGGTTTCAGTCACCTTTGAGCGCCCCGTAACCACAATAAATTCGTTCCGAAGAAACTAAAAAGCTAGCCAAGGTATACGATTCTCCCCACTGCAAGATAAGGGTGCGTGATCGAGTGTACACCCCGTTATTCTCTACGCGGGCCAAACTGCACGTAAGCGATGAAAGCTGCCGCGCACTCACTGCACCATCTTACTGATAAGGCTGAAAACAGGATAGCCCCCCCCCCTCCCCGAGATGCTTGCCAACAGCGGTAAGTGGTAGATAAAAATAGCTTGCCGTTTGAACGTTGAAGGTGGTACTTCTCGGTCGCCTCGCATTGACGACGCGGAGGTCCCACGTTCGATTCCGCGCGCCGGAGTCTTCTTTGAGAATTTTTTTCCTTTCTTGCTCCAACGAGGTTTACTTCTAAATACTTCACAGCATATATCCAGGAGAATAATGATCACGAGTGGGGCAAAGCAGATGGACTTAATGACGGATGCATGGGCGGACGCACAGATGGACGCATGAATGCACAGACGGACGCTCGGACGGATGAATGAACGCGCGGACCCACGGGCGTACTAAAGGATGCTTCGTGCCAATCATCATCATTCAATCCGTGCATATGCTGTGACACCGTTTTCATTGACATGCAATGCATTTCAACTGGCTACTACGAGGACACTGAACATACCACCCACAGAGTAAGGGACTTCGCCCCTAAGATATGGCTGTTGCCTTCAAGTCGCCTTCGGCGAACACATAAGATACCTTGAAGCCTAGTGCACACTGGAACATCCGCTTTCTACAGCGACCGAAATTCCCCTGCCGCCGAAACGCAGCGTCGTTCGCACTGGACGTGCCCCGCGCCGCCGAATATGCCATCTACTACGGGGCGAACGCGGGATGGATGCGCTGTCACCCGGTTGTTGTCGCGGCTCGCAAACGCCACTACGCTATCCGGTGGTGTATACTTCGACGATTCTCGTACGCAAGAAGCAAGAAAAGACAGTACTGCTTACTGTGCTGGCAAGTGGCTGTCTTGTAATGCAGGAACAGCGGAAAAACCACCAACGCCAGCAGCGTTGGTGGGTTCGTTTTGCTCTGCAAGACCGCAACAAGCTCGGTCACGCAAACAGCAAGCTCGGTCACCTCTTCCACGAAATACGGACGCGAAGTAGGCACAGAGTAGGTTAAACTCCCGTTGGTTTCAACATTCAGTTACGTGCACTGCGGCATAACAAGTGAGTAGGACTTGGCCGCCATTTTTCAAATTCCCTGACTAGCGCTCCTATTGGTCGGCAGTGACCGATTCGGCGGCCGACGCCGCAAAAATCGGTCCGAGAGCGATCGGCGCGGAGAGGGCCCTTTCGGCGGATTTCGCTGCCGCCGAACCGGATTCGGAGCACTTTCGGCGGCCGGAATGCTCAGTGTGAACGCGGCCTGAAAGTCTCAGGAGCCAAAGCATGCCGTAAAACGATACGAAAAGAACGCGCGACAGAGCGTAGAAACTGTAGGTCAAAGCCCAATTTGCAACGCTTTTCAACTTTCTTCAGAATAGATAGGTTAGAAAACATATGCAATAACGATAATAATTGCGATTGCTCAGGACATGCGTGGCTTAGAAGAATTTCGGGTGGAATATTTGAAGACAACTAGTCTGAGTGCCTGACCCTAATTGCCGTGCCTAGTAACATTTATAAGCTTGTATCTTTAAAGGTGATAATCATTTCTGGTATTCCACTGCTCTTCGAAATGATCGTTCCGAGACCGGGACGGCTTTTTAAATGCGAAGCATTGAACTTGGGAAACTTTGAGCGCTGCTATCTATCTAGTCGCCTACGGCTTTTAGCTTACCTGGCCGTATCAATAATGATGTAGATAACAAACTTGTTATAGCATAACATGACTGCATGATGAACACATTTGACTAGTCACACCATGAAAATTATGACATGTACGTCATGAATGTCATGATTTACATTTCACAGTCTTGCAGCTCTTGTGGTGACTTCGTTCACGCGGCATGTTGCAAAACTGGTATGGTATAGCATCATTGCATGGCGAACCCAAGCGACAGACCCTAACATAAAAAGCATGACAGTGTGTCATGTAACAGCATGACTACATGCCATGCACATGATGCACTCGCTGCCGTTTCGCTAGCGTCATATATATCAAATTTGGTATTACAGCACGTGAATGGATGACGAAGGTACAATACTAGTGACCATGATAAACATGACATGCGTGTCATGTAACAACATGCCTACATGCTATGCTCATGATGCGCTTGCGGCCCTTTCGCTAGCTTCACATGTACCAAACTCAGAAGGGCCCTTTCCGCGCCGATCGCTCTCGGACCGATTTTTGCGGCGTCTGCCGCCGAATCGGTCACCGCGGACCAATAGGAGCGCTAGTCAAAGAATTTTGAAAAATGGCGGCCAAGCCCTACTCACTTGTTATGCCACAGTGCACGTAACTGAATGTTGAAACCAACGGGAGTTTAACCTACTCTGTGCCTACTTCGCCTCCGTATTTCGTGAAAGAGGTGACCGAGGTTGCTGTTGGCGTGACCGAGCTTGTTGCGGTCTAGCAAAGCAAAACGAACCCACCAACGCCGCTGGCGTCGGTGGTTTTTCTGCTCTTCGTGCATTACAAGACAGCCACTTGCCAGCAAAGTAAGCAGTACTGTCTTTTCTTGCTTCTTGCGTACGAGAATCGTCGAAGTATACACCACCGGATAGCGTAGTAGCGTTGGCGAGCCGCGACAACAACCGGGTGACAGCGCATCCATCCCGCGTTCGCCCCGTAGTAGATGGCATATTCGGCGGCGCGGGGCGCGTCCAGTGCGAACGACGCTGCGTTTCGGCGGCAGGGGAATTTCGGTCGCTGTAGAAAGCGGATGTTTCAGTGTGAACTAGGCATTAGAGCGGACGAGCACAAAAGAGTGCGAACGCGGAGGAGTCTGTCGTTATCACGAGCCACTGGCCAGTAACCTCCATTTATTCCTCCTTCACATGCGCTGACACCTCGGTCGGAGCTCGTGCGCATGCAGGGCTGGCATGTGCACTGTCGCTGGCTTCGCTTCTCGTAACGGATCTGTCAGCGTTTCACTTTGTTCGCGACAGAGTGGTGTGCTTCGAGCGGCTCGAGGGTCCATCATCATCCCACTTCCACTTCATCTCCCACACACCTGATCAAATGATTATTTCGTGAATAAGTAACGTTGCTTAAGGTGCACTCACACTCGAGGGAAAAGTCCTGCTTCTCTGCGAACACAACAGTCACGTGATCGATTTCATGTTCGAAACGACGCGTTTGTGCACAAGCATGTGCGCGAGGCATTTCAATTCGTGGCGCGAGCGGAAGAGGCCGGACGGGGCGATGATGGGGAGTTCTCAAAATGTGTGCGTCATGTGATGCGCCATCCACTGCGAAAAGTCCCCCTCCTTCCGCTCGTGCGAATCCAGCTTTATTTACCCACCAGCACTTCTGTACTGTCACGCTCGCTCTGGTTCTTGACGCTCACAATACAGTGTGTGGTTGCGTTTATATTGCGTAGCACTCGAGCGCTGGTAGAGTCTGATCGTTACATTAAGCATTAAACAGTATTTTATTTGGCGGCGAATTCTTTGTTCACGGCCAACTTTCGCCGGGCGCAATGCTCTTGCTGTTTCCTTCCTTCATTCAGTGAATCGGACGATCATCCATGCATTCAGCAGTGCGAAACTTCATTTGTCACATGCGACGGCGGCCACTTACTCATATTCACGCAACAATAATATGTGGCAACGTGAAATAACTAAGTGAGCTCGATAAAAGTTCAGATGGTCGTATCCGAAACGGCCGATCAACGACAAGTCCATGATCTAGAGGGCTTCAATTATTGGAAAATAGCGCGCACAAACACACATGCGACAAACGCACTTTTGAGGGCCGCACTTATTTTCCTCCCCCTCAGCCGAAATTTACTCAAATAAAGCGAATTATGTCAGAAGCAACAGGGCCACGAAACTTCGTTGAAGCATCCCCAGGCGCTATAGACAATTTCTCGGACTGTTCTATGAATTTGTGTCGATGTGGCTTTACCAAGTGTGAGATCCACGGGTCGGCTTTCGGCTCTTCTATATTAGAGTACGAAGTACTCTAAATCATTAACTAATTCTTCTAAACACAAGGCCTAAATTCGGAGGCGATATGTTCCCTGCCTTGAGACGCCTTTGTGTGGCGTCTTGTGCAAAACATGGCTCTCTTTACTCAGAAAGACGGTTTTTGTGTCCATTCATGCATTAGCGCTGCTTTTATTCACCGCTCGCAGCCTTCCTCAGGTGACTCGGACTGCACTCATTTTTATGAAACAGTCTAGAAACCGCACCAAAATAATTTCTCTCGTGTGTACATGAAGATCGGGAATTTACCAACCGTGAATGTCCCTATCGTTGCGGAGCACACATCTTCAAAGACAGCGCACCGTCTTGTTTACCGAGGTCCGCAGCGAACCAGACAGCAGCAATGCTTTCAAGCGAAAAGGGGGACCTAGCAATGATTGTAATGTTGATGAAATAACAGCAAATGACGGTTCTCGTGTGTTTACTACACGAGCTTATGCCGTTTATACTCGCGTCATTCGTTCCTTCTTCATCTCATGACTGTTCGCTCTTTCGTAAAAGAAGAGTAATAAACAAACGGAGGCGCAGAAAACGTTCCCTTGGCAGAGATCATCGTATCTTATCCCTAAGAGGTCGTCTAGAAGCTTGCGTAATCGCCAGCACGCCCAGTCAGAGGCGATCATTTATTTTCGCTTACACTGTACACTCTTTCCACCCACCTACGCTTCGTCCGCTTCTTCCCTAACAGCTCCCATCCCCATGCTGAGGTCACAGAGCGCTGGCGCAAGAGGTGAGAGCCTCGACGGAACATCTATAGCCGTCTCATACATGAGCCCGCCTAATGGCAAAGCGCCGGGACCCGTTTAGGGATAACAGTGCGGACTGATTCATTCAGCCTCCTGATGAAAGCGAGTCGGCGTTGCTTATGATCTTTCGGTTCTTACCGTTAACGTCCCTGCCTCGTATCACTTCCTTTTCCCCGTAATTCTTGCGCACACTTCTTTAAGGGGAGGAGAAAGAGAAGGATCTTGTAGGTTGCCTGTAGATTTAAGCATCCTTAAGATATCCGAAAGAGTGTGGTATATTTTTCCGCTTAGTGAATGAGAAACAGTTATTGGGGTATATGTTGGCGGTAAAAGATAATCCCGTGCCACGCCATGTGAGCATATTCCGTGCAGGCGAAGCGTGGTTTTCTTCCAGGCTCTACGCCAGGCTAATTCACAGGCTTGGTTTTTCGATTTGGCGTGCCACCGATTTATTGCGTGATGTGATTCTCGTGCGGGTTAATTAAGCCCACTGGAAAATTTCCGCAAATTGTTCATAGTTGGCGGTGGTTTTCACTTTGAAACGCTGTCATTTTATGCAGATATGACACCAAATACCTTGACATCATGCTTTGATATCATGATATTAAACGTCTCTTTCGAAAGCTCCTATTGACGGCTTATTCTAGCTGGTTTCCTTGCCACATTAATGCGTGAGAACACATGCGGCAAACTAAGCCTCAAGACCTCTGATAGAATTAGAGTGAATTAGCCTAAGAGGTGAAGAATCCCGTTTTTAATGAGCACTGGATGGTATTTGCAGCTGTTTTAGTCACGCCATCTGACTGAAGCACCACAGTCATTTGAAAGTCTGAAAAGGTATCGGCGGATGAGACGCGGCATTTGAAAACAGTTGTCACAGGACAGTCTTATGTTGCGTCTAGTGTCGCGAACATTTGCAGAGATGTGTATGCAGTCATATGCTGTTGATACACTCCATTCACAGTTTCGAGTGTAAGCCTTTCGAGGCACACACACAGATGTATAAAATTCATCATCAATATTCTTTGCTTAATGCAGGTGTGCTGATGTTTTGAACTTGCTAACAATGAAATAAAAAAGACGACGTTTACAACTTCATAAAGTGAAAAGCGAGTGAAGTTTTCTGCATCGTTTCGTAGTATAAAAAAATTTGTTGTGAAAACAAGAAAATGAGATTTATGTCAAGGTCCATTCGAGCATAAAATGACAAAGAAATCGAAACCGGGAAGCTAGTGAGATGGACGGGGCCACTCCATTCGACAGCTGTAATAATATTACGACTGATATATGTGACATCCTTTATAAAAGGGTCACTTCACTCGTACGTTATTTTAGCGTCTGTGAAGGTGCCTCCGAGGAAGAAAAAAAATGCGGTGACACATTTTTTAGCCTAGGGGAAAGCAGCGGAAACGACAACCCAGCTAAATTCGATCTTAAACGGGCCCGTCATTTTCAGCACGTGCTTCTCATTGCTTTGAGGATCGTAATGTGCGAACGACACCAGCGGGTCATTCATTGTGCATTTGTACGAAATTCCAAAAGAAGGCCGCTGTCTCGACATTTCGCTGAAGGGCAACTTCCCTTCGAAACATCGCGGAAGTCAAAGTCACGTGCGATCGCTGATACTTTTTGGGTGCTCATTTTCATAGAGTGTGCAATCAGGGACGACATGCCTGATGCGTTTCCTCCTTGATCCCATTTGAGTGCACTTAGTTCTTGAATTAGTACAAAGTTTACGCGCGAAACTTTACGAAACATTTCAAAACTTCTGTTCGGAATTTTCTCCTCACCTGTGTTGTGCAACACGCAATATTTGCATCCGACGTCGTGGTACCCAAACTGAACCGCTTAGACTTAATGAAATTGTAACATTCGCAAAGAAGTCAATTTCATGCATGTGTGGGGCTCAGCAGCATCATCTAAATTTTTTGCACTTCAGAACTAAAAAAAACAATGATATGTAGTCTAAGGTAAAGATGGCTAATTTCTCTAGTTCTACAATCAAGCATTGCAAGATCCGGTGAATCAGCCATACTATCTCATCTGGCACACATGGCTTTGCTGCCATTTGTTAAGTAGCGACACAGCTAGCGCACATTTGACCATGTCGCCGTCGGCCTTCCCGAAATATGGTATAATTTAGCTTCTATTTGTTCGCGTATTGAAATGAGCGCCAGTGGTATTCGTGGTCTAGTCGCGAAACTATTCTCACGCCTTAGGAAATATGACAAAAATATTGAGGCTTCAAATATTCCGAACGTTCGTACGAACTAAAGAAAAGCTTCTTTGATAAAAGTGGTGAAAACTTATTGGACAAGGTATGGATCGTTATAGAGTCAGCATTGTCTTCTTCAAGGCTTGTCTTCTCTTGTCTTCTTGTCGTCTTCAAAGCAGCGAATGCATAGAGACAGGTGAGACCCGACTCTACTGCTGCCGCGTATATGGCTGTAATCAGCTGAAGCGCAACGCGGGAAAGCAGAGCTTCATAGCTTCCACATTTCGAGCACGCTCGTGTACCAAGCGGTTCGGAAGCAGTAGACGACAGTGCGCTGGCCCGGCTGCTGGCGTAATCTGCTTTAAGAGGGAGGGAAATCTAATCGAGCAGCTGATTGCATGTCTTCTCTCATGACTGTTCTTTTTTTTTTTTTTGCCAATAGATGACGTGAAAAGAGGTTGCGGTGGCCCGCAAACCCACTTGAAGGCACGGCACGCAACCGCCGGAGCATGCAGGCCACGTGGTTACGTGTTCTCTTCTATAAAAATTGCCACTGTACAATGCTAAAGGAGGCTGTTATTGCATGGAAACAAACACAACCGCTTCTAGTCACGTTGTCTTTAGAGACACAGTGCATTCGAGAACATTTCCTCTCTTGAGGCTTCGGACGGACTCTGAAGATCCACATGATTCAAATTATTTTTAACGACATTGATTCTGGTGACTCTCTGCCACAAAACTTCGGGCAAATACGGCAAACAATTTCTGCTGTCGTATCTCTCAGAACTGCGCTGAAAAATAGTGAGTGTTAGTGAACCATGAATTGCAATTGGGCTCATTCGCTACTTCAATTTGTCTAACGACCATGCTGACACTGCTTCGTTTCTCGGCACCCGTTCTCGAAATCATTATAACAAATTCTGAACGCTTTTCTTGTTTAAACAACTTCTGGGCTTCTATAAGCCGATCTTAATGAACCATTCAGGAGGCACTCGGATTATCTGCACCTATTGAAATGCAAATGCAGTTCTCAATTGAGCTCTCGCAGTGTTGCCAGGCTTCTCTGAAACAGCATTGTATGCCTAAAATTACCATTCGCGAATGATTTTAGAATTTACTTTCACACGCTCTTTTGCGCGCCACATAAGTTAGGCTTCTACGGTAAAGAGATTAAAGTTTGTCTAGGCCACTTTTTTCTTCACGCTCTATGTTCAGCGACCCGTAATAAAACTAAATAAGAACAAAACCGATAATTCAATTTAAGCTAGTTGTGCAAAATTGGTCACGTGATTTGATTCGCCGACTGTCGAAATGCAACTTCTAAGAACTGAGTGCAAGCTGATAGTTGATTAGGCTAAAGCCGAATGAAGCTGATTAAGCAAATCGTAGAAACATCAGCAAAAATATGACCAAAAGTGTAAACAATGTTTTCTTTAATGCTAGAATATGTTGTTATGCAGTTTTGGGGGACTGGTGTGAACGTCGTAGCCTTACACCTTCTCAAAGAAAGGTGTTTTTATTTATCTATGTGCGTACGCATGACGATAGTTTAGAAGTTAGAACAAACACTTTGTTCATCCCTTAGAATGTAGCAGTGTAATATTTCTTGATGATGCCGCTACATTATACAATATAGTGACGTTTTTTCTTACTATAACGTTATTAATTCGTCACCTAAATTTCAACAAACTCTTAGGTAATAAGTAATGATGGCATACGAAGAGAGTATTCGTTAACATCGACCACTTACTTGAAAAAGATCCTAGCACACATTTTTTCCACCTTTGTGCAACATGGCTTGACGACAATAAGCTCAATATTATCAAGAAGTCGGACCTAAAAAAATGGCAGCATATCCATGGAGTGAATGATGGAGAGTGGGCGAAGCATCCGTGCGACCATTTGTTCTTGCTTCCGTCCGTCCATTCGTCCGTATGTGTGACCGTCCGTGCGTCCATTCACCCGTCCATGCGTACGTCTGTTCGTGCGTCCATCTGTGCGTTCATCCATGCATCCGCCCCTGCATCCATCCATGCGTTCGTCTGTCGGTGCAGTCATCCGTGAGTCTGTCCATGCATCTGTCTGTGTGTCAAATCGTCCATCTATTCAACACTTCAAGTACCACCATCTCGCATCTTTTCATCATATGGATGGATGGATGGATGGATGGATGGATGGATGGATGGATGGATGGATGGATGGATGGATGGATGGATGGATGGATGGATGGATGGATGGACGGACGGACGGACGGACGGACGGACGGACGGATGGATGGATGGATGGATGGATGGATGGATGGATGGATGGATGGATGGATGGACGCACGGACGGACGGAGGGACGTGGCTGTACCCTTTAGATGGGGTGGCGGCTAACGCCACCTAGCCGTAATACTTGGTGAACTAACCACTAGATTTATCTTTTTTGTCCTTTATATAGTAAAATTGGACGGGTACTTTGCAGTGAAGGGTTTAATTTTCACTCGTGCCTTGACTTTAGCCACCAATGAGATAACTTCCTTATAGTTAAGTCTACCCGCCTAAAGTCTATTTTGCCCTCCCTGTTCCTAAACCTCAGTGGTTTGAAAAACTCAGCGCCATCATACTGAACTATAGGGTGAAGCCCTTTACAGAACATTATCAAGTGTTCGGCAGTTTCTTATTCCTCTCCACACGCACTGCATACTATGTCTACATATATTCCGCATATGCACCACCATCCAGCGGACATTTCAAGGACTAAAGGAGAAGTGGCACACGCACCCTTCCTTACGGCTTGTGCTTCGTGTTTACTTCCCACCTTTAACCACCTCGAGTTCATGGTATATACTAGTACACTGTATTCATGGCACTGTGGCCAAACGCTCGCTAAACCTTTCTAAAACCAAGGAGGTTATGCCCAGCGAGTATAACGTAGCAACCCTTTCTTGTCAGAGAGTGCTCAATGTACATGCCAATGGCTGTTAAGGGGGAATGAGATTCGGCTTTTAGTTAACGCGCACGCTGCGAATTTTCTATCGTTCAACAACGCACAGAAAAAATATCTCACCGGCACCACCTTGGAGGTCAGAATGTATGACTGGTTACACGCTACTACTACGACTACGAGAGATAAAGGGTGCCCCTATAGGGAGCTTCGCCCCTAAGATACTGCACTGCAGTAAAGCCACAACATGTGCATCTATTGCTCCATAGGTTGTTGTCGGGTGCCCATAGGTGGTTGATGCATTTACAGCAGTTGATTTTTCACATGTTGTTTCTGATTGTCTAACGCACTTCTTCATGAAAACCAAAAGTTCGTTTATTATACAGTATGTTGGTGATAAAGGCGTTTGCCACGCCGTCTGATTCGTTGTACACAGCAGCAAAAATGTTTTTTTTCTGAACTAAAAATAGTGCGACATTCAGTGAGATAGAGAGATAGAGATAAAGATACAAGGAAAGGCAGGGAGGTTAACCAGACGCACATCCGGTTTGCTACCGTGCACTGGGGAAGGGATAAAGGGGAGAAAAGAGGTTGCACAAAGATGAGAAGGTACACACAATCACGAGCACACTCGGTGAGCACACACAGTTCACAGGCGGTCGCTCAGGTTTGTTGACTTAAGGTAAAGAAGCAGTGCTTTAGTTGCTTTCTGCGCAACTGAGGCAGATGCCCAAGGTCCTAGTATCTTCCGCACACAAAATGGTCCGGAGTCAAGTCGATTCAAAACCATCCGTAGCTGGCATCGCTGTGTGTCGTAGCAAGCGCAGCTGCAGAGGACGTGTTCGATGGTTTCTTCATCTCCGCAGTAGTCGCATGTAGGAGTGTCTGCCATACCAATGCGAAAGGAGTACACCTTTGTGAATGCAACACCCAACCAAAGGCGGCATAACAGTGTCGCATCGGAGCGGGAAAGTTGTGATGGTAGCTTTAGCTTTAGCGAAGGATCCAGTTCATAAAATTGACACCTTTGGAAGCTGGTAGACGACCAGAACGTGCGTGTGAGATCTCGAGCCAGCAGGTAAAGTTGTCTTGCTGCATCATTCCTTGATAGAGGAATCGGGACTACACGGGTTTCTTCATGGGCTGAGCGGGCTGCATCATCGGCTAGTTCATTTCCGGTAATACCGATATGTCCAGGCAGCCATTGATATATAATATCATGCCCTCGTGCTAGAGCTTCATGATGGCAATGTCTTATTTCTTGTACCAGTTGGTCATGGCTCCTCCTACGCATGGCAGACTGCAAACTCTGAAGCGCTGCCTTCGAATCACAGAATATGACCCATTTTCCTGGACGTTCTTGAACGAGATATTGTAAAGCAGCCCTTATAGCAGCAAGCTCTGATGCCGTAGATGTAGTCATATGTGACAACTTAAATTTGATTGTCATTTCTGCAGCCGGAATTACAGCGGCACTTGATGAGCTGCTGGATGAGACGGACCCATCAGTGTATATCTGTGTTCGGTCTAAGTACAACTCATGTAATAATAGCAGTGTTGCTTGCTTCAATGCTACTCTGGAGTGACTGCTTTTCTTTTTGATTGCCGGAATTTCTAGACGTATTTGCGGCTGGTCGAGGCACCACAAAGGGCATGCCGTTCTCGCAGCTGGCGTATATCCTGATGGAATGCTGTTTAGGTGCTTGGCTATGACGTCTGAAAACGTAGCACGTGGTCTTCCGGAAGGTAGAAGGGCCAAGTGGTGGTCGGGGACACGGCTAGCATGTCGAATGTGCGCTCTGAGGCAATCCACAGCTATATATGTCCTGACCGGATGGTCTTTGGCAAGCATGATTGTGGCATAAGTAGAAGCGCATCGGGGCAGTCCTAGGCAGATACGCAGTGCCTGACCCTGCAAACTCTCCAATGAATGAGTATTCGATTTGCAAGTGTTAGTCAGTACCGGCAAGCTGTAGCGCAATAGACCCAGAAATAGGGCCCTGTACAGCTGTAGCATGGAGGCCACAGAAGTTCCCCATGCTTTACCGCACAAGAATTTCATGATATGCACAATAGATAGCAGTCTCTTCTTCAAGTACACACAATGTGGGCTCCACGAAAGACTTCTGTCGATTATTATGCCCAGGAAACGATGCGTCCGTGCATATTTGACACTCTGCCCATTGATGTAAACAGGGTATGGCATCATTGGTTTGCGTGTAAACGCCATCAACGCGCACTTCACAGTTGATATATTTAGGCCTTGTTTCTGAAGGTAGGCTGTTGTGAGTGTTGCTGCCCGCTGTATTCGTGCACGCACCTGAGGGCGAGTAACTGCAGCACTCCAGAGGCAAATATCATCGGCGTATATGGATAGGCACACCGACTTTGGCAGAACCTTCACCAGACCAATGAGGGCCACATTGAACAATGTGGGGCTTAAAACACCTCCCTGAGGTACTCCGCAGTAGGTGTAATGTTGGGCAGTTGTACCCTCATATGTTTGTACAAAGAAACCTCTGCCAGTTATATAATCTTTTATCCATTGAAACATACGTCCACCAACGCCCATTGCTGCGAGAGAAGTGAGGATGGCATCGTGAGCTACATTATCATATGCACCCTTCACGTCAAGAAAGAGTGCCACTGATATGCGCTTGCGGCTTTTTTCTTGTTGAACAAATGTCGACAAATCAAGGATACAGTCAATGGAGGAGCGGCCCCGACGAAAGCCTGCCATGCAAGAAGGGTATTTGGTGTATCGTTCCAAGTACCACTCGAGACGAAATAGAACCATCCTTTCCATCACTTTTCCGAGGCAGCTTGCGAGGGCAATAGGGCGATACGCTGTCAAGTCCAATGGTGATTTTCCCGATTTCAAAAGTGGTATTAATCGACTAATTTTTCATTCTCGGGGAACACTGCCGCTGAGCCAGGAGTTGTTGAAGCATGTTAAAAGTTCTTTTCTAGCTTTCTGTCCAAGGTGTCCCAACGCACTATAAGTAATACCATCAGGACCTGGCGATGACATGCGCTTAGAAGCGACTAACGCACCTTCCAGTTCTTCCATGGTGAACGGAATGTTCATTTCTGGTAATCGCGTCTCAGGAACGATCACGGCGTCGATGCTCTCGTTCACAATATTCCCGGCAACTCTCGTGCAAAATTCTTCAGCCACCTCGAGTTCTGTTTTTCCCTGATGGAGTGCCAAAGCTTTAAAAGGGTGCCGTTGTTGTGGAGAGGAGCGAAGACCACGAACTGTTCTCCAGATATATGACAGCGGTTTATGAGGGTCTAGAGATTCGCAGAATGCTTTCCAGCGTTCGCTCTCCAGTTTCACATTCAGTGGGGTACAAATAATGACACAGTGCAAGAGAAGAAAACGTTCTTTCAGCCAAGGTCTACTTTTTAGATTACAAAAAACTGACATAACACAGTTTTTAAAATGCTGCATGTTGCACGTTGCACAATTCAACTCACATTATGAAAAAGTTGTTTAGTAACAAGAACAGAAAAATAAATGTGTCGCAACTTTTAGTTAACACTTTCTTGAAACAAAAAATCAATAGGGCTACTAGTGCATGCGTCGGGTTGTTGTCTAATACTTACTTAATATAATAAAATATGCAACGTATATTGACATAAGGAATTAGTAATCGGCACAAACCTAATTAAATAAATTGTTGCAGCAGAATAAATTGTTCGTTTATTTATAATGAGGGTGCTTAGCAGCTCTAGGTAAACGTTTTATTCTGTACCTCAAATAAAATCTATATAGTAATGGTCTTGATAGGACTGATCTCACTGTAATCTAAGACTCTGGTAGTGGGACTGTTGGTGCAGTATCTGGGTAACAGTCACGTGCATTTGTCAAGTTTTTTCATCTTGTGTAGGCGTTTGTGAAGACTGGGTTCAGTAATGTTCCAAGTACTGCGGCTACGTATTCGGTTGGCTGCTAAGGACCGATGTGTAACGTAATCCATACAGTGGCTTAGGCATTCACATTAATTACGGTAACGGTTATGAAAAAAAAGCATTGGGTCGTTTAGGACTGTGAAGAGCGGTCATGAAGATGACATTCTTGTGATGTCGCAGTTAAATTAAATCCTGATGACGATAGTGGAAATGCAGGCAACAGCCCGGATGTTGTCTGTAGAACTGATTTCAGCTCTTGCTTCATTCTTAGGAAACATTCTTAGTGCCTTTTTTTTCTATTCAGGAGACAATGGAAGGACGAACATGACCGGTTCTGATGGTGCTTACGTCTCTATAGCACTGCAATCAAAACGATTTTGAACGATGGCGCTGATGGAAAATAGGGAAGTTGCAGTGAACAGCTCAAAACACCCATCACCACGAAACAAATCTCGCGCAAAAGACCATTCGAGGTTAATATGCGCTCGAAATAAATGCTCTTTCTCGCCCTACAAGGCGTGAAGTTGAAGAGTTTCCAAATGGTCGTGGCAAAGCGAAATGCATGTAATCTAATGGGCATGAAGAACATTCCCGCCCTTTCGAGACGCAAAGGCCAACCCCTCGACCTACTTCGTACTTTGGCACGCCTTACTTTCGCTGCCTACATCAGCCACACCCACACACTACAGACCATCCTGTTCTCACGAGCTTGATTGAAAAACCATTTGATTCACTGGCTAGCTTGTTTTATTCCCCTTCAAGAAGGTCAGTTTCACAAAGAAAGATATTTTTGATCTAAGTGTCGGAGTCCACTTTGGTGACATTCTGTACCACAGACACTCGAGTAAATGTGGTACTTCTCCCAGCTCTCAATTCCCCAACCAAGTCTCAAAACGTAAAGAAGTAAGAAATGCAGCACCTCTTAATGTCCTTTTTGTTAATAGTGTGAACTTGTGACGTGCAGTTAATTATATGAACACCTTGAAACCTTTGTGAAACGAAATACAGTGCCGCAGCCATCGGACAACCTCATTCGATAACAGTGTTTGGCCCTTTTGTGCAAATCACAATGTCGCATACGTGTTGTAAAACCTCCCTGCCTCTCTATTTCTCTCTCTTTTCTCTAAAGAGGGGTTAGAAAAGTATAAAAAATATATATATAAGGCCACTGATGACACGGAGGACGAATATGGAGACCGAGAAAGTGGTTCTTACCAGACAGCAAGCAAGCATAAAATATTCGTGCGTTTTTTTTTTCTGCTTTTGATAGTGAGCTTGTTATGACCACCATAAAAACTTCATACCGCCACAGAAAGAGAAATAAAGATAGAAAGAGAGAGAGAGAGAGAGAAATAGATAAATTGAGAATACAGGGAGGTTAACCTGGTTGAAGAACCAGTTTGTTACCCTGTACAGACTGAAAGAAGTGGCAATGCGACTGCGCCATTTGAGTTGCGCAAGTTAGGTATGCGCTCCAGGAATTCGGCAAGTCCCGCTATCGAGTACAGCTGCTGCGAGCGTTAAGCAATAACTCTGCTAGGTGAATTAGAGCACATGAAGTAGAGGAAAGATAGAAACAAAGAGAGAGAAAGAGAGAGAGAAGGAAGGAACGCATCACAAATAAAGATGTAGAGAGCGAGAAAGAGAATGAAGTAGATAGAGAGAAAAAAAGATAAAAAGCAACATGCATAAAAAACATTCAAGAAGCTCGGAGAAAGGAAAAAAAATATAAAAAGATATTAAGAACGCCACTCAGCCCTGCTCTTTCTTCAGACTTGGCGTGTCTAGTGCAATGATACCTCCATTTTTTCTCTCGCTTTCTACACTTCTTATACATTTACCAAAACCAGAACTGGTCACACGGCAACTGCTGTTATCGTGAACAGGCCCCCGGCCATTCTCTGGTATCTCACAAATCCTGCGCAACGAGGTGTGTTGGCAGTGTAGTTGCAGGCTCTGCACTGTTGTGACACACAAGATGAGACTGACGGAAAACCGTTGTTTTTAGTCAGTTCTCACTGAAATACCACATATTTTCCCTACTTCATACGCACGGGAACTCAGCGGGCACGTTAGCGCCGTTTAAGAGGCACTCGCGAAATTCTCTTCAGCGCCACTGCATTGCGTATCCTTCAGGACTGATTTTTATGAAAAGCTTTCTGTCAACTGACTGGCTGCTCACTTATATGATTAATACAAAAATTAATTATGTGCATTCACAATACGTACACATGCAAGCGCTTTCAAAGTTTAGGAGCTTGTGAAGAATCCACATAGAATGCAACCAAATTTATCTGAGTGCACGCATGCATTTACTTTTCTTTAGATTTTCTGCAGCGATATGAAGATGTATGTCTGGAAGGCAGCTTTTTTTTCACATTTTTCACGCTAGCCTAAATGAAACATTGGCTTGCGCAACTCAAGTAGTGCAATCACGTTACTACTTCTTTTCACCCACACGTAATAGGCTATGCTCTGCACAGTGCGCCTTATTTTTTACTATTTATCATTCATGTTTTGTACCAATTACAATACTGACCATTGTAAAGCAGTGTTAACAGCTGAATTATTGCAAGGGTAGCACTGGAAGTTCAGAGGTGCGGTTTATCAGACATCCAGGTTATCACAGCCATCAAGACAGCATACTTGACGGCTTTCACAGTCACTTACTCGGTGCACACGTACACTACACATAGTCCCCCACGCTAGTGGCAACTAATTGTTTTGTGGAGTTCGTCAACTGTCTTTGGGTCCACCCTCCAATCGTTGCCCCCGAACTTTTTAAAATGGCTTTGCCGCAACAACACCCTTACAGCAGTGAAGCCAACTGTTATTCAAACAAAATAATGTTATTTCATTTCCGTACTTCGAAATTGCAAACTATTCGCTCCCTTTTGACAGCTCGGTTGCTGTTGAGACTTAAAGGCGAATCATGTAGCCTTAAGTTAAAATTTAACTATGTTTTCTCGTGGCCTTTACCCGCAAGCTTACGCACAGTGCTTCGTTTTCTTTTTCAATTCCACTTTCTTTTATTCAGGAGCATATATTCCCATTTTTGTTGGGCACAATTGAAAGACTCTTTTGTTAAAGTTGCTTGCTTCTTTTAGTATTTCCTTTTTTTGCCCGTGACAATAGAGTAGCACGCCGAACCATGAAGCACTGCCAAGACCTGTCTTTTCAATTGCTACGAAGACCTTGCTGCTAGTTTCAATAAGAAAGTGAAACTACGCTAAGGTTCTGGCTCAGTTTAACGGCATTTTATTTTTCGTACCATTTCACCGGTGACCAAAGTTTAACATTGATTTACGTTCGATCATAAAATGTGTCCGTAAGTCGACGCTTTAAACACGGTCGCGAAGAATTTACGCTGCGTCCGCCACTGCCAAGTTAGCGCAGTTTTCATTTTCGTCGAGCGAATTAAATGACCGTGTCTGAGCTCTTGCTTGGACCCGCTGTGCTACTCTCAGACAGCATCCACTTTCTTTCTTTTCTCAATTCTCTCACGAAAAAAAATCCAAAAAGAAGCGTTTGACATCCAAGTCTTTAAGAGAGCCAGCCACTTCATTTTGATCCGTCTTGTTTGCATCGTGATGTCTGATTTTTTTTTCATCACTTCTCCGTGTTCGCTTTTACGTCTTAACGTGCACCAGAAAGAACCTGATAGCGACGTGCGCTCCTTTTGTACTTGGACTACATCACTAAGCTGAAATCTCGCTCCGACATAGCGAAATTACAAGGCCTCCGCTCCTTTTCATTTTCGCACCGAGCCCAGGTTCCGCCATTTTCGTTCATTCGCCCTCCATCCCCTTGAAATGCTTGTAAGTACACTTTTTTTTGCACTGGTCTCTTTCCTCTTCAGCGCTTTCGCTGATAGGGCAGGGACACACAGCGCCAACGTTGCCTGTTCCACACAACAACGGGAACCCCCTTGTCCCACTACTCTAGGCTCTTTAGCTATCTCGAAGTTTTCCACCGTGGCGGCCTTCTCCCAGCGCCTCGGGCTCAGCCTCACTCTCTCTCTCACTGCGACTCTTCATTTTGTTTGTCGCTTTGCCGGGTTACACTGATTCTGCACCCTTCTTATTTTGTGACCACGTGGGATGGTGTTTCGCTCGCCATTCCTTTCTTACCCCGTAGGGGTATACTCAGTGCTCTTCACTGAAAACCATTTACCCCTCTTTTTAAAATTGTTCCTTTTTTCTGTCACGAGTGGAAGCGCTTTCTACGTTTCTACCTCTGGCGTCCTTGGCTTCCAGCATCTTTCTAAACAAGTTGTGCACGACAATTCTATTTTCCGCTCTCCCGTCCTCCGTACTTTATGGTTGGTAAAAACGCGTAACGTGTGAGTTCTATGATATGTCCGAGCAACTTGAGCAAATGAAACCACTGTTGCCTTCTTGGACGTGAAACAGCGAACGTACAAGCCCGTATAACTTTTCTTTCTGATGCCCCGGGATTGCACCCAAAAGGACCCGTTCACGAGGTTTAAAAGTGGCTTATCGGGTGAAAATCACACTTTTTCGTTTTTCAAGGAGTATTGTGCCTCAGCCAGTTTTCAAACTGCGCGGATTGTTCTGACAGGTTTATAGAATTTTTTGTTTATTACTTGAAATTAGAACAACCGGCAATTGTATCTTAATTGAGAGAGAAAGAGCTCTTTATTGAAATGCACAGAATTTAGCCGGCATATAAAATTCGCTGACTTGCTACTCTGCGTGGGGAAGGAAATTGAGGACTGAAAGTACGAATAGAAAAAGATAGAGAGAGAGAGAAAAACAGACAAAATGTAAATATAGTTGTTAGAATAAAAAGAAAAAGAAAGGAAAAGGCAAAAGGCCACCTTTTTGATCATTGAATGAGGACGCGCGTTAATTGTTTTTCCGTGGAGTCAAGCTACAGCTACACCTTGCCTAGCTGGCCGTGTGTGTCCAATTACGCAAACAAAAGTTTCATAGCACGCCTCTGTAAAAAGGGGAAGGCTAAAGGTCCCAATACACTGTCAACGGAAAAAGTTCTTTCGGTTATAGAACGCACGCAACGTTCATAAAGCACACCCTCCTCAGGATACGCTCTATACTCAAACAATATATGTTCCACAGATTCAATGGAGCCACAGTTGTTGCAATACGGACTCGCTGACTGACCGAAGTGGTACCGTAGGCTGTAAGTATAGGCACTGTTTAGACGTAGATGATGGTATAGTGTTTCCAGATGGCGAGGAATTTAGAATAAGAGTCTTGTTCTCAGATAGGGGCCAATTGAGTGAAGGACGTTATAATGGTGTGTCGGAAGGTTGCAACGTCTCTTATTTTCTTCAATCGCAAGTTTTTTGGCCATCTGAGCTGCATATAATATAGTGAAATAAGTTCGTCTGTAATTGTGGTGTCGAAGACCTTTGCGTGCTGCTTCATCTGCTTGTTCGTTGGCGGAAATGCCACAATGAGCCGGTATCCAGTGAAAGGTGATAGTTCCCTGCGGTAACAGCCAGGTGATGTAGATATGCGTTATCGAAGGAAAAAGGTGAGAATTCGTTTTTTATTTAGGAGGTTGAACAATATCTGTAGTGCTTCCCTAGAGTCAGTGAAAATAACCAATCGGTCCGGCGTTTGGCGCAAGATGTGAAGGACAGCTTCTTTGATGCCATGAAGTTCTGCTGCTGTCGAGGATGTCTTCCGTTGCAGTCGAGAGGATAGCATTTGTCTTGTAGAAGGGATATAAATCCATTATCGGAAGTCTCCTGAGTGGTTGAGGCGTTCGTGTAAATGTGCGAGTGCTGAGCATAGTTCTCGGCTAAAAAGAGGAGAGTAGTCTGCATCAGCGCAGCCTGGCGCAGTGGTGCAAAGAGACATTTGTCTCTTTGCCCCACTAATGCCAGGTACAACTTTTTTATAGTTAGAGGCAAAAGTTTCCAGGGAGGAAATGTTGCAGGGAATAAATTTTTGCGGCTGATTAGCAGGGGAGAGTTGAAGTAATCGCACAGCTTGGCCGAACGAAGAATTGCTGTGCGTTAGGTGAACTAGGTACAGGAAATGATTTTTACCTTGTAATACATGTCGAAGATGAGTACGCATGGTTTCTTGGACAGATATTGACATCCAGTGGGAGACATCCTGCTTCCGCTACACTTCCCAATGCTGATCAGCTCTTCGGGAGCCCTGGACGTATTCGTAGGCAGCTGTTGCGTGCGGCTTCCGAAATTCTCTTATTTGCTGGGGATAATCGGTGAAGCACCGGTAGACAATAGCGCAATGTTCCTTCAATGTATGCTTTCTGAAGCAGTACCATTGAGATGAAACTACATGCCCATCGTGTTCCAGCCGTGAATTTGAAGAGTTCAGTTGCTGCTACCATTTTAGTTCGAAGTTTCTTCACCTGAGGAGACCAAGCAAGATTTTTGTCGATGATGAATCCCAGGAATCTTTGAGACCGTACATAGGATAGCGGCCGTCCACTGATGAGTAGTGCATACTTGCTCATTTTCTTTCTCGTGAAAGCAATGGCTGTGCTCTTTTCTGGTGAAAGGTGCATGCCTCGCTATCTTTATTGTGATGACACGCAATCTGTTCAACTGAAACAATTATACCAAGATACAGTTATGGCCAGGAACTGGTTGAACCTATTGACATGAAATGGAATTAGATGATTCCTTGAAAACCACCGAAGCGAAAATACCATCCATCTATACAAAAACTATAACACTGAAGCGTACATTTCATGTATTCATTTACTATTAGTGTGAGCGTAAAACCGAACATTTGCTCTGTTCTGTCTGATTTTCTTTTGTTTTCGTTCTTTAACACAAAATTGGGCTCCACGTTTCTACTTTATGTTTGCGGCAAGCTGAAATTAGGCGCTAGCTTTCACTTGCTGAAGTTATTCCGTTAATATTGCTTAAACATTGCTCACACAATCATCTCAACTTGGTTTTCGAGTCTTTACAATTGATGTTACGGCTTGGAAACAAGGCCACACTAGAATTCACGAAAACAGCACACGATCTTTCAAGCAAACTGTCTCGCAGGATTTACGCATTTGAATGCATCATAACATTACTTAACAAGTACCTTACTTAACAAGCAAATTGCATCTCTGCAAGGATCACTAATGGCCTCCCCATCCACCAATGTCCTGTCTTCAATGGGAAGTTCCGTGCAAATTCGTCTCGTTTATAACTCAGTACATCAGATAATTTCATCCCCTTTTAATTCTTTTTTAATGCTGCGATAATTTTTGTACTACAGGTAAAACACTCAAATTATGTCCCATATATTCTCTTTAGCACGCTTATTTGCTGGTTTTCTTATGCTGTTTGATCAAGAGCGATAATATTGATAATAACCCCAAAATCAATTTCCGTGTTTTCTTGCTTCACACGTACTTTTTCACAGAACTTGCGCCGACTTACGCGCAAGCGAATTGTGAATCTGCGTATTGGTACCTCTGAGAGGAGTTTCAGTGTGATCCGCCGAGAGTCATACAGCAGAAGAAGAAGAAGAAGAGAAAAAAATAAAGGGAGGAGATGAAGGAGGGAAACAGTGCTCTCTGGCGCGCTGTGGGGCTCTTTTTCGCCACGAGGGAGCACTCTGGGCGTGTTTCGGAGGACCACGTGACATCGCCTCCGCTTCGCAACGGGTAAGAGAGAGGAGGAATTCGAGACCGGAGCCTCTCGCAGAAGCAGACGACGTTCGCGGTCGTCTGCCACGGCACGCGGTGTTTGAACTCCAAGGACAGCGAGCGCCACGAGTCGCGTGCCACCGGCGTCAGCTTTATCAGCCAGCCCGCGCCAGGCGGCGTCGTTCTGAACATGGCATTTACCTGAAGGCTCAAGCCCGTGCTACCCCGCGACTTCTTTCTTTTCCTATATTCCTTTTGATTTTTTTTTTTACTCTCAACATTTTTCTGGCCACATAACTTTCACGTTTCTGGAAGAAAATGTGCGCTGCTTTGCTCGGCATACAGACTGTGACGTGTTACTCGGCGACGCATCTCGCCCACAAATAAATGCTGCGAGTGACTTGAGTACCTCTGGTGGATTAACTGCATCGACGTCATTGGACATTGGACTCAGTGAACAAACAAAACAAGAGCAAAGCGTGACTGTCAACATCTGCCCGAGCTGGCTTCGTGATGACACTTTGCGTGTAAAATCCTTCAAAAGAAAACAGATTTGTAGCAAGCCTAAGATAATGGGACCACCACTATTTGTCGTCAAGGACTGCAGACCACCATCGAAACTTCTTTATATGGTCTGGTTCCTAGTCGGTGAGTACATCAGTTTTTGCGTGTTTTGAATGCCCTTTCTGTAATAAATGTTCATAGCGTGAGCATTGCATGTCTCGTTTGTGAACGAGAGCGATGGATTTTACATGTAGGAACCAGTAAAACGAACGTAGTTCGAGTTACTATATTTTTATAAAAAAACTTTAGTTTCAATGTTTGGCAATGCCCGGTACAGCTTTTGTGGCGAAGATTTTGCGTGTTAACATGACGACTTATTTGCAGTACGCTTGTTTCAAGCTGACTTTTCTAGCACCCTGTTTTTAACAAAGTATAAAACTGTCACCACGTTTTCTTTTATTCTTACGGAGGAATTTGCGAATACCGTACTCAACTTTTATACGTAAACAAAAAATAAGAGACATGAGCTTGCTCTCTGTATGTACCAAAAGAGTGTCACAGCAACACAGGGCTGCTTGACTCGGTATATAAAGACATTATAGTCGTTGTCATAAGCGCATACCAAACAATAGTCACGACAAATTGCAAAGCAATGTGGAAATTCGCACGTCGCCCCCGCGTTGTCTTTCTTTGAAGACGCTTCTTGCGGAGGTCTTTTCCGAATAGCTGAAAGGAGCACTTTCGAGCGAGAAGTATGATAGAAACAAGTTAGTCATGTGAAGCGAAATATGTATGACTTTGTATCCATTCACAATGATTGATTGATAAGTGGGGTGTAACGTCCCAAAACCACTATATGATTATGAGAGACGCCGTAGTGGAGGGCTCCGGAAATTTCGACCACCGGGGGTTCTTCAATATGCACCCAAGTCTGAGCACACAGGCCTACAGCATTTCCACCTCCATCGAAAACGCAGCGGCCACAGCCGCTATTCGATCCCGTGACCTGCGGGTCAGCAACCGAGTACCTTAGCCACTAGACCACCACGGCGGGGCTAAGCTAAGCGATTGGCTGGTGCAGGCTATGTTGACAAACTCTCACTATATACCTGAAGGTTCAGTGAGTTAATCATTACTATCCTAATTGAGTTGCAAGAAAAATTGAAGTACAAAAGGAAAAGACCTGGACACAGCACACACTAACAGAACTTAGGCCAGACGGGGCGTTGTTAATATTATTAGGACTATCGGTCACAAAAGTTCTCTAAATTAAGGAACAACCGTGGTCTAACCTATCATTACATTGTAGTGAATGTGGCCGCACACCCTCGTTTGGTGATACGATAGTGAAAGCTAGATTCAGGGACAAGGTAGCGCGGGAAATCGAACAGGCGTATTTGATTAACAAAGCTGGTGATTCATTTGTCGCGGTACCCTCGATTGTGTTACTTGCCGCTGACGTAGATTTTATGGAAGGGCATCATTATTACAATATGTGTGCTCATCTGATTATTTCGTTAACTGTATGTGTCCTCGTGACCACTTAGATATGTTTTTTTAAGTTGCAGTTAGTGTGTGCTGTATCCAGATGTCTTCAATTTCGCGCGCAACTCAGTTAAGATGAATAACTAACTCGCCCCGCAGTCCGTGCTTCTCATTACTATACTGTGTTCTACAAGTGACAAATCGACAGAACGCCGCCTAATACGGCTAAATTCAATTCTCAACTTCGCTCATTGACTGCTGGCCCTGGTCTCATTTCTTTCTCTACTTACTGCGATTGTATCATAGGCGTGGTGGTATAGTGGTTACAGAGGTTACGATGCTCGGTTGCTGACCCAAAAGTCTTTGCAGCGATGGTTGCATATTTGATGATACGAAAAGCTTGAAGGCCATGTAGTGTGCGGTGTCAACGCGTGATAAAGAACACCGTATGGTCAAGACCAACTTTCCAGAGCTTTTCACTACGACCTCCGCCATAATTGATCAGTGGCTACGATGCTCTGCTATACTGACCTGAATGACACGGGTTCAATCCTGGCCATGGCCGTCACATTTCGCTAGAGATAAAATTATTGAAGCCCATGTGCTGTGACTTGTCAGTGCAGGTTAGAGAACACCAGATGGTCAAAAGTTCCAAAACCCTACATTACGGTGCCTCTAATAATCATATCGTGGTTTTGGGACGTAAAACCCTACGTAATGTCATTGTCATCTATACGACAACGCGTCTTATTATCACATTTTGTCTGTGAGATGTAAAACTTCAGATATTATAAGGGGATGCGGGAAAGGTCCTCTTGCTACAGCACATCCCGTCGAATGGAGTGACGTACGACACCAGTTCAGTTGCCTCACGATTAAAGCAAAACTCAGCTCTTGACTATAAATGATTCTCCATGCACCGAGTGTATTTTCATTTTCAAATGCAGTACATGCAACGATACAATGCTAGTGCCACGGGTGAAACTTCAACCCTGCCTCTAACATCCGTATAACTTTTATTGAACTACAGTATATGAGAAGATACCGTAAGTTCTAGCAGAGCTCCTCAAGCACACGTTGTCACGAAGAAAGAACGCAAAAAAGCAGACACATGATGCAGTCTTGAGGCGCTTCGACGAGCAGCTTTGGTGCACTCTTTCTTGACTCTAGCAAAGAGGATTAAACTTAGAGCCAGAGAAAAGCGCACAGCGATCGCAGATGTTTGAAGCATTGTGCTTCTGTGGTGGCAGGTATGCGCTTGATATTATCATGGATAAAGAATTTCACTAAAGCATAACAAGTCGACTTCAACTTTAAAGTAGACCTATAAAATGCATATAGACAGCAGGTAAGAGCTATATACAGACTTTATTTGTATACCGGAGTTGTTATTAGAGTCGAATATGTATTTTTTTAACCAGGTATCAGTTGTTAACTCCAGTATGTACAGGTATTATATAGCTGCACAACTATGAAATGCCATCCCAGACACATATATGCACAACAAAGTAGCTTTTCCTTTGTTGGTTCTTCACCATTGACCAGTAGCTACTCTTCTAGGTTCAACGTCAGTTTGGACTGAACAGTAATAACACACCAGGATGTTTTCGAAAAGCACGCCACTGTCTTAAGGCGTTGAGCTTGAGTTCGAGCGTAAGAAAGCTATTTAGAGCGAACTTAGTGCCAAGTCACCATAAATGCTGTAGTGTGCCGTAATATAGCGTAAATGTGTGACTGATTCTGTTAAAATTAGGGAGAACGATTATTGCATTCATCAACACGATCCTTTTTTATCAATATGAATTCTGTCTCTGGCATGGCAGGTGCTGTTTTTGTGTAAAAGTTTCCATACTACTCCACTTAATCTGTTTTATCTGAATGGCAATCCAACAGGCTTAGTTATTATTACTTGATTACACCTTGCAAGTTATTTTTATTGTATGTCTCATCGCAATGCTCTCACAACTTGAATGGCGCATAGCACCAATTGTTCAACTTTTAACTATGTATGATTTGCAAGGTCGCGAAATCTTTAATAACTTTAACCTTTTTGGATAGCCATACAGACGTAATAAACCAGACATAGCTCCTCTTCTCCCAGCGTGTTGACCATGCCACTTATAAGGCGTCATCCTTGGACACCTTTCTTAATTATGTAGTATTGCTAAAAATCATGAGAAGTTTGGAAAGTTTAAACACAGGACACACGTTATGTTGTGATCTTCAATTATGCAATCTTGTGCATGCGTTTAAGATTATTTTATGTACAGACGCCTTCTGGCATCACTGATTTGCTGGTGCGCATCCCGAACAACGTTGTCATTCTCGCACATCACACTGTTTAACTACATCAGGATGAATCACAGAATAAAGCATGTTTCATTCGTTTTTTTCATTCGCGTGTTCACAGCTTTCATTCACGTCCTAAAGTCAGCCTAATCGTTTCATAATGAAAGTTGACTACCTTAATACAGTTGGTTAAGCCACCTAAATGAGTAGCCCGCATGCTCAAACTACCTTTCACCATTTGATGTTTTATTTAGTGCTAAGCTTGACAAAATCCCAATGTGAAGGCTTCCTTCAAGCAAGCGCGTAGAAAAATTGACTGAATAAACAAGGCCTAGCTTTTTTCGCAGTTATTCTCCCATTTTCGAAAATGAAAGCATGCTGTGCCTCCCTCTAGGCTTAATCACAGCAGTAGAAAAGAGGAAAACATTGTGTTGAATATATTATGAGTAAAGACTGAGTCATCTGCAAGCAGATTTTGCAAAATTAAATTTTGGTGAGTTCAAACTCTTCTTATAATCACATCGCCACTGATTGGCGTCTGTGTTTTTTTTTTCAGCTTTTACGATTTGTTGTCTTACAAGTATTTTTTATTTGTTCATTTGACCATTACAATCGTTTAAAACTAAGAAGTGTGAATTTTTTAGAAGCACGAGACTGTTCTGGCTGAGGGGTATTTTACGAAGGTATCTGATACAAGAAAAGATTTCATATTCAAACATATAATACACATGTACCTGCACGCTTACTATAATGGCAGTAATTTATGTCTTCTTGTTTATAATTGCGCGATTTATTCAATATTGACGTGCCAAAGACTCTTCTTTCTATTTTGTGACGTCATATTTTGTCGAATAAAAATTCCCAACGATTGGGGCCCTTTGTGGTGCGAAACGTGAGCGCAGCCATACGCGTGTTTTTTTTTTTCCTTGGCTGTTCATAGAGGCAGAAAACTAGAAAGAGATATGCACGTAAGTAAAGCTGTAATCTACTCATTAGTTTATTTTATTGCAATAGCAAGTACACGAACACTCTCAGCGAGGTTCGCCGTTGTTGTCAAGTTGCGGGTGTGCTTATGCGTTTATATATATAAAAAAGCACGAAGGAAAAAAATTCTCGAGCACTTTATTGGGGATTCAGCCCTCCAACACTTTGCTCCACAGCAGGCTAGGTAGTACGCGTTATATATATATATATATATATATATATATATATATATATATATATATATATATATATATATATATATATATATATATATACTGTGCTAGAGATACGCTCAAAAAACGTGTCTGTTACCACTATATAGGAATCGGCATAACACAAAAGTGAAACGTGTCTTTACAGAGGTAGTTGAGCATTTATTGTCAATTACGCATTGTTTGACAACAAATCGCAAAGTCACCTTGTAGGAAAGGTAAGCAGCTCAAAACTTGCAGCGAACGCCTCAAGCAGAAAGCACGCACACAACTGGATTACACAGGACGAGTGCGGACTATTAACTTTCACAGCTCCCCCAAATGGTCGAAATTCCCGGAGCCCTCCACTACGGCGTCTCTCATAATCATATGGTGGTTTTGGGACGTTAAACCCCACAAATCAAATCAATCAACTTCCACAGCTCGACACATGAAGCGCGCTGTTCAAGCGGAAAGAAAGAGGCACGAAATGAGCGCACAGGTATACACAGGACAAGCGCGAACAACTATTCAATTCTTCCTGCGTCATGTGTCAACAGCGCGCTTCTTTCGTAAATGCGACTGTGGCAGCGTGCGAAGTGAGCTTCCTTCTTCATCTAATTGCCGAGTCTGATAAGCGCGTGCGCAGGTGATATGACGCTATAGACGCCTTCTGTTTTTTTTTTTTTTGCAATCTCGTAGTACATATTTTTCAACGTCACTTTCGGGACGGAAGTACGTCAGCAGAGTCGTGGTGGACCACGGTATAAAACACTTTCGTGATAAAAATGGCCCCTTTCTCTACTTTCATGTTTTGTACCCACTCATGACGTGGAACGGTAAAAAAAAATAATGGCGTGTCTGGGTGCTTCGCTGGCAAAGGTCGATATGTAGGGTTTAACGTCCCAAAACCACCATATGGTTATGAGAGACGCCGTAGTGGAGGGCTCCGGAAATTTTGACCACTTGGGGTTCTTTAACGTGCACCCAAATCTGAGCACACGGGCCTACAACATTTCCGCCTCCATCGGAAATGCAGCCGCCGCAGCCGGGATTCGAACCCGCGACCTGTGGGTCAGCAGCCGAGTACCTAGCCACTAGACCACCGCGGCGGGGCAATCGCTAGCAAAGGTCGTCGAAAGGCGAGAGTGTTCTGTTTTCAGTGAGAAAATAAAATATTTATTGAACGTTCTGCGCTAGAAAATCGGCGTATGGGTGCTGCGTCACATGTGGGTGTCATTTAGAAGTAATTTAACGAAACGAAGTTTTTCTAGAAGACAAAGTCAATGGTAGTGGGCAGCACCATGTAGTTTTAGTGAAGCGTAGGAAACACTTGTTTTTATTTTTTAGGTCACAGGGTCGCATTGCCATCGCCGCGTAATAAGTACTGTGGTCTCTATAATTACGTATCTATACATTGACGTATTTATGCTAGACAAAAATAGAGAAACAGACAGACGGATGGACGGACGGACGGACAGACGTCTGTCTGTCTCTCTATCTTTGTCACAGACATTTCATCGATTATAACGCTGTCATAATGAAAAGGGAATGGAAGCCATGTCTGGCTATCGTATACGAATAAAATAAAACTTTTCTTTTGGGTATTTATACACATACTGTTCGTCACGTCTTTGAAGACGTACTGGGAAAGATTGTAGGAAGATTCATGATTTTTCCCAGTGTAGCTCCGGAGCATCGCCCACTCATCATGATTCGCTCCATGGATATGCTGTTTTGTCAAGGGTCCTTATTTGTGCTTCTGGCAGCGTGCTACAAGTAGAAGTGATTCTGGCGTAGAACACTGCTGCCACTATGTGTAATTTTTCAAAGTTTTTCTGCGACTCTTTGGAAGACACCGTTCCAGTGACTGTGGCTATGGACGTGGATTCGCCTGGGCTTCCACTGCAACCATCGACGTCGTCCCCAGCTACCACGAGAAAGCGTACGGGCCACCCGAGTGATGCCGACAGCGAAAACACGCTGATTTACTCTACGGCCAGCGACGAAAGCTCCGATGAAGGCGACTTCGTGCCTGTGACAAAGCGGCCGCGAAAAAGAAGACTAATGATGCCGTCTCCAACAACAATTAAGAATGTGACGACGACGCGAGAGCCCACAATATACACAATTCTGTTTGTGCCGGTCGATGCGGATCATAGTCTCAACCGGCTCAATCGTCAAGTCACGTCTAGGTTTCTTGAGGAACTCGCCCAAGGAGAGATCGCGGATGTGCGGATCAATGGCCGTAAGAATATCCTCGCCGTAGACGTCACTCAACGAAGCATATTGGAAGTGCTGAGACACGTCAAGATGTTGGATAACATCAATGTTCGCTCATATATACCTGATGGCCGCGACTCTACGGCAGGCGTCATTTACGACGTCAACATTTACATCAGCGAAAGTGACTTAGCTGCTCTCATCAAACCGGTGTCTGCAGAACTTACTATACTGCAAGCTCGTTGCCTTGGCAAATCACGCTGCGTGAAGCTCGTGTTCAAGGGTGACAGCCTTCCATCGCAAGTCAAGGTCGACCATTTTCAACACACAGTGCGACCCTTTGTACCGAAGCCCCTTCAATGCCGGAAATGTTAGAGATTGGTACATGTCAGTGCTGTTTGTACAAACCTGACTGTGTGCTCGCTATGCTCAGAATCACATAGCGCAGACGCTTGCCAGGCAGAACTTCGAAAATATCGAAACTGTCATGGCCCTCACGAAGCATCGTCAAAAGATTGCCCAATCATGAAAAAGGAAATGCAAGTGTTGAGACAAATGGTCCGGGATGGCTCAACTCACAGGGAGGCCGCTGCCCAAGTACGACGCCGGCGGTCTCGTCGCCGGAGGCCCCTGAGGAGACCCAGTGCTGAAGCAAGGATTGAACCTCACCAAACGACCGCCGGCATACCACCTCAAGCGTCTAGACACGCTGACAACAAATCCTCCAAGCAAGACAAGAGCATCACCGGCTCGCCTGAAGCATGGCCAGCGCTGCCAACGATAGACCCACCGTTTGAGCCATCGCATCGCTCGTCTACAATGACTTCGGAACGAGAATGCGGTGATAGTCGTGACAAAGAAATCGTAGCCATGGTAAAGGCCCTTATGAATACCAATCGTAAGCTCTTCACTAGCATTGACAGTCCGGCTGCGAAAAGTGCACTTCAGTTAGTGGATGCGCTAAAGCCGGTGCTATCAAGTCTGGAAAGGCACCATGGCTCCGCCTCTGCAAGCCTTTCGTAAAGAGGTCCAAGGAGCTTCGATATTTCAGTGGAATGCCCGAGGCCTCAAGCCCCGCATTTCTGATATCCGACAATTTGTGTTTAAAAACCAGTTTCCAAATATTGTTATCTGTGAGCCAAGGCTACACAATGCAATACGACTATCCAGGTACGAAGCCTTCAAGTCCGCTACCTGCAACAAACAGAGTAAAGTCATTGTATATATCTGATGCGACTTTACCTATATCGAGCAGCGTGTAGCACCTCACGATGACAACCAGTATGTCTGCTTGACAGTTAAACGTAGAGACCTCAATTTCACGCTTGTAGGCGCATATATATCACCTTCAAACCGTTTTGAACCTGAAAGACTACGTGCACTGTTAACAGCCACACCTGGACCATGGATCATCACCGGAGATTTCAACGCTCACCACCCACTATGGGGAAGTCAGAAGACAGACAGTCGCGGAAGGAGAGTATTCTCCTTTGCTCTGGAGCAGCAGCTGCTTTGTGTAAATGACGGAAGCCCAACGTTTCTACGGGGAACGACATACAGCAGCTGCCTTGACTTGACGTTTGTGTCACGAAGCCCAAATGGAAGGGTCAAGTGGTTCGCAGACTATGAAACTCATGGAAGCGACCACATACCAACTTATTTGAAGATCAAGGGCCTGGAAAAATCGCCAAACTATGACACTTCGACTCGCATCGACTGGACAAAGTTCAGGTCACTGACGGAAAAAAGGTGTCAAGAAAATAAAACGCCTCCTCTTGACACCCTCGAGGATATAATTAGAGGTGCTACTCAAGAAGCGACCTATCATATTCAACGTACTTCAGATTGTTGTCAACAACAAGCGGAATCGGAACGGTTCAGAGCGATCCATCGTCGTGCAGAAAGAAGATATAGGCGCACCAAGTCCATTCACGACTTGAGGGAGGCAAGGCACCTAGAGAAAAAAATTCAGCGGCGAATCATTTCACTCCAATTCTTTGGCTGGAAATATCTGTGCGAATCTTTGGATCCACACAAGCCTTTGACGCAGACATGGAGGATTGTCCGTGGCCTACGAACATCGCCACATCAACATCGCCCCTTCAAGTGTCTTTCTCTCCACCAAGGACGCACTGAAATTGAAGTAGCAGAAGATTTCTGCATGAAAGTTGCCGGTCATGCGTCCGCGTGCACCACGCGCCACCTAGAAAACGCTCCAGTTTCCAGAGATTCAAGACTGGACACCTTTTTCTCTCTAGAGGAACTACAAGCGGCCTTGACGGCATGCAAAAGATCTTCATCGCCTGGTCCGGATGGGATCACGTACATGGCTCTTTGCAACCTCGGAGGAAGCAGCTCGATGGGCCCTTCTATCCGTGTTCAACGACTCGTGGAGCAGCGGTTTAATCCCTCATTCATGGAAATCCAGCTGCCTCGTCGCTGTGCTTAAACCAGGTAAATCTCCTCTGCACTTGACCTCTTATCGCCCGATCGCGCTTACCAGCTGTTTCGGGAAAGTGATGGAGAGGATGATTTTGACTCGCCTAGAGTGGTACCTGGAGTGCCACGAGGTATACCCTCATGCTATGACGGGCTTTCGGCGTGGGCGGTCCGCAATTGATAACGTTATAGACCTGGTCTCATCTGTTCAGCATCAAAAAAGACTGAAACGAATATCTGCGGCGTTGTTCTTGGACGTGAAAGGTGCATACGATAACGTATCACATGAAGCCATTCTGGATGTCATGAAAAAAGTTGGATTAGGGGGTCGGGTTTACCAATGGATCCACAGCTATCTGAAAGACAGAACTTTTTTTGTACAGACGGAGAATGGCACAACAACGCACCATTGCAACCGTCGAGGTGTGCCTCAAGGCGGTGTTCTTAGCCCCACACTTTTCAATCTAGCGCTACTCGGCTTGGTTGATGCACTTCCAGAATCTGTCCATCTATCAATATATGCAGATGACATCTGCATCTGGGCGTCAGGCGTAACAGGCCTTCATTTGCGTGCCCGGCTTCAGAGAGCAGCTACAATAGCGACAAAGTACCTGGAAGAACGGGGACTAGAGCTGTCATCAGAGAAATTCTCGCTTATAGCATTCACCCATAAGGCTATGAGCCCATATGGTATTGAAATCAACGGACACACCATCAACTACGTGAAGACCCACCAATTCCTCGGAGTCACAGTTGATCGCGACCTCTCCTGGAGCCCTCACATCGCTCACATGAAAACTAAACTCGCCATGATCACCCACGTACTGAGGTTTCTTGCTGGAAAAACGTGGGGTGCATCGGTACGAGCAATGCTCCAACTGTATACACTGTTCTGTTCCTCGGTTATATGCGATACAGCTTACCCGTGCTTTGCGGGATCCGAAGAACAAACTTGCGCGTCCTCCAGTCGATCCAAGCCCGAGCCCTGAGAATATGCTTTGGTTTCCCGAGATGCGCGTCTACAGCAGCGACAGTCATCATTGCGCGTGATTATCCAGTCAACGCATACATCCGCGTAGACGCTTTGAGAATGCACATAAGACATTTCGCTCGGTTTCCATCTCATCACCTCACCTCACTTCGAACTTCCAGGCCCCACTCAGCGTTCAGCGCAACTGTAGCTCAGCATTGCGCAGTGCTTCCATTGCACTTCACGCATGCAGCACAGCCGCCGATACCATTATGGTGCCTACACCCACTCAAAGCCCTTCTTACAATTCCTGGCATCCAAAATAAGAAAACGTCGTCGCATCTAGCCCTGAAACAGGCCACATTACTTTTCCTGCAAGAGAAGCACAACGAACGCCTTCGCATTTACACGGATGGCTCGGTGTCTTCAGTAAGCTCTGCAGGGGCGGTGGTTATTCCCGCGAGGCACATCACAAATAAATTCATGACATCGCATTAGACGTCGTCGACAGCTGCAGAACTTGCCGCCATACATGCAGCTCTGGAGTTTATAGTGAAAGAACCTTCGGGAATTTGGTCTATCTTCTCGGACTCGAAGGCATCTTTCAATGTCTTATCTCACCCTTTCGCCATGGACCTAATGAACAGTTAGTAGCTGAAATAAGGCTTCTTCATCCCCAAGCAACCGCAAAACAGCACAGCATAGTGTATCAGTGGATACCAGGTCATTGCGGTATATATGGCAATGACCGCGCAGATGAGGCCGTTAGATTTGCACACGATGGTACCCAATACACAGCCATCCCGTTCTCAAGAACCGACGCAGCTACGAGACTTCGTTCGCTTGCACGTGACCTCACAATGGTACAGTGGAACTCAACAGACTTCACAAACGCGCGCCTGCATAACTTGGATCCCGATCTGCAGCTTCGTCTTCCCCCAAGGATATCTCGGGCTGAGGAGACTCTTCTATGCCGCCTGTGGCTTGGAGTGGCCTTAACGAACGCATACTCTTATCTCATTGGGATGGCCAGCTCTCCTACATGCACTTACTGCAGTTGCGAAGAAACCATCGGGCACCTTCTGTGTGAGTGCACCCATTTTAACGCGCAAAGACAAGAACTCACTGCAGCTCTGGATAGACTAGACGATCGGCCTTTGTCGGAACAAAGGATTCTGGGTCATTGGCCGAGCCCATCCTCAGCCCAGAAGGCTTTGAAAGCTTTGCTGCGCCTTTTGCGGACAACTGGCGTCAGAGACAGACTTTAGTGTCTTATACTCTTTGATGTTGCCTTTCCTCTGTCGCATTTTTTTTTGTAATTTCTCCCTCTCTTCGCAACATTTCTTTTTAACATCTTTCATTCCCCTCACCCCTTTCCCCAGCACAGGGTAGCCAGCCGGTCTAAGAACTGGCTAACCTCCCTGTCTTTCCGCTTAAACTTTCTTCCTCTTCCGTGCTACAAGTATCGAGCTGCTCGTCGATCTTGAGTTTGAGTTTGAGTTTAGTTTATTTTACCACGTACAGTTGTACAGTAAGTGGCTGTATATTCTCATGGTAACTCCATATTCTCATGGTAACTGTGGTAACAACACGGCAAAAGCAAAATAAACACAGGACAGTTTAAACCATCAATGCATACTCTTCGGGTAGCATTCCAATTTCTTTCTGTTCTATTCACTGTTCTGTCCTTGCGGTGAAACGATGACTTTTTCATTACTATCAAAACCATTTCTTACATTTTGTTGTTTTTGATTTTCTTGTTTCATTTCCTCTTTATTTTCTGGTTTGGTAGCATGAACTACAATTTCATAAATGTTTATTATCAATTCATATCCCTGCAATTTATTTTAATAAGCTTTATGTTATGTTTTGGCGACGAAAGCTTCATAAAATTCTAGCCCTATGACCTCGGCAATAGAACAAAAGCGTAGCGTAACTTGACGCGCGTGAGACAGGTGGCTACGGTGGACGATGTACAACGCATGACAAGGAGACTGACACTCTGAAAAATAGAAGTGAAGCTTACGGCCCTTTACTCATCAACACAATTTTGTTCTCTGTCAATGACGAGACATAATACTTTGTCTTTTCAATTCGGTACCCTAACATCTCTCGTTCACGATGTTTTGAAGAACAAAGCATGTGTGGCGGGCAGCGGCTGAATGAGGTGGCACGCAGCTGCAGAAGACTGCCTTTCCTCTGATCACCTTAAAATGAGCCTTTCTGCTCCCATCAGAGAAGTCATCATAACTGTGTTCTTATCGCAATGGATGGTAGAAACTGTCTAAAACGATCATTTGACTTCGGGCGTTTGCGGCTGGCCTAAGAAGGCCCACGGTGAACACTAAGTAATCAGATTTTTTTTTTCTGAACGGACAGTCAGCGTTGTAATATTGTATAGTTGCGCACTAGGAGTAGAATTTTTGTAAAACTTTTGGATTTTACAGTACCGTGCTCGCCAGTTACCCGCACCATTGATCTACCTTTGAAATTTCGCTTACGGTTGCCAAATTTCAAAGTGATAAAATTTGAACTCTTCCTGTGGTGGAATATTTTGTTCAGGTTAAACTTGTGTTGCCGCAGTGAGGCAGTTGCTGCGTAGTTAAGCTGTCAGTTATTATTATGTATTCACATAACTCAAAAAAAAAGAAAGATTCACGCTTTTCTTTTTACTCGAACAATGAACATTCTGTCTTCAAAAACAGTAATAGTTTAATCAAAAGCTCAGCTAGGGCCAACGGACTGATCTTCAGACGCTTTTCACGATCGTTACTATAGTTGTTTGAAAAAAAAGAAAATTTGATCAAAATCTGCGAAAGTGATTGTGGTGCGAAGCATTGCGCGATCTAACGTTACATGGCACGATACACTGACAAATTTGCAGTTGGTAGGAACAATGCGTCCGTGTCACAAAATCGTTTAGTGGGCATGATGACCAGGTGAGATCTGATCGCATATGTGGAAATATTTTATGAGGTCTTAGAACGGTGATTAGACGACGCTGGAGTTGTGCATAGATGTTAGATACAGCGCAGTACCGAACGGCAGTTTATTAAGAAGAAATCCACCGAAGGAGACGCATCAAATAAAAGCAGCGGTATATTTCACAGAGCTACGAACAGCATAAAAAAACAGTTAGGAGAATGAGAAAGAAAATTGAGAAAGCCCACGCATCTTCACGAAGTGTATGATGACGAGTGGGCAAAGCTAGGTCTTAAGGTACAAAATTTTTACGTTGAAGTCAACGACTAGTAATATAGGGTTTGTGCGTCATGGTCTGTTATGTTGTTCTGAAAAATTATAGTTTATATTAGTCTATGGTTAAACAGTTTTTTTTTTGTGTGTGTGTGTCTCACACCTGTATGTCAAATACAGGAATCTCTGCGTGATGGAGGAGAACGCCGACAAGGCTAGACCCTAAGGAGCTTTGCCCAAGTTTTTGCTTTTTGCACCGTAAGCTTGGGTTACTCGCAAAACCCTTTACCTATACTTCCCAAGAAGCATGTCTTGGGACTCTATTGAACATTTGTTTTTAAATATGTAAGTTCATGTACAGAGACTATGAGTGGATTGATAGATGCGTTGAACAGCGGCATTTTGATGCTATTCCTAAAATTGAGTGTCCATGGTGTACATACATTACCAGCGTTGGTCGTATTAGTTTGTATTATGAAAAGAGGGGTAAAATAAAGAACAATTATGTTGAGGAGAGATCTCTAGTGAAGACGTGAAACCGGTATGCTACAAGCGATGTGTAATGCTTAACCTAGATATATACCCCGATATGTTACCCCGTAAACAAAATATACCCTATCAAATTGAAGTTGCGTGTACTTCAATTTACAACGCTTTATAGCTTCACAAAAAGTTCAGTGATGACTTTAGTCGCACTTTAGAGCTCGGCGCTCGTGCAACTGTTCGAGTTCTCATTTTAAAAACACCGGGTGTCACCAGAGACGTTTCATGAAAAAGTAACGTGCAAAATAAAGCGTCTTGTAAAAAGTTGAATGACGAAAGCTTGTCTTCCAGGCAAGTCAAGGTGAAAGTCTTCAAAAGCACATCAGACCGCAAGCGTTCGACATTGAAAACTCGGGCGCTTCCGCTTAGGGCAGCCATGCGGGGACGCTGCATTAAACGAGTTGTTGCGTTTTGTCGCTTCCAATACCGGCCACAGCTGCGGGAAACGTACAAGGTGTAAATAATAATGATAAAAGCACAAGGACTTCGGCTGACTGGCGTATGAGAAAAATTTCATGAACAAAAAGCAAAAACTGAATGAAGCCAAGTGCACGTTCGGCGTATAGAAGAGATCCGCAAGAGCTGACGCACGTTGCCCCCGCTGGAGCACCGACCACGCCGAAAGCAAAACAAAAGCGAAAGGGGTTTGGTGCAGCTGCGTTCGCAAGGCCCTTCGCTTGTCAGTGTGCGCCGGAGAATTCGCGCGGCGCTAATCGAAATTAACGAGCGTCCATTGCGCCTGAACGCATGACTGTGGCTAACCAGCCACATATTTAGGACCTCGCTTGCCCCACCCTCTCTTTTCCCTCCTGCTGCCATCATGTCGCATTCCCAGTACCTCACCTCTGCAGTTTCTTAATATCTACTCGGATGCTCAAGGACTATAGCAAATGCAAACACCGCGGAACAAGCTTGAAAACGAAAAAAAAGAAGACAGCAGTGTTTGTGGAAGACAGCGTGGGAAGAAGATGAACAAACAAGAAATGAAACAGCGAGATAGAGGGGGAGGGGAAAATGACGGACATTAGACGAAGTCACGAGCTGTTGCTTGAGGGCATGTAAGCGCTTAAGAGGCGAACGTTGTTATCTTAACTCGCGTCGGCCCTCGGCTAGCGAAGATGTGCGGTCGTCCGCGTAGGGAGAAAAAGCGGTTCGAGAAAGCAAAAGACGCCGACAGCGGAAGCTGCTGTCCTTAGCGCTATTAGTACCAGCGGCGGTGGTTGGGAAGAGTCGTTTAGGGAGCGAGCCCGCTTCCCTAAATAAACAAAGCACAGATTGAGTTTTCGCACGCCCACTTGCTAATGGAGAAGACACTGGCCCAGATGAAAGGCATAATGAAAAGTTTAGCAGACACCCCAAAAACGAATGCCTTACACGTCCAGTCCGAGTGCGTCGTCTCTGAGTCGACTTTGGGTGAAGTTGTGTTGACGTTTCAGTGGGTGCGAGGATTCCCAGCAGTAATGTTCTTGATTTAACACTCACAATATTCTCGTGGTAAGGCGGCGGTCCGCAATGCGCAACTGGTGGATACCAGCACATGGGCCTACACCGTTTCCGCCTCTATCGGAAATGCAGCCGCCGCAGCGGGGATTCCATTTCGCGACCTGCGGGTCAGCAGCCGAGTACCTTAGCTACTAGATTACCGCGGTGGGGCATTGCGAGCATTATGATCAAGCAATACACGCGAGCTGTTATCCCTCTGCCTCGCTACGCTGAATAGTGTGCGGACTACGACATGTTGCCTCAGTGGGATATTGCACGAGTACGTAGGAGGCGTTTTTGTTATTTTAAATGTGAAGCATTTCTTAGCGAACTTCGGCGACTTCGAGCGTATCTATCTATCTATCTATCTATCTATCTATCTATCTATCTATCTATCTATCTATCTATCTATCTATCTATCTATCCGCTTACGTTTGGGTGCTCTCGTGGTCACCCCCTTAACTTGGCGTTAACCGAAATTAGCATGGGAGGGTAATTTGGTTTGACGAATATGACTCGCTTACAAGACATGAATATTGTCACAAGCCCGTCGCGTACGTCAATAAACGCTTCCCGCCAGGCAGTGGCACATACCCACGGGCAGCTATGTGCCGCTGGAATGTGGGTATGTGCCACATGTTAGTGACAGTTGTTATCTACCCAGGAACGACGAGAACATACATGGGCAATTTTAGCGCGCAAGTGTTAATCAATATCCGACATCGGTAGCGTTGACCCGACGAATGCAAAGAATAAATGGCAGGGTTCCAGCTGAAATTAAACCAAAGCATTCTACGTGGCACTCAAGCATTCTACCACAGAGCTTATGCCGGGTCTCGGAACTACATATCGAATAGACGCCAATCTTCGTGAAACGTCAGTAGTGGTTGCAGTGCTGCTTACCCAATTTTATAATCTTTACACATGTACTTGTTTGATACAGCCGTCACGTCGGATTAACGTCAATTGTGGTTAGTGGCCATGCGGGGGACATGATTTATGTAGCAGTGTTTAGGTCCAACATCCTCGCGAGCATGAGCGCTTTATATCAGCTTTTGGTGTTGCTAATACGCATGCCCCAGTTGGCATCTTTGTGCAAGTGCAAACAGCTGGTTATATAAACATCTGCAACTCGTCAACATGTGTCTGTGAGTGCAGCATTTGTACATAATCTTACGAGTAACGTCTTTACTAATCTATTCACAGCGCACAGATCTCGACGAGCAAGATGGTGCCAGTCCAGCATCAACCAAAAACCAACATCGTCCTCCTCTTTCATGCAGCCGCATTTAGTGGCTGTTATGTATTATGTATTATGTTATTATGTATTATGTTATGTGCTATGTTCTACCCCGGTGCTAGAAGCACCATCCCGGTGCTAAATCTACGCAGATGATGTCGAAGGGGGGTAATAGGGCTTTAGCCAAGCCACGGGAAAGGTGTCGCTCAGAGCTGACGATGGCTTTGTTGGCTCGGTTGGGACAATCTCGTACGTGATGTCTGTCACTTGGCGAACGATACGGTATGGTTCAGTGTAGGGCGACAACAGTTTCTCAGACAGTCGCACACGCCGAGTGGGTGACCAGATTGATTGATTGATTTGTGGGGTTTAACGTCCCAAAACCACCATATGATTATGAGAGACGCCGTAGTGGAGGGCTCCGGTAATTTTGACCACCTGGGGTTCTTTAACGTGCGCCCAAATCTGAGCACACGGGCCTACAACATTTCCGCCTCCATCGGAAATGCAGCCGCCGCAGCCGGGAATCGAACCCGCGACCTGCGGGTCAGCAGCCGAGTACCTTAGCCACTAGACCACCGCGGCGGGGCGAGTGGGTGACCAGAGGAGCATGAGAGAACCCGGGGAAAAGTGCACGTCCCTATGGTGGGAATCGTATAGCTGTTTTTGGTGAACCTTTGAGGCATGTAGACGGTTACGGGTGACTTGGCGCGCGTAGTCGGCGCAGGCGATGTCTTCCCCGGCATATTCAGTGATCGCAGGTAGCGAAGTGTATGAGGATAGCGTTCGGTCCCGGCCATATAAGAACAGATATAAATGCGAATAGCAGGCAGTGTTGTGACGTGATGAACTGTAGGCGAACGTCACACAAAGCAAATGAATGTCTCAATCCTGGTGGTCTGGCGCAACGTATTTGGCGAGCATGTCGATTATGGTCCTGTTGAGGCGCTCCGCGAGGCCATTTGACTGGGGATGATACGAAGTAGTAAATTTTTACTTTGTATGGCAAGGCCTTAGGATTTCGTGAATGACAGCTGATAGGAACGTGCGGCCACGGTCGGCGAGAACTTGGCGGGGAGCACCGTGCACTAATATTAGGTCGTACAACAGAAAGCCCGCAACGTCGGTAGCGCAACTGGTCGGGAGTGCTCGTGTGATTGCGTGCCGCGTCGCGTAGTCTGTGGCAACAACAATTCATTTATTTGCGGCTGTGGAGAGTGAAAAAGGGCCCAACAGGTCAAGACCAACTCGAAAGAAAGGATCAACGGGAAAGTTGACGGGCTGAAGGTAGCCAGCTGGGAGGGCAGACGGCGTTTTGCGACGCTGGCAGGGCTCACAAGCGGCGACATGGCGTCGAACAGAGCGGGCAAGTCCAGGCTAAAAAAAAAACCGACGTCGTACCCGATTGTATGTGCGAGAAACGCCCAAATTATCCTTCTTAGGAGCGTCATGAAGTTGGTGCAGGAGAGTGGAACGCAGGTGCAATTGGATTACAGGAAGTAAGTCTGATCCGAAGGAATTAAGGAACTAAAACATTTGTAGGGATGGGTCACGAGGCATTGACTCCAGTTTCTCAATGATGGCTCGTAAATAAGCATCCCGACGTTGCTCTTCGTCAATGTATCAATACATTTAGCGTCATTTTCTGAAGTGTCACTCAACAATAAAAAAACTTCGCCCCGTATCTGCATATTATCTGCAAATGTCGTCGAAAGATGATAGTCTTGCGTGTGGAGAGAGTGAATAAAACATCTATTTGATGTTCTGCGCAAGAAAATTGGTGAATGGTATTCTGGAGGCGCTGCGTTAGAGTGCCTCGAGCGTGCAGCGAAGGCGAATGAACTCATAGAGGCACGTTAGGCGCGAGCACCTTCTGCTAGTTATCCTCGAAAACGAAAGAAGGCATACGGAGAAAGTTGCGTGTCTTTCTCGGAGGCGATAAGGTGTACAACGCAAAGCGACGGGTAAGTGCCGATACCGTGTCGTTTCCGCAAAGCGTTGGTAACACTTGCCTTTTTGAGCAGCGCGTCGCACTGTCTGCGCAGCGTGTTTAACGCTATGGTCCTTAGAATTACTTGTGTGTGCTTTGTCTAGTATAAAGGCACACATAAAAACATGTACTTGTTGTCATGGTACCTCAGATATGCGCAATGAATGCTTTTTAATTGACAATTGCACAAGCATGAACGCTAAAGCTTGAGCAACAATGGTGGGCGCTGCGGAGTGGGTCGGCCGTTTTAAGAACCTGGTGACGTTAAGAGTGGACAAACAGAAAAGAGTACAAACAGACAGTAAAACGTTTGCATCGAAGGTCCCCAAGAAATACTATCCTCTTAAAAAAAAAAACCGCAACACAGTTACCTTTCCTCCGTATAGGCTTCGCATAACGTCGATCGCCAGGTACGTGGAATGTGTCGTTTTTTTTTTTGAATAGCTTGCTTTTTGCAAATATTCTTCTGTTTGCGGTTATTTCGAGCATAAAAAATACTTATGATTATTGAGCCGTTCAGGGGACCTGGCTGTTGTATGCTGTTTTAATCGCTTGGCGCAACGCAGGGGAAACCACGCGTAGCACAGCTATTTGAGCGTTCGCATGCGCCTAAGAAAACCCTTCTGCGAGTGCCTTGAAGAAAACATGCAGTTAAGAGCGCTTTGAATAAATTCACGTATAAGTGTTGAAAATAAATAGGAAGTGTTGCGTCGCTATCTGTGTCACAGACTGGCTGTCCGCTGTCCACTGTGCACGCGTGAAGTTCTCTGATCTGTTCCCTTCCCCCTTTTCCCCCCACCACAATCTTTTATTAACACACTACTACAGATAATAAATGTCATTCCTTAGTCTGTTCTCAAAGCGTGGGAACGTGTGTTCCTTTCGTGCCGTGGCCAGTATAGGCGGCGGTGACAAAACAGTGGTGATAAGTCGCATCGACACCCACGAAGCCAAAGCAGAGCCTGACACCCGCGGACCCTTCAGACAGCCATGCCGATGACGTTCATGGCTTTTCGTATGCTTCCGAGTTTTGCCAACAGCACAGATAAGTGGAACCCGTATTTGATCAAAGCAGAAGCTTATTTCGAAGCAAACGGCATTACGGAATCAAGCAAAAGAGAACACTTGTGGCCCCGCTGAGCACGCAGACCATTCCAATTCTTGCCGGAAGAGTAGCTCCTCAAAAGAAAACTCCTTGACTTAAAACGAAGTTACAAAACCTTGAATAAATACTATTACCCCAAATGCAACGAAATTGCCGAGAGCTAGAAGTTCTTCAGCCGCTCCCACTGGACGGTGAATCGGTTCGCGCGTTTCTCAACGAGATCCACCGCATTGCAGACAGCTGCAATTTTGGCAGCTCCCTTAACAGAATGATCCGGGGCAGGATTGTTTGCGGTGTTCGCTCAAGTGCAGCAAGAAAACAGCTGCTAGTGAAGAAATGGCCCAAGCTTGAAGAAGCCGAAGTGATAGTAACATCTGCCGAAGCCGTGGAAGACGATGCAAAAAGCATTTCAGCTGAAGCAACACATGCCCCGCCGCGGTGGTCTAGTGGCTAAGGTACTCGGCTGCTGACCCGCCGGTCATGGGATCAAATCTCGGATGCGGCGGCTGCATTTCCGATGGAGGCGGAAATGTTGTAGGCCCGTGTGCTCAGATTTGGGTGCACGTTAAGGAACACCAGGTGGTGAAAATTTCCGGAGCCCTCCACTACGGCGTCTCTCATAATCATATGGTGGTTTTGGGACGTTAAACCCCATATATCAATCAATCAACACCGCTCTTAAAACTGCAGGCGCGTCGACAAACACTTTTCAGAGAAAGAGCTGAAATCGGCAGGTGGCCGGGAATGCGGAAGATGTGTAAGTTTTAACACAGAGTTTACACCTGCAGCTGGAACAACTAACGTTGTTATCCGTGTGGTCAACGTGGACATATTGCAAGAATGTGTTCCAGCCACTGAAGCAGGGTCCGCTGCACCAGGCTTACACGGAAAGCATTAACGGTGCAAGAAACAATCTCGAAAGACTGCAATTCGAGTGCTCATATCTTGACGTTGCTGTCAGAACGAAAGAACGGGCTCGAGACACCGACTCCACACCGGCCCAATCGAGACGCCGACTCACCAGGCGTTCGATTGGGCCGATGTGGAGCTGACAATGGAGGTGGACACCCTGTGTGTGTCAAAGAACATCGTAAGCACTGGCCGAAGTTGAGACCTTCACAGCTTAGCCTTTTGTGCTACGCTGGAAGACTGCCGGTACAAGGTGAACTTGAACTCATGATTACGTACCAAGGAGTGTCAGTGAAAAGTAAGTTGGTAGTACTAGATTGCGCTGGACCTAGCCTATGTGAATGAGACCTCATAAAAATGCTGGACAAGGCTGGAGTTTAAGTACTGCAAGTTGGAAGAGGGGTGGCACTGGGCACAGTGCAAGCCATCAGCCACGACAACACTCGCACCGAATACATAGATGGCTTCTTAGAGGAATCGGGACTGATCAAGGGGCCACCAGCTAGCTTGTTGCTGAAGGATGGTGGTGTTCCCAAGTTTTGCAGAGCAACATCACTTCCGTATGCCCTTCGGGACAAGGTGGCTCAAAAGTTGGAACGGCCGGTGTCCCTGGGCATTATATCAGCCGTGAAACAGTCGGACTGGGTGACATCCATAGTGCCCGTGCTTAAAAAAAAGGGTGCAGTTCGTATTTGCGGGGATTTTAAAGCCACGATAATAGCCATAGCGCGAGAACAGAACGACGACAAAGAGACAAGGACACCAGCACTCATGTCCTTCTTGTCTCTGTCGTTGTTCTGTTCTCGCGCTATAACTATCATCATGTCATAACTATAGCCCAAACTGCCACACTTTAACTTTAAGGTCACGTTGAAGCAAGCTTGTGAGGCGGAGCAATACCCTCTTCCGATGATCCAGGCCATGTCTGCGTCATTAGGGGGAGGAGAAGTGTTCAGTACACAAGACCTCAAAGATACCTACAACCAGGTGCCATTGGACGAAAGTGCACGCAGGCTGTGCGTAATTAACACGCATCTGGGACTCTTCTGTTACAACAAGCTGCCGTTCGGCATTTCATCGGCTCCGGGGATATTTCAGAGAAAAATGAATACCATGCTGGCCATTCTTCTTGGAGTGTAATGCGTACTTAGACGATGTATTTGCGTCTGAAAAAGCGGCTGACAATGGAGCCCAGCTGAAAGCAGTTTTGCAGCGCTTTCGCGAACACGGGGTAAAGCTGAGGTACGACAAATGCAGTTTCAGACAAGAATCTGTAACTTAATTATCTGGGACACCGGATAGACAGACGTGGCCTGAATCCCACCGAAAGGACGTGGAAGATATCATGAAAGCGCCGAGCCCTAGTAAAGTGAGCGAGTGGCGGTCGTTTGTAGGCATGTTGATATTCTATTCCATATTCTTACCAAACATGCCAACAACGTTATCGCCGTTGTATCAGTTGCTGGGAAAAAGCGCGCGGTGGAAGTGGAGGCACCCGCAGGAAACAGCATTTGTCCAAGCCAAACAATGTCTGAAGGACGCAGAAGTACTGGCTCATTCTCATAAATTAAAAGAACTGAAATTCAAATGTGATGTTTCACCACAGGGCGTTGGTGCAGTGTTGTTCCACGCAGAAGGCACCGCTCATAGACTAATCAGATTTCGCGCAAGAACTCTAACAAAAGTCCGAAGGAACCATTCGCAATTGGAGCGTGAGGCACTGGCATTAGCTTTTGGTGTCACTAAGTTCCGGGAAAACCTCTTCGGTCGTGAATTCACACTAATTACAGAGCACCAACCACTCGTGGGACTACTCGCATTCGACCACCCAACGCCCGCTATGGCAACAACCCGCATTCAACGGTGGGCACTTTATCTCGGCGGTTATCGCTACAAGCTTTAGTACAGTCCCGGAAAGCAAATGCTGAATTCAGACGCCTTTAGTAGGCTCCCACTACCATTTTCTGGCCACGCTCCCTGAGCCGCAAGAATATGTCTTTTGTTTGCGAAGCCTGGATGAAGGCACAGGCACGACACGGGAACTGCAACACCTGACAGGCCACAACACGACACTCGCGCGCATGATGCAATACGTGCTGCACAGTTGGCCCTGAAGAGCTGAAAGTATGGAACCAGACATGGTTTTAATTTTATATGCGGAGCATCTTATACTCGCGCCTTGTAGTGCGCCATCCGCACCGCTTCTCGAACATTCGACAGCTGACGCGCGCGCATGCGCCGTCGCGCCGTCGCCCACTCTTCCACCATCTGTGCATCCCTTCCTCCTCTACACACCGCGCGCGCTTCACTCCTCCACCATCTGTGCACCCTTCCTCCTCTACACACCGCGTTCGACATCTACAATTCTCCTGATTCTCCAGTGGACGCGCATGTGGCGTCGCGCTTCGAGAACATTCAACAGCTGACAGTGCATGCGCCGTCGTGCTGTATATATACTCAAGGTCGGCGCTCACTCGCTCAGTTGCCGCTCGTCGGTTGGTTTGTACGGCGCGTCGACGTCCAAGGTCGCGGTGAAATGAATTCCAACGAATCCACAAACACAATGATCGACGTCCCTTCGACCAGCGCCGCCCTTTCGCATACGTGTGTACGTGTTCACTCATTTAACACCCCCTCCTACAACCACTTTAACCAATTTAGCCATCGACCCAAGTAAGTCGCAATTTAACACCCCATTTCACAACCACGTTAACCAATTTAGCCATCGACCCAAGTAAGTCGCACTTTAACACCCCGTTACCCAATTATATCGTCCGCATCCTCTTCAGTGTTCCCCCGAGGGAAGCTGCGGGCAATTTTTTTTTAACCTCCGGCTGGAATTGTCCTTACCACACGAATTAGTTTATTGGGGCCGCAGAACTTCTGTGCCCACTGGCGGGCGGAAATGTTTACTAGAGCTCCTGCATGAAAATCGCGAAGGGTCGTTGGTGATGAGGTCCGTAGCGCGATCTTTGTTTAGGTGGCCAGGCCTGGACCGAGAAATTGAGATTCTGTCGGCAACGTGCAAGAATTATATCGACAACTTACGCTTGCCTCCGATCGCACCACCAGCAAGCTGGCCACAAACACTTGAGAAGTGGTCACGTATTCAAGTGGAGTTTGCCTGACCAATAAAAGGAATGATGGTTCTCGTTGTAATTTATTCCCACACAAAGCAGATACCAGCAATCCCTCTCAAGCAAGCTACCACGACGGCTGCAGTTAGCTGTTTGCGAGACATATTCAGTCGGTCTGGCATGCCCCGAACGATTGTTTTCGATAACAGGACGCAATTCACTAGAGGTTATTTCGCAACGTTCGTCGAGTTAAACAACATTTCGCACGTTAGGACAGCCCCGTTCCGACCAATTTTTAATGGGGCTGCGGAACGAGCCGTACGAATGGTTAAAGCTCGGCTTCGGAAGACGAAGGGAGTAAAATTGGAGCACAGACTGATGCGACTGTTATTAGGCTACAGAAGAACGCCTCAGCAAAAAGGGAAGTCGCCATCAGAAAAAGAAAAGAGCAGATCGCGTCTGGATACCTCTTTTTCATACTACAGTGGAGGAGCACCATATGAAGGGCAGAAACGCGTGCCTCAGGTAAACAGCCTGGTGCACGTACGCAACTATGGGGCCGGAAGCAAATGAATACCAGGACAGGTGATATCTACATATGAGACTTGACTGCTGACCGTAGAGACACCTGAGGCGATCGACCGACAGCATGTCGATCAAGTATGCCTGTAGCCTGCGGAAGAGCAGCAATCACAGGTTCAGGCAGATAACGTGTGCTCGGGCGATCCACCAGTCAGTCCAGAATAATTGGCACCGCATCCTGACACAAGCCTGAGACGACGGTTGAGTTCTCAAACTTGAGACCCAGATGATCTTGCCCCTGAATTAGAACCGGTACGTCAGTCCACCAAAGCTGAAGTTTCATGTGAACCAGCACAAGTGCTACGAGGCTCCATGCGAACACAGAAGCCAGTTGATTGCTTCCATTTATAGAAGTAAGAAGTGTTGTATCGGTATCTGTGTCACAGACTGGCTGTCCACAGCGCACGCGGGAATTTATCTGCTCTGTTCCTTCCTCCTCCCCCCTCCACTACCCTTATTAACACACTACTGCAGGTAATAAACGTCATTCCTTAGCCTGTTCTCAAAGCGTGTGAACGTGTGTTCCTTTTGTGCTGTGGCCAGTAGGCCACGGTGACATAAGAGGAAGCAAGCGAGAAACAGAAAGAGAGAGAAAGAAAGAGACAAAATAAGAATAAAAATTGAAAAACAGATCTAAAAACGGGAAGGAGAACAAAAAATGAAGAGAGGAGGAAAGAAGGAGAAAACTGAAGGCAGTTCGGCTCCGCACTTCCTTCAGGTTTGACACCATCAGTGCGAAGCCACCATATTTCTTAGTTTGATATCCTTGCATCACTTACAGCCACTTTTGTGAGTGCACGAAGCAATTCGAAATCTTCTGCTGACAATTCGATTAATTAGGTTTCTTTTGGAGCCAAGTTCCTTTCGCCGTGAGTGGTATGTCCTGTGTTGTCGTAGTTGTCGTAGTAGCCAGTTTCATTGCGTTTCTTGTCAATGAAAAAGATGTCACAGCATATTCACGAAGCGATTGATGATTAGTGAGGCAAAAAGTCTGTCAGTCCGTCTGTGCATCCGTCCGCCCATGCGCCCGTCCATCCGTCCACTTCGCCTCATTCGTCATCATTCACCTAGGGGATATGATGCGATCTTTTTGGAAAGGTTTTTATTTTAGCCATGCATGACTTCACAGCTGCGTCCCCACATAACCAGTAACTTGTTTCTTATCTTCATCAACACTAATCTCACCGCACTGCTTACCATTTGTCCCTACCTACGTTCCTTGGAGACGTGCACAAAGCACAACACTCGCGCTTCCTTATGACACACGCGGTCTAACCAACTTTCGAGACAACTCCCTTACGGCGGGGCTGCCCACGAACAAATAGATGCGTGGCCGCGTTAGTGGAGTGCACTTCATCATTCTCAAGCGGCCACTTTGCTTCACTTGGGCGACTCTCCAGCAAGGATACCGGAGACATACTTTTCGTTCTGTCTTCAGAGTACGCCTCGGCGAATCGCGTGCCGACTTGTGTGAATGCATGCGCGTAATGCAGAATGCTTTCCCTAATCGCGTGAGTTCCGTCTCGCATGCATAACATACATGAGTTTGCTCGTACTTCGTCACTATTCGCCCCCGTTTGACTCGCGTTTGCCGTTGACACCTGCGCTGTTCTTCTCCTCACCGGCCGCATATGATAAAGGATGAAGAGGATGATAAAGGATAAAGGATGATAAAGGATAAAGGATGATAAAGGGATGAAGGAAAAAAAACGGAAAGACATAAGGCAAAATGGTTAACCGGAATCACTTCAGGTTGGCTACCCGACATTGCGATAATGGTAAATAGAAATAGAAAATTGAGAAAGAGATAAGAAAAGAAGGAAATCAGTAATGAAGGCAGTGACACGTGCGTGTAGGTTGCACTACGACACTCAAAGGCGCTCACACAGCTTCGTCGTTCTCAAAAATAACAAAATTTATCTTTCAGGCCCACTAAAACAACACCGGACTCGAATCGTCTTGATTCGGCAAATAAAGTTTATGTTCTTTTCTTACCGCCTTGTGGGACGAAGAGCGATAGGAATGCTGCTCCAACAGCACCTGCACGAATAGCAGCCGATCATCAAGTGATCGCAACGTGACACAAAGCTTTTGTCTTTAAAAGACAAATAAAGAGTGGTGGTGTTCTTTTTTCGACGCCGCGGACCCACGTGCCTCACTTCCGGTCACTCGAATTACTGTTTTGCGTGCCTTCGTGAATGCCACAATAAGCCAATACCTACAAAAAAGCGAAGCTTCACGTCGGCTGAAGCAATAGCGTGCAGATGAAGCCTCACGATTACAAACGCAAGAAGCCAAAATTTTACAGAAACCTAAATAACAGCGAGTATGACATTAGCGTGACCAGTCAATAATGGGCTGTAAAGCTTAGTGTGCCCTGACCTAATCATCTTGACCACAACGAGTACTCGAAATCGCCAAAACGGAAATCGTTACCGGGCGTTAGAGCCTAACTGCTCTGCACATCAGTGGAGTTACGGTTTTCTTTCAACATCCTCATTTTTCTATTGTTAGCTTTTGGTACCCTTCTCTGCACTTACCAATTCCCTTGTTGTTTTTTTTTTATGCTCTGAAGTTTTTTTACTTTGCAAAAAACCGCACAGGTTTCCTTGGTACGCGTTTTTGCTTTACTGAAAGCGTCGGAAATTTTTTTGAAATTAGTAAGTAAAATACTCATCTGATTTTGCTGTACAGTGGGAACAGTGATTTCCCTTGCGTACATAGTGCATCTCGCACGACACATTTCTAAATGATTTCCAAATCGATGCTAGGATTTCAGAATTTGAATTTCGGAAAAAAAAACCAAAGCTCATGACTGGCAGTTAGCTCTTAGTTTAGCCTTGCTTAATATGCGCAGGACACCGGAACCAAGAGAAGGAGCTTTTTAGTTCATGAGAAATGGGTTTCGTTTCATACATGTGGCGGACACCACCAAATCATGAAAGCAGCGTACCAATGTCATATGCAATTCAATTATTATTGGTTCCTTAGGGGAATCGAAACTTCAATGAAACTTCAGAAAGTGCCCAGGACTGTGCAAGTGGTAATGAAATTAATTGTAGATAAAATTGAAAGTCACAGAACGTTGGGCGGGTTTGTACTCCACCGTGAAGATAACTTTGTGCAAAAAATCAGGTACACACACACACACAAAACGTTGGACAAACGCGTGCTTTCAACAGTAAATTTATTCGGGAGGCAATACG